>NC_064632.1:191614426-192332426 GCF_023864275.1 Schistocerca cancellata
CGGAAAACATCATGACGTAATGTTTTTGACATGTTTGTTGATAGACTGTTTGACGCAGAGAAAAAAAAACAGCATCCATATGCCAGTATGTGTGTACAACATATCAATATACAAAAATATCCGCACTCATTCCCATTACTTCCTGTAAAACTGTTATGTGTCTTTCGTAACCTGCATGCTTTAACTGTCCCACACCCAGTATCTACGAATACACTGTCGGACGCATCTTCGCGTCGGTGGGATCTCATGCTCTGTTTGTTACGTTATTACTCAGTTTCCACAGCAATGTGTGTCATTGTTGCTGTTAGAAAATACTATTAATTCGAACACGAGTGATTGTAAACACCTTTTCTTCGATACACAGTGCTTCTTGACTGTGTATGGCGGCGCTTACTATGCTGAAATAAAATCGTTAAAGACGTATCTTTTATTTGGACTGTGCTGTTGACTAATTTCACATGGTGGCGCATCAAAAATATTCCCTTTCCAAGTGATTTAGCTACCACACTTTGAAATATTGCATGACTGACTGTTTCACACACAACTCACCTTGGCCATGAATGAAAAGTAAACTAATTAATAGTGCTTCGCTGACATTAGTATTCAATCGGCGCGGTTTATGAATTTCATACCTGTCAAATGCTACGCCAGCTCTGCGTCGCAACACGTGTGAAATTCAAATCTAATTTTAGTAAAGCTCAAAACGTGTTTCTCTTTACGTCTATAAATTAACCCCAATTCACCGTGAAGTATTTCTGATTGTTACACACCATTAACAGATGTGTAGATCAAGTGACAATATTGTTGACAAAAGGAGCGAGGTTTTATACACTGTAAGTCCACTAACCGGCAAAATCCATCCTACGTTAAAAGCAGCTCGAAAAAACATCTCTGTCAATATGTTGCAGCCGGATACTGCTCATTTCAAATTATTTACTGTCCGACAAATGTTTTTGTTGTCGTCTGGAAACCGATGACTTCGTTGTTTCTCCGCTCACCTGATATTACCAGTCCTTAGATGTCTGTAAAATACTAAAGTGTCATTGGCAAACATTTACGTTCTCATAACTACGTAGGCTTTCACGGCCCCAGTCAGCTGATCAGTCTACTTACAATTTTTCTGAGTAGCGTATCATGCGGTAACGTAACAAATAAAAAAAATATACCGGAAAAACCAAAGTTTCAGCAATCATTAACGTGGCCGAAACGTGCTTTTTCCAGTTATTTCTTTTTAACACTATGACGCGGCACTATACTGAAAAAACTCTTATGGCAAGGGTACGTTTCTATTTCTTCCCTCTAAGTAATAATTGTTTTCCATGTTTCTTGTGGGTTTCCATTCCTTTATCTTTAAATGCTGATTGAATAACAGAGAGAATATTAATTATATTGATACAACCTTTTTCACCACCTTCACAACCACTGTCTCCCTTTCCTCTCACTCCACTCTTGTAACAGCAGTGTGTTCTCTTTACAAGTTATGGAACCTTACACTTCACATATTTCATCTCTGATAACTTCCGCATTTCAAATATTATATTCATCTGAAAACTGTCAAGAGCTTCCTCTAAACACAAAATCATTTAAATGCAGGTTTTTTATCATCTTCTGAGATATGTCGTTGGTCCAGTGTTGCCTCGTATTTCCTTACATTTCTAGTGAAAGATTCATCTTCCCTGAGGTCGTCTTCTACGTGTTTTCTCACTATTTTGTAGATAATCTGAGATGTTATTCCGCACACGTGACTTATGAATGGTAGTTGGATAATATGCACGCCACTCAGCATGAAAAAATATGCAGACGTGTTATTGCTGTATCGAAGAGCTACGTAACACGAGAAACACAGTGACAGAAGCAGTTGTGTTAGCGGTTTATTCAGGAGCTACCATCTGCCGTATTTGCGTAAGCGAGATGTTTATTATGTATCAGGAGTCACTCGTAAGTGTAACGTCGAAAAATCAGGAACTGTTTCGGACAGTTACGCTAGGTCGTCTTCGTGTTCGTGGCGTTCTGTGAGCGACGCGTTTGCATTAGCGAGGGATCGCATTATTCACTCAGACTGAAGCAACAGACGTCGGCCGTAGCCTGGATAACGCAATTATCCGCGTGCTAATTTCCACGTTCTGCCATGCCTGACGTGCTTGTTTTCGGGTGGTCCGGGTCGCTGCAGCCAAAGATATGGCCGGCGGGGCGAGATAGCTGGCTTAATTCTCGCTTAACTTGCCTATTAAATTACATGCAGTTCTCACGACCGCGGGAATTGATACAAGTCGGAGGTAACGGTGGTGCCTGCGTAGCTAGAGGCATGGATTATTTACAGAGGAGGTGGTGGATGGCACTACCGTAAAATTGGGCCCCAAAACCAGTGGCAGTAACGTCTCCTAGTCACGTGCGCTGCATAAAGAACGATTCACGTTGGATGTTACCAACCGGGACGGAACGGAATGTTAAAACATACGACAGTACATTTCCAATGGCGGCATTTATACAGACCGTCAACGGAATGGGTTGTAGCAGGACGCTTATGTCTAGGATTCTCGGGAAGAAGATTTTGAGAATGACGTTGGTAGGTGGGAAATGTTGGCGTGTGATAATACGGAAATCAAATTAATTTTGTCGTGCTCATTCATGGTAGTGGATTTTAAACTCTCGTATAATCTTAATATTCATTTTATTGTTTCCTCTGTTATCGTGACACTTTTAGAAGGTCGCATGACGAATCAGATATTTTTCATTATGTTGTTCTACTACGAAAGAAGACTGTTATCCCAAAGCGAAAATTTATATACCTTTTTCAGTTGCTGACAAAAGTAGTCTCCAACATTCTGTATAAATCTGAATTTAAAGTAATGAAATATTTTCTGTTAAAATATCTTCGTCAACAAAGAAACACATCAATTCCGTTCATGTTACAGTATTTGGTACTTACAAGTGAAGTGCATGACTTCGAACGCTAGAGGTACACGAAAAAATGGTTAGGGCTAGAAATCACTCGTGCCAAAACTGTGGTATGAAACATTTACAATTCAAAACGTCGTGTCTTCCCACGAGAGGTTTTTGAATGATTATGCATTCCAGGTCTAAGAAAAAATCTTTGGTAACGCGAACATATATTGTTCCTAGGTTCGCTATACAACATTAGTTGTGATGGTGATAACAATAAGGGCCTAAAGCAAACCGTTACTGATTTTGAAGTTGTAGCATGCACGCATTCCCTTGAGATCTTTCGGTATGGTGAACCAGCTTTTTCTGTATTTGTAGCCACACATGGAATATATGAACATTTACAAAAGCCTGCCTCGCCGATTTCTCGGATATTCATTCCATATGAGCCCACAGCAGAAAGAATAATTTGGTTGATCTCCGCTGCTTGATTGTTATTTAGGGTTTGCAACATAATTTAGTTTCTATATCAGGTATGTAGTAGTAAAACTTCATAATCGGAGAGCTATCGGCAACTTCCTGTGAACCTCAAGGCACAGGTAACGGGTATTATAACGAGGCCCATGAGGTATTGGAACAGGTCATAATTGTGTGTATGTTTCATTTAGTGTATGTTTTCCTTTTTTCTGATTCTCCTTTCACATTTTCGAAATTTGCAACTGTATTTCGGTATTGTAACGAGCCTGCATATGGAAATATTGTAAATTAACAGTAATTATTAACATAATCTTAAATGTTAAAATTTCGAAACATCTTCCTTTAACATAGGCAGCATAGTAAGTTGAGACAAGTTTAAAAAACAATTGGGACCTATATCGAGCGCTGTACATAGAAAGTGCCCTTCCGGAATGCGAACTCGTAACTCTAGGAAGACAATTTTCTCAATCAGTCCTCTGCCTGCTCCGACGTTGTCCCACACGATTTCCACTCCTGCGTCTTTATCTTCGCATCAGCGTTATGCTTAATCAGAACGTTATCAATTATTAGTTTCACATATTCCAAATATATTCTCGTCCATCCGAGTGCAATATATAGTCACCGCAGCCTTTCTACAACCATGTAGCTTATTCCCTAGTAATTAATACATTTCGTATCATAACGGCCTTTAATCTAATTGATGAAAACTAATTATGCATTAAATATGTACTTAATTAAAATAATCAGTTGGTGAAATTATTTAGAACTACACTTGAATATATGGTCTGGAATGGTTATGGAACTGTCATTCTACTTGACCAAAACACAATTAGCGAACACGGAAGGTAATTTCATGAACTCCATGCGAACAAAGTTGCAATTTCTCTCGATAACCAATACAGTCTAAAAGATACTACTATTCAACGTTGAAAGAAAGTGTTGCTGATACCACGAAGCTGTGTTGCGCTGCAATAAAAGTTGATATTTTCGTAAGTTGATGACTGTTACCACTAAAGTACACAATAAAGTTAAGTCAGCTATGGAAACAAAAAGGTGACACCGAAATAGGTTTGTACGTCCAGGATAATGATTAGAGATGCTAAGTGTAACTACAATTGAATTGTCAGCAGCTATTTCAGTATTATGTAGCTGTCAATTATGAATAGTCGAAAAAAGATTAACATCTATTTGTCAACATCAAAAAAATTATTCATAATTGAATATTTACTTCTAAGAGATACGATGACCAATGCAATACGATAATGTGCAAAAATTTGCAACAGTTGTTTAAAAATTCACTTGAAGTCCGTTGCATACTGACAGACCTGCAGATGATACAATCTATTAAAGAGAATTTATGTCCGCGGCCATCAGATATAGATCGACGGTAGAGAATGATCCGAGAACTTCGTCAGAAACGTGCTACGTTTACTGCAGCCGCATTCTCTGAGCGTATTCACCTGACAGACAGAAAGGAGTATTAGTACACTTACACAATCTAATTTGGGTAAAAGAGAAAAATCGATGATACTATGAGATCCGAATTAGTAAATCCGGAGGAAAGACCGAGAACTGTATGAATCAGTACACAAAAATGATTCATAGGCCATTCTAAGGTCAGAAAAAAAGTTTCTTGCGTAACGATGATATAATTGTTCGATCAGGTATCCCAGATCGTTCTTGAATGGAACTCACACTACTGCAAATGTTTACTTAAAATCAAAATACCTACCAACTTACAAGATCACGTGTTCCCTGTGAGCATACATATTTTGCGATTAAGGAGTTACAGGTGAAGTTACTGGTGATAACAGATGTACGAAATTACCATTTTGGTGTTCGCGTCATGGTTCATTAGTAAGAACATCATTTTTTACCCCTGGTACAGTTTTTTGATTTTGATAATTTTTATGTTGACGTAACTACTCCAATGCCGCAGTTGCAGCTGAGATTGTACTAAAAACTGTATCAGCGATATTTATGATAGCCTTGGGTCGGCAGTTGAACTGTCATGTCCTCCTTGTGAAATATTCAACGTGTTGTGTCAATCAATTTAACGTTAAAATAAATATATATCTTTTAAGGAGAAAAAATGCCACCATCCAAGAGAAACAGTAATTTCAGCGTAGCCATCACGTTACGTTCCCGACTCAGCATAGAAGCAGCTGCTTCTCTCAGACGAGAGATCTTCGGCTGCGATGGGAAATGAAAAGCGTTAATTAATCGACAGAAGAGTTCCCTTCAGATCCAACAGTAAACAGGAATGCAGAATACTGATACTATTAAAGCTGAAATCAAGCAGGACAATAGCAAATTTTCTGAACCGAAAGCGAAGTACTTCAAACGAAATTTAATAAAATACATCCGTATTGATTTCTATTAAACAAAGTTGAAGGAAGAGGATCAGCTCTTGTGTTCTTGTTTGCCTTCCTTGTGACCTTAGTTATAATGAAATGCCTTTCACATCGCTTTATTTCAAGTCAATGTGTCTTTTGCAACATATCCGTCAATTTTTCAGCCTTTTTAGCCACACACGGGAATTTTCTTTTCATCTCCGTAAGTCAGCATCAAATTCCCAGCACATTTTATGAAAAGAAGTGTAGTACAGCTTACATTAGGATCTCATCCTTTCGAAATATATAAAATATAGTAATTTCATTTAAACCAATATAAAGAGACTTATATTAGTAAAGAACAACCGAGCATACATGTCGATAAAATTGAAGAACTTCTCTTAACACGTGCTAGGAACTATTACCTGTAGTCCAGTTGTGTAAACTAGATATTGACATTTCTGGTGCTATTGTTTACAATGCTACATGGAGGGAAGTGCCACAGTGATAAAACACTTTGCAAAATTATAAAGGAATTGGTTTCAAATTTCTCTTCGTGACTTCCGGATATGTCTCGGGCGCGTACCGGTTTAGTTTCCTGAAGTACATCCCTGCTGATTTCTTTGCACTTCACCAATTCACTGCAATACTAGCTTCAAAATTCTTTTAGCTGCATGGTTGTCAAATCACATTTAATTGTTCGTACTGTCTATCAAATCGAACTACACATGAATGTCTGTTTTCCAGAAATCGATCTAAACACCTTCCAATTGCAACTCATTTTCAGTACTTGTTGAGGACATGGCAGCGAAATTTTGAAGAATGCTATCTCATATCTCATAATTAAAATTTAGTGCTTGTGCTTTCTTCTAGTCTCCTCAGATATTGCTATTTTATAAATATTACACATTTCATGTTTCATATATTCAGGAACACGTATCTAATGCCGCTGTAGGTACTAAATATACAGGTTATGTTAACGAATTCGAGTATCTCCATTCTTCATCCCTGGTCACTTGGATCGGTATGTTAATGGGTACGTCACATAAGAAAAGTTATTTTCGTGTTTCTCCAGTGGGCAGAAGGGAAAAAAGAAAATATGTTAGTTTTGTGATTAAATCTTGGATTCATGTTGACTGTTGTCACGTCATTGAAACGAGAAGCTAGAATAATTACTTGGTTACGAAAGTCTATGTTTTTAGCTTAATGACTTTCCTTCCTTAGGATCGCAGTAACATTAGAAATTTCTTTGTTACGTACATGTTATTGGAAAAGAAATTATGATGAGATTAATAGTACTATGTTACTATTGTAACTTCTATTTTCAGATCAATGAGTACAAAATCTGTCCTTTAGATTTTCATTTCATACACCATTCCAAATCCTAGGATTTCCTAAAGGTATAAAATATGATAAATATAAATAGTTATGCAAACTCTAGGATGCAAATGAAAACATCTCGTTCAAAGTAAATGAGTTTTGCTTCTATAATTGTGTATTAATAGTTATTGTCAAATCTGTATTCATTAAAGTTCTCATACGTTTTCTCTCCTTCGCCAAGAAAACATATTTTTAAGTTTACTAAATAACTTTCTGCGAATAGGTTTGGTAATTCAATTAAAAGTAAATAATTTCATTGACGCATGTTTTATCACATTTTTAGATTATTCTTTTTATAATTATGAAAAATGTTTAGTTGGAAAAAATTCAAGGAACAGTTTTTGCTTATAGTAGAAAGACTACAACGTGTGTGAATTGGTTTTTATCGCAAAATTTTGCATTCGTGTTATCTGTTGTCACATCGACGTAACGAAAAGCTAGAATAACTACTTCCTTACGAAGCAATAGTAAATCTAAACGGAGGGTTCAATGTAATTTCTCTAAATTATGGTTTACGATGGTATCTGATATTTTAACTAAGTATCTAATATTTGTGCAAAACTATGTCTTAGACATTTATAATTTCATGAACATTTCATGAATAATGTTTAATTTGTCTTGGTTCCCTTGTTGGCAGTCAAATATTAGAATAATATGAAGGTGTATCTTCCACAGCTGCAGCTCTAACCTCTGACATAAAGCGTGATGACTGGCTAAGTGCATCCTCAATCCTGAATAAACTCAAATCTTATGTTGACACACATGAGCACATATCACTGTCCTACTAGACGGTGAAAGCTATTCCATCATTCATAGATACGTGTGGAGTAAATTCAAATATTATTGTGTTAACCGTTAGCACTGTCAGCTACAGTAACGTTGTGATCATCTTACGCATGTTATAACCCTAAATTTCCTACATTACTCATGGTCTAATTCATTACAGATCTTGAATACAGATTGCTTTTGCCCAAGAATTCTAAATATTTGCTTCATTAAGTGTGGAACTTTCGCTATAAATGTTGAATGATTTATTGACTACGTTTCAATTTTTAAACTGGCGTGCTGTCAACTATTTCCGCCTCCTCTTTATTTCGTTTTGTATCAGATTCATATTTCTACTTTGTGGTCACCACAGCTTTGACAGATTATAAGAAAGCCATCGGCCTACATAGTGTTAAGCCCAATAATGAAGTATAATTTTATATATAGTCTGGTGCTTAAGGTTCAGTCTTTGCAGAAGCATCAAGTTACTTACAACAAAAAAAGTGTTCCACTGAAGTAGCCCCTTAAGGTATTTTCCTCCTAAGGTAACGTCCTCTTAAATTATGGACATACAGAAGAGCTGTGTATTAAGAAGCGTATCTAGTACGTCTCAATCATGCTGAACTGTAGTTTTTGTAGTTTTTTTGTTGTTGTTACGTTTGGATAGTACACTTTATGACGTAAAACCTGTAAGGTCTCAAGTCTTTCGTTTATGTTACAGCAAATGTAATGCTACGTATTGTTCCCAACGGATTGAAAGACTTTTTGTCTGACTGAGCTCATGTTACAGACAAAAACTACCTAATTAATCGAAAATTTCTTCTGATAAGGAATGTTCAGCTTCCGGCAATGATTGATAAAATATACAGTTGTTCTCCAGGTTAATTGCACGACGATGCATCTTAAGTAATGCAAAATTTCATGGAAAATAATAGCTTTGAGCTTACTTATACGGTTCATGAATCGTCAAAGGATCTACTTGAAATCCACAAGCTAATACTGTGTAACTACTATAGACTGGTGAAGGTGCTCGACAGCTTCACGCAGATCTCTAAAGTTTCCGTTAAGCAAAATTAAACGAAACAAAAGTTCAATAGCCTGAGTGCACTCACACAGATTGTCATCAAAAAACGTGATACATGAGACTGTTACCTTACAACTGACTACAGCCTGGCTCATACATTTTTCCATTATACCGTCTGCCATGCTGTAAAATACTTATCTGTACATTCCTTAAAATTTTTATTGTTTTGAGAAATAAACTATCGGGGAAGGAGAATAAATTAAATTTGTGGGTGACCTTATACTTAGCGAAAGTAACGTTTCATACCACTCACTCTTCCATTTCACAGTCATCCCTAAATCTCATCAACCAAAGTAGTTGTGTAATGTCTTACGAGGTCCATGATCTCGATTGGTAGGTAAGTTATTTGTTGAAGTAAACCTACTGTCGTAATTCCTGTGATGTATGAATAATTTCATCCAGCATTCATACTCTTTATAATACAGTATAGGGCACACTAATGGATTTGTCTTCTTCCCGCGGCAAGGGAAGAACTAAATACTCTTAACAGGATTCAGCTTGAATTCTTATACCTGTTCCAGGTAAAAGTGTCCTGCAATAATACAGGGTATGGGCAAAAAGACATACAACACTCAAAACCCATTACCATGCATAACACTTTGCAGAAGAACGTTGTCTTTGGAAACAGATTCCAGTCTTCTTGGAATGAACAAATACACGTCCTCTACAGTCTTCATGCGGATTTTAAACCATTTTACCTGAACAATAGTGTAACGTCAAGTAACTTAAAGCTCAACCAAAATCAGAAATTTAAAAGGCAAAGCCTTATCTTAAAACAGATCCTTAATTAGGCTGAAGGCCAAAAGAATCTGACCCTTTAAGAGCAATTCAATATCGGCTGAGGGCCCAACACTTAACAAGACTCAATAAGATTAATTTTTAAAATGCCAAAAGCCTTATGTAAAACCGTTCTTAAATTAGGCTGAACGCCTAAACCATCTAACATCTTAAGAACAGAACAACTTTAATTGAAAATTGGCTTAATGCCCAAAGAATCAGACACTTAAAGAGTAAAACAACTTAAATTCAAAATCGGCTGAAGGCCCAACACTAAAGACTCAATAACATTAATTTTAAAAATGCCTAAGGCTTTACGTAAAACACTTCTTAAACTAGGCTGAAGGCCCAAACCATCTGATGCCTTAAGGGCAAAACAACCTTAATCTAAAAATCGGCTAGAAGCCATACAAGTACAAACAACAAGAACAAACAAGAAAAGGCAGTACACCCAAGCGCGTTCAGAAGTTCCGAGGGTTGGCCTGGAATTCAAACACTAATGCTTGCTTAGGTAAGACAGGCAGTCGGCCCCATGATTGTGGACCCAACGACAACCCAACTGACAGACAGTTAACGGACCCACCGACAAGCTAACGTCTGCTTCACCCGACCAGCACACAGCAGGGAGTTCAATGGAACAACGTAGAAGGTATTGGCGCCCACAACCAATTATACATTGAGCTGTCAAACTACACACCGTGCTGGACAGTGACAACACGATGAGGAAAATACACTGCCTGAATTTACGTCAACGGCCAGGGCAGGTAACCGGAACGTTAACGGCCACAAGGCAGCAGATTCCGCTGGAGCACTTCAGTTCAAATAACCTAGCACAGTTAAACTCCACCGGAGGGTGGCTAAAATTTATCCACTTGAAAACACACGTTGTTGTTCGCGATAATATCCCAACAGCCGACAACTAACTCCAAATGACACAATGTGAAGTGTCGTGAATTGCTGGTAGATTAAGTCAGAACTTAAATTTCATGTCCAGGATCGGTGAGCCACGAACCTCGTAGCAATGGGAACAGCACCACACACTTCGACACCGCATGGAGGCTGCTAGCGAGTGCAGGCAAACTACACGCCGCGGGTATTTCCTCGTTGGTCCACGCCAACCACCCAAGTGGCCAGGCCCGGATACTGTGAAAGGACCAAGTATACGTCGGCCGATGAGACGACCAACCGAACGACCAACCAACGGTCGTCCCGCTCCAATATCCCCCTCTGGACAGTTCAACGGCGCTCCGTCCCCCGAATTCACTGTTGCTGAGTCGCCGTCGCTCCAGAAATGGGACGACAGTGCACTTATCGATACGCACTGCTGCTGCCACTCACGGGCAAGTAAGGCAGGAAGTCTGTGAGGCCGGTAAATGGAATAAGAAAACGAAGCGGCAGTACGGTAATAGAAGATGACAAACAATAAATGGGATAGTTCGGACAGTCCACGGGTATACTGCCGGTTCATAGTGTCAGTTCGTCAGCGCACCTGACGATGGCGACATGTCGGATCGCCGAAATATTGTGCCCGTTGGACACTATGAACCGGCAGTATACCCGTGGACTGTTCGAGCAACGAATAGGACGGGAGAAACTGAAGAATCACAATAAATGGGATAAACGCAAGGCGCGCACGGCTCAGTCGTTTCCTCATTTATCGTCACAATCCTTTTCAATGACCGTCATCGCGATCACTCAACAGTTACAATTTCGTACTAATTTGATCTAGAGGATTAAGTTTTACCCCCTTGCCTGTATTCGATACGGTGTCTCTTGAAACACCAAACACTTTTGGCTACTGTGGTTACGGAAGTACCTACCATAAGAGCCCCAACAATGTGCCCATGTTCGCTTTCAATCAGCTGTGACGTCATACACTCACAACTACAGAGATTCTTCTCACAACGACTGACACTTGCAACGTGTTGATGAGATTGTAAGGCGTCGTTCGTGGTCAAATACAACACTGCAAACGAACTCATTTATATACAAGCGCGCATTTCTGGCGATGTCCCACCCCGCTATTTTCCTTCTGTGAAGCACTAAAATAGACAACGTTGCACCCTCAGTTTTCAGTAATATGACTAACCTGTCAAAAATTTCAAAGTACAGTCCTACATACTGGTATTAATGAAACACATACTGTGCACCTAAGTTAGTACTGACATCAGACACACTATTAAGGATTTTATGCCAAGAAGACAAACACACATTTGTCTAATTTTCTTCTCTAATGACGTCTGAAAAGGAAATTAATTTTGTTCTGAAACGTACGAAACGTTCATTAGCAAACAGCTCTATCATTATTACCATCAACATCGTCGTAGTGGTCGCCGTCGTCAGCAGTGGATAAAAGCCGTCCTCCCCCTCCACTTCTCCATTTATCATGATCTTCAGAAACACATACACTGTGTGTCAAAAGTATCCCGACACCCACAAAGACATAGGTTTCTTATATTAGGTGCATTGTGCTGCCACCTACTGCCAACGACCTCAGTACTCATTAGACATCGTCAGAGAACAGAATGGGGCTTTCCTCGGAACTCATGGATTTCCAACGTGGTCAGATGATTGGGTGTCATTTGTGTCATATGTCTGTCTACACTCCTAGGTCCACTGTTTCCGATGTAATACCGAAGTGGAAACGTTAGAGCACACGTACAGCACAAAAGCGTACAGGCTGACCTCGTCTGTTGAGTAACAGAGACCGTCGACAGTTGAAGAGTGTCGTAATGTGTAATGTGTAATGTGTAATAGGCAGACATCTATCCAAAGTCATCGTGCAGGAAGCTTGATGGGTAAAGGTTTTTCCTTTTGTTATTTAACTGCATGTGCACTGGACGTCTGCCTAGTACAGACCCCTTCAAGATCGACGCACTGTGCGACGAAATCCAGACACATGTAGCTCCTGCTGTATCATCAGGGACCACAAGGACCCGTCTGCTTGCAGCAGAATTCAAATTACGTGTACCTCGACAGTGGCACCACTGTTCCCACAACACCGCCAAGTATGACTATTCTGCTGTCGTGAAAGAGTTGGTAGGAGAGTGGTATGGCTCTCTGTTGTCACCAGTTCTGTACGTATGAGAGTGATGGATGCACACGTGTATGGTGTACAACTAGTGAGATGCGTATTCCACAGTGCATCGCCCGCACAGGGTTTATAGTGTGTGTGTGGCAGTGGCCTGGGTCGTGGGGGGGGGGGGGGGGAGGAAGAGAGTATCAGAGCTCACGGTGGTATTTAGCGTTTCTACATGGTAGAGGTAGAAGTTGTATCGCCGTGCTTCTGCCATTTATTCAAAAGGAAGGTGACTTTCGTATACAGCAGGACAGAGCATGTTTACACATAGCTGCTACGACGCAATGTGCTCTTCATGGTGAATATCATCTGCCTTGGCCAGCAATATCACCAGATCTCTTGACAGTAGAATACGTATGGTGCAAGAACCATTGCAGTATTGCAGCAAAAGGCGCAAAACACTTGTGACTCTCTATCGCAGGACTTTCGGCACCTTTATGATCATTTGAGTGCGAGAAAATACAGCCGAGTTCCTGCTGGAAGGGGGTACGCTGTGTATTGGTCCCAGTGTTCTGAAACGTAAGCAACAAGACGAATGTGGTTAAGATAATATAGTCGTTTATCAGATTTTCTAAGTTTTCCCAACTTACAGATTTAAAGGCCTCGGGCAGTGGAGCTGAAAAGAGTTTGATGACACTTGATCTTCTTGCCTGACTCGCCCTTCCACCACTAAATTTTTCTCTTTCATGAAATCTATTTGAAGCTGTAGACGGCGAAGTGTTGATTCACACTTGTTGCCTTGCTGTGTGGGTGGTAATGTCTACTAAGCGCACTTTTAATTTGAAATTACAATTAAATCAATACCATTAGCTGCTGACAGTCGTTGATATACACCAACGGGGACAGTTGAAAATGTGTGCCCCGACCGGGACTCGTACCCGGGATCTCCTGCTTACATGGCAGACGCTCTATCCACCTGAGCCACCGAGGGCACAGAGGATGCTCGGACTGCAGGGACTTATCGCTGGTACACTCCCCGGGAGACCGACATTCGCAACTTGCTGTCCACACACTACATTCGTAGTGTCCATGCCATTATACCCATTACTCGCGGCACATAATCCACCGAGTCCAGTAAGAGTTCAGGAAATTCGTGTGCATCCTCACTGAAGAAGGTCATCAGCCGGTTAGCCTTAACGATATGAAGATGGCATCTGTTCTTTCGGACATGTCCGAAAGAACAGATGCCAACTTCATACCACTTTTAATTTGTTCCTCATTCCTTCTGGACGCAGGATAATGGCATCGAAAGAGTACATCAGACTAAAAGAAAATTTTTAAAGAATCTGTAAGTCTGCATTCGGTTTTACAACTGGCATGTGCTCAAGGTTATTCGGTGCTAACGTCTTCACACTTGGAAAAAGGTGTCGAACTGTAAAAACAGAGGAAATGGTTAATTAAATGTCATTTACTCGTGGTTCTGCTATAGAGAGCCTTTCAAGAAGATTCATTTGACTTCAGAATATGATACCTTCTACCAGAATGAAAATAGACACTGGATGTGAATTTTTAATTACGCAACGGAACTGAAGGTTTACATTGGCGCCAGATGTAAGATGCTGATTTCTGTGGTCGCAAGTAAGCGTCCTATCGGTGCAGCTCGCTCATTCGTTAGCCATAACGCGGTGAGCCAAATTGCGTCTCACATTCTCCATTTAAACAGATGGAATGAGTTACAATTGTGAGGCATGACATTCTTTGAAAGTGAGACCTCAACGAAGGATCGAACGTAAGACAGATATCGATCTCGAACTGCACCATTGTTCTCCAAGGTACTTCACTTTTTTGTGAGGTTTTTGACATGCTCCCTCTGTGTGCGTCCCTTTTCAACAATCCTGACACTCAAATCTCCAGATGTCAGACACTTATATAGGAACCAATTGTTGTATGTAGATAGAGTATCAGACAAAACACTGATATAGTTGTCCGGTAGCACATGCGTAAACAGCAATTAAAACTAACACCTGAGCTACGGAGCAGAGGAAATGCGAGTGACAGTATTGTAGATAGCGCGTGGGTGATTTGATAAAGGATGTGGTCGTCGTGTTTTAACCATTTAAGCGTAAAACTGTAAATGAGAGAACATCTTCCGGACACGTAACAAGACTTTTCGGTGTTTATAGCAATGTTCTTTAGAAGCATGCTTTTGCTTCGTTAGTTGAAAGTAGCAAACCTATAGAGTAAATTTGTACAGATATGTGCGGTGTTCTGTCAGACATGTGCAACAGAACAGACTCCAATCGTGATAAAGCAGCTATTGCATCTGTAACTCCACAGAATAAACAAAAGCAGTAGAATACAGAGACAACTGCATTACACGTGGGGAAGTATTAATAGTTCCATATAACAGATTCACACATAATATACTGAAAAAGTCGTCATTTGGGTACGAAACCAGGACCTTTGATAAGACGATGTAATGCTCTACATGCTTCCCCACGGAATCAGCAAACATTTGTTACTCACAGATAGGCTTTTCCTCTGCTCGTAGCTCTGGTGTTACTTTTAATTAATATTTACGCCCGCTTTGCTGGGCGACAGCACAAGTACGAACTAGATCGAAGTTCTGGCTGGTACTCTGTCGACATACAGTGTGTTTGGTACAATGTTTGATACTGATATGAGTGTCTGTCATTTGGAAGTTTGGGTGTGAGCCACGTTTAACGTCACATATCATCAGCAGCGAATGTAGGACACTCTAGCCATGTTTTCTAATGTATGGACGAGTCTGATTATTGGCTCGTTATTGTCTGCCCTTTCAAAACAAGGGTTGGATAAACAAATAAAAGTATAACGGCTATACTATACTTCACAACTATTACGTTATCTGCTTCAAAGTACGCCCCTTCACGATCCTTGCGTTCTATGCGAATTTTCCACTGCTCAAAGCAGAGTTTGAAGTTAGCTTGTGAAAGCACATCCATGGTCTCCGTAGCTTATTCTTTCACTTCTTGAACTTCCCTCTTGTTTCAGCGCATATATCACTTTGGGGAATAGAAAATGTCACACGGGGTGACACCTCATACATAGAGTTAATATTCCAACACCGATATGTTTAAAACGGGATCATGCGAACTTCCCCCACCAATTTGAGTCATATTGCGAGGATGTGTAGAGCACGACTGGGGCTCCAACATATGTGGACAACGCTCAGCCGATTTCGAAAAAAATCAGGTTTGAAAGTTTTAGGCGTACTTGCATACGTTGCATGTTCAAGGGATCCGCAGCCGAACGTGCAAGATCTGGGCTTCATATGCGTTGTGTCTCTGTATCGGATCGAATCTCGCGTGCGGTAGTTCTGGCCTCTCTTTTTCGTTCTCACTCACAACAAATTTATTATTTTCATAATATTTATCCCGAAATAAGGAGAAAAATGTGTCTTGTAGAGGAGTGTGGAAATAGAAATACGATACGTAAGAATCAAATAAGTACAGTAATTTTGTTATTGTATCCATATTTTTGACGAGTATAATGTGTAACCCACAGGGCACTCCACAACTCAGTATGATACTAATCATAGAAACACGGAAAACCTTAGTTACCACGACATACAGCACATTTGATGAATAAGTAATTTTTGCCTGTATGTGTTTATTTCCATTCTTCTATTGCAAAAGAGACTTGTCTTACCTTAAAATCGGTTCTTGCTCATTCCACAATTTCTTGTAGAACACATACTTATTGTTACAAATACATGGCAATGAAAACGGAAATGACGAAACACAGGGAGTGGGGTTTCGTCCAGAGACGTCACTCTAACGAAACTAAACTCTTTCTCGATCAGCTGCAGATTCCTTCAATACCAGCGACAATACAAAATATATAAGCAAGACTCAAATTATCAAACTGGAACTTCTCGAAAAGTTTTTGATTGCTGCGTCTTCCTGTTTACGAATGTTGAATTCATAGTCGTGTCCTTCACACTCTATGAATATGAATCAAATCGATGAGGGGAAGTTCGTACGGTCCTGCTGTTAGACAAATAAGAGAGGACAGGCGTCAGGTCCTCAACCACTAATTCCCTAAAAACTTCCCTCATCTCCAAATCTTAAAGTAAAGTTTACAGTACTGTTTATTCATCGATTCTTACAGTACCAGTAACCTCACGTACACTCAACCGATGTCGTTTTCATATTAACTCTGAAATTTTCTCAATGTTTTCGTCTGTTGTAGAGGTTGGGGGTCGCCGTAGATGTGCCTCCAATCTGCTCCCATCTCCCTCTGAATCAATAAAACCACTCCAAAAACATGAGTCTGCTAAAAACACTCATCACCGCTCTCTTGTTTCCGTAAATAATGGGCATTTGTGGCGGACTTTACAAGTTTCACTAAAATTTTGGCATTTACTTAGTGCTCTTTCAAAGCAGTACGTGTAAGCACTTTTTCCGACGTTGTGCAAAGATACGATCTGACAGAAGGGAAGCCCACGCCCCGGCTGAGGGGTCGGCAGGTGAACGGATAGCGAAAATGGAGAGAAGGCTCGCACTGTATCTCTGCTAAAAAATCACTCCAATCATTTTTTAATCAGGTTTCGTTTTATGAGCTAATTTTGATGCCTTTTACCATCAACAGGGGCCCACTAACTTCCAGCATGTAACTACGGGAGTGAGGGGTGATTCTACTGTCTCGATGTTCCTTGAGTGTCCATTGTTGAGCCAACTGAACGTTTATGAAAGGTGAAAACAATCTTTGAATTTTAATCAAACACGAAGCGAGGACCATTCGATATGCGAAGAACATTTGAAACATTTTAAATATGGCGTCATCGTAGAATGTTAACAATTAGCCGCACACACGAAACTTGAAATGATGAAATAATCAAAAGAACATATGAGGAATGATGATTATTGAAAACTGTTTGAAGAATGATAGGTTAATGGAGCATCTGCTGCTGCACTCCAGAGTCTGAAGGATGAACAGAAGCCAAAATTACTACAAGCGAAGGAAGACAAGAATATGAAAGGTATAATTGCACAAATTATCGGTAGTAGTTATACAGAGATGAAAATACTAGCAGAAGGTAGGAAGTTATTATTGTTCTGGGTTTCAATCCTGAAACTGGTTTGATGCAGCTCTCCATGCTACTCTATCCTGTGCTTCTTCATTTCCCAGTACCTACTGCAGCCTACATCCTTCTGAATCTGGTTAGTGTATTCATCTCTTGGTCTTCCTCTGCGATTTTTACCCTCCACGCTGCCCTCCAGTACTAAATTGGTGATCTCTTGATGCCTCAGAACATGTCCTACCAACCGGTCCCCTCTTCTTGTCAAGTTGCGCCACAAACTCCTCTTCTCCCCAATCCTATTCAATACCTCCTCATTAGTTATGTGATCTTCCCATCTAATCTCCAGCATTCTTCTTTAGCACCACATTTCGAAAGCTTCTATTCTCTTCTTGTCCAAACTATTTATCGTCCACGTTTCACTTCCATACATAGCTACACTCCATACAAATACTTCCCTGTCTCACTCCCTTCCCAACCACTGCATCCCTTTCATGTCCCTCGACTCTTATTACTGCCCTCTGCCTTCTGAAAAAATTGTATATAGCCTTTCGTTCCGTTTATTTTACCCCTGCTACCTTCAAAATTTGAAAGAGAGTATTCCAGTCAAAGGAAGTATTGAGAAGAAAATCATCCTCTCGAAAAATTGATGACTCTTTTTAATAACATGTGATTTCGTACTGAAAGCGGAGGGAGATTAATACAGATCATCACGTTTGATTAGGTAACAAAGACATCAAATTAGAGAAGGCTTACAACATTAACATATTCTAATAAATAGGAGGCATTATGTAGATTAGGCGAGCGACAAATACTACGAGAGTGTATCAGTGGAAGCTCTTATTATTTATGTATTTAGTCGTGCCTTCTATTTATGAATACCACTTACGATTAATGTCACGCAGAATGTTTTGCTAAATTAATCAAGGTTTTGAGACACGATGTTCCTTGCTTGTCTGTCTCAATAAATATTAATATTTTTAAAGTAGGCTTACAGGGATCAACGCTACGATGTAATATTTCAGTTTCAATAACTCGGAAATTTCAATATTTTTCACAGTAGGGCTGCACAGCGCATGTGGAAATAATAGCTTTTACGTTAATTATTTTTTGAAGCTTGTTTAATACGGTCCTCCCCTTAGAGACCACTGACGATGTTTAAAATTAATAAATTAAATCAGCCACAGTGAAAATAAAACGTGCATTGGCAGTTATCAAGTACAAACGCTAAAAAACGGATTCCGTAAACGGGAGCTGCAGTGCACTAGCAGCGATTAGGTAAATAACACTGAAGGGGACAGCTCGCAGCGCACGCGATAATTCCTTTGGGAACGATGGAATTTGTACCGCGCTTCCGGGCCTTTTTTTTTCATTTTTATATTCAGCACTTCGCAACACGTCACACGCTTACAGCGTTAACGCCTGAAATAACACAGCGCAAAGCAATTTGCGCTTTTTATTGTGTGCGGCGCCATTTTCGATACTGGGACGGGTGCCGCCGGCCGGTAGCCGTGCAGTCGTTATGGCGACATCTCGCGTTCCCTCAAACTGCTCTGGCCGCGGCAGTGTGTGTGTGTGTGTGTGTGTGTGTGTGTGTGTGTGTATGTGTCGTGGGAATGGGCGCTAATCCACTGAAATGGTACGGGTCCTCTGCATGTACGTGGAAGCGCGGCGTAAGTCAGCTCTTGCCGCAGCGCGATCTGTATGTAGGTCGTTCAGCATTTCAGAACCATGTCAGCAGCACGAGACCTCAGTACTTTCGTATCGCTCCTTCTGTGATACCGAAATATGAAGGTATCTGTGCTTCCATTCTAATCGCATTTAGATTGATAATTCGGCTTGGTGCGCTCGTCAGCTTCCCTCGTAGTAGATTGCAGCGTTGTCACGTCAGTCTTTTTTTTTGCGATGGAAATATAGCTGCGCCACTATCCGTTAGCACCAATGCAGAACAGCGTTATGTAAAACGCATCTTTCGGTACGAAGATGTACTTAGAACTAAAATCCACAGAAGATCTTGTGCACAATACGGAGACAATATTTTACCGTGGCACATTGTCGACTGTACAATTCAAAAGCGTGAAGGACGAAGAAAGAACAGGATGCCAAGTTAATCCTCTTTTGATACATATTTTGTCTGCAGTTGTACGAAGTGGATACGAGGTTGACCTTTCATACTATCAGACATCTTATACTACAAACTGCAGCGTCCCTTCCTTTAATATTATTACTTAAACATACAGCATTACTAAACGTAGTACCTAACACCTAGCTGACTAAAACATTCTGCAGGTACGTATTCTGCTTGACCGTTTCAGACATCCTTTCCTGAGGGCAAGTCGCAAAGAATTTGAATTACTTCAGTGAAATTTATTAAGTTTCTGCGAGCTCGAAAGTAAAGAGGGAGACACACAATTCCAATCATTTTACGTATCAACAGTTCCATAAAAGATCCTTGTCTTGCCAAAAATTTACATTTGGATCATTATCTCTTCTCTTGTCTGAAGTCAATCGGCTGCCGATTCATTTCAACTTCAACAATTCTTAAAGTCTCAACAAGAGTCGACCATGAGAAAGTCATTCGTCTCATTATGAATTCGGATTTAATTTTATGTTACTGTCTGCACACATGCAACCACTTCAGAATAAAGTGATACATAAACAAACAACTTTCCACTTCTACCGATCGATTTTATTATAACTTAAGACTTACGTTAACATCGATGCTAGTCGAGGTCAAGACAGGAACTAAATATTCATAATCACTTTTTCATTTACAACACTAATCGCCCACTTTTATGTTTATTACGGGCAGTTACATCTGTTATATCTTCTGGAAATCACGCGACGATAACACACGACAGGTCTCGCGCGATGGCTTACGCTTGGTGAACAGCAGAGTTCAGCCGTGTGTCGTTTGCTGTGGTGTCGAAGATTCCCAGACATCGTGTTAAGGCGCTCTCCCTCAAAATGAAACAGATAAAAAAATCCGTTTGTTACGAATCATGCTTTTCAACAACACAAGTGACATTGAAGATAATCCAACTAAATACTTAACGTCGTACACGTATAATACAGGTTATAAAATCCGTATTATTACCTGCATACTGAGCGGTAGGAAACATAAGGTAACTGTCTTGAAATTTCGTTGAACTACATAACAAGAAGGGCTGAATTACATTTCGGTCTTGAAATTGCATAAAACCTATTCCTCCTAATATTTCGGTCGTATGCTTTTGTCAATATTCTGACTAAACAGCCAGACTGGAGCTACAACACTCGCTCCTCATTTTATACCAGCGAGAAACACCATCCCACATCCGGCCATAAAGCCCCAGAGACACTAAAAGGCGACAAGAAGTATGTTTAAATTTAATCTGTGACTATTAGGTCAATCCATACAGGTATACCGATGTCTTATTATAAATTGAGCATTAGTGAATAACATGGGTCATCAAACTAGACTGTGCCAAACACTTGGCCTCGTTATTATGATCTCTGGAGCAAAATGTGGTCATCACATATGCAACTTCATTGGTAAACACTCCTCATTCACCAACGTTCCTCCTTCGGAATCCGGATCTCCTATTGCCAGAAATTTTAATTAAGAGGTTTCAGTTTGGTTAGACTTGTTATGACCTCGATTTACTTTTTATTTAACAAAGAATTTTTTTGGACAAACTGGCGGTCTCACTATTGATAGACTGTTCCCACCCTTGGGGGTCAATTTGTTTAAGGAGTAATTCGAGGAAGTTGCCACTGCGATTTGCTAGTTTGAAGAGCACACAGTTGTTTTTGAGAGATTTTGAGGAAACGTGTGTAGTGTGGCCCCCGGTGAAAATAAATTGGAGGAATATTTAAACCTTCTATATTCCATCCACAGAAGAAGTCAGTTTGCAATGGAAGTCAAAAAGAAGCGATGCCTTCCAGTTTCGGATGTCTTGGCTCGTCGCAAAGACAATGGCTCCTTGGGACACACACAGTGTATAGGAAATCGACTAAAACATATATTTAATGTAACTGTCACCATCATACTCAGGTTCTGAAAGTTCTCCGTAATTTGGTTCACAGAGCACACGGCATTACTAACGAGAGCTGTCTGCAAGATAAACTTCTACACATGAAGTGTTTTTTTCAAGTGGACATAAGGAACTGTGAATGAAACGGAGAGAAATTTAAACCCATGGTCATAACAATCGTCACATTCCATAAACAATTCATGACATCGAAATGAGATTGTTTGCACATGGTAACACGAAATGAGCGACATCTGATGTACCATAAATACTAGAAACATTTTTATTAACTGCTGCAGTGAGAGGCTGGCAACTCAGGACGCATACAGACATCAATAGCTGTAGGAAAACGCAAGCATTGCATGGATAGATGTGCAGAGCACATGGGAAATGGTGCAGCGAGGTATGCACACACGTCCACGGCAGTGAAGGGTTAAAAGGAACCATCCTGGAATTACTCTTACTTTACAGAAATGACGGAAAACCTAAATGTGGATGGCAGGACGACTTGGACCTTCGTCCTTCGGAACACATTCACGTACGAAGAAGAGTTGATGGAAATGGTATACATTCAGTGATTGCTCTTCAACAAAAGACCTTTCTTTTCCTTCTCGAGGTATTCTTAAGCCTTTGCAATGATGGTCCAAGTGCACTGAAAGGTAACGTCATTATGTTGATAAATGATGTCACTCTAAATTTAATGCTGTTGTTCTAACAAATTACAAAAATATATTTTGCCTCACTCTCGTACTAATTTCGATATTTTAATTACCACCATCGAAAAATCGGAAGATTACTTTGCGTAAAAGCGCCCGATGTCCCACACGACAAAGACAGCAATCTACATTCATTCGATGATGACTGTCAGCCATGGCTCATACTGAATAGGGCAACATACAGCAGCAGATCCCCACCTCTTCCACGCCAGGAATTTAATACAGGGTTATTACAAATGATTGAAGCGATTTCACAGCTCTACAATAACTTTATTATATGAGATATTTTCAAAATGCTTTGCACACATATACAAAAACTCAAAAAGTTTTTTTAGGCATTCACAAATGTTCGATATGTGCCCCTTTAGTGATTCGGGAGACATCAAGCCGAAAATCAAGTTCCTCCCACACTCCACGCAGCATGTCCCCATCAATGAGTTCGAAAGCATCGTTGATGCGAGCTCGCAGTTCTGGCACGTTTCTTGGTAGAGGAGGTTTAAACACTGAATCTTTCACATAACCCCACAGAAAGAAATCGCATGGGGTTAAGTCGGGAGAGCGTGGAGGCCATGACATGAATTGCTGATCATGATCTCCACCACGACCGATCCATCGGTTTTCCAATCTCCTGTTTAAGAAATGCCGAACATCATGATGGAAGTGCGGTGGAGCATCATCCTGTTGAAAGATGAAGTCGGTGCTGTCGGTCTCCAGTTGTGGCATGAGCCAATTTTCCGCGGGCTACGCGTGAAACTTGCCCGCACGCGTTCAACCGTTTCTTCGCTCACTGCAGGCCGACACGTTGATTTCCCCTTACAGAGGCATCCAGAAGCTTTAAACTGCGCATACCATCGCCGAATGGAGTTAGCAGTTGGTGGATCTTCGTCCTGAAGTGTCGTTGCACTGTTATGACTGACTGATGTGAGTGCATTTCAAGCACGACATACGCTTTCTCGGCTCCTGTCGCCGTTTTGTCTCACTGCGCTCTCGAGCGCTCTGACGGCAGAAACCTGAAGTGCGTCTTCAGCCGAACAAAACTTTATGAGTTTTTCTACGTATCTGTAGTGTGTCGTGACCATATGTCAATGAATGGAGCTACAGTGAATTTATGAAATCGCTTCAATCATTTGTAATAGCCCTGTAGTTTCCCACTCCCTCCGTTGCAGTGACCTAATGATGTAAACAGGTCTTTTTTAATTGTGGTGTCATTTTGGCGCTAAGTGACACGACAACGACTAATTATGAGTGGGCCACTGTAAGTTTGGCTGAAACGTCGCTTCTATTCGGAGACGTTTACTTTTAATATAGCGCAGCTCAATAACCAGGAAACTATTATTAACTCACTCGCGCAGCGGAAGTCTACGTGTTACCAAGGAATAATACCGTTTAACGTTCCGTCGACGGCATGGGCATTAGAGGCAAACCAGTGGTCCGTTGTTAATTGGATGAGCAAGAAAATCGATTGTATCATGTTAAAGAAACCATTCTGTCAGTCGCTTTAACTAATTCTGGGATAACATAGAAAACCTAAATCTAGATAACCAGACGGAGATTATGAAACGACGTCCTTCCGCATGTGAATCCAGTATCTTACCGTTGCGCCATATCAGTCCGTGAATCACAGTTGTTTTGCGTGACTGACTGAGTGATCTTGCACTTATTACACAATAACATACATTAAGGTTTTCCTGAAAATTTCATAACTCAATAATTTTACTCAAGCTAGATTCGGATTTACAAAATCATTGCCAAGAAATGTGCAACCCGAAACGTGGTCGTCAATAATATGTGGTAATGAGAGTACGTTCTGGAAACAGAACCAGAAGCAGTAGAGAAAGCAATTCCCCGCAAGGAAAGAGGTAAAACATCTGGAAAGAATGGAAATATGGTACAAATGATAAAATAAACATTTTTGCAGCTGTACATTTAATGACTGTGTGCGTGGATGATGCGAAACAGGTTGAAAAATTCTGTAAGGGTAATTCTTCGCAAACTTCAGTTTGTACATCACTTTGCTTCTTTGCTTTGGGTTCAGAAGAGCTTCAGTAACGAATGGAAAAAAAGAACAGAGCTCGGGTCGTATGACAAGAAGTCTAAAGGATAATTTAAGTAATACGAGAGCATTGTTCAATCGGTAAGTCGGTAGTTTAACTGCAAAATTTTATGAAGAAAGTTTTTTAGGATAACCAAAACTCAGTCCACTCGAAGTGCACCGGCGAACAGGAAAATACACTTTCTATGTGCCGATTTATACCGATGTTGTGGCGGCGTAACAGCTCCTTTCCAGACGTATTTACTTATTTGAGCATGAAATCACAAGCAGGAGACTGTGATCAGTTTGATGCTAAAAGGGGTAACACTTAAGTTCAACGCACTGTCAATTCTCTGAAACTACATATCTCACTTCAGAGATTTAAGCATAGATCTCCAGACTGATAACCGAAACTTCTGTTGTTCAATTTGAGAAGACAAGTTTAACAATTACATTCCGTAATTAATTTAGGTAAGAGCTGAGTCGACATAGGCTCAGCTCTTGGTACTGCCACGGGAGATTTGGCTAAATAAAATGTGATATAGTAAGCCTAGTTACGTCTACTGAGGGGCAGCTTGATTGGTAGGTACGTCTGGGAAGCAAACAAAGGCCTGGAAAACATGGTGCTTACCGGGCAGTCTCCATTTCGAATCGGAATGACTCACCTACAGATAATAACAGTGACGCCAGTTGGCAATGAATAGTTCTTCAGTGCTGGAACGCCTGCTCGGTACAACAAGAGGCCTCAAATAGTTGAACAATGATCTTTCAGTTCATCTGCGTCAGAAAATAACGTTATCTTAGACGTTCCGGGGTGTACTTGAGGTGGGGAACTTAACAGTACAGTGATACATTATACTTTGTGGACGTTGGTGTTCTTAAAGGTGTCGACGTAGAAGGGACAGTCAACTTACAAAGAGACAGATTGTGAAACAAAGTAAGTAAACTGTTTGTTATTTCAAAAGTAATAGCCGTAACTGTTATTTCATTTATCAAACTATGAGACAAGACGGTCAGCGCAATGTTTGTTGTTGCCTACGGTGCCATGAATGCACCCAGGCTTGCATCTCTTCGTCCGAAGCAAATCGACTGCCACGAATGTCTTTCTCCAGGGCACCACATATTGCCAAAGTTGCCGAAGTTTCGCTGGGAAGCCCTACCCATCCTTCATAAAGTCCTGAACTCTCCCCATGCACTTTCCGTATTTTGGAGCCAGGAAAAAAGACATTCGCGGCCTTCGACTTATTCAAACAAAAAGTTGCATGCCTGTATGCAATTCTATTTCGATTTCAATCGTAAATATTTTTAAGTGATGGCGCTGATGATCTTGTCTTACAGTGGGATAAATGTATTAACGTTTGCGGTTATTACACTTGAGATAATACCCAGTTTGCTTACTTTTTCCCAACCGTCTGATTTTACTTTCCCTTATAAATTAATTCAAATTGTAAATCGCTTGAAACAAAGCATCAAGCACACGTCAGGAATGTGGGCTGCCAATGGGTTGCCTACTCAAAGACAAACCTTCTCTTCATTTACTATTTAAAACAGCGTGCAAGGCGAGGATTGGTGTTTACTGCGAAGGCTAAATTTATTAATTTCATCAAAAAATAAATTCCAGGGTCACAAAGTTCTAGCATTTTCAGCTAATGAAATTCATGGAAGAATATAGTGTACCTACCTCCTGATTCTTTGGAAAAGTGTCTTACATATTTTAGCCCATACACTAATTTTCTATTAATTTGCTACAAGTAGTGTTTAGTCTATCGTTCAATGACACATTTTAGGTCAAACTTTGGTGCTCCTAACGCCGTTACGAATCTTACCTAATATATTGTAGGCGATTTTCCATATTTATAAGTTGTTGTTGTTGTTGTTGTTGTGGTCTTCAGTCCTGTGCAAGCTTGTTCATCTCCCAGTACCTATTGCAGCCTACATCCTTCTGAATCTGTTTAGTGTATTCATCTCTGGGTCTGCCCCTACGAATTTTACCCTCCACGCTGCCCTCCAATACTAAATTGGTGATCCCTCGATGTCTCAGAACATGTCCTACCAACCGATCCCTTCTTCTAGTCAAGTTGTCCCACAAGCTCCTCTTCTCCCCAATTCTATTCAATACCTCCTCATTAGTTATGTGATCTACCCATCTAATCTTCACCATTCTTCTGTAGCACCACATTTCGAAAGCTTCTATTCTCTTCTTGTCTAACCTATTTATCGTCCAAGTTTCACTTCCATAAATGGCTACACTCCATACAAATACTTTCAGAAACTTCCTGACATTTAAATCTATTCTCTATGTCAACAAATTTTTCTTCTTCAGAAACGCTTTCCTTGTCATTGCCAGTCTACTTTTTATATCCTCTCTACTTCGTCCATCATCAGTTATTTTGCTCCCCAAATAGCAAAACTCCTTTACTATAAGTGTCTCATTTCCTAATCTAATTCCCTCAGCATCGTCCGACTAAATTCGACTACATTCCATTATCCTGTAAGTTCCATTATCCTATAAGTACTTTTCCTAAAGAATGTGCGCACTGTAGTTTAGTTTCCTTTCTACTTTTTGCTGTAGATCTGATGATGGTCATTATAGATCGAAACCGGTAATCTGTTAACAAAAAGTTTGTGACCATTGACGTAAATTAAAGGAAACTTACTGAAAAAAATTATCATTATTACTTTATTACACTATTATTTAATTACAGTCTGGTAGCAGCAGCCGGCTGAGACACAAGATGTAACAGGGAAGTAACCGATTTTATCACATTTTACGAGTTCCTAACCAGATGCAAATTATATAGTTTCATCTATGTGCTTTAGTGGTATAGTTTCTTTAATTTATGGGTGTTAATTTAGTATTTAATAGACAAAGTTCTCGCGTTTATGCTGGTGTTGGAAAGTAAACCAATTTTGTGACATATTACAAGTTCGTAATCAGGAGCAAAGTACGTAGTTTCACCTGAGTTCTTTGGTAGTTTAGCTTTTGAAACTCTGCGTGTTAATCTTTATTAGATAGAGTTTTCGCATTTTGGTCAGTGTCTGCAGTTGAGTTCTGTGATATGTGTCGATTGTCTGTGTAGTGTAGCTTTCCAAGGTCTTTAATGAGGAAAGGAACTGTGATTACTGTGTGCGGATGCTAGCCAAGTTGGTGACACTTCGCTCCCAGTTCCAGTCTGTGATGGCTTCAGTTAACGCAACTTGAGAATGCAGGAGACGCGTTATCACTGTTGCGGGCGGGCTGTGGGAATCCAACGGACGTCCCAGCACGACTCACGAATCTACCGATCGGTCCGCGGCGGTGGCCAGCCAATTACTGCTCACACCGAGGTTGACCTCTCACGCCTGGTCGAGCGGGAGGTAGCCATGGACCATCGCAGAGGTACCGTATGTCAGGAAATGGAGATGCTCTGTCGACAGCTCATTTTAAGTGACCAATGAACGAACTGCAGCAGACGACGCGCTATATACCCCTGAATTTAAACTCATTTCCTTACGTAACCTCAACCTCCTATTGTGCAATCCGAGAAGACGACGGTTAACAATCTGCGGAAAAAATGAAATCGTCATCGTTAAAGCTAACCTCTAAGGACAAACTCAAAACACAAAAAAATTATTTTCGAGGCTAAAAGCGAACTGTAATTTCTCGCTGTCATTGGTTACCTGAAACTATCCTCGCTCTAGCTACACGAGCTGCCGCTTTAACAACGGAGTCCTCGATGGCACTTAGTTGCAGATCATAGGTGATAGAAGCGGATTGCAAAAAGTAGAAGAATGATAAGAATAATAATAAGAGCAAGTAAAAAAATCAATACGAAGATGAAAATGAAGCGGCAAATAATCAGAACCAAAAAAAGAATTTAAATCAGTTTACGGAATAAAAATTTTAATTAGACTCTTTTGATTAGATTTTATGAGATTCGAAGCCACAACATTTTGTTCATCACGTTTATGCACTAACCATTGTCCTGCTAGACTACGGTCGGTTACGTAGTTCTGTTTGTGAAGGTGATGTCTAAGTCGCGGTGATGAGTTGAAGCCTTAAGAACTTTGGCTTCACGCAATCTCACGCTGGGCTTATCTAACGTAAGCCGATCTCTGTGACTGTGAAATGTCCCATTTGGACAATTATGTATTACTTTTTACCTTAATAGTGTTCAAAAGTCATAATATATATATCTATCAATTCATGACATCCATCTTTACAAATTTCCTTTTTCTGGCCGACACACGTCCAGATCGCCCGTTCTCAGAACTCTGGCATCTCTCTCTCTCTCTCTCTCTACATCCACCAGTGCTGGCCGCTCACCTCCAACTGTGCAACGTTACGCGCTGTTCACATCCAACTGCCCAACACTATAATAGCAAATATTCCAATAACGCAAACCAGCCACAGACTGCACACAGCACAGTCAGTGATTTTTGTACAGAGCGCTACGTGGCGTTACCAACATAAAAAGCTAAACGGCCTACTTACAACTGTAACTGTATATGTGATGCTGAATAGTGTCTTGTGTGGATGTACACAGAAGTGTATGGTTAGTGTCGTGTGTGAAACGTCTGTATTTCGTTAGTATCGTTGTGTGTGTGGGTGTGTGTGTGTGTGTGTTTTGTTATTTCTGTGGTTTAACTGTGTGACGAAATACGAAATAAAAGTTCCTGACAAGGAACTGAAGTGAATTGACCAACTGTCGTGGCAGTTCAGCAACGTCGAACGGTTCTGGAGTGAGGTTGAGCGCTCTGATTGGAGGAAACCAGCTCCAACGCGTGAAGTGTCAACTATCAAGTTATTTAAAGTCAAAAGTGTACATGCATATGTTAATAAGTAATCAAATAAAATATGTCTACAACACAAATATCTACACGGGCTATGGACACCTAGCAACAGTTTTCACGAAATGCTAAGGAGCGGTAAAAGCTGACCAAGCAAGAAACATATTACTTCAGGCATATGTAATGAACGACAGGTGTGAAATGAGCGGTCTACGCGATCGGGAGACCTGGTGGTAATGTGGGGGCCGGAGCATGCAGTTCCATTAGCAGCAGCTCTCCGTGGTCCATTTCGAAATGAGTCCCACGCGATGGCCTGGCGGGACGTCATTATCTGCCCAGCAGGACTGGCTGCGGGCGCTATTCCCCAACCCGTAATGCTGCGCGGCTCCTGTGGTTCGCCCACGTACTGCCAGTGAGGCTGCAACATGGTCGCCACTGGACGCTGCCTAGCCACTCGCTGTCGCTCTGACTGCATATATTCTCTGAATGTGGTAAGAATCATCCGCGAAACTATTGCCCATTACTTCTTTCAACTAGGCACATCTAGTACAAATATTTTTTTCGCTTTCCAGAATAATTTAAGAGACAAAAGCGTTTATTTTTACAAAACAATACTTTTTCTACTTTTTAGCATTATCCATTTGAACCTTTATGCACTTGTTCCAACGGGCTACAATCTCTTTCATCCCGGCTACAATGAACTCTTTACCTAGATGTTTGAACCAATTTCCTAGAAACTTTTTCACATCCTCGTTGTCCTGGAACCTCTTCACACGTAATGCCTCCTTCAATGCACCAAAGAAATGGAAATCACTAATTGTTAGATGAGGACTGTAAGGGGGTGAAAGGGCAGTCTTTCCCAACCAACCCATTTTGTCGACGGTTTCACGGGTCAGTTGAGCAATATGAGGTCGTGCCTTGTCTTGCTGGAGAATCACACCTCTCCTCTGAGATCCACGTCTCTCTCTCATGGCTGGCTTCGCATTCTTCAAAAGCAAATCCTAGAAGTATTGGCTGTTCGTTGTACGCTGTTCTTCGAGATAATCACAAAAACTGGACATTCAGCATCCCAAAACACCGTCAACAAGACTTTTCCTGCTGATGCCTGGGTTTTGAATTTTTTCTTGACCGGTGAGTTGGTGTGCTTCTACTCCATGCTTTGTCTTTTTGATTCTGGCTCATAATAGAAATTTCATCACAAGTTAAAGTTTTGTTAAGGAAGTGCTCACCTTCTCTTTCACAACGGTACTTTAACTCTGTCCACACTCTCAACTTTGTTTCCTTGTGCAGCCGCGTCAACTCGTTTGGGACGCATCTTGCACATGTTTTACGGTACCCCAGCTTGTTACAGATAATGTTATGAACTGTACCAGTACTAACTTCAACCTTATCAACTATCATTTCCACAGGCAGATAATGGCATCAATTCGACTTTCAAGTGAGGGAGTTGAAACTGCAACTGGTCGGCCAGAACGGTGTTCGTCAGTCACTGAGTCGCAACCATTTTTGAACTCCTTGTAAAATTTTTCACGATTCATACAACCATCACCATAAACTTTAGATATTCTACACGATATATTCAATGGTTTCTCGCCTTCAGCAAGTAAACCTTTCTCAACAATGTGAACATTTCAAGGGGATTTGGCATCTTGAAATGTATTCCTGAGGTTATAAACAAAACAGTGCTCACATGAGCAGATCAGGGCTCATCCCAATGATGCCAGCTTAAAGCCATAAAAGTACCAAACTTTTCCTACAAACAGTTTTTACCCCAGACCAATTTGCCTCTTTAATTATTCAATGACCCTCGCAATTTGCTCCAAATCGAGAATTCAAACCTGTGGATGTATGAATGTAGAGTCTCGCGGTGATAACATTGAATAAAATGTTCTCGATTTTCCAACCACGTCAATTGCTTAAAACGACACGAGATTTCGGCCAAGCATTCCTTGGCCATTGTCAAGTGGTATGACTGCCAGTGGGCTGTTAGTGCGCCCTATATACGTTAGCTGCCGCCTGTTACGTCACTGGTGCCCGTGATATTGCCATATATGGGCATGTTTTGAGTCGGTGTTCGATGTGCCCTCTTCAACCGCACGATCGCTGGATCCCACGCAGCGCTGAGCTGCAAGCCACCGTCTCTATTCAGGGTGTTTGCGGTAATTTTTATTTCAATAGCTTCCTTTATTAGACTGCCCCAGAAGCCGTTAGTGCGAGCCACGACAGAAGTATCGTCAAATTTTATGTGGTGATCGTTTTCTAACGCACGGTCAGCTAACGCAGATTTCTCTGGATAGCTTAGACGATAATACTTCTCATGCTCTTTCCTGCGTTGTTCCACAGTGCGCACTGTTTGTCCGATGTACTTATGGCCACACTCACAAGGTATTTCGTAGACTCCAGCTGTTCTGAGAGCTACTGCGTCTTTAACTGGTCACAGTAATTGACGGATTTTCGTTGGAGGCCTGAAGATTGATTTGATCTTGTGTCTTTTCAACAAGCGGCTTATCTTTCCCGACACAGAGCGACAGAATGGCACCAAAGCAAGTTTCTTTTCCTGCTCTTCATCGGTGGTCTTATTCTGATATTTCCCAGAAATTACTTGTTTCACTTGATGGGCTGATTCCGGCGGAGGTTCGAGTCCTCCCTCGGGCATGGGTGTGTGTGTTTGTTCTTAGGATAATTTAGGTTAAGTAGTGTGTAAGCTTAGGGACTGATGACCTTAGCAGTTAAGTCCCATAAGATTTCACACACATTTGAATATTTTTTGAAATTGATGGGTGCTGTAGGCGTTATTCCTGAAATAACATTTCTTGGGGCAGGTTATCGTCGTCTGATATTACTCTTGCACGATGCACCAATATTTGTAATACTTTGCGTTTCTGTGCTGGATGATGATGGCTGGTGGCGTGCAAGTACAGGTCTGTGTGGGTGGGTTTTCTGTAGGAGCTGTGGCCAAGGCACCCATTTCGTTTACGGTCGACAAGGACGTCGAGGAAGTGCAATGCATTATCTTTTTCCACCTCCATGGTGAACTGGATATTACTGTTGATGCCATTGAGATGTTCCAAAAACTCGTCTAGTTTCTCGCGTCCGTGTGGCCAAATGACGGACGTGTCGTCAACGTATCGAAAGAAACACTTCGGCTTCAATGCCGCAGTATATATGACTATATCCTCAAAATTCTCCATGAAGAGGTTTGCAACAGCTGGAGCCAACGGGCTACCCATTGCTACGCCGTCTGTCTGATCGTAGTATTGGCCGTTGTACACGAAACAGGAGGACGTTTTTATGCACACTCTTACGTCTTCCTATGTCCTTAGCACCACATTCTCTTCCAAGTTGGGAGGGGAAACATAGGTAAAAAGAAGGTAACTGCGAAGAAACCATGGGTAACAAAAGAAATACTTCAATTGATCGATGATAGGAGGAAGTACAAAAATATTCTGGAAAACTCAGGAGTACAGAAATACAAGTCGCTGAGGAATGAAATTAATAGGAAATGCAGGGAAGCTACGACGAAATCGCTGCAGGAAAAATGTGAAGACATAAACAGAAATGATTGTCGGAAGGACAGACCCCGCACATGGACAGTCAAAACAACCTTCGGGGACATTAAAAGCAAGGATGGTAACATAAAGATTGGAAAGACCACATAGATAACATCGTGGGGAAGGCGAAACAAAGACTGAGCTTTGTTGGCAGAATACTTAGAAGATGGGACAAACCCACTAAAGAGGCAACCTATATTACACCTGTCCGTCCTCGGCTGGAATATTGCTGCTAGAATATTGCTGCGCGACGTGGGATCCTTATCAGGTAGGATTGACGGAGGTCATCGAAAAAGTGCAAAAATGAGCAGCTAGTTTCGTGTTATAGCAAAATAGGGGAGTGAATGTCACTAATATGATACGCGAGTTGGGGTGGCAGTCACTGAAACAAAGGCGGTTCTTTTTGCTGCGAGATCTATTTACGAAATTTCTATGACCAACTTTCTCTTCCGAATGCGTAAATAATTTTTGACACCCGCCTACATAGGGAGAAATGATCATCATAATAAAATAAGAGAAATTAGAGGTCGAATGGAAAGATTTGGGTGTTGCTTTTTCGCACGCACCTTTCGCACCTGGAATGGTAGAGAAGTAGTGTGAAAATGGTTCGATGGACCCTCTGCCAGGCTCTTAAGTGTGAATTGCAGAGTAACCATGCAGATGTAGATGTAGAAGAGTGCAACGGGAATTCCACTGTTAAATGCGGGGGAGAGACCGGATAGGTGTAAACAGTACACTGAAAACCTCTATGAGGAGGAGGATTTGTCTGAAGTGATAGAAGAAGAAACAAGAGTCACATTAGAAGAGATAGGGGCTCCAGCATCAGAACCAGAATTTAAAAGAGCTATTGAGGACTTAAGATGAAATAAGGCAAAACGGATAGATAATATTCCATCAGAATTTCTAAATTCATTGCGGGAAGTGGCAACGAAACTACTATTCACGATGGTGTGTAGAATGTATGAATCTGGCGACGTATCATCTGACTTTAGGAAAAGCACAGTTCCGAAGGCAGCAAGAACTGACAAGTGCGAGAACCACCGCACAATCAGATTAACAGCACATGCATCCAAGTTGCTTACAAGAATAATATACAGAAGAATGGACAAGAAAATTGAGGATTCGCTAGATGACGATCAGTGTGGCTTTCGGAAAGGTAAAGGCACGAGAGAGGCAATTCTGAGGTTGCGGTTAGTAATGGGGGCAAGACTAAAGAAAAATCAAGACAGGTTCATAGGATTTGTCGATCTGGAAAAACGCTCGACAATGTAAAATGGTACAAGATGTTCGAAATTCTGAAAAAAGTAGGGGTAAGCTATAGGGAGAGACGAGTCATATACAATATGTACAACAGCCAAGAGGGAATAATAAGAATGGACGACCAAGAACGAAGTGCTCGTATTAAAAAGGGTGTAAGAAAAGGAAGTAGCCTTTCGCTCCTAATGTTTAATCTGTACATCGAGGAAGCAGTGATGTAAATAAAAGAAATATTCACGAGTGGAATTAAAATTCATGGTGAAAGGATATCAATGATACGATTCGCTGATGACATTTCTATCCTGAGTGAAATTGAAGAAGAATTACATGATCTGGTGAACGGAATTAACAGTGTAATAAGAGCAGAGTATGGACTGAGAATAAATCGAAGCAAGACGAAGGTAATGAGAAGTACTAGACATAAGAAAGGAGGATATCAAACATATACTAGCAATGGCAAAAAGGGCATTCCTGGTCAAGAGAAGTCTACTAATGTGAAATGTGGGCCTTAATTTTAGGAAGAAATTTCAGAAAATGTACGTCTGGAGTACAGCATTGTATAGTAGTGAAACATGGACTGTGGGAAAAGCGGAACAGAAGAGAATCGAAGCATTTGACATGTGGTGCTACAGACGAATGTTGGAAATTAGGTTGATTTATAAGGTACGGAATGAGGAAGTTCTGCGCAGAATCTTAGAGGAAAGGAATATGTGGAAAACACTTGTAAGGAGGAGGGACAGGATGATAGGACATCTGTTAAGGCATGAGAGAATGACTTCCATGGTACTAGAGGGAGCTGTAGAGGGCGAAAACTGTAGGGGAAGACAGATATTGGAATACATCAGGCAAATAATTGAGGACGTAGGTTGCAAGTGCTGCTCTGAGATGATAGGTTGGCACAGGAGAGGAGTTCGTAGTGGGCGTCATCAAACCAGTCAGAAGACTCATGACCGTAAAACGTGGATTTACTGTCTGCTCGTCTCATTGCTATTTCTTTCTGGTGCCTTTCTTTGTATGTGTGCTCCAAGTTGCGCCGGGTTATGTCAGAAGGAAGTGAAAAATCATGCGAAATTCTCTTTCGTCCTCAAATTTTGCTGGACTGGAGATAGTAGAATAAAGAAACAGATGACGGCTCCTTGTGAAGAGACCCATGTCAAACAGTAGGCGCAAGTGCAATCACATTAGGAAGACTGCAAGAAATCTCACGCTCCATCATGGCACGAGATCTAACCAGTTTCAAGTACTTTGTGTTAAATATCTATCGTAAGACTTGCCACCAAAATAACAAGACAATTGTTTTTGCCAACTGTTTTTACTGGATAAGGCAATAGATTGATACGGGTCAAACGTTTCCTGTTTCTTTTTCCAGCGATACGTCGTAGCATCCACTCGACACGCTTGTTATTCAGAATACTTCCCGCGACGTTATACTGCACTTAGTACTTGCAAGTAAATTTCCCGCACTTGAGCCACTTTGCTGCATCCATTTCCCATCGCCGGATAAACCCTGCGGCCGCCAAAAGCCCGAGGTTCGGTAATTGGAAGGCAGCGGCGCGTTAAGGCGATAACTGCGGCTGCAAGGTTGGCACGCCTGCATCCCATTTACGGCTGCTCATTGTATCGGCGGCCCAGCCGCTCCGGCGCCGCGGCGCGTTTAATTAACGGACAGCGGGCAGCAGCAGCGGCAGCGGCAGAGGTGGCAGGTAGTCGCGGCCGCCCCGGGGCCGCAACTTAAACGTACGTCCACTACAAGGTCGCCGTTGACACAGCAATTTGCCTGAAAGTGGTGAGCGCAGCCGCGGACCTTCTGACACTCCCATCTTCCCCGGATGGAAAAGAATACTTGGATAGTTTCAATGTGGGCACGATTTAGCAAGTGTGAGACCCCTAAACAATACTGAGGAACTGTTAGCTGACAATCACATCAACTTTCAGATACGTAAAGGCACCAAGAGACTGGCGCTGATGATGGAAATTAGATGTGGGTGCTTGGAGTCTTTGTAGTCGCCTGTCTGCATAAAACCTTCTGGCCTAACAAGCCGTCTCATTTGGAATAAAATGCTCAGTCACTAGTACCAGATGATCAAAAAGTCAGTCTAAATTTGAAAACTGAATAAATCGCGGAATAATGTAGCTAGAGAGCTACAAATTGACACACATGCTTTGAATGACATGGGGTTTTATTAGTACCAAAAAAATACAAAAGTTCAAAAAAGTCCGATAGTTGGCGCTTCTTCTGATCATAATAGCAATAATTTGTATAACAAAGTAAGACAAAGCAAAGATGATGTTCTTTACAGGAAATGCTCAATATGTCCACCATCATTCCTCAACAATAGCTGTAATGTTGTGAACAGCACTGTAAAGCATGTCCGGAGTTATGGTGAGGCATTGGCGTCGGCTGTTGTCTTTTTAGCATCCCTAGAGGTGTCGGTCGATCACGATGCACTTGCGACTTCAGGTAACCCCAAAGCCAATAATCGCACGGACTGAGATCTGGGTACCTGGGAGGCCAAGCATGACGAAGGTGGCGGCTGAGCACATGATCATCACCAAACGACGCGCGCAAGAGATCTTTCACGCGTCTAACAATATGGGGTGGAGCGCCATCCTGCATAAACATCGTACGTTCCAGCAGGTGTTTATCAACCAGGCTGAGGATGATGCGATTCTGTAACATATCGGCGTACCTCTCACCCGTCACAGTAGCAGTTACAAGACCACTGCACGAGCGCTGACTTCCCCGTGCATAGACGAACCCGCTACAGTCTCCATTTCTTCCTGAACTGTCTCAGCAGCATTACGCCTTGTGCTCGGTCGGCCACTACGGGGTCTATCGTCTAAACAACCCGTGGCTTCGAACTTCGAAATCATTCTCGCCACAGCTGCATTTGTCAACGGACCTTTACCCGTTCGAATCCCCTTGCTATGGAGATAGGATCGTAACGCTGAACTAGCACATTCCCTATTCTGATAACACAGCTTCACTAAAAGCGCCTTTTCAGATAACGCCAACATGCTGCGACTGCTGGCGCATCTGATTCTCTCTCTCATTACAGCTCCTTCTATACACGATTGTCATGCGCAGTCACTGACGTTTTGCTGTGCAGCGCCATTTGTCGAACATTTTGTGAACTTTGTTTTTTTCGGTTCTAACAAAAGCCCATGTCATTCCAAGCATGTGTGTCAATTTTTACCTCTCTATCTACATCATTCCGTGGTTTATTAAGGTTTCAAATTTATACTGACTTTTTGATCAACCGATATTTACACCTGCTGAGAGAGATGGGGACCACTATCGAAACCCAGAGCTTTGTATTCTATGTGACGAGGCTTGGATTCCATTCAACGGATGTTAAACTTGTGACGAATCAAGAGACCTTCATTGAGTAGTGGATCGAGAAAAGACATTAAAAAATATAAAGCAGTCCAAAAAAATCTAAATTTATGGAAGTTGGGTGTTACCTAAGGGAAAGCAGAATATAAAATGCCAGTGGGTAAAACCCACCTGATGCTGTGGGTGTGTGTATAGTCCTCCTATGCCGCTCTCTAGGTGCTGCGGACGTGTACAGTCGCGCCCTACAATCGCGTGCCGCTTGAGTTTTCCTACGGAGTTAAGGCCATCTTATGACTTGTGGGGCACCACCCTCTGACCGATGCGGACGATTTACCTCCATATCTCAATGAATGAAGAACTTATCATACAACGTATGTGTCTCATTGAGAGCTATCATTTGCAAAAAAACCTAGTTTCGATGTCTTGAATGGTTTATGAGATATGACGATTGCTAAGACCACATCATTCGTGATCCTCGGGAACCTGAATGGCTGCGTCGATTATGACTACTCTTAAAATGTGAAACCCAAGAACTCGAGAATGAATGAGATATCGTTGTGCTCTCAATTCAGATAAAATTCTGATATCTTGTCTACCTTTCATCTACGACAATGTATGATTACAATCAACCATAGTTTATGGAATGCGTTTTTATCTCTGCAAAATTTTTAACAATTCGCTCAATGTTTTACGTAATTTGATACAGTACAATAACTGTGACATATAATGAAAAGAAATTCAGTCCTTTATCGAGGGAAGATACCAGACTATGATATGAGCAAAAATCATTTTTTTTCACGTAACAGTTTTTGAAAGATGCGATTGTAGTACCTGATGTCGGTTGGAACATAATCCATCAGCAGAGGCACCAGCATTTGACGAGCAGTACACTGATAACAGAATCCGCCCTCAGTACAGAATGAACAGAGCTTGTTTGTGGCAGCGGAAAGGTTAACTAACGGAAAGAGGTCACCATTAAAACCCGTATCCATTCCAAGATCGCTGTTGGTCCATTAATTTGCATGAATGTGCTAAACACTGTCGCAGAACTTCGAATGACATTCCGTTCCTCCCTAAGATTGAAAACAGTATGTGCAATGCTGGATACTTTGAATGTGGCTGAGAATGAGCAAGTGTGAATCCCAAAATAGAATTAAGGAAGTGTTAGATACGGAGAGGAACCAGAGTGGCAGTATTGACGTTGCTCTTGTTGATGGAAATAAGATGTGCGTTCCTGGAGTCTTCGGAGTGCTTTGCTGAAATAACACCTTCTCGGGTTACAAGTCACGGCACTTCAAATAAGTAGACCTAGTTAGTTATTCTTACACCTGAAGACGATAGCAGAGACAACTATTAAAAACTTGGGTGTTGTATTCTAAGTGACGAGCCTTGTAAACTGTGTGATTTCGTTCAATGAATGTTATGAAAAGTCTAGATACATTTAAGGAACTGTGGAACTGTAAAAGGCGTTTGACGGTGTGAAACAATCCAGGGTGTTAACAAATTCTTATCAGATTGGGTATTAGCTAAGGAGAAATAGGTGAAAAATGCAATACGTATAAGAACCACGGGGAAAAGATTTTGTTGATGTGGACGTGTGTACAAATCCTGCTACGCCTTTCCCAGGTGCTGCGGAGGCGTACATGCGCGCCGCTTGCGTTTTCCTACAGTGTTAGGTATGTCTGTAGGAGTCCTGAGCTGCCAACCACTCACTGCTGCCCACGAGTTACTTCCATATCCCGGTGAATAAAACGTTTCGTGTATTTGTTTTACAACACATAAGCCTTTTTTTTTTACAAAATACCTCTTTTCGATATCTGGAATCGTTTAGGATATATGAATTTTATGACCACATGATTGGCGATTTGCAAGGACATGGATGGAAGAGTCTAACTCGACAGTCTGCCACATATATAAAAGCCAATAACTCGAGACTGAAATGAGATATGGTTCTGCTGTCAATTTTAAATAAAATGTTGATATTATTTCTACGTTTCATTCACTGCAGTTTATGAGCTGAAAACAGCCATTACAAAGTTTACACAATGAGTTTTTACCTGTGCAAAATCTGAAGAAATTCACGGATACTCTACTTCATTTGATTCAGCGCAGCAACTATTGCTTATAACAGTAAGAAATTAAGTCCTTTGCCTAGCAAAAATACCAGACTATAAGGTGTGCAAAATTTTTTCACCTAAAAGTTTTCTTAAAATCGGATGAAACGTTTTCCGTAGCAGCTCACAAGTCTGCGTTGATGGAACTGGATGCATCGAGCGTGACTGTCTGTTGAATATAAAACCCAATAACCCACGGATGAAATGAGATATTCTGTTCTCAGTTTTAAATTAAATTTGATATCTTATCTTCATTTAATTTGCTGCAATTTATGAGCTAAAACCAACCACACACCAAGTGTGTACCGTGGGCTTCTACCTCTGCAAGCTTTTTAAAATTACGTATAATATTTTACTTAAGTTGATGTATCGCAGGAAGTGTAATGGTTAACGAAAAGAAATTCAGCTCTTCATTGCGTGTAGATATCAGAATGTAAATTATACAAAATAAAATTTTTTCTCCTAATCGTTTTCCAAAAATCATACGGTAAGTGTTTCATATCGGTTGGAATGCCATCTCTAAGCACAGGTACCAGCATTTTGCAAGCTTCGTTGCCAAAACGAAAGCCACCATCAGCACAGGATGCACAGTTCCTTAAAAATTTAAGCTGGTTCAAATGGCTCTGAGCACTATCGGACTTAACTGCTGAGGTCATCAGTCCCCTAGACTTAGAATTACTTAAACCTCACCAACCTAAGGACATCACACAAATCCATGCGCTAGGTAGGATTCGAACCTGCGACCGTAGCAGTAGCGCGGTTCCGGACTGAAGCGCCTAGAACCCCTCGGCCACAGCGGCCGGCATGTTCTCTGTTATTACCTTTAAGTTGTAATTTCATGTACCGACACGTCCTAGCCGGCCGCGGTAGTCTAGCGGTTCTAGGCGCGCAGTCCGGAACCGCGTGACTGCTACGGTCGCAGGTTCGAATCCTGCCTCGGGCATGGATGTGTGTGATGTCCTTAGGTTAGTTAGGTTTAAGTAGTTCTAAGGGGACTGATGACCTCAGATGTTAAGTCCCATAGTGCTCAGAGCCATTTGAACCATTTGAGCCATTTTGACACGTCCCGTGATCTTGGAGATTTGCTCCTCAGTTTTGCCCTACGGAACTAGATGTGTAAAATAAACTAAAGAAGTCTGTAGCAGACAGTGGGCAGCGGCATCGGGACCACCACTTAATCCAGCGTCCACTCCCTAGTTGCTGCTGACACAGCAATCTGCCTGAAAGTGTTGAGCTTCACCCCTAGACTGAAAAGAATATTTGAAATACTTGATACTTTCGGTTTGGGTGTTATTTTTCAAGTGTGACACCTATACGTCAAATAAAGACACACCGATAGTAGTTTTCACACCCGATGACGATTGCAAAGTCTGATATCGAAAGCTCCAATGTTTTGTTCTGAGTGACGAGACTTATAAACCAGGTGGATGTCATTCAATGGATGCTAGCAAAAGTCAAAACTCGCTTTAGGACTTGTGGAACAGAAAAACACCTTCCACGGTGTAAAACACTGCAAGATATTATACATTCTCAGGAAACTGAATGTTAGCTAGGGAGGAATATGTGCAATATACAGTTTGCACAAGGACCGAGGAGGGAAACCAGTTTTCTGCTTTGGATGTGTATGCATGTCATGCTACACCATATCTCAGGCGCTATGGATGTACACTCCTGGAAATTGAAATAAGAACACCGTGAATTCATTATCCCAGGAAGGGGAAACTTTATTGACACATTCCTGGGGTCAGATACATTACATGATCACACTGACAGAACCACAGGCACATAGACACAGGCAACAGAGCATGCAAAATGTCGGCTCTAGTACAGTGTATATCCACATTTCGCAGCAATACAGGCTGCTATTCTCCCATGGAGACGATCGTAGAGGTGCTGGAAGCAGTCCTGTGGAACGGCTTGCCATGCCATTTCCACCTGGCGCCTCAGTTGGACCGGCGTTCGTGCTGGACGTGCAGACCGCGTGAGACGACGCTTCATCCAGTCCCAAACATGCTCAATGGGGGACAGATCCGGAGATCTTGCTGGCCAGGGTAGTTGACTTACACCTTCTAGAGCACGTTGGGTGGCACGGGATACATGCGGACGTGCATTGTCCTGTTGGAACAGCAAGTTCCCTTGCCGGTCTAGGAATGGTAGAACGATGGGTTCGATGACGGTTTGGATGTACCGTGCACTATTCAGTGTCCCCTCGACGATCACCAGTGGTGTACGGCCAGTGTAGGAGATCGCTCCCCACACCATGATGCCGGGTGTTGGCCCTGTGTGCCTCGGTCGTAAGCAGTCCTGATTGTGGCGCTCACCTGCACGGCGCCAAACACGCATACGACCATCATTGGCACCAAGGCTGAAGCGACCCTCATCGCTGAAGACGACACGTCTCCATTCGCCCCTCCATTCACGCCCGTCGCGACACCACTGGAGGCGGCTGCACGATGTTGGGGCGTGAGCGGAAGACGGCCTAACGGTGTGCGGGACCGTAGCCCAGCTTCATGGAGACGGTTGCGAATGGTCCTCGCCGATACCCCAGGAGCAACAGTGTCCCTAATTTGCTGGGAAGTGGCGGTGCGGTCCCCTACGGCACTGCGTAGGATCCTACGGTCTTGGCGTGCATCCGTGCGTCGCTGCGGTCCGGTCCCAGGTCGACGGGCACGTGCACCTTCCGCCGACCACTGGCGACAACATCGATGTACTGTGGAGACCTCACGCCCCACGTGTTGAGCAATTCGGCGGTACGTCCACCCGGCCTCCCGCATGCCCACTATACGCCCTCGCTCAAAGTCCGTCAACTGCACATACGGTTCACGTCCACGCTGTCGCGGCATGTTACCAGTGTTAAAGACTGCGATGGAGCTCCGTATGCCACGGCCAACTGGAGCTGACACTGACGGCGGCGGTGCACAAATGCTGCGCAGCTAGCGCCATTCGACGGCCAACACCGCGGTTCCTGGTGTGTCCGCTGTGCCGTGCGTGTGATCATTGCTTGTACAGCCCTCTCGAAGTGTCCGGAGCAAGTATGGTGGGTCTGACACACCGGTGGCAATGTGTTCTTTTTTCCATTTCCAGGAGTGTACATTCTCTGCAATGCTTGAGCTAAAACTAATCATATACAGTGTTTACACAAGTCATTTCTACTTCCGCTAACTCTTTAGAATTGCGTGCAATTATTTACTTAATTTGATGCAGGACAGGAAGTATGATGAATAACGAATGGAAATTCAATTGTTTATCGAGCGAAGATATCGTATTGTAAGACGTGCAAAAAATCAGCGCTGACACCACCACGTGCCTAGCAGTACAGCCATAACAAAAGCCGACCACGTCACAGAATGCAGAGAGCACACGTGTAGCAGTGAGAAGGTTCATTAACGTACACTGAGCAGTGGCGGCGGCGGCACTAGGACCACCACTCAAACCTGCGTCCACTCCAGGGTCGCTGTGGACACGGCAATTTGCATGAAAGTGCTGAGTACAGCCGTAGAACTCCTAATGACATTTGGTTATCAACTAGATGAAAAAATGTGCAACACTGGATAATAAGTAAGTGTCTGCGATTTGGCGGATGTGACACACATAAATAAAGTTGAGGAGCTGTTAGGTGATGATCAGTTCCGTTTAGGATATATAATGGCATCAGATTCTCAGCACTAACGCTGCACTTGATGACGTAACTAAGATGTGTTTGCTCATATATTTGGAGCGGCTTGCCCGAATAAAACCTCCTCAGTATACTAACCACAGCACCTCAAATAAAACACTATGTGCCATGGGTAGTGACCGCCCGATCTGAGGCATCATGTCAAGGATTGCGCGCACACTACCGCAGGAGTTTCGAGTGCTCCCTAGGGCATGATGGAGTTAGTTTAAGGCAGTCTACAGACCGATGACCTAAGCAGTTTGGTTCCTTAGGAATTAACGGACACATTTTGAAAAACACTAAGTCAATGGTTTTTACACTTGTTGATGATGGCAAAGAGAACTGTCAAAAGCTCGTGTGTTTTATTCTAAGTGGCGAGGTTTGTGAGACAAGTGCATTTCACTCAGTGGATCTTAGGCTTAGGAAAAATCAACATTCCTTCATGGGACTTGTGGATTAGAAAGGAAAACGTTCAACAGTGTAAAATCGTCCCAGATATTCTAAATTCTCAAAAAATTGGTTGTTAGCTAAGGGGAAATACCGGTAATATATAATATGTACAAGAAACAAGAGGGAAAAGTAACAGTGAAAGACAAAGAAGGTTTAAAATACTATGCAGTCCTTAGTCCCTTCTTTCCAGTTTATTCGTAGAAAAATTAATGACGGAAATGACAGAAAAAGTTCAGGAGTGCCTATAAAATTCAGTGTGTAGTTGTCATTGATAAGATTCGATGATGGAAAATCTATCCACAGCGTAAGTGAGAAACAATAGCAGGACCTTTTGGGAGGAACGACGTGTAATTGGAACACACCATAATGTGAGGGAACGCCGAAGAAAATCCAAAGTAATGAGGTAGAACAGAAATGAGATTAGCGATTTGCGGCACACTGGATGAAGATGCTATAGTCGTTTAATCGTTTTCAAAAATAGACACTTAGTTTAGCCTTTATCTCATTGATATGTTCTTAAAATTGGCATTTTTGAGCACAAAATTAAAAATACAATTAACTTCAAAAATATACTTAAAAATGATGAAAAGAATCATCGCTAAGCTTATTTCTTGCGTCTTACCCCCGACGCTGGCTGGCAAGATGACTTTAAACTTAGGGATGAGATGCCTTATGGGATTTAAATCTGAAACACATATCTTTGTGAAACACATCACATTTACTTAAAACACATACACTGATCAGTCACAACATTATAACTACCTACCTAGTAGCCAGTATGCGCACCTTCGTCATAGATAACAGAGGCAACTCATCGTAGCTCTCAACCAATGAGGCCTACGTAACTGGAGGGAGTTGTCACATCTCCACATGTAAGTCACCTAATTCCCGTAAATTCCGGGAAGGGGGTGATGAGTTCTGACGCCACGTTTAATTACATCCCTGTTGGATTGGATCCGTACCTGCTGAATTACGGGGCCAGGATATCAGTTGGAACTCGCCACTGTGTTCCTTCAGTCCACCAACTCCTGGACTTATGAGATTGGGCATTATCATGTTGAAAGAGGCCACTGCCGTCGCGAAACACGACAGTCCTGAAGGGTTGTACGTGGTCTGCATCCACTGTGCTATACTCCTTAGCTGTCATTATATCTTGCGCGAGCTTCACTGGACCAATGAACGCCGATGGAAATGTTCCCTAGAGCATGTTGGAGCCGCCGCATGTTGTCGCCTTTCTCCAATGTCAAGGAGCTGTTCCCCTGGCAAGTGACGGATTCGCGCACTCCGAACGGCAAGACGAAGAGAGTATCGGTATTTATCTAACCATGCAACGCTTTGTCACTGTGCCAACTTCACAGTGCCAATGGTCACGTATCCGTTTCAGCCTTTGTTGCTGACATCGTGGCGTTAACAGGGGCACAATCATACGCCGTCAGCTGCAGAGTCCCTTCGCTAGGAGCGTTTTGGTGCACTGTATGTTCATACTTGCAGTCTGCTCACCACTAAAGTCTGATGTTAGTTTCGCCACAGTTCGCCGCTTGAACTATTTTACCAGCCTTCCCAACATATGACGTCCGACATCAGTAGTGAGAGGTGGCCAACCAATCCCAAGGCGTCTGGGCGTGGTTTCACCTTGTCTTCACTCACCACAGCACTCCTCGAACAACCGAAAAGCCGTGCACTTTCCGAAACGCTTGTGCCAAGTCTTTGGGCCACCATAATTTGCCCTCGGCTAAAGATCACGCGCCTTGGCCATACTACACACTGACAGTACGCTCACTGATTCTACATGCAGTGTGCGTGTCTTAGACTAGCAGTCATTCCTCGCCAGGTGACGCTCCAAACGCCTAGACGATTTTATATCAATTGTAGGTCTGTGGCCATAGTGTTCTTTCCTGATCAGTGTATTGATAATATAACTATTACAAAGCACTTTTTCAAGTAACATTCCAATCAGTGATTTACATTTTTCTTGATTTCCCTTCGAAGCCGTATTACTTGGCACATTTCTAAACGAACTTTGACCATGTTTCATGTAATTACCTAATGCACACTATGCACTTGATCCAGACGGTTCAATCTGGAACTGCGCGACCGCTACGGTCGCAGGTTAGAGTGCTGCCTCGGGCATGGAGGTGTGTTATGTCCTTAGGTTAGTTAGGTTACGTAGTTCTACGTTCTAGGGGACTGATGACCTCAGATGTTAGGTCCCATAGTGCTCAGAGCCATTTGAACCACTTGATCCAGTCACATTTTCTCAGGTTCACTTCCGAACACTATTGACAGTCATTCTCATTAACTTCCATAAGACTTTATTATCTAATTCTTGGTCTACATTTACATTCTCGTGTGACGAGGATTCTTCCGTCCTGGTCTCTGTGGCTTCTCTTCAGGCACGTTTTGCCCACAAGTGCTTGAAACAGCTGACAATTAGAAAAAGATAGCTGCTACTGTCTTCCTGTTCTATAGTTTTGAGTATAATTGCCTTGTTAGTTTTCCTTGCCTTAAGCTTCTTTCTAATCTAAAAATGTTCCTGCGTACTTCATTAACTTCTCTTTCTGTCGCTTTCTTTTCTTTCATAACTCCAGGCGATGTAGGATGTTGAGCTTCTTGCCTTTTTTTCTAGGTTTTCGCTTGTCATGAACAGGAAAAACTGAAAACTTCTAAAGCATTTTTGTTGGATTGATGTATGCGTTTTCTTCTGTAGGAAAATCCAAATTTTCTTCTTATCTAGGTGTAAAGAATTGGAGAATAGTTCGTTCAAAACACTCGGACTGTGATTGGACCAACGAAAGCTCAACTTGGAATAACTTTCAGATCAAACGGAAATGTGTGCGTTGCCTCAAAGGACACAATTAGTGCAGTGCCAGTCTTTTTCCATGCTGAATTGAGAAGTTCTCCAAACTATGCTCGATCAAATACTCTAGGAGTGTCGGAAAAAGAGTGAGTGTTAGGCATGATCGGTACCAATAATGTTTCAGTGATTTATAAAACATCGATCTAACGGTTGAAGAAAGCGGGTAGAATTACTTGACAAACACAGAAAGTTGATATTAATTTTTGAAGCCAGATCAAGAAGTGTGTCAACACTTCTACGAATTATCTGTCCATACAGTAACAAAAGACAATTTTTCTTGTGCCTTCCTAGGAATAAACCGCTATTCTAGACACTCAGAAAAAAGTCTGTAGTCACACATGACAAGTTTTTCGACATCGCTTTGTAGGATCCAGGAAGCACCTTACCCTCCCTTTCTGTCTTTTTATTCACTCCCTAGGAAATGGAGACAGGGGAGGAAAATTTCCTTCTACAGAACAACCAACAATAACTTTGATATTTTCTGCGTTTTCTGGAGATCACAGTTGCTCTTACCAGCAAAAACAAAGCCAGGTTTATTATTAAGAGGCAAACATGTTTCATTATAAGTTGTCGCTGGTTTATTCATTAAATTTTTCTCATTAAGTGAGAGAAAGCTCTCAACTTTTCTTGCAGATATGTCGGAGTTTCCCTGTAGGCCATCTTTTGGTCGATGTTAAAATTCTGCTTAACTTGTAGCACTCAGGTAGTACGCTTAGTCACTGTCGGGCAAAATGACGCAGCATGCAGTTTTTAAATGTGCGTAGCTAGCTTCTTTTCGATTTATGCACCTAAAACACCATTAGGTCCCAGCCCACGTATTTTTAATCGTAGCCTTATTCTTAAAGCATTTTCCAGAGTATTGTATGTCTCACTTGCTTTATACCCAGTCATCCCATCTTGTCTGACAGCAGAACAAGCATTTTTGCGATCACTTTCTGTCCACGAGCCCCGATTACATTTTTTTTGTTAACGTCTGGACGTTCCTGAAAAAAGAGAGATCTAACCAATGCCTAGAAGTAACACGAAATACCAAGGAAAGCAACCCCCCCCCCACCCGCAGAAAGAATTGTCATCTCACCTGAAAATGATGGACAAGACGCTTGTACGTTTGCTGCCATTACGTGGTTGATAGAAAGAAAAGACACTGTATTGTCTAAGACTTCCCGAAATACTAGTCTCCTGTTGTCTAAACTAAGTAACGAAACCATCCACGTGTTAAGTTATTATACACTTAACCTGATACATGAAAACGAAATGACAACAAAACCCGAAGCAGAAATTCGTAACAAGAATCGTAAAAAAATCTTGCTTTTGTGATTTCTCTCGCACCATATCATTTCGCTCCTCTACCGCACCTATATATAAGAGAAACACATGACATGGAATCTTGTTCAATACTAAATCTTAGTTCCACTTACTTAAGATCGTAACTTTCGGGCGAAGTGACGGAAGTTTGCTGCACTGAAGGAAAATAACACACTACTGACGAACCAAGATTGACACAATATGTTATCTGGGAAAGGTGGCACTGCCAGGCAAAAGAAGTCTATTAGTCTCATATATTTGGTAGCTTCCATGGTACTAGAAGGAGTTGTAGAGGGTAAAAACTAGAAGGCAAGGCAAAGAATGAAGTATGTCCAACAAATGCTTTAGGAGGTTGGATACAAAAGTTACACTCATAAGAAGAGTTTAGGACCGGAGAGAAATTGGTGGTGGGCCACGTCTAGCTCCTCAGATGAATGATTAAAAGAAAGCAGCACAAAAATAAAGAACTTCGCTTTAAAACTCCTGTAAGTAACCTTACAGATTAGAATATCGTTTAATTAACCAAACTTAAAAAGAGTGGTGAAATAATTTAAATATTAGTGTGTTAATCAGTTTAGATTTAACCAGAACTCATGGCCAAATTTTGCGGGACTGAACTATGTGAACTGTTAGTAACAGCTCCAGGTACAATAGACATTGTACCCAAAGTTTTGCTTTGGTCGCATTAGTAGTTAATTCAGTAATTCATTAAAATATATAACTTGCAGGCAGTTGTTCGTTTGAACATCGCTCTTTTTTGAGCCTTATCTCCCCCACGCACAATCCGAATGCAATTACAGTGTTACCATCCTGGTCTGGTGGGTGGGTATAGGAACTGGTGCCTTTGGGGTGCTAGCGGGTTTGTCGTGTGCGGACTGAGGCTGTCTCCTATTGTTAGGTAACCGGGAAACAGCGAACACACCCGGTATGTCTCTCTCTCTCTCTCTCTCTCTCTCTCTCTCTCTCTCTCTCTCTATTTGTGCCTGCTCTTTGTTTGAGTTAGATCTTGTTGGAGGCTAGCCGTACTGAGTGGGACAAAGGACATGGCCCGTTAGTTGAGTAGCCATTAGACTACGCTTTCAGTCTTGGTCTGTTTTCTGATACAAACGCCCACGCTTAGCAGGTTTGGCTAGCAGAGGAAGTCATGCATTCCTGAGTGTGCTGATCAACAATTTACAGAAGATTAATATTGAAAATAGTATCACGATTTTACTAACGATTCACCACAATGCGACACGCTGTTACAGTGCCGCCTTTACTCCAGATCTCGTTGCATACCATTGCTCTTTCCAACCTCTTAAAAATACCTCTTTCTTTGTGAATTAGTATCTCATTGTGACCAACTGTTCTTCATGCCCGGGACAAAATACTCAGGAACGATGACTGTTCGCCTAAAGCCTTGCTTGCGAGGTGGGCGAGCGGTTCTAGGCGCTTCAGTCCTGAACCGCGCTGCTGCTACGGTTGCAGGTTCGAATCCTGCCTCGGGCATGGATGTGTGTGATGTCCTTAGGTCAGTAAGGTTTAAGTAGTTCTCAGTCTAGGGGAATGATGACCTCAGATGTTAAGTCCCATAGTGCTTAGAGCCATTTGAATTTTTTGAACCTTGTTTGCGGGAGGGACGTCCCAATTTTCCATTTCTGGCTGTTTTCCTGTCAGATTATTCCATGAATCCTTAGAAAGCAGTTCCTGTTCTGTACAGTAAATGGTACTATGTTTTGTCTGTGTTTCCTTTTCTGCTTCTACTGAACTGTATGATGTTGAAGAATACAAAGGTGCTCTTATTTCTTATGTCTGGCTATTTATTATACTAGTTCGTAGAAACCTCTGTCTTTGTGCACCATATCCGTCTGCTGTATGGCTTGAGCTACCGCCATTTCTGCCTAGTAAGTGGTGGGACCGATTGCCAGTGGCCAGGAGATTTATTAAATTTATCAGGTTTGTTTCCTGTTAGCAATGTCTTGCTCAATTTCTATGTACTACTACACAAGGGGAGCTTCTTGGCTTCGTTGTAGTTTTACTATAGGTATACTGGTACCTAAATGTAAGATGACAGAACGAAACCGAAAATATTCAATTCGATGTTCCTAAACTATCTGATTACGGTAAATCCTCTTAGTCACCGTACGAACACCGAATTGGCAGTTATTGAAATAAATGATTACGGAATAAGAAATCGACAAAAATTACTCAGTGGTGGGAAGGCATCTGAATCTTACACGTGACGAAATTACATGTAAAATACTGTCTGAAGAAGCTGCGAAATCTTCATAAGATTTCGAAGTGAAGAAATGAGTGACACGCAATCGTAAAGGATTTGAAGTGAAAATTGTTCAGAAAAAAACTTGAAAAAACGTAGGATCCCATTAAAATATAAGGGGCGATCTATAGATTCCGTTGCTGCAGTTTATACGCATCGTGGCTCGATTCCGATGCAGGTATAGAAGCATCGACGTGTAGGCTAGGGATTAGTGGGACATTCTCGTCTTTTCGACGTGCGTACGGTAAATGCAGGATGTTGAACTATCGTGACGTTAACACTGAATGCCTCCAAACAGGACCAACATGCTGTTATTCGTTTCTTGGCTGCTGAAGAACAAACACCGGGAGACACTAATTGGACAGCGAAAAATGTGTATGGGGTATCATGTCTGTAGAAAACTACCACTGTCGAAAGATACGCCAACATCCGTGGCGGGCACCATTCCACAAAAGAGGACTCTCTCTCTCTAAAATGGAATGTAGAAGTTACACGAGCGTAAGTGGGAGATGCCCGAGCACCCTCCCTATAGTTCCTATCTCTCCCCATGCGATTATCACGCCTTCGATCTCCTTAGAAGGGCCTTGAAAGGTCCACGATTCCTGTCGGACGAGGAACCGCAATAGGCTCTTACGGGCTTCTTCAAGCAGCTTGACGTAATGTTTTACCAAACGGGTATCTTCAAACTGGATCGTAGTTGGGATAAATTGCGTCAATTCGCACGATGATATTGCCTAATTGGCACACCGATTCTGGTCTGTACGGATTTCGAACGAAACCTATTATCAGTGAGGCATAAGTATAGAAAGTCAGTTCATATAGGCACACATAAAAAACCTATGTTTACATGACTATTACTTAGTTGTTATTATGCTAGCCATATTAGTTGCCCTGCGAATAATGATCAAACAGAAACGTTAGAAATTCTTGGATAGATATGAAATACAAAAATGGAGAAAAATGCTAAAAGTGAATGTCGAATTAAGTACTACTAAGAGTAGTGGAGGAAAGAAGAATAATCTTAACGTTGAGAATGAGGAAATGATGTTATATGGGACATACAAGATAGTCAGAGACAGTCTGAAAAAAATTTAAGGGTGTTGCAGGGAAGGTTGTGCTGAGAAATTATGTTGCACCGTTTCCGGTTTAATTACTCCTGAAGTTAACCAATCAGGCCATTCCATGTGAAAAGTCAAGAGGCTCGCCAGTTACATTTGGTGTCAGTTATTTTCATAGCGTAAATGAGAGCGCACGAGACTGCTCAGACTTTTGCTTCGGTTTCATCCTCGCTATCGTTCCATGTAGAATTTTTGTAGCGCTCTCTTCGGATTTAGGAAACCAATCGAAGAATGTGTGGCGTGCCGCTTTAATTAGCGCGCGCAATGGTCTGAATGGTTAACATGAATACTAATTAACTGGGAAGCGGTGCAACGTATCGAAGCACTTTCTTATCAGTTATTTCTCAGCGCAATCTATCGTGCAACACACTTACAAGCTTTCAGAGTGTTTCGGACAGCCGTCTTATAACTGCGGGAAACTGCCTACACGAGGGGTGTTTGCAGGAAAGGAGAGGAAGACGAAGACTTGCAATAATGCATGACACTAAAAAACGACAATGTTATCAGCAGTTTGAGGACGAAACACTGAGCTAGGTAACATGACGCAAAATTTTGCAAGATAACAGCAATCTCGGGAAGCTACCTCCATCGGCAGGCACAGCGTGGCAATGATTTTTTTTCTGAATGGTCGTTACTGTTTCCTAAATCCTCAAGAAGAGAGAGGTTTTGAACGAACAGAGAAACCATAGTAAACAGCTGACAGTGAATTATGATTTATTACTCCAATGAGCGATCTAGAGTAATAAAAAGTTTCTAAAAGACACATGATCCTATTAAAGTCTGATGTATATTTTATGAAAATAACATAATAACTCGTTATTTACAACGATGGAATGTGGTTTGTGGTGGAAAATTTGCCGATTGGTGATTGGTTCAACTCAAAATATTGCAGCTGATCGCGATGTGGACGCAAGCGGAACAGGACTTCGTTCTTAGTTGCTATCTGACAGGAAAGGTTGTACAGTAGGTGCACCGCGATATGAACTGAGAAAAGTTGAGGCTGACTAGAAATACCATATCTAAGATTACACGTGCAGAAGATTCCTGCTAGTTAATTATCAGAAGATTTTTTGTGAGTACAGGTAATAAATTGTTTCAACTTAAATATCGATGCGTTTCATGGTTATAAAGTGTCATAACCTGTATGTTCATGCACTTGTCAACATGTGGTTATGATAACTGATTCGCTGCTCTGACATACACATGAAGAGTAACAGAACTTACTTCTTTCTGTTGTAGGTAGTAGAACTTAATGGAAACCCAGTTGCACAATATTTAATTTATTTATGTTAATTGACAGATTTACCACATGACTTGCGAAAGGGTCTTAGTCAAAATGTGATGCAACAGGTTGTGGGAAAGTGTAGAAATTAAACGTCGGTGCTAAGGTGATAAATGAACTGGTACCGCGAAAGACATGACATAACTAACTAAATAAATTCATGTACAGAAGACACAAGAAAGTGGCAACCGCCATAAGACAGATATACCGAAGATGATTAAAGTCCCCAATTACAGTTCCGTAGATCAGTTTATAACCCCAGGATTCACGAGGAGGCAACTTTGCTTAGACATTTGGCCTGTTGCTTTGTAACATGAATATTGCATACTGAGTCTACTTAGTAGCCCAATGTACTTAATAGTGTCAGAATGAAATTTTCACTCTGGAGCGGCGTGTGCGCCGGCAAAATTAAACTGTGCGCCGGACCGAAACTCGAACTCAGGATCTTCGCCTACCTTCCAAAGTTCACAGAAGCTGTCCTTCGAAAATTGCAGGTAAGAAAACTTGGCAGGTAGGATATGAGGTACTGACTGAAGTAAAGCTGTCAGCAGTGGTTGTGAGTCGTATTTGAGTACTCAGTCGTTAGAGAACTTGCGTATGAAAGGCGAAGGTCCTGATTTTGTCTCAGCCCACCACACAGTTTAATCTGCCAGGAAGTTACTTAACGGTTTGTTTCTCGTTGCCAAGTAATGTTAGGGCGAATAGTTTGCAACCTGTATCCGGTAACGTTCGAACGCGCTTAGTGATAGAAAGCTGATAAATAATGACCTGCGCCAAAATAGAAAAGATGAACCAGTTGATGAGTGATATAAAGGATAATAAGTTCGTTATCCTTAAAACTGAATACCCATAGCAGCAGTGCATGAAGTTTTTTAGTCTGTATCACAGTCAGACAATTTTTCCGTTGGAATATGTATGAAAATCCGATTTTTTAAAAAGCAGTCGGCTGCTACGTATAAAATAGTAGACACAATATTATGTAACATGCATACCCTAGGAATAAATTCCTTAAAAAAAACGTCTGAAGCAAAAAAGGTCGTATGAACAGTACTATTTTGGGAACGGAAGGAACACTGAGGGTGGAATATCTCCATTCAGAAAACAATTGACTATGCGAAATTGATACTCGAGAATATTGGAAGCGTGGATGAGGATATTTGACGAATCGTGCCTTCCTCGTGTTATGAAGTACCGCTACACCCAACTCTAGGAAAGCAGCAAATATACGGTGAAATAAGATGTCGATTTAGAAAAGGGAATGATATACTAGTAAATTAAAACTGAGAAGGAGGCGGAGGAAGATAAAAAGCGAGTTCTATGAGAAAAAAGAAGATCGTATACTGTATAATTGGTTGAGATTGAAGAGTAATCGAGACCTCTGTGTTTTCTCGAGGACGGTGAGGATGACTGAGACGACAAGCAGGGCTATAAACGTAATGACAGGAGCTAAACTAGCCGTGTGTTGTAGTGTGTTCTCAACTTCATGGTTAGGAAATTGTCGCTCCTAAGGCACACGGTGGGTGCACACGAACGAGAAGAAACCTTCTGACAGTGATCAAGTCGCTCAGCTACACTTCTCGGTCCGATGTCCATTCCCTTTGTAATTCGCTCATCGCTTAGTTTTGTGTCATCCAGTGGTTGGCGCCTATACGGTGAGACGATTCCCAGGTAGTGCGTAAGTCACATTTTACCATAGTACAACATGTAAAGAGCAATAATCATAACACTACACAGATAGACACAGACTGTGGTCCTCCTGGTCTATTATTCCGCTAATGTCGGTCGTGACAGTAGATACTAAACACAGTGCCACATTGTAAAGTCCACGGAACAATCCCGGTCCCAGGACAACGAGTTCTGGCATGTTCAGTGTCGGAGTAGGCAAACGCTCCGAGGGTCATGGCTGGCGTCTCGGTCGGGATGCTGTTGAGAATCTTCCACGTGCGGCTGTTGCAGCGCCTTCTCAGCGCGGTATGGGCCCAGAGACAGGGCTCGACTGGACGAGCTGAGGAGCTTGTAGAGATGCAGCCTCTGGGCAGCCTCTGGGCTGGTTACTACTGACCATTCGACCAACCGACCGCGGTGGCTGAAGGGTATAACTCTCATGTAAGATCAAGACCCGGGATACCCAGTCTTGTGTCGAAATGTGACGGGTATGAAGAAGGTGCACCTTGTATGAAGATGTATAGGCGACAGTGAGAAAAGAGTGGGCGGATAATTTGCCGTTAGAAATCAAACTAGCGAGGGGTGAGCATAGGTGGAAATTTTGTCCGAGAGTCAGGCGGAAGAGTACCTAAGGCTTGGATTACGTCGTAGGGTGACTTGCGGAGCGTTCGTAGATGGTCACGCCCTTTTGCTTAACAATATAGTCGATTATGTGGATGTGGAGCGTGTTATACAATGGCAGTTTGAACGTGGTGTTACAGTCGGCGCACGAGCGGCGGGACACAGCATCTCTGATGTAGCGACGAAGTGGGATTTTCCCGTACGACCATTTCACGAATGTACTGTCAATATTAGGAATACGGTAAAACATCAAATCTACGACATCGCTGCTGCCGGAAACAGATCCTGCAAGAACAGGACCACCAACGACTGAAGTGAATCCTTCAGCATGACAGAAGTGCAACTCTTCGTCAAATTGCTGCAGATTTCAATGCTGGGCCATCAACAACTATCAGCGAGCGAACCATTCAATAAAACATCATCGATATGGGCTTTCGGAGCCGAAGGCCCACACGTGTACCCTTTATGACTGCACGACACAAAGCTTTACGCTTCACCTGGGACTGGCAACACCGACATTGGACTGTTGATGAGTGGAAACGTGTCGCTTGGTCGGACGAGTCTCGTTTCAAATTGTATCGAGGGGACGGACGTGTGCGGATATGGAGACAACCTCATGAATCCATGGACCCTGCATGTCAGCAAGAGACAGTTCAAGCTGATATAGGTTGTGTAATGGTGTGGGGCAAGTGCAGTTGGAGTTATATGGGACCTCCATGGACCCTGCATGTCAGCAAGAGACAGTTCAAGCTGATATAGGTTGTGTAATGGTGTGGGGCAAGTGCAGTTGGAGTTATATGGGACCTCTGATACTTCCAGATACGACTACTCTGACATGTGACACGTACGTAACCACCCATCACTTGGATCCATTCATGTCCATTGTGCATTCCCACGGACTTGGTCAATTCCAGCAGGACAATGCGACACCCCACACGTCCAGAATTGCTACAGAATCGATTCAGGAACACTCTCCCCAGTTTGGAACACTTCCACTGGCCATCAAACTCCCCGGCCACGAACATTGTTGAATATATCTGTGATGCCTTGCAACGTGCTGTTTAGAAGAGAGCTCCTACCGAACCCCTTCGTACTCTTACGGATGTACGGAGAGCCCTATAGGATTCATGGTGTCAGTTTCCTCCAGCACTACTTCCGACATTAGTCGAGTACATACCACGTCGTGATGCGGCCCTCCCGCGTGCTGCAGGTGGCCCTACACGATATAAGTCAGGTGTATCAATTTCTTTGGTAATTCAATTTATGTGTGTACATTTGAAAGAAAGCTAGGAGCGTCCGTCACGATGCGGAGGAAGCGGTTCTGAAGGACGTGTAACTTCTTGTTATTGTTGTCCGCGACGAAATCCTTAATCTGCCAACTGTAAGTTACGAGTGGGACCAACAGCGTATGAAACAGTAGGATTTTCGTTCCTGAGGGATAGGCAAACTTCTTGAAGTTACGTGTAGAGTTTGTAGGCTAGGCCTCGGCCTTTGGATCAGATGGAGTCGAAATGTTGGCGGGACGTCATGAGAGATTTGGTGATGATGGTGAGGTATCTGCGTGTTTTACGGTGTAACTATTCTGTTCGCTGTCAGATGGAAATCCTGCGGTATACGTGAAGAGAACAGCCTGTGTTTTAGAACTACAGATAATGATCTTTCAGAGATAAGTCCAATGATGTACGGCACCATGAATATGATCTTGAAGTTGCCGAACAATGCAGTTCCAGTTAGAGCTGCTCCTGTAGGACGTAATGTCGTCAGCAAAGAGGAACAAGTAGTCACCACAGCTAGTAAGGAATCCCATTCATGTACACCGAATAAAGCGTGGAATCCAGGGAAGAGCCTTGAGGAACCTCAACGTCGATGGTTACGTTGATGACTACGACACTGTAGAGACAAAGGAAAGCATATGGCGAGAAAGGAGAAAATGATCTTAACAATATGAAGAGACCAATCTAGAGGTCGAAGTTTGTGGGTAAGGCAGACTTGCTAAGACTTATCAAAGACTTTCTGTATCCAAGAAAACAGCTCCTGCACTGTGCTGGATTTGACGTGCCAAACAGATGAGTTCAGCCGAACGCAGTGTTTGGTGGACCGTGCTGTGATTTGCACGGAAACTGAATTGCTGAGTGATGAGTACATTTTAGGCCGTTAGAAAATCTATAATAATCCGTAAAATGATAAGTTCGAGAATTTTTCCGGGACAGCAGAGAAGAGATATAGGACTTTATTTTTGTAGAAACTGTACGTACTTTCATGCAAAGTGATCACCTTGTCCAATTTCCATGGTTTGCGATTGTGCTCAGTAAGACAGGCGCTGTTGATGCCTGTGACGTACTCGATGGCAGCAGGGGTAAGTGCTAAAAATGTGATGGGGTTACTGAATCAGGGCCAAGTGCAGCCTTCTAATGAAAATGCAGTTTGTCTCAGGAGCAATTGAAGGAAACACATTACTTTTGAATACATTATGGGAGTGAACAGTGATAACTACTAGTGACTCTCCAGCAGAAGGAGGTTATTACTCATTGGTCTGAAGACGATCACAGTAGTGGTCGAAACCGATCGCCATAATAAATAAATTGTGATCAAGAGTGTTTTTGATAGTAAATAGAAGTAAACACAGTCGGAATCAAAGCGTGCGGCCGATGAGGGAACCGCCAGTTAGTTCACTCTCCATGGTCATTGGTGCTGACCTTTTGAAATAGAAGTACTAAACTGGTGTTCCAAAATTCAGCGAAGGTCTCCGTCTTTTACTGGATGTTGACGACCAGCCGGTTCGGTCCGTGTACGAGGTTGGTCTGCGCCGACATTTCCGGCAAATGACAGTCCTCCAAAATATAATGCGGTGTCTCTCATGTGCTGTTTTCAAACACTCGGTCTGTGCCTGAAATATCTGTCTGCCGATTATCAGCGGAGCGTTTGATGAGCACGTGACGCGCAGATCCAACATAGTACCCGCGATTTCAGTGCCGCTGTCGTCGATGTACGCGTAGCTTTGGGGCGAGGCTGGAGCCTCCAATGGTGCCTGCTGGAATTTCTTGTGCCAACAAGCGTGCTATAGTTTATGGGTTGCAAACGTATTGAACTTGCGTTCCTTTGTGTGTGTTCTGTCTCTGTTGGAGAAGCGCCTGCGACACTGTGGCTAGACTACCCGCTGCTCGGACGTGTAACGCCGGAAGCTGAAGTGGCCGGCTATTAGCGGGGTATAATAAACGGCACTAACAGTTATAAAGAAGCATCTCCTCTTCCAAAGTTTCTTCATATATTTATATCTGTAACTACCGATTCAGGTAATTTCGTCTTGGACACTGTACCTTGACGTCGATCACTAATTTCTGTCTTAGCAAAAATGTGATTAACTAGAAGAACATATGACTAATAGAAGCCAGTTTGTTTCACTGGAGAGCGAATTTTCTACAGGCATGAAAGTAACATGGAGTGAACCCCAAAGATGGATGAAGGTGAACCATTTACCAAATACGATCAGAAGTACTATGTACGTGAAGATGGTGTTATCTACAGGACAGCTTTGTCATTGGAATACAGTTAAGAAATGCAGGAAGATTGGGGTGGAATTTACACCTGGTGTAATAAGTGGAAGTTCTAGTGAAATGTTTATAAATGTAAGATAATGCCAGAAACAAAATATGTACCACAATGCTCGATCTGCATTACCAAGCGAATGATGCATTCGTAAGACACTGGAGGTGTTATGGGGGGTTGTAGCTTTTGAAACGTTGTCAGGCCATCTTGTTTTCGAAATCTAGTAGTGGTCCTAAGGCTCTACAGCTGTGTGCCATAATTCGCTGTTAACTACGATACTGCTGCATCCTTCACTCATCATCCAAAACACCAGCTTCTAATCTGTCTCTCTAAACCTCATCTCCGACAATAGGTGACGCTCATACCTTCCTTCCGAAAGAGGACTGTGTCAGTTCAGAGCCATCGGTTACTAATAAGGTACTGTATATCTATCTATAATACACATATGTCAGATTAATAGCCGACGTAGTTGTTTACAACAGTGCAGAAATTATTTGGAACTGAGCGGGAGTAATTTTTACGTTGCATGCATGCCATCACCCAGGTTTGTTTTCATTCTCTCTTAACTGCTAATCCCAAGATCCTCGATAACCTGTTTAGCTTATTCCAGTCTTCTTTTGCAAGTATTGTTCCCTGTCTACTTATAGTACTCACTTAACTATTCTAGGCTTGCGTAGATCCCTCATTGAACTCTCGATTTTTCTGGTAAGGGTTTCCCATCGATCTCTCTCTCACCTGTCGCTTAAAGTGCGTCTTCATTTTGTTCCTTAACTGTCAATTTTGTAACACAACATAGTACAAAGTTCAGACGGTTCCATTTTATCCTTGTCCGTTTTTCCAGAGTCTACGCTTGACAACTCTATGCCTCTGATGAACGCGTTGCGGAACTTTCTCCCCATAGAACTATCATTATTATTAGTATCACTATTATTATTTTTCTAATTTGGCCGACTCAGGACCACGGGAAGCAGATTATTTGTGATGTATTCTTTTCCTTTTGAAGCAAAGTGGCATATTTCACATTTGCTGTAATAATTTATTAGTTCACACCTAATTTCAGCCTTCATGGCTACTCTCAGTGATTGTACGATTCTCTACAAAGTATCACATGGTATATTATCTATAGGAGTAGAAATGTATCAATGTGAATGCAGACTTTTTAGAAATACAGTGATCTGCAGTAGAATCTAATATCATATTTATTGGAATGCCGGTGTCTTTAAATTTGTGTCTTGTATTGGTGATGTTTCACACTTGCTATCTCTCTGATTAAACCGCTTGAAGGAGTGACACTTACGAAGGTATTACATTGATAAAAGAGTACAGCTAATCAGGGAGTAAATGAAACAACAGTTTCATATACTATGGCTGTATATTTATGAGTGTGTTTCAATAGAGATAAAAACAGTAAGAGATAAAATATTATTGAAAATAAAATGCACTCATAAATCCATTAAAAGGCTTATTTTCGCTCAGTGATATGAAGATTAATGAATTTTCAACTGGAAAACAGTTATATCAACAAGTAATTAGTATTACTAGAAAATATAGCCAAAGTAAGTAAAAATTTTAAACCACAAGTAACCAACGAAAGGCACAGATTCATAAAGAAACTTAATTAAAATTCACATACAAATTAGATTACTCAAGAAAGAGAAGCCAATCAGAAAACCAAAGTCGTAGTTCCAGCTACAATACCTGAGACTTTTAAATAAGACAAATATCAAAATTCGATTCCATACTGATAAAAGTATTAGGAATATTATATACGCATCACCAGTAGAACAGATCCAGTTAGTATACCAGGAATGAAAGAAAATCAATGTAACGATTGTGAGAATGTGTATGTCAGAAAAACTTAAAACCTACTGATAACAATACAAATGCCTCTGCACTACATCTCATAAACAACACACATCCAAACAATTAAAGAAACGTTCGAAATTTTGAATTACATCAAGAAAGGGAAAAAATTAATGTCTTAGAAGAAGTCGAAATTTTCAGACTTTTAAAAAACCAGTCGTGCACTTCATAGTGAGCAAAAAGATATACAGAACAAGAAACTTCTCTCAGCATCTACATTCATATTCTGTTAAACGCCAATCAAAAATCACTCATACAACGAAACAAAATTTAAAATTTAATCTTACCTTGCCATATATTTTAATATTTTTATACACTTTATTTTCCATACCATTTTATTTTGTGCTACTTTTTAACTCTATTCAACTGCGCTTCCAAATTACAGTAATAGCATTTGAAATTATTGTTTGCTTTATTCCATGGCTAGCTTTACTCTTTGATTACTGTAATACTTTTGTAAATGACAATCCGTCAAAGCAACACGAATACAACAGAATTATAATGCTGCCTTTTCAACACATAAGACATATTTTTCTGCTGCTGGTTTTAGTATTTGCAATAACTTTAACTTCACATCATTACGTTTATATTCCCAGAACTAATATAATAACTTATATTTTGTAGAGGTTTGCAACATCACTTGAGAATGACTTAGAAGGCTGAAACTAATCGTGAACGAATAAAATTATTGCATGAAAATGACACTTTCTTGTGATAGGTTCATTACTATGGTGCCCAGAATGAGGAAAGAAATGATCTTTTGCTTGGTTTCGCTTCCAACACTAAACCATTCTTGCTCCCTACTATTATCCCCTTTCTTCAGCCCATGTCCATCCTTTCCTCTTTTGGGTTTTCTTCTGGACCCATAACGTTTTTGTACCTTATCTTTGAATTCATGTCTGTTCTCTATGCGTTTCTTATTCCTAACTCTTTCGGATCTTGGTCCTATAAACCATTAAATCTAGATTTAGAGATTTTTTTAAAAGCCATAATGCATATTGTGAGCTACTGGTGTTGTTCATTCCTTTCAATAGGTGCTCTGATGAACCTCCACCGTAAGGGCCATGCAATCTGAGAGCCACAGCACTGGTATCGGTTTCACATGCTCTAACTAACAACACAGACACACAATAATTTAAAAGCGTTTTTCTCTTTTGCAGTTGTTCTTTTATTACTGTCAGTAGAATTTAGCAAAATACGAGTATCTGTAGCTGATTCCTCTGCCTCTGTGCTGAATGCAAATCTTATAAGCATTGTGCACATCTTACATTTTCGAAGGCCTTCTGAAGGTCCACATATTACTTTTTTGGCATTTTTCTTCCCTTAGAACATATAATAATCATACTCCAGTATGTCTTCATATTCTTTACTTATTCGTCTGTATTTTAGTTTGGTCGTTTACAAGTGTGACGTCGCTGACTAACCACGCAACATCCTGTTTCCACGTTTACCCCTGCGTGCCTTCTTCATAATCTAATGATAATCATTTTCTCAAAAACTGATAGTATGGCCCCTAACTAATATGTTTTAAAAATTCATATAAATCTCTACTCCTCCCAGAGGTTTCAGTGTATCCTAAGGCTTCACATCGACCGTTGCAGACTCGTTTCATCTCAGATCACTGCATACTATATGAAACTCTTGCTGCGTTAGTGGTTTACATTCTGATTCCAGATCAACGTCCTCCTGCTCCTTCATCAAGCTGCTGAACGTTTCCTCTCCCCTATACTGACCTACGATGTACTCTTGGTCTCTGTCTGCCTTTAGTACACGAGAAACGTTGTCATTATTTAGTATTAGAGGTTAATTTTTTACTTACAGGCCTTAGGTTTCAGAGTTAGTGATACGTTGCTTTCATTCTGTGCTGTTTGCGTTCATGAAGTGGAAATACGTTACGGTTAATGGCCTCCATCAAGTATAAAGCAGTGGTGTGCAGATATTAAACATTTACAACAGCTTTCAGTATTAATACAGTAGTTTTCAGAAGTTAAACGTAACTAATAAAAAAACTCAGAAGTGAAGCTAAATGGGTCGAAAACTGCACAACCATAATTTCGTTTGTTTTTCTGTTTTCTGCATATAATAAAACGTAGTCTCCTGATGCAGAAAAGTTCAATGAACTCGCTGACCGTATAGTCACAGGTAGAGAGTAGAACAACACGAAATACCTAATTTCTCATTAGTTTAAAAATATCATTCCTCTTGAATTCAGTTAGGGGAAGTGGTATTCATAGCTTTTGAGGTGTGGGGTTGATCTGTTATTCTGTTATTCTGCGCAACGGATTAATCTGAGACGTACCCTTTACCCTGTGGCTCCTGCAAGATGCAATTTCCACCCTCACACTACTACAAAGTCAGACAGACGTTCCTAACGATCTAAAGAGAGATGCCTGAGAAACCTTCAGCAATAAATATCTTCTGGTGTCATCTACTATAAAGAAATGACACAAAAATTCACAAAATTTCTTACGTAACTAGTGGGATACTTGGGTACTGGAGTAGTGCTAGTTAGTGTAAGAAAAACATGAAACTAACGAACGTTATTATTTATTTTGCAAAAATTCTCAGAAATCACAATGGCACTTTTAGTTATTAATTGAACAAGTTATATGGTGGTTCTTTTCGGAATGTGAAGTTACCTCTCAAGGATAGGATTCGCTAATGAAATTTCTATACAAAGTTTAAGATGGTTGTTGACTTGGCAGAATGGCTGAGAGACGCGCCTACTCAACTTGAATAATTACCCGTTAGAATGTTGCTAGGTACGGTCGAGGCTGTCGCGTGTCAAATGCAGTGAAGTGTACTGTTGTGGAGGAAATGTGGGGCTCGCAATAGCTGTAGCGCACAATACTGTAAGCTGTGATGACTGCTGTCTGCGCCGCTCGCTGCTGACAAATGAGATAACTCTCATTCTGTCTGGATTGACCTTCGCCAATGAAACTGTCCCTATGCCTTGATGAAGTCAAGGATTCCTATTCGCCCCTAGTCTAACTATTGGTGTGGTACATCGGTCAGATAACCAGTCCACCACATGCCACTCAAATTTCGCTCGCAGGTGTTTAACTATAACTCTGTCCATTCACACCGCACAATAAGTGTGTCGGCCAACACAGTGAACAACGCTTAATTGCAAGGACTCAATATAGAGTAGCACTTCAATTCGCTTTCCACAGAGTTGTTTTCCCAGTGAAGTGCTGAGGAGAGACTTGTTCCTCGCTCCAAGAGCAACAACGGAACGGCCTCTCCACACCGGATGTGAAGGGGTATATCTTTCAGTCTCTTCCATTATTCCTTCAGCTCTAGGCATCAGAAACATCGTTTGCCAATCAGCATTGCTCTTCTAAAACGGGAGAATGACGTTTCGTTTAAGGCGACCAATCCGGGAACCTGTAGCAATGGCGTTTGGCGTTTGCTGTCTCCATGTGAAAATCTCTGAAACTGCGTGACATGAGTAAAGAATGCATAGGCTGGCTGCTCTCACACAATGTAGCTGAATTTGCTTTTAAGCCAAACACGGGGTTGTTCCCCCTTTTCATTTGGGTCCACACTGTCCGCTACACGGGCGGTCTCCGGCCGACATAGGCTGGGTCATACTCTGAAGGGACCGGCGTCCTGTTGTGTGGTTTCTCTCCCGAACTAAAAGCTTCTGTGACCGTCGTGTCTGCAATGTATGTGTGTACACCAGCTCCGAGTATTTCAACCATGGTGCGCTTACTTGTTAATTGCATATCGTTTACATGAATTCATACAACATTGATCTTATCTTATCGAGTTTGGGTTCAAATGAAGTGTCTTGATGTGCGAAATATGATTGTGAGGGCGGAATATGTAAGCAATGAAGGTCAGGAGACCACGACGTCTTACAAACTGTTCTGGGTACTGATTAAAATAAAAAGGCCAGGTAAAAAAATTGAAAGGTTTACATTTTTAGTGAGCTAGATGAAGAGACTGCAGCGTCACATCTCAAAGAAAACCTCAAAACAGTTTACCTCTAGACAGAAACATGTGGTTCAGTTTTAAAAGAATAGCTGACCTTGCAGTGGATTTATATATGCCCAATGGAGCAACCCTCCATGAATACCGTTACTATAAAGAACCTTCTGAAAAAGCATCGACATGACAGATGGAACATTAAGCTGACGGCAAGATAGTGAATGAAAGGTGTTTGAATGTCAAGAGAGTAATGTACTGTAGCGACTGGTCTGTAGTTGATGAGTGATACTAATAAAACAGTTGAAATCGCTGCCTATCGCCGTTTTCATATAAGACAGGTAGAGGCATCCGCCTGCTAGTTTTCTGTGCCCATAACCTGAAGACTTCTTGATTTGGCACGTGTTTCATCGTCTAATTGATTAATTTATAGAAAAATGACAGTGGAAAAGTTAAAAACCAAGGCCAGTCAGTAAATGCAATTAAATTTCAATACAATACATATTGCCGGAAAACATACAAAAATTCGGAGTAGCCAGTCATTGTGCTATATAGAAAAAGAACAGTAAACACAAAGGTAAATCCGAATGAGAGACGTCATCAGCGAGAGCAGGTGTAACTGGCTTCTTTTTATTTTATTTATTAATGGAAACTAGTTTCCTGTTTTTTACTTTCGTGTATGTCTGTGTTATAATGTGACCCTGAACAGTACAAATTGTGTACTTATATAGACGCTATCTTTCCATGAGAAAAAGTGTATTCCAATTAACATTTTACCGAAAATAATTAGGAAATCCAAAACTGTACACTGAATAGCTCTCCTGTGAAATACTGTACTGTGCAGTGCAGTGAACAGTTCTACAATGAGCAACGTCACAGTGCGTGTGTTGCATATCCAACAGAATAAACTAACTCAGTAAGAGTTCTACATTAGATTGTTAGGGACAAACTGTACAAAACGCTTCTATTAAAATTCCCTGAAAATTTTCGTAGCCAAATTGACTAAATAAATTTCCAAGTGTCAGATGATATATACCCAAATATAATTATCTCAACTGTCCCTGAAGATAATTTTGAAAGGCAAGGCATAATTGTAAATCGTATCCTGACTGAGATGAATAACTGGCCCTAACCAATTTTGATGACTTACCTTCTGGCAGTGGAAATTCTGTAGTGCTTGAAAGTGGTGAAATTGAAACGCAGCGCTGCAGAAAACCAGCTAAAGGAAAGACAATGCTTCGTTCAAGTGCAGAGCAAGTAAAAATAGTTATTATAAGCACATCATACATTATGTTTTGAGCAACTGTGTTCCGCTAAGTGCATTGCGGCAAACACGCAATTAGGAAATAAAAAATTTATGAGGGACTGCGGTAGAAACGAAATTTACTGAATGATGTAGAGGAGACTAGCATTCAAAAATTCTATTGTGGATAATGAAGCTCATTCCTCAACAAGTACAAAAATCTTTACCAAACTCATTTGTTATTGAAAAATATTATTCTGCCGTATAATAGAGATGGTAAAGGACTGGTGAAACGATAACTCTGAATGCAAGCCACGGGAGCAGATAATTTTTTTTTGATCACGTGTCGACAGTCAAATTGAATGACTTCGATAAATTCAGTAAAATCGTGCTTAAAATATGGCGTTCTCAAACTCAACATACCTCATACATGAGCAAGCTATGCAGCGATATTATTACCTGGATATCTTCACAGTCCTCAAATCAGTTTTTACAAAATGTTATCTCCAAAAAGAAACATTTTCTGTGGTTGCAATTCTGTGGTTTGGTAATTATTTCCACCGCTCAGCAGCGTCACTAACACCAGACCCTCTCACTTACTTTTCATTGAATAGTATACTAGTTACGATAATGGGACTGTCAGTGAAGGACACTGTTGCTTGTACTCAGAATCTCTGTGGCGTAACGTATCGCCTATTGAAGGTTACTGTTCGAAAAATATTCAGTGTACAGATATGAAGTATGACACATCGAATAAAGAAAAGAGAGCTCACATCATTATCACTGAATACCAAAAATAAACCACTAATCTTAAGCGAGGAATGTTTAACTGAAAAACGAAAAGTTGCAAGCCATAAATGGAATATTGCGTGCACAGAGGCAGGGGCTGAACGTCAGGACTTACCACACTGTGATCAATGGAACCGCCATGCCAAATTGTCACGCCTAAACACAGCGTGATCTCACTAAAGCAACCACTGTAGTTTCCGTGTGTTTCCTAACGAGAAACGTGCTGACCAGACGGGACGATCATAACACGATGCTTCTCCCAGGATTGTGGAAGGCAGCGCATGAGAGCCAAACTGGCGGTAGCTGCTACACTCGTACTATCTGCAATGTATACTCACCCACGATCAGTAAGCAAATCGTTGCAGAGTGGCTCTCCATGCTTTTTGTAAACTCAGACGATGCACAGTGATGTGCACTTGCATTTAAGAAATAGGTTTAAACATAATGGCCAGGAACTTTTAAGAGATTTGGGTTCTAAAGCATGAAACGAGTGGAGAAAGGGGAAACTGCTTTGCCTCCATTTGATGGCCATCCATGTAGGCGTTGCGTTGATGGTATTTGGTGGCTGCGGAAAACTAATGGAACTGCGTGAACCGAATAACTATTATGGCATCTTGATTATTGATCGGTCTGAAATTGTCATCAATAAGCTCAGAATTTTGTAAGTAACACGGATTTGTGTTTGGAATTATGAAATAAATTTTAAAGTGCTATCTGTGTGGACTGTTACCGACAGCCGCTGTGGCCACGCAACACACATTATGAAAAAGGTGATCAAAAAGTTTGTGCTCGCGACTACTGCTGTAGCGATAAGCAATGTATCGTGATTCTGATGAGGGCAGATAACCACCAATAAATGGGCAACAGATTATGGTGACATTCCTGTCTCGCCGACGTGGTTGTGCAACACGCGAAAAACGTGAACTATGTCGACGTTATCGCCGACTGTCTCCAGAGAGGACCACCGTGCAGCTATTCGTTTCTTGGCTGCCGAAGGACAAACACCAGTAGATATCGGTCGGACAGTGAAGGGTGTATATTGGAGCATCATGTCTGTCGAAAGTTACCGTTGCAGAGTGTGCTATGTTCCGTGCTAGTCGCGATGACACGATCTTGGAGGCCAGCCTCATCCAATAAGGACAACAAAATCTGCTCCCACCACTGGAAACCGAAGTCGAAAGCGTCGACGATGCATTGTTGTCATCAATCACCCACTCCCCCCAAGACGTTCAAGAGCTAACTATCTGCTGGAAAGATGATGCTCGTTCCGTTCTTTGATGACAGGGGCACATGCTTATTGACTTTCATAGCTCTGTTTTGTCCACAGTGGGGAACCGTACTGCGCAATGCTGGAGAGATTACGACGTGCAAATAAGGCGAAACATCCGGGAAAACTGCGACAAAGGGTGGTACTGCTTCATGATAACACGTGTCCACACATTGTAAATGTCTTAACGAAGAAGTTACGCCAACTCATGTGGGAAACACTTGAGCGCCCTACCCGTGGCCCTCATCTCTCATCTCTCCCATGCAGTTATCACTCCTTCGGTCCCTTAAGGAAATGTCCTGAAGCGTCAACAGTTCCTCTCAGACCAGGATGTGCAGCAGGCAGTTATGGACTTCATCACCCAGTAGGACACGGTACTTTACCAAGAAGGGTATCTTCAACCTAGGACGTCGGTGGCATGGTTGCCTCAATGCTCACAGCGATTTTGCCTGTTTGTCAAAATGGTCATCCAACGAAAACGTTTTGATCACCCCTTTACCCTATGAAAAAGTCTCCATGCTATATCGTGATGTCCACAGTGACAACCATAGCAGAATTTAAGCCAAATATGTCTCAGAAAACTCAAAGAACATCTGATGTTATGTAAAGGCTGTCGAAGGCATGTCGAAGAAAACTGACTATTGACACACAGCCAACATGGATTTAGAAAACATCGTTCTTGTGAAATACAACTAGCTCTTTATTTCTTATGAAACACAACTTTCTCTTTATTTGCAGAAAGTGCTGAGTGCTATGGACAAGGGGTTTCAGATTGAATCCGTAATTCTGGATTACCAGAAGGCTTTTGACACTGTGCCACTCTAGAGGCTTATAGTGAAATTGCGTGCTTCTGGAATATCGTCTCAGTTATGTGGCTGGAATTGTGATTTCCTGTCAGAGAGGTCACAGTTAGTAGTAACTGACAGAAATTCATAGAGTAAAACAGAAGCGATTTCTGGCGTTCCTCATGGTAGTGTTACAGGCCCTTTGCTGTTCCTTATCCATATAAACGATTTGGGAGACAATCTGAGCAGCCGCCCGAGGTTGTTTGCAGATGACTCTGTCGTTCGTTCACTAATAAAGACACCAAAAGATCAAAACCAATTACAAAAAGATTTAGAAATGGTGTGAAAATTGGCAGTTGACCCTAAATAGCGAAGAGTGTGAGGTTATCCACATGAGTGATAAAAGGAATCCGTTAAACTTCGGTTATACGATAAATCAGTCAAATCTAAAGGCAGTAAATTCAACTAAATATCTAGGAATTACAATTACGAACATCTTAAACTGGACGGAATACATACAAAATGTTGTGGGAAAGGCTAACCAGAGACTGTGTTTTATTGGCAAGACACTTAGAAAATATAACAGATTTACTAAGAGACTGCTTACACTACACTTGTCCTTCTTATTGTCGATTACTGCTACGCGGTGTGGGATCCTTACCAAATAGGATTGACAGAGTACATCGAAAAAGTTGAAAGAAGGGCAGCACGTTTTATATTATCGCGAAATATGTGAGAGAATGTCACTGAAATGATACAGGATTTGGGCTGGACATCATTAAAACAAAGGCGTTTTTCGTTGCGACGGAATCTTCTCACGAAATTCCAATCACCAACTTTCTCCTCGGAATGCGAAAATATTTTTTGACGCCGACCTACATAGGGAGAAACGATCAGCACAATAAAACAAGGGAAATCAGAGCTCCTACGGAAATATACTGGGTGTTACAAAAAGGTACAGCCAAACTTTCCGGAAACAATCCTCGCATACAAATAAAGAAAATATATTATGTGGACATGTGTCCGGAAACGCTTAATTTCCATTTAGAGCTCATTTTAGTTTGGTCAGTATGTACTGTACTTCCTCGGTTCACCACCAGTTGGCCCAATCGAAGGAAGGTAATGTTGAACATGTGCCTTTATAAGTACGACACAACATGCGACGGAGGGTGGATGCATGTATCCTCGCTAACGGAGGACATTTTGAATATTCCCTGTAACAAAGTGTTTGAAGTCACGCTGGTACGTAATGAAATGTCAGACAATATTAATAGTCAAACTTTTTGGTACATTTTCGGGAAGCAGCGATCTTGTAATCTCCATAAAATCAGCGAGAAACCAGTGTAGATAGTGACGATACTTCGTTAAAATGACCGGTTTCAGCCTATACATAGGCCGTTTTCAGACAGCACCATAAGCTAAAGTTGATGAAGCGAAAAACAGCCAGTTGATTTTAGTGACCGAAACAGCAGTACCATCGTGATCTACGCTGGTTTCTCGCTGATTTTATATATCTTTGTGACCTCAGATTTTTCGCCACTAATGTAGTTATGATTAACGAATTACGGTCCGAAAAAATCTGCTCAGACATTTAGTCTAATACTGGTAAAATTTCCAGGTGCTCACAGCAACTTGCTTTGAAAGTACAGAAACATCAAATTACGCACTTCGCGAGTGCTTGGCTATGACTACTGTTGATGACGATTAGAATAGTTAACTCGCACAAATACCTGAATGTAACAACTTGAGATTGAATGATCGCATATGTCAGTGGTAGGAACAGACAGTATAATGCCACGCTGCTGGGTAATCCAACAAAACTGCGAAGGAGAAGCTAACAAAATAATTTGGGCGTCCCACCTTATAGTACTGCTGAAGTGAGTAGTATCCTTACCAGATAGGAGGAACAGAGAATGCTGAACATACGCAAAGAAGGTAGGCGTCAATGAATGAAATTTGAGCCAACGTAGATGGGAAGTTAACAGAAATGTTTACGTTTCGAACACATCTGTACTACTTATAACGTCATTTCATACTGAAGTCATTGGCGGCCTGTAACCAAACTGTCTTCATTATTTCAAAAACTATTCTTTTACATATCCATATTTACTGAGACGTTTCTGCTTTTACCATCGCATATTTCCACCTGTGTAAGTTTTCATTATTAATTAGGATACACTAAATAGCTAACGTCTCTTCAAAGCTGCATACTTTAAAATACACACACACACACACACATATGGACACACACACATATATATGCTGAAGAGTAATAAAACTGGTACACCTGCCTAATATCGTGTAGGGTTCCCGCGAGCACGCAGAAGTGCGGGAACACGACGTGGCATGAACTGGACTAATGTCTGAAGTAGTGCTGGTTGGAACTGATACCGTGAATCCTGCAAGGCTGTCCATAAACCCGTGAGAGGACGACGGGGTGGAGATGGAGCTCTCTTCTGAACAGCACGTTGCAAGGCATCCGAGATATGCTCAATAATTTTCATGACTGGAGAGTTTGGTGGCCAGAGAAATTATAAACTCAGAAGAGTGTTCCTGGAGAAATTCTGGACTTTTTGGGTGTCGCATTGTCCTGCTGTAAATGCCCAAGTCCGTCGGAAGCCACAATGGGCATGAAAGAACCCAGGCCATCAGATAGGCTGCTTACATACGTGTCACCTGTCAGAGTCATATGTAAACGTATCATGAGTCGCAATCACTCCCACTGCACGCGCCCCACACCATTACAGGGCCCTCACCAGCTTGAACAGTCTCCTGCTGACATGCAGGTAAAATGGATTCATGCGGTTGTCTCCATACCCGTGAACATCCATCCACTCGATACAATTCCAAACAACTTGAGTTTGAATGATCGGCCTGCGACGAGGCGTAAACCTTTGTGTAGTGCAGTCATCAAGGGTTTACCAGTAGGCTTTCGGTTCCGAAAGCTTATATAGATGATGTTTCGTTGAATGGTTCGCTCGCTAACACTCGTTGACGGCGAAGCATTGAAGCTGCAGCAAATTGCGAAAGGTCTGCACTTCTGTCACGTTTATCGATTTTCTTTAGTCGTCGGTGGTCTCGTTCTTGCAGAATCATTTTCTGGCCTCAGCGATGTCGGAGATTTGATATTTTACTGCATTCCTTATATTCACTGTACACTCGTGAAATGGTCATAGGGAAAATCCCCACTCCATCACTGCCTCGGAGTAGCTGTGTTCCATCACTCGTGTGCCGGCTACAATACCTTGATAACCTGCCATTGCAGAAACAGTAATCGATCGAACAACTGCAACAGACACTTGCTTTGTTATTTAGGCGTTGCCGACCGCAGCGCCGTATTCTGCCTGTTTACATATCTCTGTGCGTTACCGCCTGCAACGAAAGGGGGCCCGAGTTCGATTGCCGGCAGGGGACGAGGTGTTGTGTGTTCATCATCATTTTCTTCATGAATGACACACAAGCCGCCGAAGTAACGTCAACAACAAGAACACTTGCAATACGGCGGCCGAACTCCGAAGGGTATATCCCAGCCAATAAATGCCATAAATATCTCTGTATTTGAAGACGGCCGCGCGGGTAGCCGTGCGGTCTAGGCGCCTTGTCACGGTCCGTGCGGCTCCCCCCGCCGGAGGCTCGAGTCCTCCCTCTGGCATGGGTGTGTGTGTCATCCTTAGCGTAAGTTAGTTTCCATTAGATTAGAATAGTTTGTAAGCTTAGGGACCGATGACTTCAGCAGTTTGGTCCCATAAGACCTTACCACAAATTTCCAATATTTGAATACGCATGCCTGTACCAGTTTGTTTGGCGCTTCACTGTATATACATATGGGGACTGGACATACGTCATAATCTGGGGTATCTCTGGGAATTGTGTCAGAATGCAATTTCAGCTCATTGTTGTGATTTCGCATACTGTGAACATATACCAGGTGATCAAAAAGTCAGCATAAATTTGAAAACTGAATAAATCACGGAATAATGTAGATAGAGAGGTACAAATTGACACACATGCTTGGAATGACGTGGGGTATTATTAGAACCGAAAAAATACAAAAGTTCACAAAATGTACGACAGATGGCGCTTCATCTGATCAGAATAGTAATAATTAGCATAACGAAGTAAGACAAAGCAAAGATGATGTTCTTTACAGGAAATACTCAATATGTCCACCATCATTCCTCAGAAATAGCTGTAGTCGAGGAATAATGTTGTGAACAGCACTGTAAAGCACGTCCGGAGTTATGGTGAGGCATTGGCGTCGGTGTTGTCTTTCAGCATCCCTAGAGATGTCGGTCGGTCACGATACAATTGTGACTTCAAGTAACCCCAAAGCCAATAATCGCACGAGCTGAGGTATGGGGACCTCGGAGGCCAAGCACGACGAACGTGGCGGCTGAGAACACGATCATCACCAAACGACGCTCACAAGAGGTCTTTCACGCACCTAGCATTTTTTTTGTTCTAATAAAACCCCGTGTCATTCCAAGCATGTCTGTCAATTTTTACCTCTCTATCTACCTTATTCCGTGGTTTATTAAGTTCTCAAATTTATACTGACTTTTTGATCACTGGGTAGAAAAGAAATTATAATAAATCACAGAATTTGAATGATAAAGATTACTTTAATTTCGTTTGTGGTTTTTAATTTCCTGTTTGATTTTTTTTATACGCCATCCAATTTCAAAGCTTCAGAATATGCAACGAATTTCGATCCTGGTTACTGTGCATTAATCGGTTTTCTGAACTAGCAGTTCTTGAAAAGGCAACTATCACTTGAAAACGCAAAAAAACCTGTCTGAATATCTACATCCCTTGCTATCATAATTAAAGCCGACTGCAAGGATAAATAAAAAAGGAATTTTAAGCGCAGCACACGCACGCACAGACACACACACACACACACATATATATGCGAAAAACCTGTTGAAATGTTTAAAACCATATATATATATATATATATATATATATATATATATATAATTTTACAGTACATAATATATATATATATATATATATATAATTTTACAGTACATAAAATTGTTGTTTATAAATATGTGGCCCACATCCTAATAGTACAGTGTACAGTATCAGTTTTCGGAAAACCGTGTGATGAGAATTAGTGAAAGGGCGCTAACAGACTGTTATATAAATACCTTGATCGTAAACAAATTCCAGTGTATATGACCATCCAGTCTTGAGTGATCGCTATTATTACTGCAAATGAAACCTTGATTCGACTCCACTGAATGGGAAAATCGATTGGTATCATCAGTATAAAGGATAGTAGAGAGCTCTAGCCAGCTAGTGTACCTGTAGGGATAGCAGCTTCGACGGTATTACTTCCCATAGTTTTGAACTGTGAAAGGATAGGATTACAAGGTCTCGGACGATTCAAATTGCATGGCAGTTCTGATCATAAGGCAATAAGTCATAAATATAACTTTCGTGATATACAGTTTTTCTGCCGGCCGGAGTGGCCGTGCGTTTCTAGGCGCTGCAGTCTGGAACCGCGCGACCGCTACGGTCGCAGGTTCGAATCCTGCCTCGGGCATGGATGTGTGTGATGTCCTTAGGTTAGTTAGGTTTAATTAGTTCTAAGTTCTATGCGACTGATGACCTCAAAAGTTCAGTCGCATAGTGCTCAGACCCATTTGAACCATTTGAACAGTTTTTCTGCCAGTATCGACTGCGACGAAGATAACGAAATAACAGCCAATCGTTGATGCAATCAATTTTTATTTAAAAATATACGCTACGGTCGCAGGTTAGAATCCTGCCTCAGGCATGAATGTGTGTGATGTGCTTAGGTAAGTTACGTTTATGTAGTTGTAGGGGACTGATGACCTCAGATGTTAAGACCCATAGTGCTCAGAGCCATTTGAACCATTTTTTAAAATTATATGTACGGGAAACAATTGATGTGAGAGCTAACAGTTTGTCTAATGTTTTAAATGCCCTGCTATCGTATTTATAGCCAGCTGCAAGAAAGAAAACAAAACCACAGTGCAGCAGATTATTTTGCTTGTCATTGTCCGTTTTAACGGAACACCTCTACATTTTTGTTTAAAATAATATATAGCGTATGTCCGTACGATTGTTCTTAGAGTATAGTGCAAAAATTTTAAATAAATCAGTGAAGAACTCTTCGATATTATTGGAAAGAATGTTCCCCTTTTACATATTTGTATCGCTGTGTCTTTATTTTAACATGCTCAGCGTTGGACAGACATAGCGGCATGATAAGGCTACTCGATGTTTCTGCTGAGGCCGTCCCACCTGTAGCAAGAACAACACGTAATTTATGTGCTCAATACCACTCCGCAGATCCTCTGTTTCCCATTTCTCTGTAACTTTCTTCTAAATAACTAACATTTATTGTTTTAACACTCCGTTTCCTACAACTAATTAAATTTTCTTAGTAACAGATTATTATTACTCTTTTTCTTATTCCTCAAGACAAATTTTGCTAGTAAGAAGGAATAATGTACTATTACACGGAAAACTGTAATATCTACTACCTGCTTTTCAAATATCCGCAAGCAGACCTTCAAATGTGCAATAAATGAAATGGACGTTCAAAGGTACAGTAAGTCTTCTTTAGCTATAAAGCAAACAGCAGAAAAAGAATGAATGACAAATAATTCCTTAGTAAGGAAAGCTTGCTCCTTTAATTTGATGCAACCTGGCATTGCACAAGAGTTTTGTTCGGATAAGGACGGCTTCATTCTCTTCGGTGGCCTAAAAAGATGCGTCACGTCTCAAGCTGCAGCCACTAGCGAGGATCACTACGTCGATTCTCGTAATGGAAAACTGTAAATAACAATAAACAGAATAAATCGGAGCCAATTTCGTTGCATTTTATTTCCCGTTGCAGGGACTGCGCTTCATTTGATATGCCAGAAAACGAGCACTCTCAGTTGACAGGAAAACAGAGAAAGTGGGGAGAGGGGCGGGAGAGACGGAAGGAAGGAACATCTGCCGGACGCTGGTACTCGGAAAGGGGGTGGGAGACGGATGAGGTGGGGGTGGGGTGTGATGGGGGTTACGCGTCTCTGCATCCGGCTCGCACGCTCCCATTGACGGCCGATGCCATTGTTCGCGCTGAGAGCTGGGATCGTGGAACGCGCCAATAAGCCTGGTCGGTGGAGGGTATTTGTCTGCGTGCATAATTCCGTGACCCCCGGTACCGGCGGAGCGCGTGCGGAGCTATCTGCGGAGCCAACGGCTCGGTCACTGTTGATGCAGAGCATTCGCTTACACGCTTTGTCTTTCGCTGTCAATTACAAAGGCCGGCTGTACACTGGCCGTGGGTTCTTGCCAGTCGCTCTGTTTATTGGCTGCAGCGCACCAGACCACGCTTACCATGCTGCTACCCTCAGAGCTTAAGGCCTCGTTAGTAATATTCCCAGTGTGTGTCTTCTTCTCTGTGTTTGCGCCCTTCCCACTTTACATAATCACCCGAAAGGATGACTTTGTTTCACCAAACCAATGATCACCTTTAAACTTTTGGTTTCTGGTAGAAGGATATTAGGATATTTTGCGTGAGCTGAGTACCACAGTCTTCCACCTGCTTAGTGACCTCGTGCCTACTTTTTTTCCTGTCAGCTCAGTGGGAAACCTTGGGATTGGTGCGATATAAATCTCCCCCTCTGTCGCTGAACAGCTACCCGTATTGTTTTCACACGTATGCTGCATCCCACGTCTTCAGCAATTTACCTTGTAGGCTCACATTTACTCTTTCCTTTAGCAATTCTTTCATTCTACAGTTGTTTAGAGTACTGATTGGTGCAAACATCGAACTACGTACGAAAAAACTCTATTTACTTTTTTTATATTACCTATTATGCATTTTATCCTTTTCATTTTATCCTTTTTCGACAGGACATCAGGTCCAACCGCCACGAACATTTATCACTGTAATAGCTATTGAAGATGTTAGTCGACGTCTAGGCCTTGACTCCGTGAAAAGCTGCTACAAAAGGTGTATTACTTGAATTTTTACAGAGAAACTCATGCGAAGAAAGTTTTAGGGCAATACTGACCAAACAATATTTCTCTAATTTCGTCAACGTTTAATCTAAAATCAGACCGATTTTTCACAACACATATAAATTCGTAGATGATTTGAGGACGTGAAGATATGGACATGAATTTTCTAACCACCCTCCCAAAATAATGTAAATATTTCCAACAGGCAGGTTTCGTACAAGAACTGCTTGTAAACCGGCCTTATCATTTTAAGCGGAAAGACACACAGTTGCTTTGTAGTCGGTGGCTGCTATGAAAGATTCGTATACAACAATGCCAGTGACAGGTTTTCGTGGATTACTGTTTCCGCAGCTTTTTATCTTTCTGCAGGAACCTCAAGATAAATAAGCACCAAAAATTTAATAAATGACTCTTCAGTTGCAAAAATCTTGTAATACATGTACTCTACTGCATTGGCTCCTTACGTAGCTTGCATCTATCGCGAATCTCTTGACCAACGTAAAGTCCCCAGCGACGGGGAAAAAGCGCAGCTGACGCCTGCATATAAGAAGGGTAGAAGGACGGATCCTCAAAATTACAGAACAATATCCTTAACATCGGTTTGTTGCAGGATTCTCGAACATATTCTCAGTTCGAATATACTAAATTTCCTTGAGACAAAGAAATTGCTGTCCATACATCAGCACTGCTTTAGAAAGCATCGCTCCTGCGAAACGCAACTCGCTCTTATTTCACATGGATGAAGGGTATCAGACGGATGCCATATTCCTTGACTTCCGGAAAGCGTTTGACTCGGTGCCCCACTGCAAACTCCTAACTAAGGTACGAGCATACGGGATTGATTTCCAAGTATGTTAGTGGCTCGAAGACTTCTTAAGTAATAGAACCCAGTACGTTGTCCTCCATGGTGAGTGTTCATCGGAGGTGAGGGTATCATCTGGAGGGCCCCAGGGAAGTGCGGTAGGTCCGCTGTTGTTTTCTATCTACATAAATGATCTTTTGGATAGGGTGGATAGCAATGTGTGGCTGTTTGCTGATGATGCTATGGTGTATGGCAAGGTGTCGTTGTTGAGTGACTGTAGGAGGATACAAGATGACTTGGACAGGTTTTGTGATTGGTGTAAGGAATGGCAGCTAACTCTAAATACAGATAAATGTAAATTAATGCAGATGAATAGGAAAAAGAATCCTGTAATGTTTGAATACTCCTACAGTAGTGTAGCGCTTGACACAGTCACGTCGATTAAATACTTGGGCGTAACATTGCAGAGCGATATGAAGTGGGACAAGCATGTAATGGCAGTTGCGGAAAGGCGGATAGTCGTCTTCGGTTCATTGGTAGAATTTTGGGTAGATGTGGTTCATCTGTAAAGGAGACCGCTTATAAAACCCTAATACGACCTATTCTTGAGTACTGCTCGAGGGTTTGGGATCCCTATCAGGTCGGATTGAGGGAGGACATAGAACAAATTCAGAAGCGGTCTGCTAGATTTGTTACTGGTAGGTTTGATCATCACGCGAGTGTTACGGAAATGCTTCAGCAACTCGGGAATCGCTACTGAGGAAATTTAGAGAACCAGCATTCGAGGCCGACTGCAGTACAATTTTACTGCCGCCAAATTACATTTCGCGGAAAGACCACAAATATAACAGAGTTTAGGGCTCGTACAGAGGCATATAGGCAGTTATTTTTCCCTCGTTCTGTTTCGGAGTGGAACAGGAAGAGAAGATGCTAGTTGTGGTATGAGGTACCCTCCGCCACGCACCGTATGGTGGATTGCGAAGTATGTATGTTGATGTAGATGTAGAAAATTTGGAGAAATTTGAGAGAATATGGTTCAGTATCAAATCCGATACGTTTTTTTACCACTTACAGATAATGATGCATTACTTTTACTGGACTCTTGCCCTAGACTAGCTGTTGGAAGTCCACAGCAGAAATATTGAAGCACGCTGTCTCCCCAGGCGTCTATGTTAGAGAATGTATTGCCGGTACAGGGTTTTGTGCACGAACTGATCTCCCAATTAGACCTCATAAATGTTCGACGGGACTCATGTCGGGAGACCTAGGTGGCCAAATTATTGGCAGTCAGCTAGTGCTTATCCGAGGTGAGAGGTAATGCCGGAAATTTTGTATTCTCGGCCACTCTTGACACTGTAGATCTCTATACTAAATTCCCAAACGATTTCCTAGATGTAATGTCCCATGCTTCTAGCTCCCACTACCATTCTGTGTTCAAAGTCTGGGGCCATGATTACATCGGATACCTTTCCACATGAATCACATGAATACAAATGACAGCCCCGCCAATGCTCCGCCCTTTCCTACCTTGTGTACGCGATATTACCGCCACTTATACAGAATAGAGAAAAATTGTGTCACGAAATTTTAACCCTGGATAGCTGATGCCAGTAGGAACCAAAATTACTAATGTTGTGTAGATCGACAACACACCATTTTTAAAGAACGGAAACTTGGCGCCACGCGATCCAATTGACCTGCTGCCGTTCATTGGTTGCCGGGCAACGCTATGGTTGTCGGTTCACACATACAAACGTCGCTCGCCCCGTCACTGCCCCAACGTATACGCACACGTGTCCAATAGATCTTGCTGTTTGTCTCCGCCTCACGTATGCTTCACTTCGGAGCACACACACACGTCACCTATGATTTAGTTATACAGTAAGCCTGGCGGCGCAGTACTCGTTAGAAGAACAACGAGATATGGTTTCTGTTTATGGGTTAGCCGACGGTAATGCGCATGGAGCTCGACGGTTGTATGAGGAACGGTACCCAGCAAAATCACACTCACACACGCAGACGTTTACAGCAATTCACCGGCGTCTTGGCGAAACAGACTCGTTAGGTGGATATCAAGGTGTTGCTGGAAGACTTCGAACACGACAGGACTCTGCATTTGAAGAGGCCGTTCTCGAGCTATTCAAGGGAGCACCTGCTAAAAGTACTCGAGCGGTTGGACACGACGTGGGGGTCACTCATCGGTTAGTCTGGGAGGTTTTGAGGGACGATGGCCAGTATCCATTTAGTTTCCACCCTGTCTAAGACCTAAATCCTGTGACAGACTGTGAACACAGGATAGGGTTTTTTCGATGGTTTCTGCGACGTGTTGCTAAAGATCCCAACTTCCCCGCTATCGGGATGACCTTTACAACACTCGAAACGTTCATTACTGGGCAAGGGGAAATGCACATGTCACGTACGTCCACGGACACCAGACAGGATTTTCGCTCAACATTTGGGCAGGCATTGTCGGTGACCATCTGATTGCGCCGGTCCTTCTATGTCCTCGACTTACTTGGTCAAATTACTTTCACTTTTGCAAGAAACTCTACCCAGCGAGGAAGATGTTCCCCTGGACGTACGGCTACGCGTGTGGTTGCAGCATGATGGGGCACGCGCACATAATAGTTGTGCTGTGCGCGGATATATGAATGAACTCTTCGGCGGCAGGGTAAGTGGGAGAGGTAGGACATGCTACCCGCGGTCACCAGACCTAACGCCATCAGACATTTTCCTGTGGGGATTCTAGTTCACCCACCCAGACTCGAATCACCTAGGAACAAAAGGAATTAATGGATCGCATTCAACATGCCACCAGTCACATCAGGGAAATGCTAGGAATCTTTGAAAGAGTTCGACAAAACACCGTTCTGCGTTACCAAGCTAGTGTTTCGTCAGGCGGTTGTCAGTTCGATCGCCTGTTTTAAGTAAACAATGTCCTAGCTACGAGAAAGACCCTTTTCAGAGCCGACACAATTTATAAGAGACTTTCTGTATGCTAACAGCTGCTGACGGTTTTGTTCGCGGTACGTTTTATCATAAGACTAAAGTGGATGTGTCGGGACCCCGGTGGATTCGCCGCCAGGCCCCCAGAGTGGAAAGCGGGCGTGCTATCACCGAGCGTGCTGACCGCCTTACATGCATCGCGATCTCCGGCAAGCAAAGCATTCGCGGTCATGCGTTGTCCAGAGCGTCCGGCAACGGAGAAATCCCGTGCCCATTCGGAGCGCGTGGTGCCAAGTTTGCGTAGTTTAAAAATTGTGCGTTGTCGACCTACACCACGTTAGTAGTTTTGGTTCCTAGAGTCATCAGCTATACAGGGTTAAAATTTCGTGACACAATTTTTCTTCACCCTTTATGTGTGCATATCGGTATCCCATGAGTTTTGTTGCCCCATTATAGGGCATGGTGTCGCAGACAGTGACATATGTCGGATGATGGCCCTGGCGAACATGCCGCCGTGGCTGCAGCCATCAGCTCACGGCATACACAAGCCGTTGCGCAGCGGCTCCCTGCCGTAGGTAATTCGGTGACGAGGAAACACAATGTCAGCGCAGCATGCAGCTGTGACGGCTTCTGGGAAGGCGATCGCCCTAGTGGGCGCTGGCTTACGGGTCAGTGCAGGACGCACCTGAGCGAGCGGTGTTAAATAGCGGACCAGTAGCGATAATGTCTGCTCCAGGCACAAGGTGGTATTAGATTACGCACGCACGAGGCAGCTATTCAGGTGTGAACCACAGTCCCCCAAGTACAGTTTAGGGAAGTCAGTTGGCCAGTGTTCTTCCACCTGCACCGTCCGGACATAGAACCAGCTAGTAAAGATGGCATCCACCTGCAGCATATAGATATCCCATTTCAGAACGATGACTGTCGTAGAATTCGTGTTGTTTCTGACTGAAGAGAGTAACTATCACTGCCTGGGTAAAATTTGGTAGTGTTTATGGCTTATTATCACACCATTATTTTGAAAACATAGCACCCTTGTCACGTAGGACAGAGACAGGTCCGTTGCCAGGCTAGTCAGTACTGTAACCATAATCGGTGTACCTCGGCTGCATCAGTAGTGTACGGTACTGTCAGCAGTGGTGAGATGTACAGGGGGTAGACAAATATATGGATAACCATGCCTAATACTGTGTTGGAAAACCATTGCTCTTGAAAACAACTTTCAGTGGCCTCCCCTGTGGATAAATAAAGCTACTGTAGGGCTTTGAAAGGAATCTTATGCAATTCTTCCAGAAAAAAAGTAAAAAATTCAGGTAACGACGACAGACAGTGATCAGATATCCGTCTCTCCAAAGTAGACAACAAAGGCCCGATAATATTGAGACCTGGGGTCTTTGGTGCCCAGGGGAAACAGTATATTTGTCCCCGTGCTAACAAAACCAGTTCTGGATGATGCGAGCTGTGTGATGTAACAGGGTTTGGTTCTTTAAAGTTGTTGTGGTGGTGTGTATGTGTTAATGTAAAATGTATGAAAATTTAGCAGGAAGAATAACAGTATTATTTGAAGGAAATAAATAACTTCTAATAATTCTTATTTCTGGGCTGCCGGGGCCCACTGTAATGAATCATTTTGTCATACCTTATCACAACACGTAAATAATGAAATGCTGTTTCACTAACTCTGTAAGTGACATTAAAATAAAAAAAACAATAAATTTCTGTGGGTTCTTCTCCTCGGAGTTCAAATATTGTAATACAGATCGAAAGAATTAATGTCTGATTATTTCTGCAGTTCGAAATTACCACTCCATACGCTCACGTAATGTCAGCAGACAAAGCACAATATGGACTGCTGCTGACCCAAAACTTAAAACATTCATTTTTTTTATCTATCTACATATAAAGGTTCGTACACTAGCTTTCCACTTAGTAAACTGTACGTTATATTTTTCTTTTGATCACTTATGACTACCTTTTAAAGTACACTCCTGGAAATTGAAATAAGAACACCGTGAATTCATTGTCCCAGGAAGGGGAAACTTTATTGACACATTCCTGGGGTCAGATACATCACATGATCACACTGACAGAACCACAGGCACATAGACACAGGCAACAGAGCATGCACAATGTCGGCACTAGTACAGTGTATATCCACCTTTCGCAGCAATGCAGGCTGCTATTCTCCCATGGATACGATCGTAGAGATGCTGGATGTAGTCCTGTGGAACGGCTTGCCATGCCATTTCCACCTGGCGCCTCAGTTGGACCAGCGTTCGTGCTGGACGTGCAGACCGCGTGAGACGACGCTTCATCCAGTCCCAAACATGCTCAATGGGGGACAGATCCGGAAATCTTGCTGGCCAGGGTAGTTGACTTACACCTTCTAGAGCACGTTGGATGGCACGGGATACATGCGGACGTGCATTGTCCTGTTGGAACAGCAAGTTCCCTTGCCGGTCTAGGAATGGTAGAACGATGGGTTCGATGACGGTTTGGATGTACCGTGCACTATTCAGTGTCCCCTCGACGATCACCAGTGGTGTACGGCCAGTGTAGGAGATCGCTCCCCACACCATGATGCCGGGTGTTGGCCCTGTGTGCCTCGGTCGTATGCAGTCCTGATTGTGGCGCTCACCTGCACGGCGCCAAACACGCATACGACCATCATTGGCACCAAGGCAGAAGCGACTCTCATCGCTGAAGACGACACGTCTCCATTCGTCCCTCCATTCACGCCTGTCGCGACACCACTGGAGGCGGGCTGCACGATGTTGGGGCGTGAGCGGAAGACGGCCTAACGGTGTGCGGGACCGTAGCCCAGCTTCATGGAGACGGCTGCGAATGGTCCTCGCCGATACCCCAGGAGCAACAGTGTCCCTAATTTGCTGGGAAGTGGCGGTGCGGTCCCCTACGGCACTGCGTAGGATCCTACGGTCTTGGCGTGCATCCGTGCGTCGCTGCGGTCCGGTCCCAGGTCGACGGGCACGTGCACCTTCCGCCGACCACTGGCGACAACATCGATGTACTGTGGAGACCTCACGCCCCACGTGCTGAGCAATTCGGCGGTACGTCCACCCGGCCTCCCGCATGCCCACTATACGCCCTCGCTCAAAGTCCGTCAACTGCACATACGGTTCACGTCCACGCTGTCGCGGCATGCTACCAGTGTTAAAGACTGCGATGGAGCTCCGTATGCCACGGCAAACTGGCTGACACTGACGGCGGCGGTGCACAAATGCTGCGCAGCTAGCGCCATTCGACGGCCAACACCGCGGTTCCTGGTGTGTCCGCTGTGCCGTGCGTGTGATCATTGCTTGTACAGCCCTCTCGCAGTGTCCGGAGCAAGTATGGTGGGTCTGACACACTGGTGTCAATGTGTTATTTTTTCCATTTCCAGGAGTGTATTTAAAACAACAGACCTCATCTTATCTTAGAACTCAGCCGCTTCATACATCGTAGAGATCTACAGAAGAATGAAAATTTCACGGACAATACAATGCCAACACACTCTTTTAGTGATACTATCTATTGATACGTGATTATTCTTGGTAGACAACAAGTTATAAAAATAATAATACGTATGGTTGTTGGAAATTAATTATGTTTCAGAATATAATAGTAAGTCACCATATAATAATAACTCTTTTCTCAGTACTGACATATAGACTTAAAAGTCGTTTCTAGAAAAATATTCATCACTTCCTAAATCTCGAACACTGTCGCATACACTGGTGACACAAAATACTGGCGTTGACATTACATTGGACGGGACACCTGTCGCCTTGGAACACAGCGTTACCATTCAGGAACAAATATTGTATCATGGGAAGGATGTTACGAGCAAAAATGGAAGCATTATCTTTGGCAGTAATACAGTCATGCAGAGTATTCACAAGGCCTGTGGTAAACCACATTGTGGCTGACCAAATGGTCACCGAAGCCCCACCATGTTTCAGTCTTGGCACCAAGAGGTCTGATCTTTGGCTTCGGCAGGGGGGAAGGGTGGGGGCAGGGGAGAAACAGTGTGAAATAAGACTCTACCTGTGGTATCACATGTCGATATCATCCATCCCACAGGCGTCACACTTGGCAATAGCATTGCAAGCTTCCGACAATAGCTGTGCATGATTTGGCGTACCCAATGGTGCATGTGCTCTGAGTCACACCTCCAGCGGCTAGGTACCATGAGCTACCTCTGCCGCCACAATACAGGTTGATCGGCAGCAGCCACTCAACCAATTCGCACTTCTCTCATTTGTGCTTACTACAGGTAGCCTCTTTCTTGCTGACTTTGTGACAGCATGACTCTATTTCTTGCTGCGTTACATGTGATGAGTCTTCATAGAGATAGAGAAATACATGCAAAGTAAATGTCCTGTTTTTTCTGTTATCTTGTTCGCTAATCATTTTTACTCCTGTCCAGTTACTACGTCAATTGCGGCACATCTCCATAGTCCACCTTTCATTACCTTGTGTATGAAGCTGTACACAAATGATTTTCTTCTATTGGTCCAAAGGTCCAGCTCTGATGGCTCTGGACCCATGTTTTCAAAAATGGCTCTGAGCACTACGGGACTCAACATCTTAGGTCATAAGTCCCCTAGAACTTAGAACTACTTAAACCTAACTAACCTAAGGACATCACACACACCCATGCCCGAGGCAGGATTCGAACCTGCGACCGTAGCAGTCCCGCGGTTCCGGACTGCAGCGCCAGAATCGCTAGACCACCGCGGCCGGCTATGTTTTCCTATTATGGGCATTTGTGTCACTGATTTGCTTCGGAATTCCAGCTCGGTCTGGAATTCCCTCCCTCTGGAGCCCCCTTCCGATTGTTTAATTGTTGGAAAGTATCCCGACGCCCCCCCCCCCCATGAACCATGGACCTTGCCGTTGGTGGGGAGGCTTGCGTGCCTCAGCGATACAGATAGCCGTACCGTAGGTACAACCACAACGGAGGGGTATCTGTTGAGAGGCCAGACAAACGTGTGGTTCCTGAAGAGGGGCAGCAGCCTTTTCAGTAGTTGCAAGGGCAACAGTCTGGTTGATTGACTGATCTGGCCTTGTAACAATAACCAAAACGGCCTTGCTGTGCTGGTACTGCGAACGGCTGAAAGCAAGGGGAAACTACAGCCGCAATTTTTCCCGAGGGCATGCAGCTTTACTGTATGATTAAATGAGGATGGCGTCCTCTTGGGTAAAATATTCCGGAGGTAAAATAGTCCCCCATTCGGATCTCCGGGCGGGGACTACTCAAGAGGATGTCGTTATCAGCAGAAAGGGCAATGGCAAGGAAAGCGTTTCTGAAGAAGAGAAATTTGTTAACATCGAGTATAGATTTAAGTGTCAGGAAGTCATTCCTGAAAGTATTTGTATGGAGTGTAGCCATGTATGGAAGTGAAACATGGACGGTAAATAGTTTGAACAAGAAGAGAATAGAAGCTTTCGAAATGTGGTGCTACAGAGTAATGCTGAAGATTAGATGGGTAGATCACATAACTAATGAGGAAGTATTGAATAGGATTGGGGAGAAGAGAAGTTTGTGGCACAACGTGACCAGAAGAAGGGATCGGTTGGTAGGACATGTTCTGAGGCATCAAGGGATCACCAATTTAGTGTTGGAGGGCAGCGGGGAGGGTAAAAATCGTAGGGGGAGATCAAGAGATGAATACACTAAGCAGATTCAGAAGGATGTAGGTTGCAGTAGGTACTGGGAGATGAGGAAGCTTGCACAGGATAGAGTAGCATGGAGAGCTGCATCAAACCAGTCTCAGGACTGATGACCACAACAACAACAAAGGATCCCGATTAAGACATTCACTTCTGCCTTAACGTTTGCAACTTTCGTCCTCTTATTTTTCGTCACAATCCTCTTCAGTGACCGTCTGCTACGTCACTCTACACAACGTTCCGTCAGCGTCGTAACTTAGTGGATGGTTTTTTTCCGCTCTCCATGTGAGGTATAAATCGTCGATATAGAGCATTTTGAAACATCACACTCCTGGACTACCTTCATTTCGGAAGTACTTACCGTACCACCCCAACGATTTGCCCGCGTTCAAATTCACCTGGCTCCGACGTAATGCACTCACACCTTCACAGAACACTGTTGTGACCACAGCTGGCATTTCAAACATTTTCAAGAAGTGCCGCTCACAGTCGTAATACGACAGCGCCAGCCGTGGGCTTGGCTACCATTTGGGTTTATGTTGTAGCCCGCAATTCCTGCTGTGTTTCCATATTTTTGTCCAACATCTGTGTATTTTCAAGTTCGCATAGCTTGGGCGGCGACTCTTGCTGCATCAGCTCTACTATCTATTCTTGCCCCCCCTCCCCCCTCCCCGATCAGCTTGCCTGCCACATATGGCATGAAGTTGTGATGATGTCGCTTGTTAGTTAACTCAGCCACGGTAAGTGTAAGCAAGCCGCGGTGCAAGAAAAAATTGATGCCACCGCAGCAACCAAAGATGAGTTCTGAATAGCATTCTGCCTGGGGTATGTGCGTCACTTCGTATTGGGATTTTGTGCAATATCTATAGTTTAAGAAAATGATTATCTGTAATTTTTTTTGCATTCCTGTTTGTACTTGAATTGATTCACACAAGAAAATAAACGGGTCAAATTAATGTATTTAATTGATTCATTATCAACAATTCAAGAGATTATCTGGATCTTGTGATTAAAGGGAACCTATTTCAGCAGCTTTAAGGATGTAAAACAACTTTCAGCCCTCAATTTTCAATCTTATTTTATTAGGTAACCAGTTCCAGCGCTTTATTACGCCATCTTAAGGTCCCTGACCGACGTGAAAGAATAATCTACCTCGCTCGTGATTGAAGCAGTGTCCAGCAATATTGGTATGATGTTTGAAGTGATGTTTGAAGTGGTCATTGTAGCAAGTAGATATCTACTAGTACCAGTATTTCTGGCCAATTCTTCGATCAAAAGCGCGGTAGATTATTCCTACACGTCGGTCAGGGGCCTGAAGATGGCGTATTAAGCGCTGAACTTCGTTGCCTAATAAAACGACGTTGAAAACTGAGGTTCTAAAAGGTGTTTAATTTGACATCCTCAATCGAGCAGCTGAATCCTGCGACCATCGCTAAAAAGATGGAAATACAGAGACTATTTCGGCAACTTAGGACAACGCAGCTGAAACCAGGAACAGAGGTTTTGTGTGTCAACTGAGAGAAACTGTACTGTGATGTCCGCTATCTCTGTTTGTCAGAGCCGCTATTAATTGACAAAATAATGGATGAGATTGGGGCGCCACCGACAAAATTAATTGATGAGTTGCGGCCTCTGCAAGTGGTGTCGGATTCATCAATGACACACAGTACAGCCGTCGGTTTTGACACCACAAAGCAATTAAGGACCATAGTTGCAAGGCATAGCCTACTCTTAAGGCTTCAATAATTCTTCTTTCCTGCAAAAATAAAGCACAGTAGGAAGATAACGTAATCCCCCACCCCTCAAAATTTACACCTTCGGACTCACATGAATAAAACAACTTCAAGCGTCTGAGTACTTTGTAAATGAGTAAATGTGCTAAGTATTGGACATCATGTATTGAAGAATGTAGAAACTTTACGGTAGAAGACGCAAAATATTGATTATATTTCGTTTCATTAGTTTCGGTTCAACATGGCTCTGAGCACTATGGGACTTAACTTCTGAGGTCATCGGTCCCCTAGAACTTCGAACTACTTAAACCTAACTAACCTAAGGACTTCACACACACCCATGCCCGAGGCAGGATTCGAACCTGCGACCGTAGCGGTCGCGCGGTTCCAGACTGTAGCGCCTAGAACCGCTCGGTCACAGCGGCCGGAATTAATTTCGGATTATTCACTTATAGACTAATGAAAAATTCGAAACCAAACTGGATGAGCATAGTCTGGCTCTGTTCTAACAAAATCCAGTTTTTCAAGTGTCTAATTTTTCACGCATCTCAATGTTTGTGAGGTCATTTCAAAGGTGTCCACATACTTTACTTTTGCCCTTTTTCCGTATTCCATGGACTTGGCACATGTAGACTACTCCTTTTGGCCAGTAGGCAGAGCCTCTCTACGTCTTAATTACAGTGATGTAAAATGCCGTGTGAAATCGTGAAAAGAAAATGACCCATTAAATTATATTAAAAGTGCGACGGAATGTGGATTACGATTTCTCGCGACTGATCAGGGGGTGCAGGAAAACGGCGGAATGCACGTGGTGAGTTAATTTCTAGGAGGTTTTGCATTTATTACCTTTTAAGCTTCCCATTATCAAACTGACTCATTATGAAGCAGAGGTAGAACAAATATACCACTATGGTTCCTTAAAGGAAATGAATTTGCAATAAACATCGACATCTGACAAGGACCATTACAGGGATGCATTTGGAAACAGAATAAGCTCTCTACCGTTGTAACATCCCAGAATTTACACCAGTTAGACAGGTAAATTACAAGAGCAAAGAACACAACCAAAATCAGTCACAGGAGAATGAAAAAGGTCTACGAACTACTTTCACAATACTGGAGAGATTCTAATAATCCCGAACGATTCCCAAACTGCTAATGTCTTTCCTGGCACGCCTGCATACATAATGCTTAAGAACTGCGGAAAAAACTACAACATGGCGGTCAGAATCAATAAAATATTCCGGGCTATTATGCCGTGGTCGAAGGGATTTCACTTTTAAACGCGACGTTTCGTCCCATTCTGCGGAGGATATTTTCAAGGGGGCTTGTTGTTGCTTTGTTGAATGTCCGATTCATACGCTGTCTCGCTACTGACTAAGCAAAATTCCGCTTCCGCGAGCTTTCGCACAGTGGCGTGACGTCACATGTTTTGAACAAGTGAGCGCAATTGGCCGTTGTCGACTGCTGTTACTGGTACACATCTCCTTCAGACCGGAATTCTAATTTCATTCAGTTTCACGTACTTCTCCTCCCTACGGAAATCCCAGTGGAGTTTCGCCATTTCTATGGCTTTTCTGTATAGTCTTTCGTAGTATCCGCTTCTAGCTGACAGACCCTCAGGTCATCAAAATGAATGTGGAGGTCTCCAGGCTGTAAAGATTGTTCAACAACAGGGGATCTGTCAGTTTTCCCTCTTCTGTAATTGCCCTTATGCTCTTCGAGTCTGTTTTTGACAGTTCTCTTTGTAACACCCACGTACACCTCCCCACAACTACACGGAAGCTTAAAAATTCCAGCTTTTTGCAGCAGTCGGCGAGCATCATTGGCCAATGTTACGTAAGCTTGTATCTTCCGTGTGGGTGTATAAATTACTGCGATGATCCGCTATTTCAAGATCTTCTCTATGCGGTCAATCACTTCCTCAATGCCAGGAAAACGTTCGATTTCACCGGCGCTTGTGCATCACTATCGATTTCTACGCGGTAAACTTAAAGCTCTCTTCACCTCAGCGAACGAATAACCAATCTTGAGCAATGCATTAGTGAGGTGTTCTAATTCTGCGTCAAGCTGCAGTGGTTCACAGATTTTCCGGTTCTGTCAACGTTTTTATGATGGCTAAATGGCATAGTGGTATAGCCGAAAGACATTGCCGTGCCTCAGCAAAGAAGGAAAAAGCCAAGGTACTCTGATTCTCTAGTTACCAATGCACGTCCAATTTCTCTCTTATCTACACACTATACATCTTATTCTCGAAGGGAAATATCGTGAAAGGATTGCACAGCATGTTGATCTGAAAAATAGTAAACCGAAAACAACACACAGTGTTGTCATAGTAATCTTTCACGCATCTGTTAATTATGTAAACAGCAGGCCAATAACCTCCTAGATTAATAGAAAGGAAACTAAATACTCCAGCTAAGTATCACTAGAAAGGAGTCTGTTAGAGTACCCATTCAGTCTCTCTGGAACTATGTGTCATGCATTCTGTAGGTACATGTCTAACATGTGTGGGACTGGTTCTGATGTATGTTCCTACCACAGTTCGCAAGTATGCTCTGAGAGTGTTTGAAGAATTTCTGTCGAACTTACGGCCTGCAAGGTAAGACGCACCAGCTCACCATACAGAGTTCAGAAGAGTCCAGCAGTATGGACAGTGATGTAATCAGACAATAATCTCAATGTCGGTTCCACTACACTCCTTGTAAAGGGACGTTATCGTTAGCAGATTTTACTGTACACCATCGGTTGTAGCTGTATGTTGGCTCAAAAAATGGTTCAAATGGCTCTGAGCACTATGGGACTTAACTGCTGTGGTCATGAGTCCCCTAGAACTTAGAACAACTTAAACCTAACTAACCTAAGGACATCACACACATCCATGCCCGAGGCAGGATTCGAACCTGCGACCGTAGCAGTCCCGCGATTCCGGACTGAGCGCCTTAACCGCGAGACCACCGCGGCCAGCTGTATGTTAGCCAGATATGAATATCTTAGATTTTTGGCATTAAGGTTTATATTTTACTCCATGTATGACTTTATGACATATCAATCACAATTTTAATACATACAGGATGGTAAAAATTGATTTTGTGTGTTCACAACTCTGAAGTGAAATTCCTAACTATTCTAAGGTTCTTTAATAGCAAGATGGTTGATGACCATGTCTGGGGGGGGCGATAAAATACAAACAACTTAAATACAGTGGGAGCCAGAGATATCAATTGAGCTGAAAATGCACAGTTAAAGAAACCAATTAATGATTGGTGGTCGGTAAAGAGCAATTAAAAAGAAGTACACAAAGAGACAATTCAGTAACTTCAGAGTGTAAAACACTCTATAGTGACTGATCAATTCTTTTCGTTAAATCGGATATCTCGTGGTTCTGCTTCAGTTTAGGCTTACAATCGTAATATGTTTAACTAAAGGTCATGGTTGAATGTACAAACAAATAGGTCGGAGACGACCGCAGTCCTAAATGTCAATTGAATGTCACTTGCTGGCATAGTACGATCGAGCATGTTTACCTTTCGTCGGCGGCGGCGGCGGCAGTGGCTGTGGCTACTGTCGGCACGAGCTGTGAAGCTCATAATCTGTTCTAAATATCTCTCGACTATTAAACAGCAGTCTGATATATTTACTAAGTCTTCGGTGAAGCCGAGACTCCTAGGTGTTCCCTAGCGAAGTCAATTGGCATGGTACACGCTATTTGGCTGGAATACCGCATACGTCGCTACCCTCAAATCTCTCGCTGTGCTCTGTGCAATTCTCCTACTAGGAGACTTTGCAGCTTAACTCCTTCAGAGTTAAGATGCGCCTGTGAACTAGTGTTCACATTACTCTCGCAGTCGTCTCAGCACGACGCGAGTCGCCTTACTCAAACACTCGGCGATTTGCAGCAAGAGGAGAGCTAATTTCTGTCTGCCTTTTGCCTATATCAAAGTTGGTGGCCAAGCGTTTTCTTTCTGGTCAGAGCTTTCGTACTTGTTATAACTCCGCCCAATTGAGTTTCTGTGGCCTATCACAAGCATCGTTTCTTTCGTAGGGCAGAGTTAACGTCCGCAACATGATACCGAGATAAACAGCTTCTATCCATGCGGCGTTTTATGCAGTTGGCCACAGTGAGTCACCAATGTTTTGAGTTGGATTTCTCCAGACGTTTATCAGCCATCTCCAGCCATGTTCCTGTAGAAAGACTTTCCAAAGAGCCGTCGTTAAAAGCTTTTGCTGCCAGCCTGTGCCTTGCTTCCGGGTCGTATTATGTCTGCCGGATATCTAGCTGTGAAGGTTTCGGCCTAACATGGCACAGGCATTTCCATTTTGAAATTCTCCCTTTTTCAGAACTGGGTCTCATAACTCTGTTTTGGGAAATTAGTTGCGTGCAATTACTTGTGTGTGCCGGCCGGAGTGGCCGAGCGGTTCTAGGCGCTACATTCTGGAAACACGTGACCGCTACGGTCGCTGGTTCGAATCCTGCCTCTGGCATTGATGTGTGTGATGTCCTTAGGTTAGTTAGGTTTAAGTAGTTCTAAGTTATAGGGGACTGATGACCTCAGAAGTTAAGTCCCATAGTGCTCAGAGCCATTTGAACTACTTTTTACTTGTGTGAGTGTTAGTGTTTATATGCAAGAAATTCCGGCTTGCCTATTGTAACTGCCTAAAAATAAAATTTGTACATTTTCACATAACTATGTCGTGTGACACACCGATTTAACCAGAATTGTCTCAGGAATTCAGTGTACGGTGTGTTATTTGTCTGACACCTTACACATACTGTGGTGTATGTGGACAATGTCTGCAAAATGTGCTGTGAATAGATTTAGTAATAACGAGGTAATAATTATCATGCCGAAAGTTTTATTGCATGAACAGAGAACATGTAGTCCTCGAGAAACGTATTTCATTTCATTATTTTATACGGGTGCCAGGCAACAAACGTTTAGAAAAGGTTTTAAATTTCGTGTAAAGGGCGGTGAAAGTCGCTAAAAGCTCTCATTCCCAAATACTGGATTAACGTAGTTGGCGAAATTGTCGTGCTATGAGTTACGCTGCCTCATGAGATGCTAACCTTAATGCTTTGTTTATCATGTTAATCCTTTAACTAGAGATATACACATTAATGACTAGATTGTGACAGAATTTTAAATATTTATTTTAATAACCAGCGAGATAAGTTCTCTCAAGGCAAATGTTATCATCAATAACAGATTTGCGCATGCCTGCACCAACTGGTGACTGTCACTGAAGTTAACTGGAGAGAACACAGTCGCAGCAGACGAACATATAAGCATCTAATCTCTAGCGGTAATTATTGTTAACTATCAGCTGATCTGTTTCCCTAAGAAGAATATCATTTCATATAAATATTTATTAATTATGTAAACAGCTATCAACGGTAAAGTATGCAAATTACACTTGGTGAATCAGGAGGAAAGCTATAAGCTTTGAGGAGTGGTAGTATTGATGATTCTGAACAAGAAACATCGAATGAACATATCTTTTTTCCTTAACCGCAACCGACATACAACTGTTTGAAAATCGTTGCCGCCAGTCACGTGTCCATTTTCCCCAGCGCTTACATACGAATACAACCATAACGACATTAGGGTACTTAATGTTGTCTTTACCTAGCATTTCAATGCGCACTTTGCTTGCACTTGGTGACGCAGTGCCTCAACGAAATGAATTCTGAGCGTTGGATCAGTCACTGTTGATCATTTCTTGGCCACCAAGGTCAGCTGATCTTACTCCGTTGTTGTTGTGGTCTTCAGCCCTGAGACTGGTTTGATGCAGGTCTCCATGCTACTCTATCCCGTGCAAGCTTCTTCATCTCCCAGTACCTACCGCAACCTACTTCTTTCTGAATCTGCTTAGTGTATTCTTGTCTTGGTCTCCCTCTACGATTTTTACCCTCCACGCTGCCCTCCAATACTAAATTGGTGATCCTTTGATGCCTCAGAACATGTCCTACCAACCGATCCCTTCTTCTAGTCAAGTTGTGCCACAAACTTCTCTTCTCCCCAATCCTATTCAATACTTCCTCATTAGTTATGTGATCTACCTATCTGATCTTCAGCATTCTTCTGTAGCACCACATTTCAAAACCTTCTATTCTCTTCTTGTCCAAACTATTTATCGTCCACGTTTCACGTCCATACATGGCTACACTCCATACAAATACTTTCAAAAATGACTTCCTGACACTTAAATCTATAGTCGATGTTAACAAATTTCTCTTCTTCAGAAACGATTTCCTTGCCATTGCCAGTCTACATTTTATATCCTCTCTACTTCGACCATCATCAGTTATTTTGCTCCCCAAATAGCAAAACTCCTTTACTACTTTAAGTGCTTCATTTCCTAATCTAATTCCCTCAGCATCACTCGACTTAATTCGACTACATTACTGTTTGCGCGATCGGCTTAACAGCGAAGTCTACGAGCGCAGGAACTACCGGCTCTCACTATACATGCATGAACTGAAGTAGAGGACCGTACGAATGAGCTCAGATCAGCGAAACAGCAGCTGTCTACACGAACCGCAAAATGCATTGCCACTGATGGTGGAATTTTTTAATGTATTTTGTGAGGAATCACAATCTGTTATCACAACCTATTATCGTATTATTTGTTCTCTTCCCCTTTCTTTTCATTAGTTTCCTCACTAATATTAAAAACCCTTAAAGCATGTATCTTTCCACATGACTTAAATAATATTGTTAAACGATACAAATGTATTATAGGGAGAGTAAAGCTAACAGGGAAGCCACAGATGTCTTTTGTGGGCATTACCACAGAACAAGAAGCAGTTTATTAGGCCGGTGTTTCAACACTCTTTTGTTTGGCGTTGTAATCAGCAGCCACTGACAAAGTGAATGAAGATGGTATAAAATTTATTATTACACTGAATATTACGATGGAGACACCAAATATGCAGTGAAAGTAAATCGCTGTTATGTGTCATATTGGTCAATGTTCCTGTAAAGTTGGTCTCCCTCTCTCTCTCTCTCTCTCTCTCTCTCTCTCCCTCTCTCTCTATCTCTCTCCCTCCTTCCTTTTTTGTGAAATACTACAAATAATCTCTTATGTGGTAGGGGTTTATGGTGTCATACGTTTTGTTTTGTAGGTACCATGTAAATACCTTCCACATATATAATGGTTTAAGATTGTCTTATGTTTCACAGTCGAATATGATAATGACGGAAGAAGTAAAGTAATGTATACTGTGATCAGAAAATGAGGTTGCTTCAAAGTTGACGTAACCAGCTTTTTTCGAGATTTGTTGGACCAGCTGCGATCGATGCTACGACTTCATCTATCACAAGTAACGACTCAAAAATGGCTCTGAGCACTATGGGACTAAATTGCTGTGGTCATAAGTCCCCTAGAACTTAGAACTACTTAAACCTAACTAACCTAAGGACATCACACACATCCATGCCTGAGGCAGGATTCGAACCTGCGACGTAGCGGTCGTGCGGTTCCAGACTGTAGCGCCTTTAACCGCTCGGCCACTCCGGCCGGCGTAACGACTCAATTTCATAGTCTTCCAGAAGAAGTATTGTGGTAAAAACTTATAAGAGTGAAAGCAGCTTTATATTGTTACGTGTGTTGTAGTTGCATTATTTAACATTCAACGTCAACGTTTCAGCGCACTTATCTTTGATACAGCAAATACTCAAAATTCTTAAATTTACTTTCACCTATTGTTGAATGTTCAGTCACAAATATATTATTAACAAGTCGTCACAGTATGCATTGTTCTGTCAGCATGTTAGCTATACTAGAAATTACTGTGCGTCTCTTTTCTATGAATTTTGGTTAGTATTATGTACTGTGCATGTTGTATTGGTGTAGGAGAAGGTGCGAAGTCAGACAGGAGTGTCGATATGTGTATGACTATGGTATAGTGTCATGCTAGTCATAGTCAGTTTATGGTTAAACTACAAGATATAGTGCCAGAAGTTACTGGTCCCTTACTTCCATGATTTTTGAATACTGACGAGTTGCGACTAGCTATTACACGCGATTTCGGCTGTTTCTGTTCAACACCTCACTGTCATCACAAGGTGATTATTAATCAGCAGAACGAATGGTAGTGTCGCAACGTTCATCCTTGTCGCACTCCGTGTACATGCAGTAGCGTCTTTACACTACCATGGAGTGTGCACTGCTTTGAAACGGCATGGATCAATAAAACCATGCACCGGCTCAGAACTCGAACCCACGGATTATTTTCTTAGCGATTTTTCAACAAATGTTAGGATCAACATTCGTTCCCATAGTTCTAAATTCGCCAGTACCCCTTCTATAGACGCTTAAGGACAAGGTTTCATGGAGGAAGAGATATGGCTTGGCCACGGGCTAAAGGATGGTTTCCAAATGAATCAGTCACCCTGTAGGGAAGTGTGAGCTGCTGCGAAGCATTTGACAGTAAGAGAGAGACGTGCTATCAGAACTGAAGATACAAGGACAGTTAGTGGCTCGTGCCTGAGAAGTTCAGTCATTAAGCGTGAAGCCCTTTGAAGAAAAGGCTGAGTTTCGATGCACTGACCCATATACTGTCTGCTCTAGTCACGAAATCAATATATCGATTTGGCAGTGCGATCCAGCTTATATGTTGGCAATATTTTGTGGTGAACAGCTGGCACTATATGCCCATATTAAATGCAGTGAACTAAGATTTTGAAAATTTATCTTTTTCATCTGGAATTTGAGTTTCAATGGGTTCCAATGTCATTAGTCATTTCGTTACTTGAGTAGTCTGCTTGTATGTTCTTTCCAAGAGGCGGAGTTCAGCATTACTATTCTTGTCAGCTGTCCTCCTCTACACGTCATTGTCAAATGATGTACATTCAGAGGTCTGCTTAGCACAAGATTCGCTTTAAGGTTTATAGTCTTGTCGTTATTTACGTTATAATATGTGACCCTCTAGATTTTAGAAGTTATTTCTGTCAAACTTAGATCTAATTACTAGTGTGAGTATATTCGTAGCGTCCGTGTGACAAAACAGAGAGAAAGTACCAACAATTATGCCAGAAGTGCTTTCCAGAGCATGTCGTCGTCAATGCAGATCTTATCTCGCCTTCTTTGCCGCTGATAATGTGCAGTGGGCAGGCATGAGAAGGAAGTGGGGGAGTTTAAGATTTAAGTCCCTGTATGACACAGAGAATGTAGACTGCAGGAGATACAGGCAGGATGAACACTGTATTTGAATTATATTAGAACAATCTTTTTCGTATGTAGTAGTTAATTTTAGTGTAATAAAAGCGTGTGTTACGGAATAGCAAGAGAAGTTAAAAGTAACTCGACTAATGAAATGAAGAATCTTAGCTTACGAATCCACTATATGGATACACCAAAAGAGTTTTACACAGTGTTGGCAGGGAGGAAGAGAGAGAGAGAGAGAGAGGCACTTCAGTATTTGGCCGCAAGGACTCATGTGGGGCACATTGTGAGATTGTACTAGATTTTTGTCGTAGATACAAATGACACAGATCTAGCAATGTTATTACTGAGAGGCTTTTGAGACCACAGGGCGCTGTTTTGAGTTTGGCCACTGCTCGTAATTACTGTTTTTGTCTGGTTGTGCAGTATGGACGCCTTCAGTGCTACACATTGTAATGGAATGCATTAAAGCACTACAGTAAAAATATGCCTGACAGTGTGTTGCTTGTCTAAAAGTAATAACTAAAAGAAGAGAACCTGATGGTTATCAAGTAACATGGGGAAAAGGCATGTATGTACTTCATGGCTAGCACATATAATGCTGTATCAACAAATTGCACACTACAAGTTGACATTTCAGAACTATACGGATAGCGCATCAGTTTTGATAACTATTTATTAAATTTCTTTGGTAGGGTTCACACACGTCGTATCTCTCCAATACTGCATACTATAATGCTCTCAGAAAATGTTTCACTGCTTGACCCAATTGGCCTGGTCACGGAGTTACCTACTTTAGTATCATTTGAAATCATCAACTCATAATCTGAAGCGTTCTCCTTGTTTCTTCAGTCTATGTTCCTATATGAATATTGAAGAATTATTAATGAAAAAAAGAGTACTCATTGGAAAAGATATTATGTGAATGGTATTAATTTCCCAACCTTGCGGAAACAAAGCCGGTGTGTAGCGTATTATGACCATTAGCATAAGTGAATAAAGGGCTAGTGAGACGACATAGCTAATGTAATAATCGTATATTCGACACCAAAGTATATTTCTCAATTACTGATTACACAAATGACAATTCGGTATTTCGTCAGCAGCGAGGTTGGTTTCTAGATTTAAGAGTATTCGATCACTGGCGAGCGCCAACTAATATTAATGTGGCACCGTGTGACGAGGAAAATTTGCGAGCGACTCCCACAGTTGTAATGAGAATCTGACTTTATAAATCATCCAACGAAGCGCCGACTGCGGGTGTGCTGAACACATATGTTGACTGAAAGGCACATTAGCTTGTCGGACGGTCCACAGGACATGACGTTCCATTTACCTTTTATCTTAACTGATTTACGACGGACACGCTCAGCTTAAAACGCAGCCGAAATTTGTGTGTGCTCGTGGGCACTGCATGGTAACGTTTCACATCGTGTTGTTTATTTCCCAATCTGTAATCGCCTGATAACATTACCGAAACAATATGTACATTAACGACTACTTTCGTCGCTCACGTAGAAAAAAATAGGATCTATTGAGGCTTTAGCAAGTATAGTACTGGACACAGGTTTCCAGTATTTTACAATATGAAAATTTTGGAAGTGAAGGAATTTTCAGACTACACGTGCAACTGATTATACATAAAAGGAAATGGGGAATCCGCAGCTGAGGAAAAACTGTGAACTGAAAGATATATGTACAAATGCAGACTATACCCATCAAATTAGGCTTTCAGACCGATAAAAGTGTGTTCCCGGTTGGAACAATAAGGTACTCATATGGAAAGGTCTATCGGAAGACTTCATTCTCGAGCTTATGTAGAAGGCTTACATGTATATGCAAAAGTGTATGTATAAACTTGATTGTTCTGTCGCATGCCAGGTTGACGCCAAGATATATCCTAGTGATTTGATGAAAATCTAACCTCCTAAGTATGTATGTTCCCAAATGATACTGTAGACGTCAGTCATCTGACATTCGACTGGGATGCCGTTTTGTAAGCGGTGAGCGTGGCGAAGATATGCTGCGCTATTGAACGTACTCGTGACGGAAATGGTAGCAAATAAACCTAACTGCTTTGAGAATTTTCACATTGAAACTGGTGTCAGTGAACATGAGGCAGTTGTGGCAATGGTATAAAGTGCAACTAAATTAGAGGAAACTGCAGTACGGGCATATATCAAGGATGAAATTGAAATATATAGATCTTGGTAGTAGCATGCAGAGGAAGTGTGGCTCAAGATTAAAGCAACATGATGAGAAAGTATAGGATGCATGCCCCCCTCGTAGAAGAGTTCATGATTCCGGAGATGTTCTATGGAATACAGTGTGTGTAAAGCAAAATTTTGAAGAAATTGTACCTACTGCATAAAATGTCTTAAACAAAGCAAAACGCTGTAGCTAGAAGAAAATCGTATTTCGCTTTCAAAAAGACAAATCGTGAAGCCGCTAACTGCCGTACAAAATCTTTCTGAAAGACCTCTCAAAAAATTCGTAGATCTTCCAGTTATAAGGAAAGGCTGTCAGTAGCACCAATGTTAATATGCAAACAGCTGTAGATGACAAAGGAACTGAAAAACTAAAATCGAGAATAGCAAATAAAATCATAAACAATGGGTAATCAGTTCAAATGGTGCCTATCAATTGAAAATCTAAGAGGGCTTCCATAGTTTAATTCGCGCCTCACTGCCGAGATGAGTAAAACGGATATTAATCGGAACAGCAGTGAATAAATACTCAACACATCACTAAATAAAACTTCGTCAACTGCTGAATGAATAAATTTAATGATGTTGATGATTTTAATAAGTGACCCATCAGCATTTGTGCAGCACTGTTACAGTTATATAAAAGGATCTCATGCTTCATTTACGACTTCTTGCCGCATCTCCAATCGATTATAGTGACAGCGGAGTTGGGAAACAGCTGAAATCGCTAAAATTGAAGCAGGCAACAAAGCTCGATGGTATACTTATCAGATTCTGTTCAGAACCTTCATCCAATTTAGTCTTTATTTTAACAATAGCGTACCGTAGTGCCAACGAATACAAAACTGTGGCTATTAATGAGAGGAAAGCACAGTTACGAACGTCCACAAAAAGGAAACGAAGCGATTGACAAAACCAGGTCCCTGTGCCACTGGAACCCTTTTGTCGTAGAATACTGAAACATATTCTGGGCTCATGCATAACGAGGTATCTCGAACAGCATGAGCAACTAAACTTAAAGCAGCATTGATTCCAAAAATATCGGTCAAGTAGATGTAGTATTTCTTAACTTCCGCAGATCGTTTAACTCCCGATTAGTACTAAATTAATAAGCCTCTCCTGTACAGGAATGACGTTAATGGTATGTACGCGTACAGATATGATTCACCGAGCGAGGTGGCGCAGTGGTTAGCACACTGGACTCGCATTCGGGAGGACGACGGTTCAATCCCGTCTCCGGCCATCCTGATTTAGGTTTTCCGTGATTTCCCTAAATCACTTCCGGCAAATGCCGGGATGGTTCCTTTGAAAGGGCACGGCCGAATTCCTTCCCCATCCTTCCCCCACCCGAGCTTGCGCTCCGTCTCTAATGACCTAGCTGTCGACGGGACGTTAAACACTAATCTCCTCCTCCAGATATGATTCATGTATGACAACGTAAGGAACATGGGTCTCGCCCTGATCGTTCTAGTATAGCAGAACCGGTTAACAACATAGGATTATACTGCCAACTGGTTGCACATAACTGGTAAGAACTTTGACCTAGGTTTCGACGCTTACTATGGGTGTCTCCATAAGAGTGAAGTTTTACTAAATCGTAAAATTACATTGCTAAAAAGTAATTGTCAGAATTTAGAGCAGCTATGCTCAAGTCAAAAGTGAAAAATGGCTAGAACGTATTATTTCACTTTTGACTTCAGCATAGCTGCTCTAAATTGTGACCATTGCTTTTTGGCAATGTAATTTTACCATTTAGCAAAATTTCATTGTGATAGAGACATCCCTAGTAGGCGTTGATACCTAGGTCAATGTACATACCAGTTGTGTGCAACCGGTTGGCTGTATAATCATACAGTGAATCTAGTAAACTGGTGCTGATAACAGCCATGTTCATAACAGTAAGAAGCTGTTAAGGCGACAGCTCGTGCAAAGCAGAAAATCCGCTTCCGAGTCCCGGCCAGCAGAAAGTTTCACTGTTGTCATTCCATTATATAACTGCAGCTGGTTCATATTCGAAACTGCGAGTACATTTCATGTTCATCATGCATTTAACTCAGTCCTACGCCGATTCCTTTCAACAAAAGTATGATCATATGGGGTACAAGATGGATTTTGTGACTGTATTGACGATTTAATGATAGGGAGAACGAAGTATGTTATATTGGCTGTCGAGTGATCGACAGATGTAGAATTAACTTATGAGTACACTTATTTTTTATGTCAGCAGGCGAATATTCCATTGCGTTAAGGCAATAACGAGAATATCAAAGCGTCTGTGAAATCCAAGGTTATCATCCACTCATTAAAGACGATAGTGAGAGCATAGGAGAGATCTTGACGAAACGAAATATCTCTGTAATCTAAAAAGCCACCTGAATGACAGAGGGACACCAAACGTCGGCCAATGATACTCACAGATTGCTGGAAACCGCAGGAATTTACAGGACTGCGTATACCTGTAACGACCGGTAAATGGGTATTACCAAAATAACGATCCAAAAACTAGAAAGGGAGAAACGTATAGCTCATGTGTTGTGGAAAGTCCTTTACAGCCGATAAACCATCGTATTATTAAAACTCAGGCACAAACAGCCACGAGAAAGTACCACGAAAAAGAACACAGAGAGGCCACAGAAACTGCTAAGCATACCAGTAATTTTAATTGTAAGGAGGACAGTGAATGATGTGTGGATTGCTTTGCTGAAGAATATGGCAGCAGTGTTCCACCAAGGTGTGGCAGCAACAGCGGGCGACAGCTACCGACAGCGCCCAATTGTGCTCGAGCGTTCGAAACACACGATGTCACACCTCTGTGCCCTAACACGAGGAAACGGAATTTCCCTTGAATTAGCAGCAAGCCAGCGTGTGCACCGGACTAACAACAGTCTTCGAAGATGTTCTCCGCAGATGGGGGCAAAACATTGGATTTCATTATGAAGCTCATCCAACAACGGCTCGAAAGGCCGGATTATTTTAATAAGTGTGAAAAGAAATGTTGTTTGATATTGTTACCAAAGTGTACTTTCTAAGAAAAATAATTGTAAAGCATTATTTCCTGCATGACCTTCGTAGATGCACAATTATTTTACAATATGACGCGCCTCTGAAACCTGAAAAAACTTTTGTCTTATGTAGAAGCCTACTGACGTATATATTGAGACTGTTTGCATCTCAGTTTCATATAGTGGTTAAACCAGTTCTCTTATACAGTGCTGAGAAACTTATCATTCGACCGAACGAGGTACGTATCTGTATCTCACCGTGCAGTGTGAAAAATAATAGATTAGGATCTTAAGAAACACTGTAGTAGCTCAATGTCTTAATTTCTGTCTTATCATGATGCAGTGCATAAGTGACCGGAACGCGTAGCCCGAAAGAGAAAAATACTTCACCGGTGGCTGAGTTACGTTTGGTTCGCATTAGAATAAAGATGACCATTAATCACAGTTTCGTGCTGAGAGTACTGAGCTGGACGTAGGCTGTAATGTAATCGGACCCTGTTTTGCGGCACCCTATCAGGGTACCCGTTTAACCTATCACATCCCTGGCCGTTGTATTGGGACGTGTTCCTGTCAGGGTTACGTGTGTGTGTGTGTGTGTGCGTCTGCCCTATAGGGATGCTATTGGGGCTGAGTGAAGCCCGCAATAATAGCGCGCTGCGGGCGTTCCGTCGCCGACGCTACAATAGGCGATTACTGCGTAATTAATGCTGCTTGTCCATAAATCGGTGTCCGCCCCGCGGAGTGTAATTTGCGGCGACGAACGTCGTTCGTAGTTCTCCTGCAGTGATGCTGCTCAACCGGCAGCCGAGGGCAACGTGGACGTCGCGAGGTAGTCCACGCTACCCGTCTCCAGCGATCAGGAACGTGCGATCATCTGAAAGCAAGGGAAATGCTGAATAAATTGAAGTACTATTAATGTTCAAATGTCTGCTCGACTACCTTTTCACACTGTAAAATCACGAAAATTGACGCGTTTCGAAGTCAAACCTACATGGGAATTATTGAACAAGAAACTCTAATACCACAGAAGAAAATAAAAATATAGATAAAAACACTAAAATTTGGTGGTCACTTCCCTTGCAACCATGTGTTCTTAGAATGTACTTCCACATCATCCGTCCAAGTAAACTGAAATGGCGTGTGCGGTCCTATGTTTTAGCAGTGTCACAGTACAGCCAATAGTGCCCATACAGTACACAGTGTGTAACAGGTATCAGCACAATAAATTTTATTGGTGACATGCAAATGCGTACTGAAAAACACTGCAACAGAATTTACTTCATTTGTAAACTAATAATTATAGTTATTAGGGGTCGTATGGTTATTGGTTGGTTAGTATCTCCATCGAAGCATTTGAGATGTGGAGCTACTGACGAATGTTGGAATTTAAGTGGACTAATAAAGTAAGGAACGAGGAATCGGAGAGGAAAGTAATATGTGGAAAACACTGAAAAGGGGAAGGGACTGGATGGCAGGACATGAGGACATCAGGGAATGACTTCCATGGTAGTAGACGGAGATGTAGAGGGCAGAAACTGTAGAGAAAGACAGAGATTGGAATACATCCAGCAGCTAACTGAGGACGTAGGTAGCAAGTGCTACTCTAAGATGAAGAGTCTAGCACAGGAGAGGAATTCGTAGCGGGCCGCATCAAACCAGTCAGAAGACAGATGACTGAAAAAAAAAGTGAGCTAACGACCATTTGGCTCTCATTTAAGTATATGGCCGAAAGAGTCAGTCTTCAGGAACTGTGAAACGAACTCTGTCGTCCAGGACATAAAGGACGCAGATTCACCACGAGATTGGGAAACTCACAGTCGTCTATTGTCGACTGAGGCCTAAACCCTGTAATGTGCAAGTGAGACAGACGAGAACCTACTTCATAGGGAAACCCAGCAGAAGGCTTTTGTGGTCAAGGAGACGTAGCAGTGTTAAACATGGCGGATCTAAGATCGACCATAAAGGGAAACATATATGGAAACTATTCAATTCAGTAGTAGTGCAGGAAATCAAGCCCCAGTAATTTTAATCTGACATCCTTCATAAATTTTCATGGTAATCCCAATAAAACGTCAATATCGTTCATATCTACAATAGTTCAGTATTTACTGTTAAACTGAAATTAACAGAATTTGTAACAAAAGTCCTGAATGCCAAAATCTGAATACCTTGTTCGACCTTAACGATCAATATTTCATATAGAAGAGAGTCATTAAAAAGACGAACGTTGTATATTTCAACTCTGTAACTTTATTTGTTTAAAAGATATAATAAATTTCACCTATCAGTTTTTTCAGTTAAGTGTCAGATCATCATTTTCTCCACATAAAACACATCGAACGATGATAGCATGACAAATGAAACATTAGCAAATAGAATATTAGTTGTAAGGTTTAGTGCCTAATAGTTAATTTTGTTTTTTATTTATTTACCAGAAAGCACATTGGTGCAAGGCTACTAGCCGTGACATTCAAAGTTAAGAAGGAAATTATATTGGTTTTACGTAAAAGAATTTGAAGTTTACTATGTAATGGACATTATTGTTACTTCATTTATAGCGTGAAAGTTGTCAGGCTTTGATTATTTAAATATGTTAAAATGTAAAGTAATGTAGAATAAGCGGTAACCAATTAGATGGACGGCTCCAGGAAAGGGAACTGCGCAAGTCAGTTGAGCGAAGATGTTCGGCGCGCGGGAAACGCGGTCGGAGACGGGCAGAGGACAGTTCTGGTCGAGACACCAAAGAGAGCAGTTCGGCTGGAGACATCAAAGTGGACAGTTCGGATGCAGACGCGAAAGCAGACGGTCGGTCTTTAGGCAGTTAGGAAAAGAAACGTCTTAGAAAATTTCGCGTTGTGTGGTATCGCGGTACATAGCCTCTGAGCTGTAAGCAGCCGCGCGCTTGGTGTGAACTCTTAACTTTCCGCGTAGATGGCTTGTATTTTGAGATGAGATTATGAATGATCGAACTGTGTGTCAAATGGTTATGTAACAGTAACTTTAAATACCACCACTTTCGCTATTATTTTGCTTTCTGGATAAACAGTATTCTGACCAAATCGCAACTGTGTGATCTACATCATTTATGGGTCTTTAATTTAGTTCCCGATATTATTATTACCGTTATTATATTTTATGTTGACTTTGTATTTCGCAAACTTGCCCTCAGCTAGACAATTTAACCAATGGGTCACAAGCGTCTAAATTAGTGTATGTAATGCGACGTGTGCGGTTCAACCCCCAGACGAGTCTGAGCCAAGACATTTAGACGAAGAGGAACCGTATATGAGCCCGAACGTCTTTGGGATATTAGCTCGCAGTACCTCTAGCTACATGTGGCAAAATCAAGCCATGTCAGATGTAGAAGAGTCGACACATGGACGCAAAACAGCCTATACTCACAGGCGTAGTCCACATAGTGGAGCTTTTATGATCGTGCAGAAAACATCAGGCAGTAAGTTATGACGTGTTTGTGGGAAACATTTTCCACGTAGAGAAAAAACCAACCAACGCAATGATGTGTGTTCATATTAAGGTACCACATACAATATTATGTCTGCTCTTATACTCGCCATTCCTGTCCATGCACTTACACGGGCCATTCGAGGTCAGTACATCCACGCTTCACTATGCATTCCCTCACCATAATACCTGGCCAACCAAGACGATCATATTCGACAGCGTTCAAGATGCCTTAGTCGTACCTACCTTTCTCGTCCATTATCACTACTCGGATTGAATCTGTTTTAACCGAGAAGAGCAGGCGACCCCACTCATGGTTGTTCTTACCCCTATACTCTTGGCACCGTCGCAAACGTTTCCGGCGATATGCGGAAGACCACGAAACACAAAGTACTGGTTGTCGGACAAAGAAGCGCCCCCAGGCAGTCGCTGTACCGCTATGGAGCGTAGTCCTCCCTCGGTAGCTGAATGGTCTCCGTGACGGGTTATCAATCCTCTAGGCCCGGGTTCGATTCCCTGCAAGGTCGGGGACTTCTCTCCGCCCAGGGACTGGGTGTTGTGTTATTCTCAACATGATCCATTCATCCTCATCGACTGCAGGTCGCCGAAGTCGCGTCAAACTGAAAAACCAGCAACCGGTGAACGGTCTGTCCGACGGGGGGCCCGAGCCATACGATTAAATAAAATAAATATGGAGCGTAAGGTTGCTTGCCTTGCAGTCGTGTTAACTGTGGATCCTATTGCACCCGCTGTTCGACGTGGCCTTCTTCTTGTCTGTCGCACAACGTATCGGTCGCCTTGTGTTTTAGTTCACCGTGGTCGGCCAGTTCCTCCCTTTTGGGCAGCGGTACCTGTGATTCCGAACGCTACCAATGCGCGTGAAACGGTGCTGTGAGCAATACCGAACGCCCTGAGCTATGCTCGAAACACTTCGTCTTTCTTCCCGTTTTCATATGATTCTTCCTGGCTGAGTTATGCAAATGTCTCCGGTTCATGATGTAACGTAGAACTCCATCACAGTGCACCGCAATTACTCGCTGATTCGCACGCACTATCGTTTCCAGTTTCTTCAGTTACATCGTATTGTGATGTGAGCCGTATTTCGTGCTGTAGTCACGCTGATCTCCTTCCATTTGACGTCCAGCTTTTTTGTGCGCGACTGCGATACATCTGGTAACACGACCCCACACTTCCATTCATTTCCACCGAGTTTTTAATACGTTACGTTATTTTATCTAGCGCATCCTTAACTTTTACAGGCTATTGTATTACATAAAAATCTCATCTGGCATGAAGTCCGTGAAGAATTTCTGCAGATGAACGGTCGTTATACCGCGAAGCAGATTCAAACTCGGACTGTTGCAGCTCCGTGTCTCGCGAGCAAGCACCCTGCACATTAGGCAATACGTGCAACTAAAGCAGTAAACTGTGTCAATCACTTTTATTTTCTTCCACGGCGCCCTTGTCTTCAACTGGGTGAATTGCGTCCTCAAGAACTTTTTTCTGGATTTCACCAGCTGTTTGTGTTAACCATCATTAACGTAATGTTGCAGGAAATGGCCACTGAGGGTTGCTGTAAATAAATGTTTTTGTTACTGTCAAAAGGAAAAACAAGAACAAAACCAATCTACAGATCTGACGGGAGCAGAAATTTCCACCTCTGTAGTACCTGTTTACTGTGTTTCATCTGCTGTTCGTCCGCATCTCGTGGTCGTGCGGTAGCGTTCTCGCTTCCCACGCCCGGTTTCCCGGGTTCGATTCCCGGCGGGGTCAGGGATTTTCTCTGCCTCGTGATGACTGGGTGTTGTGTTATGTCCTTAGGTTAGTTAGGTTTAAGTAGTTCTAAGTTCTAGGGGCTGATGACCATAGATGTTAAGTCCCATAGTGCTCAGAGCCATTTGAACCATTTTCATCTGCTGTTCATTGATACAAAACTCTATGACTAATTTCAGTGTTCTTTTGCTGGAACAACTACAAAATGAAGTTTAAAATAAACACGTGACTGCATCCAGAAATCTAATATAATCCAATATGCGTAAGTGGAGTTAAAATCTAATAAACACGGGGAATTGAAATGCCATTGTAAGGAAACATGGGCTTGGTGGTAGAGGGAAAAGATAAATTTAGTTATTCAGTAAATTGCTGGCCATTAAAATTGGTATACCAAGAAGAAATGCAGATGATAAACGGGTATTCATTGGACGAATATATTATACTAGAACTGATATGTGATTACATTTTCACGCAGTTTGGGTGCATATATCCTGAGAAATCAGTACCCAGAACAACCACCTGTGGCTGTAATAACGGCCTTGATACGCCTGGGCATTGAGTCAAACAGAGCTCGAATGGCGTGTACAGCTACAGCTGCCCATGCAGCTTCAACACAATACCACAGTTCATGAAGAGTAGTGACTGGTGTATTGTGACGATCCAGTTGCTCGGCCACCAGTGACCAGACGTTTTCAATTGGTGAGAGATCTGGAGAATGTGCTGTTCAGGGCAGCAGTCGAACATTTTCTGTATCCCGAAAGGCCCGTACAGGACCTGCAACAAGCGGTCGTGAATTATCCTGCTGAAATGTAGGGTTTCGCAAGGATCGAATGAAGGGTAGAGCCACGGGTCGTAACACATTTAAAATGTAACGTCCACTGTTCAAAGTGCCGTCAGTGCGAACCCAGGTTCGTCGTTGAGTACACCATCGAAGGCGCTCCTGTATGTGATGTAGCGTCAAGCGTAACCGCAGCCATGGTCTCCAAGCTGGTAGTCCATGCTGCTGCAAACGTCGTCGAAATGTTCGTGCAGATGGTTGTTGTCTTGCAAACGTCCCCATCTGTTGACTCAGGGATGGAGACGTGGCTGCACGGGTCCGTTACAGCGATGCGGATAAGTTGCCTGTCACCTCGACTGCTAGAGATACGAGGCCGTTGGGATCCAGCACGGAGTTCCGTATTACCCTCCTGAACCCATCGATTCCATACTCTGCTAACATGCATTGGATCTCGACCAACGCGAGCAGCAATGTCGTGATACGATAAACCGCAATCGCCATAGGCTACAATCCAACTTTTGTCAAAGTCGGAAACGTGATGGTACGCATTCCTCCTCCTTACACGAGGCATCAAAATAACGCTTCACCGGGCAGCGCCGGTCAACTGCTGTTTGTGTATGAGAAATCGGTTAGAAACTTTCCTCATTTCAGCACGTTGTAGGTGTCGCCACCGGCGCCAACCTTGTGTGAATGCTCTGAAAGCCTACTCATTTGCATATCACAGCATCTTCTTCCTGTCGGTTAAATTTCGCGTCTGTAAGTAAGTCATCTTCGTGGTGTAGCAATTTTAATGGCCAGTAGTGTAATAGGGAATAGGAAGAAGGTCTGTTACAGCCGTAGAGGAATACACGTTACTGAGATGGTTTATTATGTTCGGATTACCTCCGACCTTCACTGGTCCGCTTCGAGGTTGGCGCTTTTGCTGGTAAAGCGCTTGCGTTTTATGACGAGATTTCACTCAGCCGTCTGTCGGCAGACTTCCGTAGCGCCGAGGGGTTCTAGCCGCAGCCGGGCAGTCCCAGTCAAGAGAGGCGGCCCTGTCTCCCTCACACGGCCGCCTCCCACCTAAATATGCGCAGTTCGCCCCACGAGCGCCATAAGACTTTTACAGTCGCAGCTGAAAACCTTTTATGTGCTTCCCCGCGCTGCGCCCGCTCGCGGGCTATTGCTGCGACACCTTCGTGCCCCTCGGGTGGTAAGCTGCCGCCTACATTAACTGATCTCGCTCTACCACTCTTCCAGGAACCTTCCTGGCATTTTGCTTAATTAATCCGCTGAAACCACGTAGAACCAAATCTCGAATGGCTGGACAGTGGCTTGTATCGGCGTCCTCCAAAAACCAGACTACTGTTTTACCCATTCCATCACCATATTTCTTAGAGTAACTTATAGACCGGTGCACAGATATAGTTTCATATTTAAAACGGACACTTACTCTTTAGAGCGAGATCTCGATGTCCTAAGGAACTTATCTGTACATTTATAGTGTCTTCATCGCTGGAAGCGGAACGTGCGTCTTTCTCATTAGTAGCAAAGTAACCAAAGTGATAATCCTTTAGCATCAGATGTGCTTTCCGATTGGGGGTTATCAGTTGTTATAGTTGAATTTTAATGATGTTAGTTAATTTGGTGGTATTACGTTGTTTACTTGTACATGAGAGTCATCCTTATCGTCTTCTGTCTTAACCTCTACACAACCTACTGAATATCCCTCTCTTGTTGTTGTTCTCGATGTCATCGTCGTCGTCGTCGTCTTCGTCGTCGTTGAGGTTGTTTTTAATGTTGTTGTTGTTGTTGCTGCTGTTGCTGTTGTTGATGAAGTTCTTTCTTTCCTTCAATTTCTTACATACGTAGGACATTCTGACTTATGGAAACACAGTAATCGTCTTGTAGTTTTTTATATCCGCACATCGATAAGTCAGTATGACGCTGTTTATCAAGCGTCTGCAGAAGAATTAAACGATTTCTTCTCAACAGCTGTAAACAGCCACGCAGCGACAAATTACCAGCCCCAAGATATCAGTCTCTCGAGAGACAAGTTTTTCCTAAAACATGTCACTACCGACACAGAACACAAGGCAATTATGCGAATCTCTTCCGAGACAGTAGGAAATGATGGAGTGAGCATTGGCATGATCAAGAACGTCGTAGACACTATTATTCCAGTTATCACAGACATTTTCAACCTGTCTCTTGTCAGTAGTACATATCGTACTGAGTGGGAGCAAAGTTTAATTCAACCTATACCCAAGACTGACAACCGTAAGTCGCCAGGTGACTACAGGTCGATCAGCATACTACCTGCAATATCTAAAGCCCTAGAATACATCGTCCATGAACAGCTGATGGATTACCTCAAAACTCATAACATCCATGACAAATATCAGTCAGGCTTTCGAAAGCACCATAGTACAGCAACTGCATTAATCAAAATAACTGATGACATTAAACATGCTATGGACAGACGTGAAGCTACCATCCTAACACTGCTTGACTTTAGCAAGGCTTTTGATATAGTTGACTTTGATATACACTCCTGGAAATTGAAATAAGAACACCGTGAATTCATTGTCCCAGGATGGGGAAACTTTATTGACACATTCCTGGGGTCAGATACATCACATGATCACACTGACAGAACCACAGGCATATAGACACAGGCAACAGAGCATGCACAATGTCGGCACTAGTACAGTGTATATCCACCTTTCGCAGCAATGCAGGCTGCTATTCTCCCATGGAGACGATCGTAGAGATGCTGGATGTAGTCCTGTGGAACGGCTTGCCATGCCATTTCCACCTGGCCCTTCAGTTGGACCAGCGTTCGTGCTGGACGTGCAGACCGCGTGAGACGACGCTTCATCCAGTCCCAAACATGCTCAGTGGGGGACAGATCCGGAGATCTTGCTGGCCAGGGTAGCTGACTTACACCTTCTAGAGCACGTTGGGTGGCACGGGATACATGCGGACGTGCATTGTCCTGTTGGAACAGCAAGTTCCCTTGCCGGTCTAGGAATGGTAGAACGATGGGTTCGATGACGGTTTGGATGTACCGTGCACTATTCAGTGTCCCCTCGACGATCACCAGTGGTGTACGGCCAGTGTAGGAGATCGCTCCCCACACCATGATGCCGGGTGTTGGCCCTGTGTGCCTCGGTCGTATGCAGTCCTGATTGTGGCGCTCACCTGCACGGCGCCAAACACGCATACGACCATCATTGGCACCAAGGCAGAAGCGACTCTCATCGCTGAAGACGACACGTCTCCATTCGTCCCTCCATTCACGCCTGTCGCGACACCACTGGAGGCGGGCTGCATGATGTTGGGGCGTGAGCGGAAGACGGCCTAACGGTGTGCGGGACCGTAGCCCAGCTTCATGGAGACGGTTGCGAATGGTCCTCGCCGATACCCCAGGAGCAACAGTGTCCCTAATTTGCTGGGAAGTGGCGGTGCGGTCCCCTACGGCACTGCGTAGGATCCTACGGTCTAGGCGTGCATCCGTGCGTCGCTGCGGTCCGGTCCCAGGTCGACGGGCACGTGCACCTTCCGCCGACCACTGGCGACAACATCGATGTACTGTGGAGACCTCACGCCCCACGTGTTGAGCAATTCGGCGGTACGTCCACCCGGCCTCCCGCATGCCCACTATACGCCCTCGCTCAAAGTCCGTCAACTGCACATACGGTTCACGTCCACGCTGTCGCGGCATGCTACCAGTGTTAAAGACTGCGATGGAGCTCCGTATGCCACGGCAAACTGGCTGACACTAACGGCGGCGGTGCACAAATGCTGCGCAGCTAGCGCCATTCGACGGCCAACACCGCGGTTCCTGGTGTGTCCGCTGTGCCGTGCGTGTGATCATTGCTTGTACAGCCCTCTCGCAGTGTCCGGAGCAAGTATGGTGGGTCTGACATACCGGTGTCAATGTGTTCTTTTTTCCATTTCCAGGAGTGTATGACTAATTAAAATGAAACAGCTGAATTTCTCAAACAGCGCAATACACTGGTTCCACAGCTACCTCAAAAACAGAAGTCAACAAGTCATTTGTGGGTCGGAAAAGTCATCATGGAAAAACGTGCGCTCTGGAGTTCCCCAAGGCTCCGTCCTTGGTCCATTATTCTTCTCACTGTACATTAATGATATTTCTTCAGTGATTCACTCCTGCAACTACCATCTATATGCCGACGACATCCAACTGTACATAAGTGCAAGCCCTAAGAACATTGCTGACGCAGTAGCGAGTATGAACACAGATCTTTGCTCTGTTTCTCGATGGGCACAGAACCTAGGTCTGAAACTAAACCCCAAGAAATCCCAGTTCATACTTATATCGCATCCAAAGTTAATCAGCCGGTACTTTCGCGAAACAGTCCCTCAAATACTCCTCAATGGTACCCAACTACCATACCAAAAAACAGTAAAAGACCTTGGAATAATATTGGATGAACACCTAAAATGGGAAGAACAAACAGTCACAGCTTGCCGGAAATTGCTCTCCTCCCTCCATGCAATTCAAAAATTTAGAAAAATATTTCCAACCCATGTTAAACAAAAATTAGTCCAATCACTAGTCTTGCCTAATCTTTACTGCTGTGATGTAGTTCAACACGGCACCAATAGTGAAAATTCGAGATGCCTCGAGCTAGTGATGAATGCTTGCGTTAGATACGTGTGCATTATACGGTTGTATGATCATATCAGTCCTTCATACTCCCAGCTAGGTTGGATACGCCCACATAAGGCACGCGATCTCCACACGATGTGCTTACTTCATCGATTTCTTAGCCACTGGTGCCCCCAATACTTATCTTCTCACATTAATCACCTTTCATCATTCCACAACAGCAATACCAGACCGGATACGTCTAGCATCTTGGCTGTACCTTTACATAACACAAAATCTTTCATCGTGTCATTCTCCATCACAGCCATACGACTATGGAACGCGCTCCCCTGTGATCTGCGTCTTATACAGAACCACTCAACATTCAAGAGGGAACTCAAAACTTACATATTAGGGACGGTATAGCCACCATTGTTGTGCCCCTCTCATCTCTTTCTTTCTCTTCTCCATCATAGCGTCGAATTTTACCATTCTATTTCTCTTCCTCTAATCTATCTACCTCTTCTATATCTCTTTCACCCCATTCTATCGTCTTATATCTCTGCTCGAAGAGAATAACTCACAAGCTGGCAGAACATAACGAGAAATTCTCAACTAGCAATAGGACTGACATTCATAAAAGAAAAGTATGTTTACTTTTATATACATAGTCATTACTATTATTATTATTATTATTATTATTATTATTATTGATCGTTATAATTATTTCTTCGACTGTTATAATTATCATTGTACTACTGTTATAATTTCTATTTCTTTTTTCTTTAACATTAATACTGTATAACACGTTATATGTCCTTATTGTTCTGTAGAAACTGTAACTCGTTCAATCTGAGTATGCCTGGTTAGGTGTAAGAGAGGGCCTGAAGGCCTTAATCTTGGCAAGTAAAATAAATGCATAAATAAATAAATAAATGTAACGACCACCGCCCACAGCAAGGATGAATGCCGTTTGGTGGCCATACGGACGCGTAACGCGTTGAGGAAAGTATATAGGAAGACCAAAGACCGATTGGGAATCATTGTAGGGACTATGAGGCCTACAGACGGGGAAGTCCTATGACGTACGCGACTTCTAAAAAGCGCAAATTACTATTGCTTGGAGCATGGGAATTAACATCCTGCAAATCGCTGTTGGCTCGCTATTGCCGCGAAGATCACTGGAAAATGCCTAAGGGGCAGTTCGACCACTATTAAGTGGCAAGGTGTCCACTGAAGCCCCTTTACAAAGCGTGGTAGATGTGATGACAGAGTAAAAAGCTGGGGTGCAGGCACAAGTACTCTGGAGGACACCGTTCAGCGTTTGTTGTTGAACTAGGTTTCCAGGGAGTCGATCCTTTCTATACTGGATAGTGACAGTTGCGTTTGTGGTGCGCTTGGGATCGTCGAAACTGGGCCTGGATGAACCGAAACGTGCCGGTTGGTCGGATGAATCATATTTATTATTACATCAAGTTGATGATCGTGTGTAGATATGGTGCCATTTAAGCGATCTGTTTCCAGAACATACACCGCGCCACGGATGCAGGACGGTGGGGACAGTATTGCCCTATGGGAGACAGATTCAATGGCTTTGATGGAACCTGTAATAGCAAGTATCATGACAGTTGTACACTACTAGAATATGACTGGATCATCTGCATTCCTTCGTGGTTGATGTCTTCCCCAGCGGCGACGGCATCTTCCAGTGGGATAACTGTCTGTTTGTCAAACTGCCGGAAATGTGCTACAGTGATTTGAGAACATAACAGCGCATTCGAAGTTGATGTCTTGGCCACAAAATTCGCTTGATTCTAAGGCGATGAAACACATGTCTGATGCTATTGGGCGCGAGCTTGCCGTCCGGAAACCAATGAATCGTAGTTTACGGGAATTGCATGATCTCTCCGTAGACATCTGGTGCCACATACCACTGGAAACTTTCCAACCATTTATTGAATCCATCCATGTAAAATCTTTGCTATACTGTGTTACAAAGACAGACCAGCACGTTATTAAGGAGGTGGTCATAGTGTTTTGGCTCATCAGCACCTGTAACGTATTTTAGTACCTATAAGTTAGTTTTCCAGGGACCTATCTTCCCCCTTTTACTCTACTTATAAAGACTTCAGATGACGACATAGTAACATGTCACAACGGGGATGATATCATTTGTTGCTGTCGGCGACATCTCCTCACGAGTATGTCTTGTACTAGTCTCTTCGTATTTACGTAGCTACTGCAACCGTCATCCATTTCTTCAAAATTTATAATGCTCACACTACTCTCCACTGCCAAACTACACTGATAGAAAAATATTGCAACGCGAACATGACATGGACGGAAGTTGGAAGGCGTGTTTCTACACGAGAATGTACGCCCACAAGAATACCTGGGCTCCGGCCGACCGCGTGGCACTATCGACAGGATTGCCTAATCGTACAGCAGCTGTAGCAGCAATGAGAGTAGTTGTTAACAACACAGCGACACAACGAACAGGTTTCTTCAAGGACAGCTCCGAGGCAGACGCGTTGTAGCGTGCATTTCGTAGACCCCAAAGCACCACCTCACGTGACTTCGGAGGTTGTCAAACGAGAGCTCTTTGGAGGGCAGAATGGAGGTCTGTTGTATCTTATGACGAAACCCTGTTCTGTCTCGAAAGCCGTGTATTGGTCAGAAGGACGGAATTTGGAGATCTGCACCCAACCTGTGTGCTACACACACTGGACCTACCCCTGGAGTTTCGTATGACAGCAGGAGCACTCTTGTAGTTATCCCCCACACCCCGACTACAAATTTGTATGTCAGTGTGGTAATTCAACCTGTTGTGGTGCCATTCATCAACAGCATTTGAGGGAGTATCTTACAACAGCACAACACTCGCCTACACAGCGCTGTTGTAACCAGACATGCTCTAAGTCTACAGAGTGTCGACATGTTGCTTTGGCCTGCTCAATCACCAGATCTGTTTCCAATCGGAGGACAACTCCAGTGTCATCCACAAACGGTATTAACCGCCCCTCTGTCGACTAAGTACAACAGAAATGGAACTCGGTCCCACAAACTGATACCCGGCATCTATACAACACTATGCATACAAGTCTGCATGTTTACATTCAACATTCCGGCGGTTACACTGGTTATCAATGTACCAGCATTTCACATTTTCAGAGGTTTATCTCGCGAGTGAGTTAACCTGTGCCCTTGCAGTGTTAACCACTTAAATATGTTACCTATACAAATGTATCTCAAAAACTTCATTTCTCTAAATTAATTATTTCCTGGTATGGCACTTTTTTGTCCTTCAGTGTATTTTGAAGCCTCAGGATATATCTTAACAACCTGTTTCTTCATTTGGTTAAATTTGTGCAATTTTTTGGTCCGTTCCCATTCAGCAATTCAATAATCATTACATCAATTCCTGTAATCTTCATTTTATGTATAACAGTTCTCTCAGTATCTTTACCATTTATCTTCCTCTTTCCCCTTTCCTATGACACTACGAATCAATTAAATACTTCAAGTTAGGACTTCTTTCCTGTTAAATTTGTATTTTGTCTTATGCTTTTCTGTTTCGGGATACTTTCCCTTGCTATGGCCAGATTACACATTTTATACTCATCTGCCTAAACAGCTGTTCTCATCTGTTACTTTAAGTGTCTCATTTCTTAATTTAATTTCCTGGGCTACCTAATTTGGTTATGCTTAATTAAAGTTCTTTTGTTGGTGTTTATCTCCTTCAGAACTCAGACCAATTTCTAAAACAATAATACAGGTAGGCTGCTGTCAACTGTCGCGTACTGTGTTTAGTGTGTGTTTGAGTTGGAGGTGCTCAATGAGAAGATTATCAGCGCACACACGAAATTAGCTAGCTTCGGTATATTTTCTGTGCAAATATTTCAGTCATTAACACAGCAGTAGTCTGGAAGAAAGTGACATGTGTGTCTTTCGTCACGTGTTTTTCGCTCGTAGTCGTTGATCAGAGACGTTGCGCTGTATCGTTCAGCGAAGGTTGAAAGTAATCGAATCTGGGAAAACTTTCTGAGTTGTAATGGTAAAGACAGAGACAGGGACCGTGAACACTTAAGACGGGCTGTCGCTTACGGGCTACTGGGAGCAGAAGGAAGCGTCCATACGGCCACATGCTTCGTGTGTCAGGATCTGTAAGAAGCAGATGTGTCTTTTGCGGTTATATCATGGTGTTGTCTAAAATTCTTTAACGAAATTATCTTTCTATAATGTGATGAAAACTTTGTTTCGACAATTATTTTGACACAGATGACGAGGCAATTCTACAATTTATGATTCTTTCTTTACGTTATGGACCACGTGGTTTCTAGGTCAGATGTACCATATGCTGAATAAGTGATTTCATAATGTCTTCTTTTCCTTTCAAAATACGAAAGAAGTGTTTCGCTTGTTATACCAATACAGAATGATGACATAATTTTGTTATGCTTTCATTGTGGGAGGATCCACGGGAACTGTGGGCAAGTGAGTGTCGATTATATATTGTCGTAGTGTCCTTCTCTCTCTTCAGAATATTTGGGAAGCGGTTTTACTTGCTTTTCTAACGCAGATCGCTCAATGATTTTGTTAAATTTTGTGTGCCTGACTACATTGGCTTTGTGTGAGTTTGATACACTACAAGTAGGATACTTGCTTCTACAGTGATGACATTTTCTCTTTACAATCTTGGAGGAAGGGTTGGTTTGATAATTTTACGTAGTCTGCTAAACTAATTGCTTGTCTTCGGGTACTTTCTTTGTCTTATAAGTCACGGGCGTGTTGAACCAGTTAGGAACCTCGCAGACTGAATGAATATTTCCAGGAAGTTCCTTTTTCTTCTCTGGATGTCATATAACGCCATTCTAGTACAGATTATTGGGTTAATTGATTATTATCTGGCGGTGTGCTTTGAAAACACAAGTTGACTGTACCATGTTAGACGGGCCAGGAGTAACGTGTGTGTGTTTGAGGTTTAAGGGCGCTAAACAGCGTGGTCATCAGCGCCCAAACGCATAAAAACAGGAACACATGCAGTGAAGGGACTAAGACAAACAGCGAACAAGGAGAACGGCTAAAAGACACAGACCTGACGCAGTTCCAAATCCTCACACACAGAGGCAAAACAAGAGGAGAAGGAACACACTAAAAAGGAAAGGAAACACAAGGAAAAGAGAAACCGAAGGGAAATTAGAAGGTAATCGTGACTGGCTGACCTCTTACCTAAAACCTGGATGAGCCAGTCACCCAGCAGCACATTAAAACCCTCTCCCTAAAATCCGAGGCAACAAATTGGACAGGACACAAAACCGTAAGACCTTAACTACAGTCGTTGCGTCATCTTGTAAAATAGAGGGCAAATCCGGTGGCAAAGAAACCACCGCCCTCTGGTCAGAGAATAAAAATAAAAGACAGTCAAGTAAAATGTGGCGGACAGTAATCTGGACGCCACAAGAACTGCAGATTGGGGGGTCCTCCCGCCGGAGTAAAAAACCATGCGTTAAGGGACTGTGCCCGATGCGGAGGCGAGTGAGGAGAACCTCATCCCGCCTGCATGATTGGTAGGACGTACGCCATGGCCGCGTGGTAGCCTTGACCAGACGCAGCTTATTGTCACCGACTGACAGCCACTCCTCTTCCCACTGACGCATAACACGAAAACGCAGGAGGGAGGTAACAGCATGGAGGGGGACGGAACATTCAACAACGTGAGGGAGGGAACATGCATCTTTGGCAGCCACATCCGCCAGTTCGTTTCCCCTAATACCCACGTGCCCCGGCACCCAGCAGAAGGACACCTCCTTCGCCTGCCGTTGCAGGTGGAGGAGGGCATCATGGATGTTGTGGACGACCGTATCCGCTGGGTACAAGTGTTGCATGGTCTGAAGGGCACGCAGGGAGTCAGCACAGATGAGGAACTTAAGACTGGGAACACACCTCATCTGCTCCAATGCCCGCAAGATCGCAAACAATTCGGTATCAAAGATGGTAAACGCCGCAGGAAGCCGTTACTTGACGATTCGATCAGGGATAACAACAGCACAACCAACAGATTCCCCCTGTTTAGAGCCATCCGTAAATACTGGTACATGGTCGGGATGCTGGTTTAAAATATCATAAAATAAGGAGGTAAAAACAAACGCAGGAGTGCAGCTCCTCCGGTACTCTGACAAGTCTAAAAGGACGCTGGGCCTCTGGAGCAACCAGGGAGGCAGGCGAGTAAAACCTTGTCGATGGGGGGCCACACGCTCCACACCAAGGGACTCAAGCAATTGCTTGGCACGAATCCCAAATGGTCTCGATGCCCTGGGACGACTGGAAAAGAGACGTTCCATAGGCGGTCGGGCAACGGTAGGGTACGCAGGGGAGGTAGGACAGGCAAGGAATTGACACACCCGTCGCACCATGAGAAGTTTCCGCCGGATGGCGAGCGGCGGTTCCCCTGCCTCAGCACACAGGCTGGGGATGGGACTGGTACGGAAGGCACCAGTGGCCAGCCTGATACCCTCATGGTGTACTGCATCAAGAATCCTCAGATACGAAGGCCTTGCTGACCCATACACGGTGCAACCATAGTCAAGACGCGATCGGACGAAAGCCATATAGAACTGCAGCAGACGCGCCCGATCTGCTCCCCAGGACCGATGGCTCAGACACTTCAAAATATTCAGTGCCTTCAGGGCCCGCACCTTGAGGTCTTTAAGGTGAGGCAACCACGACAACTTGGAATCAAAAGTGAGGCCCAGGAACCGCACAGTGTCGCTAAAAGGAAGAATGGTATCCCTCAGACGCAATTCAGGGGAGGTAAAAAGACGTCGAGAACGATCAAAATGAACACACACACATTTGTCTGCAGAAAAGGTAAAACCCGTCTGCGCAGTCCATGCCTCTAATCGCTGTATCGTAAGCTCTAACTGCCGACTAGCAGTGACAAGACTGGAGGAAGAACAGAAAACAGCAAAATCGTCCACAAACAAGGAGCATTGGACAGGACTCCGGATAGTGGACGTGATACTGTTAATGGCGACGGCAAAGAGGGTGACACTTAAAACGCTTCCCTGAGGAACACCATTCTCCTGCACATACAAATCAGATAGCACATTACCAACCCTATAACGAAAGAGGCGGTGGGAAAGAAAGGACTGAATGAAGATGGGGAGACGGCCACGAAAGCCCCACTCATGGAGTTGATTGAGGATATGGCGGCGCCAAGTAGTGTCATACGCCTTATGAATGTCAAAGAAGACACCAAGACAATGCTGGTGCCGTAGGAAGGCCTGCTGGATGGCCGCCTCCAGCAGGGTCAAGTTGTCTACAGTCGAACGACATCGCCGAAAGCCACACTGAGAGGGGTAAGGAGCTGCCTGGTCTCGAGCAGCCAAACCAGGCGACGGTTGACCATGCGTTCCAACGTCTTCCCGACACAGCTCGTCAAAGCCATACTTCGATAACTGCTGGTATGCGTGCGGTCCTTCCCCGGTTTGAGGAGAGGAATCAAAACCGCCTCCCTCCACGAGTCAGGGTATGTGCCGGATAACCATATCATATTAAAACAACTCAGGAAAACTTCCTTGGATGGCAGCAACAAGTGCTGCAGCATGCTGTACCGGATTTGATCATGACCAGGCGCAGTATCATGAGCCACAGACAGCACCGAATCCAGTTCCCACATTGTGAAGGGGCAGTGGTAGGGTTCAGAATTTGGAGACCGGAAGTCCAAGTGACCCCTCTCGATGGCAGTTCGGTAGCGGCAGAAATCTGGATCACAGTTAATAGTGGCGGTAGATTCCGCAAAATGCATGGCCAGTGTCTGGGCAATGTCTCTCGGCGCCGTGAGGAGACATCCCTGATGCAGCAATGCCGTGACAGGTAGTTGGCTGCGTTCCCCGGAAATCCTCCTGATGGCTTCCCATACTTTCGTAGAATTAGTGGAGTGGGAGATGGAGTTCAAGAACAATTGCCATGACCGTCGTTTGCTCTCTTTAATCACTCGCCGCGCTTTGGCCCTTGCCACCCGAAAGGCCGCAAGATTGTCAGCTGAGGGACGGCACGTGAAGCGGCGCAGAGCTGCACGGCGGGCTCGGATGGCGGAGCGGCACTCAGTGGTCCACCAGGGGACAGGACGCCTCTTGGGATTACCGGATGACCGTGGAATGGACAATTCAGCAGCATGGGAGATAACGGCTGTAACATGGTCTACCCATTCGTGGACGCTGGCACGGTGTTCCAAAAGAGCCAGTTGGCTGAAAAGTGTCCAGTCAGCTCTGCAGAGGTGCCACCGAGGCGGCACTGATAATGCCACAGCCTCATCCAGGAGGCGAATTCAAAGGGGGAAGTGGTCACTAGAATGGAGGTCAGCAACAACCTCCCACAGAGCAGAATCCACGAGTGCTGGAGAGCAAAAGGAAAGGTCAATAGCCGATGACGACCCGGAAGCAGTACAGAAATGAGTGGGAGCACCAGAGTTGAGGATGCACAGTTCTTCAGACATCATGAGGCTTTCCAGAATGCGACCCCTGGGGCAAGTAGTTGGAGAGCCCCATAAGACATTATGAGCATTGAAGTCCCCCAGCAGAAGAAATGGGCGGGGGAGTTGGCTAATAAGGTCTGTGAGAGCCTCAGAGTCTATCACATCCTGAGGTGGTAAGTAGACTGAACAGACTGTGATCCTCCGACCCACAAGAAGGTCAACTGCAACTGCTTGCAAGTCTGTAACGAGAGGGAGCTCAGATGAGGGGTGCATGTCACGGACAAAAACCGCAACACCACCCTTTGACCTTTGCCCCGTCAGATCATCTTTCCGATATACGGTATAGCCCCGTAAAGAAGGAGCATCAGTGGCCAGAAAATGTGTCTCTTGGAGACATAAGCACAAAGGGCACTCTCGTACAAGGAGGTGTAATTCGGCCACATGCGTCCTGAACCCATTCAGGTTCCACTGTAATATGGGAGCCAGTGATTAGGGTGGCTGAACTTTCACCCTTCCTCTGGGCTTCGGAGGAGAGCCCGTACCCGCCGGAGATTTATTCCTCGGGCGAGAAGATCGCCCCCGGTCGACATCAATGTCCATCAGCTCCGATGACGACCCACGGGAGATGTCAGACAGTACGATGGCCTCGTCATCGGACCGACCCTGACTAGTCTCCTCAGGTGGCAAAACCTTCACCTTCGGCGTCTTTGTCTTGGAGGGCTTAGAATGCAGAGCCTTGTCTACAGGAGGAGCTTTACTCGCCGGGGCAGAAGGCGCCATAGGGGGAGGGGCAGGAAGTACCCCAATGTCAGCAACCACAGCCTTGTCCGACGTTGCAGGGAGAGCCACAGGTTGCAAAACAACCGCAGCAGCACAAGTGCACTGGCAAACGCAGGTATTAGTGCTAACACTAGCAACCTCCGTTTGCGTAGCAACAGTGGCCATTGGTACCGGTTTCTTCAGAGCGGAAGCGAAAGATGTAGTAAACACAGGAGGTTGCATGGCCTTAAAGAGCTTCTTGGCCTCACCATAGGGGATGCGCTTAGATGTTTTAATCTCCTGTATCTTCCGTTCTTCGAGATAGATGGGGCAGACCCGGCTCCAGACAGGGTGACTCCCAGAGCAATTCACGCACTTCACAGGCGATGAACCATCGGCTCCTTCATGGGCAGGCTGACCACATTTACCACAAGTGGCTATCCCATTGCACCCCAACGTAGTATGCCCAAAGCGCTGACATTTAAAACAGCGCATTGGGTTGGGGAAATATGGCCTTACTGGCAAACATAAGAACCCCGCTTTAACATGCTCTGGGAGTCTCGACCAACTGAACGCGAGAATAAACGAGTCGGATTTGACTAGGTTCCCATCGACTCGTTTCATAATACGCTGCACGTCAACAATACCGTCATCAGCCCATTCAGATTTTAACTCATCTGTGGGGATATCCACCAAGTCCCTACATGTCACAACACCCTTACTATAGTTCAGAGTGGAGTGGAGCTCGGTCTCGATAGCATACTCTCCGAGACAGGTTGCTTTCCGAAGAGAAGCGACTTGACGGGAACTAGAAGTCTCAACTAACAGAGTCCCATTGCAAAGTCGCTTCACAGATTTAAGTGTTCCTGCAATCCCCTCAAGACCCTTGTGGATGTAAAAGGGAGAAACCCTCTCAAAGCTACCCTCCTTCCGTTTAATAATCAAAAACACATTCTGATTATCAGCATGTGCTCTGTTACGACAGTCTGATAAATTTCGATCAACACCAGGCGCTGGAGGACTCGCAGCACGAAGACGCTTCTTCGATGGGGTGTGTTTTCCTACCAGTGGCCCACCCAAGCCACTGGTAGGGGGAAATGTAGAGGTCGAAGGGTCCATCGCGGTCCCACGAGCAGCTAGGGAACTAAAGGTCCGCTCAGACAGAGCCCCGCGTGCCTGAGTAAGCCTTATACAACTGGGGTGCGGCAGGTGCCCCAGAGGTTGCCCGCTTGCGACTGTTCCACCCCAACAGCCATGCATCTCATAGGCGCGGAGCACACCGGAAGATTGAGGGGTTTTTATAGAGGTTGTCCTTCCTCGCAATCCAGGCGGTCAAGCCAAGATTACCATTCCCCGAAGCACACAACATTCCACCGCCGCGCCATACGGTGGTCGCTGAAGCATGTCCGGGGGTTACGGTGACAGGAGACTGGCGGCGCTGACCAGTCCCCAGCTCAGGACCCCGGGGTCGCCAAGCCCGTACTCAGCAAATGAATGCTGAGCCCCTGGGGGCGCCAGGGGTAACGCCATGACATGAAATAATTTTAAATTTGAACTGATCGATGGTCTACTTCGGTTTAGGCTGGATAAGTACAGGTATTGTACATGCAATGCGTTAGCTTTCGTATGCTTTCCTACCTCTGTGTCACCATAACAGGTAGCTTCTGCGAACACCGCTGCGTCAGTGAAAAAGTCGTCAAATTTTTTTACGTCCTATTCTTGCGCGTCTGGACCTCGTGTCTGTCCTTACTATTAGTAAAAGAGTGTCATGACGCATTAGGAGTTGCAAGGTACGACTTTTGACGTGAATGTGTGCATCATGTATCGTGTAACCATCAGAAAAACACAGGATGTTGGATTTCTGTACAGTGAAATTCACTATAATTTCCAATGTGTTATTTGTCACCCAATCCATAGCGCACGATCACGGAAATAAACGCCGATCTTGTTATGTTGCGCTCGAATTGAAAAGCACCGCATTAGTTAGCGTATTTCATCTTTTCTGCTCATGAAAAAGGTAACATCTGAGTGCTGAAGTGTGTATATGTGCTTTTACCTCAACACATTACTACTTTAACTCACAACCCGCGTAATGGTTCCCTTTATCGAGTTATTAAGTAATTGAATTGCTAAGTCGCTTGCCAAGATTTCTTCTCTCTTTTTGATTTATAAAATGGCACAGGCTACTAGCATAAATGACTACCTTGGCAGGATTTACTACGATTAAAATAACTTCGCAGGCTACTTACAAGCTCTATACAAAACGTAAAAGACCGAAACTCCCTGCCAAGTAGTGATTTTTCTTTTTATCCAGTGCACTGCCGTCCCGCGGCACTGTGAAAATAATATTTTGTCTGACACGTGGGTGTTAACAAAGAAAGTTATGAGCGAACGACTTTTCCTTTGTCCTCCGAATTTGTGACAGAGAAGCTTCCATTTCGACGTAAGCCATCGACAACGTAAGTAGTAGTCCTAACATACTAGTGCTATTCTACCCTTTAAAAATAGCTTTGTTGTGATTTTAATCTTTCTGGACTACATCTGTGATGACTGCAACTTATATACAGCTGGTGATAGAAAAGACTGTTCTGAAAGTCTATTCCTCCTGTGTGTGCGCTGGTGTTGTTGTTAATGTAATCGGAAGAAATATCTGCAGTGTCGGATAAAAAGCGCTCCTACTAACGCGGTGAACAGAGTGATAGGAAGTCGCCAAACCTCGGACTAGCTGTCTACGTGTAAGTGGAGCACCTGATATTATGACCAGATCGATGGTGTACAAGAGACACTTCCTTACCCAACTAATGAGGACAAGGTGCGTTTCACCTATGGCCTTATCAAGAGTGGATTCCTTCATTTCGAGGAATCCGCCATCAGTCAGGAGTTGTGAGCAACAACATGTAGATGTAAGAATCGATGTCGACTGATGGATGTAAATTGAAGGTGGAGGGGGGAGAAAGAAAAGTAAATTCAACGGACTATTGACATAATCTGCATCGGGGTTTTCTGCGAAAACAGCGGCAACGAGTAAAAATCTCTGCCGATACGACGGACCATTGCAGGGTCACTAAATACACTACTGACCAATAAAATTGCTACACCACGAAGATGATGTGCTACAGACGCGAAATTTAACCTACAGGAAGAAGATGCTGTGATATGGAAATGATTAGCTTTTCAGAGCATTCACACAAGGTTGGTGCCGATGGCGTCACCTACAACGTGCTGACATGAGGAATGTTTCCTACCGATTTCGCATACACAGACAGCAGTTTACCGGTGTTGCCTGGTGAAATGTTGTTGTGATGCCTTGTGTAATGTGGAGAAATGCACACCATCACGTTTCCGACTTTGATAAAGGTCGGACTGCAGCCTATCGCGATTGCGGTTTATCATATCGTGACATTGCGGCTCGCGTTGGTCGAGATCCAATGACTGTTAGCAGAATATGGAATCGGGGGGTTCAGGAGGGTAATACGGAAAGGCGTGCTGGATCCCAACGGCCCCGTATCACTAGCAGTCGAGATGACAGGCAACTTATCCGCATGGCTGTAACGGATCGTGCAGCCACGTCTCGATCCCTGAGTCAACAGATGGGGACGTTTGCAAGACCACAACCATCTGCACGAACAGTCTGACAACGTTTGAAGCAGCATGGCCTATCAGCTCGGAGACCATGGCTGCGGTTACCCTTGACGCTACATCACAGACAGGAGCGCCTTCGATGGTGTACTCAACGACGAACCTGGGTGCACGAATGGCAAAACGTCATTTTTTCCGATGAATCCAGATCCTGTTTACAGCATCATGATGGTCGCAGCCGTGTTTGGCGACATCGCAGTGAACGCACATTGGAAGCTTGTTTTCGTCGTCGCCATGTGATGGTTTGGGGTGCCATTGCTTACACGTCTCGGTCACTTCTTGTTCGCATTTATGGCTTTTTGAACAGTGGACGTTACATTTCAGATGTGTTACGACTCGTTGTTCTAACATTCATTCGAACCTTGCGAAACCCTACATTTCAGCAGGATAATGGACGACCGCATGTTTTAGGTCCTGTACGGGCCTTTCTGGATATAGAAAGTGTTCGACTGCTGCCCTGGCCAGCACATTCTCCAGATCTCTCACCAACTGAATACGTCTACTCAGTGGTGGCCGAGCAACTGCCTCGTCACAATACGCCAGTGAGTACTCTTGATGAACTGTGGTACCGTGTTGGAGCTGCGTGGGTAGCACTTCCGTTTGAATGAATGCTCAGGGGTTTAAGGCCGTTATTGCGGCGAGAGGTGGTTGTTCTGGGTACTGATTTCTCAGGAGCTATGCAACCAAATTGCGTGAAAATGTAATCATATGTCAGTTTTAGTATAATACGTTTGTCCAATGGATACCCGTTCATCATCTACATTTCTTCTTGGTGTAGCAATTTTAATGGCCAACAGTGTATTGCATGGCACACATACTAGCGTAGGAACAGGAACAGAATAGTCTCTGTGCTGCTTTGTACGTGCTAAATGCATTCAATATACGTGGAACCACTGAGCTGTTGCATCCAAATCATAGAGGTGTTGCATGCCAACCTTGTATAGGTCAGTAAAATGTGTGAAAAATTCAAAGTCTCTGAGTGAAGTTATCTCGCTACATTACGGCAATGTCGGCACGAGGTGGCCCCAATAAAAACATTTCGCTACCGAGACTGGCTCAGGGCAAAACACACCATCGGGGTTTCTAGCGAGCCAGGCAGCAGACTTCAACAGAATGTAGTGGGTCAGAGCAGCCAAACAGGGTCGTCTTACCTTCGTTATGTGACGAAAGACTGGATAAAGCGAATACAAGAAACGGTACCAGGAGCTTTTACGAACCAGTACTACTACAAACAATTTTAGCAAGCACTGTAGAAGGAAAATCGCTGATACCTTCCTATGCGGCCATAAGGAATGACCATGGGTAGACATTAGCCACCATTCAGATCCATAAATACCCCACCAGCTTAGCTCGTGAGGCTGTCGGTCAGACGATCGATGGTGTACGTGACGTTCGCACTCGATCTCCTGATTGCAGCGAAGTGATGTCTGGCACAAGTCTGTTGTACATTTCCTGCATGCTACGGACAACAACAACTGCTACGGGGAGAGATGGCCACCTCGCCTTAGTCACCAGTAGCGGAGTTCAACACCACAGTCTGCCTCTGTCGCAAACTGGAAGACCTGGAGATCTTATCAGGACCAGTGGTACCAGCGTTCCTGACAGTCCGACGGACTGTACAGGGCCTACCTGGATGGCAGGCAGTTTCGTCGAACTTCACCGCTACATTGCAACCGCCATCACGGTACGACGGATGACGAAGGAGGGCCATGAGTGGGAGGGAACAGAGCAACTACACATTCGGCTTGTGTAAGTTCAATACACGTGCTGATGTCACTCACCGCCGCGGTGTAGCGGTGCAGACGGTGCCGGGGACGCCGCAAGAGGCGAACCGCCAATGCAGCTGGGACGACGTGTGCGGTGACAGCTGCCTTGAGCGGGCTGAAGACCGCTTACGACGCGGTTCCTGAGCGGTCACTCACAGACGATGCCATTTCTTGGGGAAATAAATAACTAGTTCTCAATCTTTCGGCTACCACAGGTCACTGCCATCCTGTTGAGGAAAACTGGCAAGGAACTAAATGGGAGAGAGCCTCCTGATACAGAACCAACTCTACTTAAGCCCTCCCAATAGTCTCCTCTTACACAAGTAAGGTATCATTCCGTCTGGTCGGGTTGGCTGTTGCTCTGGCAGTGGCACCATATACACCACTTAGTTATTAAATATTTAGTAATACTGTAACTAAACTGATGTAAATAGAAACTGCTGAACTACGAAGTACTAATCCAATATTTATCCACAGCAGAATGAACTTTGACCGTCTTTTCGGTCACATATACGTACCGACCCAACGTCATATTCAGAAATTTATTGCCACCGTTCTTGCAACATAGTCTTTTCAGTTCACCGATTGTTGAAAAAGTGCCTATTGGCTCGTGTCTCAAATTCTTCGGCCGACTTTCATGTAATGATTTTACTAACGTTTCGCCACCACGAGTGGCTGGCATTGTCAAAGCTTCACCCTCCATTGCCGGTGGTGAACTGGAGCCGAGCTCGCGGCCGCAGACTATACGCACCTGGCGCGCCAACGTCCGAAGGCTTCTTCACGGTCATTTCCGGTGCGGTTCTCCCATTTCTACCTGCGACGGTCGTTCGCTGCAGTACGGGAAGCCAGGATCTGTTTACCTTAAGGCTGTCCTCGTTCTTGTTGAAGCTGTTCTCGTGTTCTTGTATTTCAACAGCCTCTCTGAACAAGCGCGCGTCATCGTGCTTCTCTACACCCAGGATTTCCGTGTCGGCGACTCTTAGTACGTGGTCGGTCTCACTAAGTGCGTGCTATGCCACGGCCGATTTCCCCACCTGCCCTAGCCTGCAATGTCGCTTATGTTCTTTGATCCTGGTGTTGATTCATCTAGTCACTCCGACGGCCGGTTCTGTCCGACACTCTGGGAATGTATCTCAGAAAGGCCGTAACCGACATTTCTTTTTCTGATTCCTTACTTTGCCGAGTGTTTGGCTCTGTTACACATCTAATACAATTTGTGGAGTAACAACTGATCCTCAGAACACTTTCCAGGTGTTGCATTTCACGTCTGAGGTTCTGCAGCTCACATATTCGTCCTGCTCGCGTTACGAGCCTCTTTTCTGGCTCGGGTGGTGGTTTGATAGTTTGTGCAGGTATCGGTCCGTGTGAGTCGGTTTTCTATACACCCTCTGTCTCAGCCACTCGTGCTGGCGAAACGTCAGTAAAATCATTAGATGAATGTCGGCCGAAGAACCCGAGACAGAAGTCAATAGGCAGTTTGTCAACAAGTGTCCACGAAAGCCTTAACAACTTCACCGATTGTTCTTTTGACCTCCCTCCATACCGAATCAGTCCTTCCAGCGACCCTTCCTTCCTTTTTCAAGTCCTTCACATTTTTTTTCCTGCAGTCATTTCTCCTTGACTTCCTTCCGCATCCTATCTATTTCATGGGCGTGTGCAGTCTGTTTGTTATCTCTACCCAGTCGAGTCTGCAGATTCGCCGGAGGGTATAGAACTCGATGACAGCGGCTTCACAACACTGCTATATGTGTAGGCTCCGGTGTCACCGCCGCATGCGCCATGGCGAGAACACGCCCACCTTGCCGGCCATCAGCACCCGCAGCTCCCTTTAACCGCTCCAGTCATTCTTTTTTATTTACGGGATACACATTTTGTAATTTTTTATCCAAGAAAAACTTATTTTTAGAAAGTTGTCCATATAGCAGAAGCCTAGACTGAACTGTCCAAGTTATGGATCATCCACTACAGACGACACTGTAACTTCACGGTGAACGTCTTCATACACTGAAGAGCTAAGTAAACTGGTACACCTGCCTAAAATCGTGTAGAAACCCCGCAAGCACGCAGAAATTCCGCATCACGACGTGGTATGGGCTCGACAAACGTCTGAAGTAGTGCTGGAGGGAATTGACATAAAGACTCCTGCAAGGCTGTCCATAAATCCGTAGAGTACGAGGGGGTGGAGATCTCTTCTGAAAAGCACGTGGTAAGACATACCAGATACGCTCAATAATGTTCATGCCTGACGAATTTGAGGCCAGCGGAAGTGTCTAAACTCAGACTTCAGTTCCTGAAGCCACTCTGTAGTGGCGTGTCGTATTGTCTTGCTGGAGTTCCCCAAGTTCGTCGGAATGCACAATGCACGTTAATGAATGTACGTGATCAGACAGGATGCTTACCCTTACATTCGAGCCACCTGTAAAAATCGTATCTAGAGGTATCAGGGATCCCATGCCCCACACCATTAGAGAGCTTCAACCAGCTTGAATAGTCCCCTGCTGACATGCGGGCTACGGTCTCCATACCCGTATAGGTCCATCCGCCCCGTACAATTTGAAACGAGACTCGGCCGACCAGCAACATCTTTCCAATCGTCAACAGTTCAATTTCGGTGTTGACGGGCACAGGCGAGGCGTAAAGTTTTGTGTAGTGCAGTCATCAGGTGTACACGAGTGTGCCTTCAGCTCCGAAAGCCCATATCGACGATGTTTCGTTGAATGATTCGCACGCTGTCACTTCTTGATGTCCCTGCATTGAAATCTGCAGTTGTATATGTGTGTGTGTGTGTGTGTGTGTGTGTGTGTGTGTGTGTGTGTGTGTGTGTAGAATACACATTCTGAATATACCTGGGAAAAACTCGTTAAACAAGCCAAAATTACATATAACAATTGACATTAAAGCGCACACGGAGTGCTTCCAGTAATATAGAGATATTTTTAACTTATTTCTAACAAATGCGTCTTTTCATCATATATGACTGAACTTGGTAGTGACGATATTACACCTTTCGTTGCAAGTCAAAAGTCGAAATGAAAAACAAAATAGAGTTGAATGGGGATTTCTAAAAAAAATTCTACTTTTTCGATGAATCTGGGTTCACTGTTGTAACGTACAAAAAAACAATAGAACTTTTGTTTGAAGTGTTTTATCCCATTTGCTTTTTCAATGGTATTTATTTTAAAAAAATTAAATTCAATAGTTTTCAAGAGGCTGTCTCATCCAACTAATGACCAAATGGGCACTACATCTGCTAAGATGATCAAGGGATCAAAGTGGATCCCTTGGGTAGATTTCGTTCCGTCACACTCAGTCCCAACCCTCGCACGACCGACACTTTGCGCATGCCTTGGAAGTTCAAAAATCAGTCAGAAGGTGAAACTGGAATAAAGGATGTCTATCACAAAGTACGCTGCGCCCGGTGGCTTACAAACCATTAGATCGTCTATATTGACTGAAAATGAAATCGTCTACTAAGGTGAACAAATCTGCCGAAAAGGTTAAATGCAGAGTCGCAGAAGCTCTACAGTCAGTCGTAATTTATCTGCGCTATTGTATTAATCTCGCTACAAGACGTTGTCTTGGTTCAGAGCTCACTACCTATCTACCTATTAGGTTTTTGAGCTTGGTTTACTTGCTGGACTTGCTGTTGTGCTTTGCCACCTCCATTGTTTGTTGTTTTCTCGTTGTTATTATCCAACCGTTTTCTCTCAGACGACTCGCTGTGACGCCAACGGCGGGTCAGCCTGTTTATACAGGTTCTGTAGTCATTCCAGGTCTTGCCAATGTCGGTGATCTGTCCTGTGTGCTAGTACTTTCCGGAACACCTTTCTACTTTCTTCTTTCGTCACTCAAGTGAAGGATTTGTTCTGTTGCCGAATTTTCGTTATCCATTATCTTCTTTGTACCAAATATGTTTAATGCCCTTTTTACTGTTGTCGATTCCTCTTCGTCTGAACTGGCTCCTGTGGTCTTCGATATTTCAGTGTCACTGTATCCAAGGCCTTAAAGACCTCCTGGGTACGCCTTAAAATCCGATATCTGATAGTGGAATCTCAGTGTGACCATTATCTACACCAGCTGTAATCTCCCAGTGTCTCCGGGACTTCCCGAAGTATACCTACTCTTATGTAGCATTTGTAACCTTAGAGGAAGCTTTTGACAGTGATGACTGGAATACGCTCTTTGACATTCTGAAGGTAGCAATCGTAAAATACAGGAAGCCAAAGATTATTGCCGACCGCTGTGGCCGAGCGGTTCTAGGCGCTTCAGTCCGGAACCGCGCTGCTGCTACAGTCGCAGATCAAATTCGAATCCTGCCTCGGGCATGGATGTGTGTGATGCCCTTAGGTTAGTTAGTTTAAAGTATTTCTAAGTCTAGGGGACTGATGACCTCAGATGTTAAGTCCCATAGTGCTTGAGCCATTTGATTTGAAAGATTATTTGCAAGTTGCGCAGAAATTAGTAGGCAGTTAAACTTGTCGAGAGGCAAGAAAGCAAGCAGTGGTTAAGTAGGGGGTGAGGGTTGTTGCCCATCTTCAATGTTAATCAAACTGTATACTGGGGAAGCAGTAAAGGAAATAAAAGATAAATTTGGAGTAGGAATTAAAGTTCATAGAGAAGAAATAAACACTTTGAAATTTCGTCAGAAGTTCAAAGTACCTGGAAGAGCAAATCAACGGAATGGACAGTGAGTTGGAAGTAGGATATAAGATGAATATCAACATAAACGAAACTAATATAATTGAATGTAGTCGAATGAGGTCAGGTGATGAATTAGATCACGAAACGAGACACTTTACAAGTAGATGAGTTTTACTATGTGGCAGCAAAGTAACTGATATGGCTGAAGTAGAGGATATAAAATGCAGACTGACAAAGGCAAAAAAAGGTGTTTGTAAAGAAAAGAAACTTCATAACATCGAATATACAATACAGTGCTGGGAAGTCTTTTCTGAGAGTATTTGGAGCGTAGCCATATATGGAAGTGGAACGATAAACAGTTGAGACAAGAAGAGAATAGAAGCTTTTTAACTGTGGTGCCACAGAAGAATGATGACGACTGGATGGGTAGATCACGTAACTAATGTGGAGGTACTGAATACGATTGGGAAGAATAGAACCTGACTAAAAGAAGGGCTCGTTGATAGGACACATTCTGAGAAATCAGGGGATCATCAGTTTAGTACTGGAGGTATGTGTGTGCGGTACAAACTGTAGAGGGAGCTAAAGAGACAATAAAGTAAAGATGTAAGCTGCAGAAATTATTCAGAGATGGAGAGGGTTGCACACGATAGAGTAACATAAAGAGCTGCATCAAACTAGTCTTCCGAATAAGGCCCCAATTATAAACTCCCACTCTTGTGATTGTTTGAACAGTATATCCGCTATTAATAACAGATTTACAGCACAACTCAATACTTCATTCCCTCATACCGACCGATGAGCCCACATTTTCTTGTAACTCTGTCTTATATTCCTTCCCTACTATTATATTCAAATGCACCATGAATATTAGAATCTCCCTATGCATACAGAATTACCCTTTCAATATCCTCACAATTACATTTTCTGTAGCTTTTTCGCTCCTTCCCACTAACTACCCTACATTTTCCTGTAACTCTGTCTTATATTTCTTCCCTACTATTATATTCAAATGCACCATGAATATTAGAATCTCCCTATGCATACAGAATTACCCTTTCAATATCCTCACAATTACATTTTCTGTAGCTTTTTCGCTCCTTCCCACTAACTACCCTACATTTTCCTGTAACTCTGTCTTATATTTCTTCCCCACTATTATAATCAAACCTACCATGATCATTAGCATTTCTCTATGTCTACAGAATTACCCGTTCAGTAAGTCCACGATTATATCTTCTCTTCTATAGCGTTTCATCTTTTGCTTGTGACGTCAGCAAGAATACAGGAAATATTATCATTGATGTTCATTTTCTGCTGTTTCTCATGACACCAACTCGGACAGTGAACCATTCACAGCAAATTTGTTCTGTGTCTCACCTTCCTACTTACAACGATTCTTACTACCGTTACACTATTTTCTACTACTGTTGATACTAGCTTATAGTATATTGGTCTAACCTTAAATCCTTCTCTTCTTTCCATTTAAGCTCACTTACACTAATTTTATGGTAGATTGAGCTTCCCATTTCCCTTTTCATAAATCCTGGCTTTTCTGCCACATTCAAACCTTTTGACGTTCCACTCTCCGACTCGTAGAATGTTATCTTCTTGTTAGTTGTTGAGTCTGTCTGTAATAGTCATGATACAATAAAAGAAGCATAAAGTTGACATTTGAACAACCCTTCAGCGATCTTCTTCAAGTTTCTAAAGTGATGGTCGAAACGACTGCTTTATAGTTGATGTAGTGTTTCATAATGACGCCGTCCAAACACCTAACAAGATTTTATTGAAAGTGACATTTAGTGGAAACCTGCGCTCTTATACAGGCTGAAACCAAAATAATGAATAGATTTCAGTTGTCTATCACAGATAAACTGTGAAAGACAGAACCACATTGCGCATGTTCAAAGTTAGTGTCCGTACAGTCACTAAACTATACATTCAAAGCGAGCACCATTCGCTGCTCGAGAAACATCGAAAAGGTATTCCACGTCATTCCACATAGGAATCAACAGGTCTCTCTCCATAGAACCGACAGCTTCAATGATTCGATTTCTCAGCTGTTGAAGAGTTGCTGCCATAGGTATGACAAAGACTCTTTTTTTTATGCACTCCCGCAGAAGTAATGGCAAGATATGACGTTCGTTGACCCGGGAAGCCAAAAGTAATGAAGAACCTCTTGCTTTTCACCTCCTCCCATCCAACATTGTGGGATTACGTTATTCAGATGACGTCACACCTCACGGTGAATGTGAGACGGGGCGCCGACATGCGCAGAAATGATATCATTGGAATCTTTGTGAAGTTGGGGAGACGACCGATTTTGGAGCAAGTCCAGAAATGAAATTCTTGTCATACTTCCCTCCACAAAAACGAAAGGTCCATAAACTTTGTGAACAGAAACGGTAGAAAATATATTCAGTTTCGGTGAGTCTCATGTTCGACGACAACGCCAGGATTTTGTGACTCCCAAATTCTCACATTATGGCGGTTTACTTTATGCGATAGACGAAACGTCGATTCGTCCGACAAGATGAGCCTTTTCCCGCAGAAGTGAAATACAAAATTTGTACTTTCTCTTATGGTCCCCGATACGCAGCCGTAAGGCTTCGTATGCAGGGGTCGTTTCATAACAAGGCAACACCTCTGTTTGAGGAAGTTGACGTTTCTGGCCTGCCCGTCTTGTGGACCTCTGGGGGCTCCATGTAAACGCATCTCGGATACGCTCGACATTTTCGGCAGACGTGCGTGGCCTATCGGTGCTCTTCCCACTGCATAACCAACCAACTTCTAACAACTTTGTATGCCAGTCATAAATCTGCTTGTGCAGAGGTGCCTTCTTGCTGAATTGAGGGAGGATTGTACGTTGCCCTAGGATAATAGATTGGCTTCGCACAAGTTGCTGAGTTGCCAGAATCAAACAGTAGCGTAACTGTGTCAAAACTGTGAACCTCCCTCTATCCAGTGACATGCTCACTGCGTTTATACCTTTTGAAGTTTGTCTATAATGGAGTATTGAAGTCTGTTACTTATAATCCGTCTTGATTGCAGAAAATTTGTTATTCAAATGGTTCAAATGACTCTGAACACTATGGGACTCAACTGCTGAGGTCATTAGTCCCCTAGAACTTAGAACTACTTAAACCTAACTACCCTAAGGACATCACACACATCCATGCCCGAGGCAGGATTCGAACCTGCGACCGTAGCGGTCTCGCGGTTCCAGACTGCAGCGCCTATAACCGCACGGCCACTTCGGCCGGCATTTGTTATTCACACGACCAGTCTCGGTTCCTCTAGCACCATATTCAGATCTGAAATGAGAATAATACTAATTTACTATTTCACAAATGCAAGCCTATTTCGTCCTAGCCTATCAACATCAAATGTACCAGATCAAATGTGATGACTGCTGTAAACAATACATAGGGCAGACTACACTCCTGGAAACTGAAATAAGAACACCGTGAATTCATTGTCCCAGGAAGGGGAAACTTTATTGACACATTCCTGGGGTCAGATACATCACATGATCACACTGACAGAACCACAGGCACATAGACACAGGCAACAGAGCATGCACAATGTCGGCACTAGTACAGTGTATATCCACCTTTCGCAGCAATGCAGGCTGCTATTCTCCCATGGAGACGATCGTAGAGATGCTGGATGTAGTCCTGTGGAACGGCTTGCCATGCCATTTCCACCTGGCGCCTCAGTTGGACCAGCGTTCGTGCTGGACGTGCAGACCGCGTGAGACGACGCTTCATCCAGTCCCAAACATGCTCAATGGGGGACAGATCCGGAGATCTTGCTGGTCAGGGTAGCTGACTTACACCTTCTAGAGCACGTTGCGTGGCACGGGATACATGCGGAGGTGCATTGTCCTGTTGGAACAGCAAGTTCCCTTGCCGGTCTAGGAATGGTAGAACGATGGGTTCGATGACGGTTTGGATGTACCGTGCACTATTCAGTGTCCCCTCGACGATCACCAGTGGTGTACGGCCAGTGTAGGAGATCGCTCCCCACACCATGATGCCGGGTTTTGGCCCTGTGTGCCTCGGTCGTATGCAGTCCTGATTGTGGCGCTCACCTGCACGGCGCCAAACACGCATACGACCATCATTGGCACCAAGGCAGAAGCGACTCTCATCGCTGAAGACGACACGTCTCCATTCGTCCCTCCATTCACGTCTGTCGCGACACCACTGGAGGCGGGCTGCACGATGTTGGGGCGTGAGCGGAAGACGGCCTAACGGTGTGCGGAACCGCAGCCCAGCTTCATGGAGACGGTTGCGAATGGTCCTCGCCGATACCCCAGGAGCAACAGTGTCCCTAATTTGCTGGGAAGTGGCGGTGCGGTCCCCTACGGCACTGCGTAGGATCCTACGGTCTTGGCGTGCATCCGTGCGTCGCTGCGGTCCGGTCCCAGGTCGACGGGCACGTGCACCTTCCGCCGACCACTGGCGACAACATCGATGTACTGTGGAGACCTCATGCCCTACGTGTTGAGCAATTCGGCGGTACGTCCACCCGGCCTCCCGCATGCCCACTATACGCCCTCGCTCAAAGTCCGTCAACTGCACATACGGTTCACGTCCACGCTGTCGCGGCATGCTACCAGTGTTAAAGACTGCGATGGAGCTCCGTATGCCACGGCAAACTGGCTGACACTGACGGCGGCGGTGCACAAATGCTGCGCAGCTAGCGCCATTCGACGGCCAACACCGCGGTTCCTGGTGTGTCCGCTGTGCCGTGCGTGTGATCATTGCTTGTACAGCCCTCTCGCAGTGTCCGGAGCAAGTATGGTGGGTCTGACACACCGGTGTCAATGTGTTCTTTTGTCCATTTCCAAGAGTGTATGTAGGAACTTTGAAACTAGATTCAGGGAGCACACCTACTCTCAAAACAAAACATCTTTTGGCAGACTATGTAGGAACTTTGAAACTAGATTCAGGGAGCACACATACTCTCAAAACAAAACATCGTTTGGCAGACTATGTAGGAACTTTGAAACTAGATTCAGGGAGCACACCTACTCTCAAAACAAAACATCGTTTGGCAGACTATGTAGGAACTTTGAAACTAGATTCAGGTAGCACACCTACTCTCAAAAGAAAACATCGTTTGGGGCGCATTTGGCTACCTTAAAGCACTCAGTCAGGAACATTGAATAAAACTTAGAAATCCTACATAGAGCTCATAAGGGACGGTTTCTTAACATTTTACAAGAAGTTGAAATATACACCCACAAAAAGAAAGTCCCGGATTTAATACTGAACGACGAAAGCGAGTTCAATCATAATGCCTATTTTAGTATTTATGACGACTTACTGAAATGATCAGTTGCGTATAGAAGGCGAAGCCGAAGGATGGGAGATGGTGCACGGTGAAACAGTTGGAAGTTGTGTGCCGCACCTAGCGTCGTTGACGAGGCCCTCTTGCATGGCCCTCGTACCCACGGCGATGGACATCAGCTGACTGAACGGTTCGCGGCACAACACTGAAATAGCGGGATCCACGGAAGCAGACCATGGAGGAAAACAAGTCTGCACCAGCGCCATGGATATAGAAAGCGTCCTTTGTTTTCGATCGTACAGAAACGATAATTTTATTGTGCATTTTAAATTTGGCAAGTACAAATATTTACCTTGCCAACTATAGATCTTAACTAAGTATTTTTAGAGATAAAAGCAAATTAGAAAAATCTATTTAATACAGTATGTGCATATGTAATGTAACAAATGTACCAGACGCCACCTGTCGGTAAGAGTTTTGTAATTAATATAAATGTCGTGCATTATGCCAACGAATTTAATGCGCCGCAGCATCTGAAGTTTGCGGAGTGTGGACGGGTTACTCCTGTAACCGAAATTGCAGGTACGTTATGGTACACTTAATGTTGATCGGGTAGGACGAAACAGACTTGCATTTGTGAAACAGTAAATTATTATCATTGCCATTTCAGATCTGAAGATGGTTCTAGAGGAACCGAAACCGATCATGTGAATAAAAAAAAATTTGCAGCGAAGACGGATTATAAGTAGCAGTGTATAAAAAGTGATTGCGGTATCCCAGCAGACATTGTGTCTGTTTTTGCAAAGTATTGAAATCTGTTGTTTCTTTCTGAATCACTCGGCATTGTCTTGTAAACAGTTAAATAACAGACAGTTTTGTTGTAAGATAAACACACACACACACCCATACACGCACACGTACAGACACACACATACAAACACGCGCGCGCACGCTCTATGCATTTACGACCTAGCAGCAGCGATGTTAAAAACGTTAGCTGTCTGACATGGGGCTGGTGATGGGTTTCTGATTTGCTGGGAGCGTGATAAGTCTTGGTAGGCGGGCAGCGGGGAGGTACGGCGTGGGTTGAAAGGAAGCAAGCATGCCTGCTGACGGCAGGCGGGAAGACGCATTAAAATATAGTCCGTAAGCTTTAATCGAATATCGATTCTGCGTGCGCACGACGGCTGGCGTGCTCCTGTTGAGACCCTCACTGGCGAACGAGAGGGGCAGGGCCCTTGCCCTCCGGTGGATGAAGGGCTCGGCTAGGCACTGTGCAGGGCCTATCGGCCGCCGCAGACCCGCAGGGCCGATATTCGGTACAAGTTGCCCCGCAGCCTCAATGGAACCACTCAGGACCCGAGGCCCGACCCCTGCCGGCGCTGTCCTTTCTTCGCTGGCGCACGTATGATTTTTTCAGGAGCGATCCCACGCCGGCGCTGTTGCCCGCCGCCTTCCGCGATCTGGATAGGCGTAATTGAATGGCAGATGTAGGCTCCGCCGGCGCACCTGCACGGCGGAGTTTGATAGCGTTTCCCAGAGGCGCTGTTACCGGCCGCATCCCCTGATCACACACACACACACACACACACACAAACACACACACACACAAACTAGTTTCGTTTGCTACACGTCCGGGGGTCCCGGTGGATGCCAAACTTTGATCGCGTTCGCCAGTGTCTCCGTTCCCAACTTGCTTCCCAAATCAAAGATAACGCATTTACTTGAGCAGCGAAGAGAGTTCAGAGGTAATGCGCTCAGTACACTGGGATATATATGCAATAGCGGATATAGCTCCGAAAGTTAGACGCTTTTTCTTTCTCAGGTTGTTGTAGTTTTGTTGTGAAAATAGTTGCGCACTGGACTACGAACTACAGGTATAGAACGCGGTGGAAGTTAGAAACAAGGTAGGTAGCGCAAACTGGCAGAACTGGTTTTCCACAGAGAAAGAATTGCTTTTTTTAATTTGTCCTGCGGTTCTGTTTGGTTCAGTTGATGAGAGTTACTGATCATAATGTGTAGCATTTAGTTGTTAAAAAAAATGGCTCTGAGCACTATGGGACTTAACATCTATGGTCATCAGTCCCCTAGAACTCAGAACTACTTAAACCTAACTAACCTAAGGACAGCACACAACACCCAGCCATCACGAGGCAGTGAAAATCCCTGACCCCGCCGGGAATCGAACGCGGGAACCCGGGCGTGGGAAGCGAGGACGCTACCGCACGACCACGAGATGCGGGCTTAGTTGTTCAGTTTGTTTTTAGATTACGGTTGTTTCAGCAGAGGAACGTATTTTTCAGGCTGTAAATGTGTTTCAACTAGACTATAAATACAGAGATTTAGTGCAAGATACATTTGCTGACAAATTCCCGGAAACAGCGATACTTCATCGTAGTGCGGTTCGTAGACTTACTGAGAAATTTCGATAGACAGGCTTACTGTCAGATGCCGAAAGAACTCGAAGACCACACAAATCGAGCAAACAGAAATTGTTGGATATTTCTGATTCCATGGAGCAGAGTCAGCAGAATCATAGTCAAAATTGGCCCAAGGAAGAAAAAGCGAGCATTCAACCGCGCATGAAGTGAATACGCGAACATCAAAACTTATTTGAATACACAAAGTCGTGATCACATTTAAATTGTTAAGTTTTGTTTTTAGATTACAGCTTTCCATCTAAGACAGATTATCTTCAGATCTTACATTCGCTGATGCCGTTGGAACCGTTGGTGTGGAGCTGGTCCATCTGTGCAGGAGTGGAGAACACAGAACAATGGAAGTTACAGCGCAATATGAATGGAAGGGCTAGGATGACGAAGAGCGAATCTGATACTGTAAATGGTTTCTGAGTAATATGACTGATATTTTGTGTCACTTTTTGTACAGACGAGGTATGGCGCCATCTCTCTGTTCATGTTAACACATTTTACAGTCAACGGAGAATCTTAGTGATGTGCTAGAAACATCTTCTCGTGATCAGAAAATTTGAATGTGGGTGGCAATAGTCACAGGCGCATCATTGAACATTTATTTCTTGAGGAATAGTGAACTTTATTCTTTAATGATCCACAATTTCATTGACCAGGTAAAGGAAGACGAAATCATCTACTTATGGTTTCAACAAGAGGACGCTATTGAGCACGCACCTAACAACACTGTGGAAAAGTTTTTGTAGAACGTATCATCTCAAAGAATTTACGCCCCCTCTCTCTCTCCTGATCTTATTCCACCAGTCTTTTCTCTTTCGGAGCAGCAAAATATGTAGTGTAACGCAATCGCCCACGCACGTTTTGAGACTGTAATAACTGCGTACGTGAGGATCGTAGCACATCCGAGCATCTGAATCTATTTTCCAATACAATTAAGTCGGTTGAAATTTCGGTAGCAGCTCGTGATTCATTTCCAACATGTGCGTAACATACGTTGTAACTACCGAACAACCTGTGCGATAATAACAGGAGCCCCATGAGGAATGTTAGAAAGGGAGGACATGAGCGCCGAGATGCTGCAATAACATATTCTGCTTAATTCCTCAAAGAGGTTCATATGATTGTACTAGATCACATTTCCTATAAGAAATTAATGTAGAAACTTGGGTTGGGTTTCAGCTTTCCGATAGGCCTACATAGGTTTTAGTGTCGCAATAACCACACGATTTTAAAATGATATGTGTTTCACATTTTCATTAGAGACGTTCGATGTGCTTTCCATCGGATACACGACGAACGCCTAGCCCAAAGGTAATCAATCCTCTAGAGGGCGTTGCAGCTTTCACAGTGGGCTGTAGGCGGTAGGGGTTTCAAAAACTTCTCAATTATCTATTCATATAATCTTGGCACAAAATATTTTGTTATCAATTATTGTTGTATGCTTTAAGTTACTGAAACTGTAGTTTATAAATTTTATAAAGTAAAACTACTCCCCGACATTGTAAATAACTCCTGCTGTGGAAACGGTGGCGGCTAGAAAAGTTTTTATTACTATCAGGGATAAAAAAACAGTTGGCGGTAGGTACATAAGGTTGACTACCCCTGATCTAGATTGTTACCAAAATTTATCCCGTACTTTTCCGGACACGTCTGAAGTTGAGTTTCCTCTTCACCTAATCAGTAATGGTCTGGCTATTGTGCAGGTACCTTTTCAAATATAGTATATCGTTAATATTTGTGTTCAAATTGCTTGACGTCTCAATGACAAAGTTTTGTAAAATCACAGATACAGAACACAAGGCTGGGAAAAAACCCTCAAAATATGATTAATATATTTTGCAAAAATCTGAGAAACTTTTAAAAATTTTACTTTTGTTTATTTTGTGTTATTGCACAAATGAAACAGTATGATACTTATTTCCAATTTCGTCACAATGCCACTTGTCTTACAGCTTTTCGTATTACGGCAGAATTGAATTTTTTTTTTTTTTTTTTTTTTTTTTGAGGTTGAAGTCATGTAATGGCAGACAAACTCTTTCCGGCATCTTTTGCATAATACCGGAACAATGCGTTCGTCGCCTTACTCTTCGTAAATAGGAAAACATTTCAACTGAGTGAATACGACGTTAGTGCTTTTTACAGCAGTGTTTTCCAATCTTGGGATAATTACGTCACGAGTTGTGAAATGAAACTTTCTGAGGGGCTCAAACGAAATGGCGTTGATAAGCAGTTAGTGATAACAAATGTTTTAGAAACCTAATCACTATCGTCAGTATTAAGGTAGATGCCCATCAGCCATTACACACTTACTGCGAGATAAAAGCCTCCTCTAGATTTTTCCATGAGTTGAGATATTCAGTATGCGAATCCATGTTGTTCCTGCGTATCTGCAGATGTCATCCACCTACCTTCCATTCTCCATAACACAACTTCCATTGGTCATTTACCGTCCATCTTCCTACTTATTGTCCAATTCAGCTCCAGTTTTACTCTTCACTGTCACAAACCCGTGTTCCATTCCGTCCCTAACTATTTATTTAAATTCCTGTCTCTACTGATAATTTGCGTCTGAACCACCCACATACTTTGAAAGGCCTGTCTTGATTAAAAACTGGCCGTAAGGACTGTTTGTAGTAGTTCAGTATGATACACATTTAAAACTTGGCTTTGAAAACTTATATAGCACTCTAGGCCTTTTGCTCTTGTATTTATCTCTTTTGCTCTTAATCAAATGTGGTAGTTAGCACTAATCATAAGTAATAATTTCTAATAGTAAGTCTTTCTTCCTGATTTCGATAACTGACAAGGAAATCCATAGGTTCTAAGATTAATTTCTGTTATTGGAAGAACATTTTCGGATTGTGAAATTCGGGCTGATGTATAATACACGGTATCTCTAGTAGGCAACATAGTGTATACTGATTTTTATGAAACTGAACTATAATTGTTTGACTGAGTGTTCCGTACTTCTGTTATTATTATTATTATTATTATTATTACTATTATTGGATGAAATATTAAGAATAGAAATTCCAGTGGTCATAGCTTACAGATTTAAAATTAGACCTTCGAATGTGGTAGCAATAAAAATAAAAGTAAAAAACAGAACTAGTTTGGCATGACTTACGATGTACTGTGGTGGACGCTAAACCAAATATAATAAAGGATTGTTACGAGTAAGCAAAACCAGACGCCACAGTGACCTACTATTCCTTGGTTTAGTGAAACATGTACAAAAAACGCACGAGTTTCAGATGTTTGAACGTTAACTCAGTATTAGAAATGATATTACACTTTAAAATCAGGGGTGTTAGTTTTCTACAGCCTAATGTTAATTACATATCGAACACTGTTCAGAGTACTGGGTGATATCGGATCACGTTGAGAGTCTCTTCAACGCTCATTTCATGTTTACAGAATATTATCGACTTCCGTCGACGATGATACTTGAAAGGAAATATATATTTAACTATTGCCTTAACACTATATGGGGTCGCAGTTAGAGTTCAAAGTTGCTGGAAGGGGACATAGTTAAGTCACATGCTGTAAAATCAGGTAACATTGGGAGCCTATAGAGAATGTGAGATTCGTATGGTTCTTGTGACCAATCAATCGTCATGGAAGCTGATTGTTCATAAATGCACCCAGAAGCAGTGTAGGGGTACATAATCCTATAGTAAAATGAAGTTTTTGACATTTTCTCATAATTTTCGATGCGCGTTGGGTAATAAAACAGAGAATGAACGCCCTGCAAAAGGGAGACAACGACAGACAACCGCATGAACCGCCAACATAACTCGGTTCAAATGGCTCTGAGCTCTATGAGACTTAACTGCTGTCAGCAGTCCCCTAGAACTTAGGACTACTTAAACCTAACTAACCTAAGGACATCACACACATCCATGCCCGAGGCAGGATTCGAAACTGCGATCGTAGCGGTCGCGCGGTTCCAGACTGTAGCGCCTAGAATCGCTCGGCCACTACGGCCGGCACATAACTCGGGCCAGAGTAAACTTTCAGCCCCGGAACGTAATTTTAAAGCCATCTATCTTTATACACGTAAAAATATGTCTAGTGAAATCGAATGAATATTTCTGTATGTTCTAAATATTATCATTGACTCGAGTAAATAAGTGATATTAGCTTGTTAGGAAGAACCATTCTCATCATATAAAGTTGAGCCGTGCTGCGGCTCGCGTTGGTGCTGTTGGCATGGCTTGCGGTTGTTTGTCTTCTTCTCGTGTTTACTGGCACCACTCAGATTCGCAAGTGTTGCTTGTCCGCTAGTGGCAGCAGGAGCGGTTATCGAAATATGGTAACTGCCGCCCTATCTTTGAGGAGACGTTGTTTTTTCCTTGTCGTGTGAGTTAGGCGAGTTGGGATGGCGACCCAGGAGGAGCCAAGTCCGCGCAGTGTGAGAATACGCCGGGAATCCTGGCAGCACGCATGGACTGCCAGATGGAAGGGCTGTGGTCACGAGGGTGCACTACCTCGTCGTAAACCGGATCCAGCAAGCTTTAAGATGAGTGCATTTCAATTCGAGTAGAGGAACCTTCACCGTTGTGATATCTCGCGATTCTCCAGTAACTTGGGTTCGTGTTGATGCTCGTAGTGTCACCGAGGCGAAAAGCAGCGAGTGGAGTGCTTGCGGAAAGCGGATCTGGTTAGCTTTCCTCGACTTCTTATTACTATTTACTGCGTGCACCTTGTTACAATTTGTTAAGCTTATCCAGCGGTAATTTTTCTTGCCTGGTGGCCGCTAACGCTCCAGTTACCTGCCATGGGGGCCAGTTGGTGATTCTTCTACTATGGTGTTAGTGATTCCTTTCTCGTTCTGGGCGCTCTAAGCACAGTATTCTGGGGACGTAGTGCAGTCCATCGGTTCCGGCTTTGGCGTATTGTTCCATCGTTGCATTTGGTTTATTGGACGTCAGGTAGCTTCAGCAAGATTATCATTAGTCATTCGTTAGACTGCCACTAGTTTGAGTTACCATCTTGTGAAATGAATGCAACTCTTGGATGCTTATCTCATCGCTCGCGAAAGTGTTTGTTGCCGGACCTCCTTAGAGGACGATTTCTGGAGCACCGTCTGTGGCCCTTTGGTTCTTGTAAGACATGTGTGTTCTAAAGGGAAGTTTGATGCCAAGTAGTTCAGTGTAACGCTCCTTCACTTCACGCCTTCTGCGTGTATAATCTGCCTCAGTACCGTTTAAGGAACTTGTGTGCTGGTCCTTGTGTTCTATTATTGTATTATTTATTATAATACCTTGTAGTGCCTACATTAAAGGTTATATATGTCTAGTTAATAGTTGTGGTTGCCATCTGGAATAAACCTAGCAGTGTAGTGTTCTGTGGATGTTAAGGGTTGTGTTACAAATTTTATCATCATCTTATTTCACCCGTTTGTTGATGGGTTGCTTGTTTTTTTAATTAACCCTTGCTATTGTATTTGCGGTTTCTAAATTTTTTACACTATTGCAATTCTTGGCGTGTCAGGCTTTTAGCCGTGTTTGTGGTCACTTGCCTTAAAACTGTAATTTGGTATTTGTATTTACGCAGTAAGCCTTTAAAACCTTATTTTTTGCCATTCCTTGAGTCTGATGTCTTCTGCTCTGTTTGTGGCGACTTGCCCTTAACATTTCAATACCAGTAATTTGTAAATTGCAGCGAGATTTAAACAATTCTTAATTTTCTTAATTAATTGCCATTCCTGGCGTGTAAGGCCTTCTGCCCAGACCGCAGTGGCTTGCTTTGAAAACATTATCTGTAGTATCTGTATTTAATGGTGATTTGCTAAATTGTAAGTCACTTATTTACATACTTGTTTATTCCTTCGTTAATAACGTGTGGTATTTTTATTTACTGCTGAGTCCGGAATTTCTGGTTTAAAATAAATTGTATTTTACTGTAAAAGGCAACCAATAGTAACTGATTACGGCCCCGTCCTCAATCGTAACCGAATCCTGCCTGGCCTTGACTATCTATCACGTTTCAACATCAGCGCTTCAAATACCGTGATCATTTTAGTCCCTCACTGGAGCATTTTTACTGGCGTGGATCAATATTGTTAGTCATTGTTTACAGATCTAAAATACCTAACCTTATTCCACTGGTGTGCAATATTTAATGACTAAAATAACTTTCGTATGTAGTGCCATTGCAGAGAAACATAGCTTGATGGAATATAGACTACATAGACAAGTAACTGCTACTGTACAGTACAGAAGCTAACTGATAGACATAGGCAATGCGACATACAGAAATGATACATTTAGTTGAGTACAATAATTATATTGAAGTTATTGCGAGTCATGCCGGTTTCTAGGACACTAAGAAAGATGGGACATGATTTTTTCAGAGGGTGTACGATCACCATGGACAGAAATTCGTGGTCTGCAGCGTGCCCCCATGCTCGCCAAAGGGTTGGTAAGGAGTTCTTGTGGTAGGGCCTTCAATTCCTCCACCAGTGTGGTTCACAACAGATGGATGGCCATTGGTGCACGTGGGCGCTGTGCAGTATGTCTCCCCACTGCATCCCACACTTGCTCGATGGCATTTAACTAGGGCAATGGGCAGGCCAGTCAGTTCGTTGAACTTCCTCTCGTTCGAAGAGTTCCTCCAACTACGGCGTTCAGCGGTCGCGCATTGTCATCCATAAAAATGAAGTCTGTACAGAACGCATTTCTGAAATGACACACCTATTGAGGGAGTACAGTGTCGTAATGAAACGTGGATCTGTGAATGTACCGCGATCAACTATTTGGAGGTCAGTGCGCACACGGAACGTTATGCTTCGCTGCGCCTTAACACATTCACCTACAAAACCATCATGTTCGACAACATTTCTGGGTGCTCCACGTATTCTCATCTCTCTTACTGCACGTTTGTATAGCGGTTACTATGTGAGTATTTATGGATTGTCATTTTTATTTGTAGTTCCCTGTTGCTGTCTGAGTTATCTGTCATTTTGTCGTTTGGAGATAATAAGTGGAACTGTGGACGCTAGCATATGGAGTGCTAATTGGAAGAATCAGAACATTTCCGACATATTCTTCTGTTTGATTTCGGTAGAGGGGTAACGCTGCGGGTGCAGCCAGAATCGTTAGCGCTGGCTGTACTGAATGTAACTGATAAAAGGAGAAAATATAAAAATGCAGTAAATGAATCAGGCAAAAAGGAATACAAACGTCTCAAAAATGAGATCGTCAGGGAGTGCAAAATGGCTAAGCAGGGGTGGCTAAAGGACAAATGTAAGGATGTAGAGGCATATAACACTAGGGGTAAGATACAGGATAATTAAAGCGACCTTTGGAGAAAAGATAATCACTTGTATGATATTCAAAAGTTAAGATGGAAACCCAGTTCTAAGCAAAGAAGGGAAAGCAGAGAGGTGGAAGAAGTATATAGACGGTCTATACAAGGGCGATGTACTTCAGGACAATAGTATGGAAGTGGAAGAGGATGTAGATGAAGATGTAATGGAAGATATGATACTGCGTGAACACTAAAAGACCTAAGTTGAAACAAGGCCCCTGGAGAAGCCAACATTCGATTAGAACTACTGATACCCTTGGGACAGCCATCCCTGACAAAACTCTACCATCTGCTGAGCAAGATGTAGGAGACAGGTGAAATACCCTCAGACTTCAAGAAGAATGTAAGAATTGCAATCTCAAAGAAGCCAGGTGTTGACAGACGTGAAAATTACCGAACTACCAGTTTAATAAGTCACGGCTGCAAAATACTTACGCGAGTTCTTTACAGAAGAATGGAAAAACTGGTAGAAGCCGATCTCGGGGTGCATCAGTTTGGATTCCGTAGAAATGTTGGAACACGTGAGGCAATACAGACCCTAAGACTTATCGTAGAAGATACACTAAGAAAAGGTAAACCTACGTTTCTAGCATTTGTAGCCTTAAAGCTTTTGTCAATGTTGACAGGAATACTCTCTTTCAAATTCTGAAGATGGCAGGGGTAAAATACAGGAATGAGAGGCTATTTAAAATTTGTACTGAAACCAGATGGCAGTTATAAGAGTCGAGGGACATGAAAGGGAAGTAGTGGATGGGAAGGGAGTGACACCGGGTTGTAGCCTATCCCCAATGTTATTCAATCTGTATATTGAGCAAGCAGTAAAGTAAACAAAAGAAAAATTAGGAGCAGGAATTAAAATCCATTGAGACGAAATAAAAACTTTGAGGTTTGCCGATGACATTGTAATACTGTCACAGACAGCAAAGTACCTGGAATAGCAGTTGAAGCGAATGGACAATGTCTTGAAAGGAGGATATAAGATGAACATCAACAAAAGCAAAACAAGGATAATAGAATGTAGTCGAATTAAATTGGGTGATGCTGAGGGAATTAGAATTGGAAATCAGACACTTAAAGTAGTAAAGGAGTTTTGCTATTTGGGGAACAAAATAACTGATGACGTTCGAAGCAGAGAGCGTATAAAATGTAGACTGGCAATTGCAAGGAAAGCGTTTCTGAAGAAAAGAAATTTGGTAACATCTAATATAGATTTAAGTGTCAGGAAGTCGTTTCTGAAAGTATTTGTATGGAGTGTAGCCATGTATGGAAGTGAAACATGGACGATAAATAGTTTAGACAAGAAGAGAATAGAAGCTTTCCAAATTTGCTGCTACAGAAGAATGCTGATGATTAGATGGGTAGATCACATAACTAATGAGCAGCTACTGAATAGAATTGAGGAGAATAGAAACTTGTAGCACAACTTGACTAAAAGAAGGGGTCGGTTGGTAGGACATAATATGAGGGATCAAGGTATCTTCAATTTAGCATTGGAGGTCAGCGTAGAGGTTAAAAATCGTAGAGGGAGACCAAGAGATGAATACACTAAGCAGATTCATAATGATGTAGGTTGCAGAAGGTACTGGGAGATGAAGACGCTTACACAGGATAGAGTAGCATGGAGAGCCGCATCAAAGCAGTCTCTGGACTTAAGACCACCTCAAGAGCAATAATGAGGATACAGCCACTGGACAGTAAAGGACAAGATAATGGTTTTCTTGTTCTAAGAAGTGTCGTTTCGACATTACTGATTTTCCACGTTTAGGAACACCTTCGGAGATTGTTTGAACGCATTAAACCACAATGAACCACGTCAGTCTACTCGAGAACTGGCATATATGACGAACCGTTATCATTCCCCTATCGAGCTATATTTGCGTGCAGTAGGCAAGGTTAAAAAATTGGGTGTATGAGTACCGCATGCTCTAAGCCAAAATCAAACAAAACAGCGGTTAGCCATATGCGCATCTCTTCTTGCTCGTCATCAGTCGGCTCTTCTCAGTACCGACAATTCCTATCCAGTATCGTTACTTGTAACGAGAAATTGTGTCCTTATACCAAGAATGGAATGCTAGAGTACAAACAAAGAATGGACTCCCCGACGAAGGCCTGCGAAATCCACAAAAGATAATGCTACGCATCTGGTGGAACAGCGACGATGTGGTTTAATGTGAATTTCTTCCCCGAAATGTATCACTGCTGGTATTTACTGTCAACAACTGAGAAGCGTTGCAGACGCAATCCAAGAACAACGACCGGGAAAGATGCATGAAGTGATGCTACCTCACGATAACGGCGTTCACATTCTGCTAGGCTGACAAAAAACACTATACAATAGTTGGGTTGGGGAGTCATCCCTCACCCAACTGATTTACCTGATCCTGCATCCCCAGATTTTCGCCTGTTCCACTACCTGTCGAACAACCACCAAGGATAAAGCTGCGCTCCGAACGTGGCTCTACATGTTCCTCGCTTCAAAACCACGTGACCTCTACAGTCGAGGAATCAAAAAGTTACACCAGCGTTGGCAGACTCGTGTAAATAGTGAAGGAGAATATATTATTGATGTCTGAAGCCTGTGTTATGCGTTATTAAGAACGTGGAAAACGATGCGTTATTATTCACGAATTTATTATCTGAATAAAGTATCTTTGCGAGTTTCCTTCAGTTACCTTCTCTAATATACTGTAGCAGTTCTTTGTGTAGATACTCAAAGGTTCGTCGAGCAGTGTTACTTGGTAGTAACACATGTAGGATTCACTGTGTCAGCCCCATACTGCACTACTTCAGACATTAGGCGAGTCCATCCGACGTAGTGTTGTTGCACTTCTGCGTGCTCGCGGGGGCCCTTCACGATATTAGGCAGGTCTACCAGTTTGTTTGGCTCATCAGTGTACCACCAAGAATGCAGCGCTACTGAGTCGTTGCTGGACTGCATTTTAGTCTTTGTGTTTTTCTGTCTCTCAAAATACTGTGTCGACAAAAAAAAATGTAACACTAGACTACTTTGGGTCCTTTGTATCCAATGGGCGAGTAAACGTCCACGTCCAAAATCATTTTGTTGGCAATGGGAGCAAACCGACGCTTTCTCTTCACAATGGGCGTCGCACGAAAGACGTGTCAGAGCTGATTCCGGCTGCCACAACAGAAAAATGCGCCTGAGACTCTTGGGATAGAGAGCGGGTATATATATTGTGAAAAGTAAAGACCTTATAATGCTCCTTAGGGGTAAGAACTCTTATTCTTACATCTGAAAATCTCTATCTTTTAACACTTTGCCGTCCGCATGTCACGTACAAATTTATTCGCTTGACGCCGGCAGCGCTAATTCGGATTACCTGGCTTGTCGCCAGCTGCTTGTCACCTGGGAGCGTCGTTTCGACATTACTGATTTTCCACGTTTAGGAACACCTTCGGAGATTGTTTGAACGCATTAAACCACAATGAACCACGTCAGTCCACTCGAGAACTGGCATATATGATGAACTGTTATCATTCCCCTGTGGTTTGCCCTATCGTTACACAAACTCGAATTTTCTTTTATAGTAACTTCTCTGCAAATTTATACTCTTATAATAATTATCCATGCAAAGGTGATGCCACTATCCATCAGAAGGAGTCAATTGTTCCATCACTGTCTTTGCTATAGGCTGTCCAGCTCCGGAATATATCTTGAATGAGTAAATGTATACCGTACTTGAATCCCACAGCATCCGAATGAGTATGCCGTATTTCGTAGTTTTCGACGGATTGTAAATTTTCAAATATTACCGTCCACGCCAAGGTGTCATTCCTTCATCAACTGAAATGTTTTGACTTAGATTAAACGTTTATTTAAACTTTTTAGAAAAAACAATCGATTACGAATAGCACTTTCACAAGCCGTTCGGCATTATTCGGTTAATTTTTGCTGTCGGAAAAATGTAAAAATGATAATATTTGTCTGAATCGGTTGCGGGACAACGTTTTGCGAAATATCAACGTAGTCGTTGACCAATAATCATCGATCCTTGCTTTTTTTTACAGTTCCCATAAGGATAGCAAGCCCAAACCGTTTTCTAAGTTCGGGTCCCGTAACGTCGACAAATTTGGTATTTTTTAAATCCAGTTTCCTTCCACTGCAATTTTGACTGTAGTACTTGTTGGTTTCGTTGCTAATATATTCAAATAGATCGTTCCCAATATATAATTCTACGATATATCCTCAACGCTCTGTGTAATTTTGGGAAATATGTTTGGACCCGGGGATCCTTCAAATTTACTATCGGTCCTCGGTAAATCAAAGTCTGACCACTATGCACAGTCTTCTTCGTCTGATTCAGCCGAATCAGCTGGCAACCGTAGCGTTCGCCAAATTCTTCTTGGGCGTATTTCACTATCTTCCAACGATTCTGCTTCACTTTCATTTTTTTATATCCAATGTCTTCTTCCCAATCGGCCAAGTCGTCCGGAACGTCAGACAAGACGTCCGCGCATTCATCGTAAATAATCCTATTGTCTCTTTCGTCCGCCATGATGAAAGGGCACAAGTTCTTATAAAAACAAAAAAAACTTGTTGATGTGTGTAACTTATTGCTACCTAAACGAAACACCAACAGAACGCAAAAGGAAGTGCTGTCGCCGGCCACTGCGTGGTACTATGCTCACGACACCACTGTGGTGTCGCCGGCCACTGAGCGATACTATGCAGACACCACTGTGGTGTGGCCGGGCGTTGACGGCTATTTCGGGCACGATACCACCGTGGTGTCGCCGGACGGCATAGAGTTAAGAATCTCATGCTGTTTTCTATTCGCTAGGAACTCTTCGGTCACTCACCTGTCGTCTTACTCCAGTGCACGTATTTTATTCGTTAGGAAGCAGTACGGAGCTGTGTCGAACGCCTACTCGAAATAAAATATAACAGCATCAACTTGGAAGCCGATATGTCCTACTCCCGCGGCTCATGGACAAACAGAGCAGGCCGAATGGCACTCGATCATTCATCTACATCTACATCTACATCCATACTCCGCAAGCCACCTCACGGTGTGTGGCGGAGGGTACCTTCAGTACCTCTATCGGTTCTCCCTTCTATTCCAGTCTCGTATTGTTCGTGGAAAGAAGGATTGTCGGTATGCCTCTGTGTGGGCTCTAATCTCTCTGATTTTATCCTCATGGTCTCTTCGCGAGATATACGTAGGAGGGAGCAATATACTGCTTGACTCTTCGGTGAAGGTATGTTCTCGAAACTTTGACAAAAGCCCGTACCGAGCTACTGAGCGTCTCTCCTGCAGAGTCTTCCACTGGAGTTAATCTATCATCTCCGTAACGCTTTCGCGATTACTAAATGATCCTGTAACGAAGCGCGCTGCTCTCCGTTGGATCTTCTCTATGTCTTGCATCAACCCTATCTGGTACGGATCCCACACTGCTGAGCAGTATTCAAGCAGTGGGCGAACAAGCGTACTGTAACCTACTTCCTTTGTTTTCGGATTGCATTTCCTTAGGATTCTTCCAATGAATCTCAGTCTGGCATCTGCTTTACCGACAATCAACACTATATGATCATTCCATTTTAAATCACTCCTAATGCGCCCGCATCTCGTGGTCGTGCGGTAGCGTTCTCGCTTCCCACGCCCGGGTTCCCGGGTTCGATTCCCGGCGGGGTCAGGGATTTTCTCTGCCTCGTGATGGCTGGGTGTTGTGTGCTGTCCTTAGGTTAGTTTGGTTTAAGTAGTTCTAAGTTCTAGGGGACTGATGACCATAGATGTTAAGTCCCATGGTGCTCAGAGCCATTTTTTTGAACTCCTAATGCGTACTCCCAGATAATTTATGGTATTAACTGCTTCCAGTTGCTGACCTGCTATTTTGTAGCTAAATGATAAAGGATCTATCTTTCTGTGTATTCGCAGCACATTACACTTGTCTACATTGAGATTCAGTTGCCATTCCCTGCACCATGCGTCAATTCGCTGCAGATCCTCCTGCTTTCAGTACAATTTTCCATTGTTACAACCTCTCGATACACCACAGCATCATCTGCAAAAAGCTTCAGTGAACTTCCGATGTCATCCACCAGGTCATTTATGTTTATTGTGAATAGCAACGGTCCTATGACACTCCCCTGCGGCACACCTGAAATCACTCTTACTTCGGAAGACTTCTCTCCATTGAGAATAACATGCTGCGTCCTGTTATCTAGGAACTCCTCAATCCAATCACACAATTGGTCTGTTTTCGGAACCCATCTCGATTCCTACAGAGACAATTTTCGGTCTGCAGAAGCGTTACACATCAGTACAAAACGTATTCCATGTTTCTGCAACAGACCGATGTAAGACTTAAGGGTCTACAGTTTTGTACGCCTGTTCGATACCGTTTTTTGAAAATTGAAACGACTTTCGCTTTTACCAATTACTAGGAACTCTTCGCTCCACCAGCAAACTACGTACGGTACACTTCTTGTGGAAGAGGAGCTACTCGTAGTTCTTTCGAATTGGTATCCGTTCAGCGATTACATTTCAATTTCTATACCATGATTTCTCGTTCTTTTGCGGTAGAAAGAATTGTAGTTTCGAATTTGTTGGAAGTTTCACACATGGCTCTCTTTTCGCTAATTCGGTCTGCTAATTCGATTAGCTTATGTCTGTGGCTACGTTCAAATTTACAGTGTTGCACTGTTTTCATTCGGAGCTTGTTTTTAAGACATTTGTCGAACAACAGAGGGTCTTTCCCATTCCTCACAATTTTCTTCGGCACATAGACTACCACTCCGAATCGTATTGTACGGTATTCTTCGAGTTTATCCATTGACAATCAACATTTTCGTCCTGTGAACGAATGTTTCATGTTCACCTGTCAGGTATTTTTTTTATTTTTTTAATTCATCTAACTAGTTCAACGCCAACCGCCACGAATTCCTCTCCTGTGACAACTTTTTCTTCTCAGAGTAACCCTTGCTACCTGCGTCCTCAATTATTTACTCTCTACAGCTCCCTCAAGTACCATGGAAGTTACTCCCTGCTTTCTTAACTGATATGCTATTTTGCTGAGTAGGAAGCAGATTTCCTTAACTTGGTCTTCTTGGTAACCCACATTTTGTTGTTAATTTTCTCGCTATTCTCGTATCTGTTTCGTTCCGTTACTTTCGTCTCTCTTCAATTTTCTTTCGGTCCATATTCTGCACTCATTCAGCAGATCCTGCTGTTCTTAAATTTCACCGAGGATAGCAACGTCATTAGCAAAACTTATCATTGACAGCCTTTCACCTTGAATTTAAATCGGACTCCTGAACATTTGCTTTATTTCCGTCATTGTTTGTTCGATGTACAGATCGAACAGAAGGGGCGAAAGACCACATCCCTGCCTGACACCTTTTTAATCCGATTACTTCGTTCTTGGTCTTCCAGTCTTATTGTTCCTTCTAGATTCTCATACGTATTATATACTACCCTTCTTTCCCTATCGCTTACCACCATTTTTCTCAGGATTTCGAACATTTTGCATGGTTTTGCATTGTTGATCGCTCTTTCTAGATTGACAAATCCTATGAACATGTCTTGATTTTTCTTCAGTCTTGCTACCATTATGAACCGCAAAGAACTGCCTCTCTGGGGTCTCAACATTTACTAAATTCAAACCGATCGACATATAACAGACCCTCAGATATCTTTTCCTGTTTACAGTCATATTCAGTGATCCTGAAAGGACCTTATGACTGATTATTAATTTTGTGTTCTGAGTCGAAAAATTCGGTCCTGTTGATGACCAGATTTAAGATGCTAACTTAGCGAGTAGGTTCTCTGATTAATTGTTCAATGTAATGTCCTACACTCCTACTACTCTAATAATCTGAGTCTCTCAGTTTTTTGCCTATACTTTAAAATGCTCTTCTAACGTGACCAGGAGGTGTACGAAAAGATTTCTCTAAGTCTCCCCTGAACTGTTCCGCCACCACTGTCCCTGAGGGAGGGAACTATGAAATTGTTGACCGAGCATTTTATTTCCATTCATGAGCATAGGAAAAGGAGAAGGTTTCCTTGCTTCTCAGTAAATACGTTAAAGGCTTTTCATGTGGATGCTGGATGAACTGCGGGTGTTCGAAGCGTTATTTAGTAAACTTCCTACCATCCAAGATCATTACAGTTACTACACTCTCCTGGGTAGAAACACTGCAGTATAGCGGTGCACAGCATTCGTATCGAACAGGCCATACGTTCATTTACTAAACACCGGCATAAATCTCAAACTTGTATTAAAACCAAATAAATGGAAAATCAGCCAATAGTGTTTCTGAAGAGATGAAATTGTAATAACTTTTCTGGTGGTGTCTCAGAGGTAACTACGAGGTCAAAATTAGATTAAATGTGGGAGAATAGATGGAGTTTCATGGGAACACACTGTTGATGTCCTGAGATTGAAATATAAATACGATTCACTCTGCTACATAATGCATTTTCTACCACATAACATATTAGAAAATATGATACTGCAAATGTTGGTTCTGTTTGCTCCAGTTAACAACCTTGCTTTGCAGCAATTTTCGAAAGTCGTGCAGCTGTTGGTGTAATCATAGTAGCTAACACATATGAATCATTACTGTTTTACTACTTTGTTAAATCTTTAAACACTTGAGCTAGGTAAAACAACACAATATAATGAACACAGAGTGTAAAGGTTCTCAGTGGCAATTATTTACTGTAATGTATTCCTGGTATTGAATCTGACTTTCATTCCTTCTTCTTAATTGCAGAGAGTTTTTGTAAATAAATTTAAATAAAATGCTGTTTACTGTTCTGGTACTGTTAATGAAATTTCTGTAATGGGAAGATAATGTTTTTGAAATACGTTATACTGATGTGATTCTAAGCACCCATTTCATAGCCATCACTAAGATTAAGTCAAGGTTTCGCAGGCTGAGAGATCAGACACGAAATTAAATGTAACTGCAACGGCGTGCTTAGAGAAATCGCGCTTCACAGCTACGTTAGATGGCTTGTTGTTCAGGTAGATCTAATTTAGAATCACTGGTCTGGAATCATGGCTGTGTGCTTTGACCAACTGTAAATTCAACAGTTTACTGGTTCATTCAGCCTGATTCATTGCTGTCCTCACCATGAGAGGCAATATATAGTTAGTGTGAAATCGTGTCACTGCTTATTTGCGAACGTGACGTATGTTGATAGAACCTGCATTACAGCACACAGAAATGAAACAGCCCAGGGCGGCTGCAGTTTGCACGTACTGTTTAACGCTCTCACGGCTGTCAAACGTAAACGCAATCAACGACAGCTGTTACGATTTCGCAACAGTTCTCTGACATTCCGCGAAATTCAATATCGTTGTTACATTTTCGTGTATCAGAGGCAGTATTTATACCTAAGTAATCGTAAGGATTCAGTTGTTCTCCTTTATTTAAAGTTTTAACTATCAATTACCTACCTTTAATAACTTTCTTACTTTTTGTCGCTAGCAGGTTAAGGATGCTGTTTAAGAAGTAGTTAGTTTCATGCTTTTTCCAATGCTACTTCGTTTTGGAAACTATCCGAAATCTTAACGTTGGTGTTCCTACAGTTCCGACGTAAATTACGGCGATTTCCACCTAAGCAAATTATATTTAAGTTTAAATTTTATTTTACTGTAGCGCCATACTATATATTTTCTTAAGAGGGTTGAAGTTTACGGTAAGCCAGGAGGAGAATGGGACCTTAATAAAAATGACAGTGTAACTTAACCTTCCTTTTTCTCCATTAGTTATGCAATTTTCTCTACTATTCTATATAATTTCACGTTGATTTTTACTTCAAGTAAATCTACTACTGTTTTATTGCATAATGTATTAGTAAATTTTTTTGTATTTTCTTACTGAAATACGCAGGGTGCATTCTGTCCGATTTTTAAACAAATATTTGCACTTTCGTTTCACTGTGTAGCGGAAGTCAGCGCAGATAAATGCTGCCCAGGTCTACTTTCCTGCAATGTGTAGTACCAACGGAAAACATCAGTTTGTTTCGCGTGATGAACATGATTTTTTAAAGTGAAATTTAACATATCCTTTCGATAGAGCGGCCCGAAATGAGTCTCGCGTGATATTCAGTTTATCGACTGATACTGAGAGGGACGTAAACCACGAAGACAAACCAGTACTCCTGAAGCGCCTGAATGGCGCTGTCACAAGGCGGTAACAGAGTACGGGTTGCAGGGCAGCAAACGAGAAGGGGAAGTCGGGCAAGAAAGACGTAGCGAACAAATGTTTAACGATCCCAATTTAATGTGATACAGACCGGTTGAGAACATACGACCTAGCCACGCTAGTAATACAGCGCAATACAGTGTGACTTTCTAGACGAATTCATGGAAGCCAGGTGTTTTAGTTTCCATATCCCTAACAGAATAATATCTATGGAATTTCACGAAGGTTTGAGATTAATAACATAAAGTAGACGACACACCTTTTATTTACCTTAGCTACTGCACTTAATGAGAGGTACTGTTATCTCTGAGCAACGAAACAGTCAATAAACTGTTTAGTTGCTAACTAAGAAATTTTCTGTAACTGATTTACGTTCCTTGATTATCAGTGAGATTATTTTTATACTTTACTATAAAATCGTTGTGGACCCCTGACCCATTAACAGCCCACGTAATATTTAAAAAATCCTACCACTTTTCGAAAGATAGCCAACTAATTCTTAGAGTAAAACAATGGAAGAAACAGGGAAACAGAAAAGGAGGATACCAAAATTAATTGCTATTTCACTGGGTCAGTCCCTGACCGTATGTGTCCATTATAACCGAAACCGCCGTTTTGTTCTCGAGACCACTGCAGTCTAGGGCGGTTGCTAGCTGTAGCACGCAGTACGTCGTATGACCCATCAATTGCGGAGAAGACTTGCCTGCTGCAATTTTTCATTTCGAACTGCTTTTTTAACGTTCTGCGTACTTCATATCTTTTATTGTAGCCAAGAAATAGGAGCCCAGGTCAGACATATGGGATGACTTCGCTGTCCATTCAACATCCCTATGTCTGTCTATTATTTTAGTGGTAAAAATATCGTATGTACTTGGCACCGAATTGCGGTGTAGTGGCTGGGTGCACCGTTCTGTTGCATCCACTTCACTTGCCTCGTTCTTAAATCAGTTTCGTCGAGCAAAACAAGAAGTTCGCTCCGAAGGAAGTTGGCTATGTTAACCCGTGCAAACCGCCTCCAAAAATATTTAGACAACAACAGATTTACGGATAATACCACCCCAACAGTTGACAGTCCTTCGGTTTTGATGATCTGCCTCGCGCAATCAAAGGGGTTCACGGAGACTCAGTAGCGTCTCCCAGCACGATATGGCATACCCGTTCTCCAGAACGTTGACTCCTCTTTGAATAGGGTATCTTTACGAAAAAGCGTTCGACAATGTAAAATGGTGGAAGATGTTCGAAATTCTGAAAAAAATAGGTGTAAGTTATAGGGAGAGACGGGTCGTATACAACATGTACAGCAGCCAAGAGGGAATAATAAGATTGGACTACCATGAATGAAGTGCACGTATTAAACATGATGTGAGACAAGGATATATAGTCTTTCGGCCCTACTGTTCAATCTGTACATCTAGGAAGCAATGATGGAAATAAAAGGAAGGTTCAGGAGTGGAATTAAAATTAAAGGTGAAAGGATATCAATGATACGATTCGCTGATGACATTGTTATCCTGAGTGAAAGTGCAGAAGAATTTCATGATCTGCTGAACGGAATGAACGGTCTAATGAGTACACAATATGGACTGAGAGTAAACCGAAGAAAGACGAAGGTAATGAGAAGTAGTAGAAATGAGAACAGCGAGAACTTAACGTCAGGATTGATGGTTACAAAGCAGATGAAGTTAAGGAATTCTGCTACCTGGTGAATAAACTAAGCAATTTCGGACGGAAGGTGGAGGACATCAAAAAGCAGACTATCTATGACAAATAAGGCATTCCTGGCCAAAAGAAGTCTACCAATATCACATATCGGCCTTAATTTGAGGAAGAAATTTCTGATAATGTATGGTAGTGAAACATGGGCTGTGCGAAAACCAGAAGAGAAGAGAATCGACGCATGTGAGAGGTGGTACCACAGACTAATGTTGAAAATTAGGTGGACTGATAAGTAATGAGGAGGTTCTACGTAGAATCGGAGAGGAAAGGAATATGTGGCAAACACTGATAAGAAGAAGGTACAGGGTGACAGGACATCTGTTAAGACATGAGTGACTTCCTTGGTACAAGAGGGAGCTGTAGAGGGCAAAAACTGTAGAGGAAGATTGACATTGGAATACTCCAACAAATAATTGAGGAATTAGGTTGCAAGTGCTACTATGCGATAAAGAGGTTAGCACAGGAGAGGACTTCGTGGCGGGCCGCATAGAACCAGTCAGAAGACTGATGACCAAGATGAAAAAAAGAAAAATAATCTCAATAGATTAGCATCATGCCCAATTACAGAAGATTAGATGATTGTTCTTGTTTTCCACTGAAAACTCTGGTTCACATGTCATCGGTGTGTGTGTGTAAGTGTGTGTGTGTGGGGGGGGGGGGAGGGGCGTGTGTGTGTGTATGTGTGTTTAAGTCTTTGAAAATGCAATTCCCCGTGCAGCGTGAGATTTGTATCATCCTATAGAGCATCCTTGTACTGCAGTATGAATTCGTGTGTACCATATCCAACGTAATGGCATTATTTACATTTCGCACAGGCCTACTTAGCTGAAGTTTCACCAGGCGCATGTCACATCTCTCTTCAGCTCGTTATGCTGCAGTCCGAAATGTGTCCACACAATAGTGCCTACCAACTCGTGCGCCCTCCCGAGCTGCCTCTTTGGTGATCTCATTACAGATGCCTAAACAAGTACAACTCGTAGGACGGTGGTTCATCAGAAAGATCCACTACCTCAATAACAATTAAAATTGAAGCTTGTACAAGAAAATCTTAGCAGCACTTACTCATTATCCAAACCATGTCTGTTGCTTCTGAAGGCACGAACATGTATTCTGCAGCGCGGTGTGGCGATAAGAAGACCGAGAGTGTCTTACAGCGCTTGTTCAGAACGATAACAATTTGTTCGCCACGTCTTCCTTACCCGATTGCCACGACTAGGATACCGCAATTTCGCGCGCGCTGTCTGCCACAGCCGCGCTCTTTGTGCTGGTCACTCGCTGGCGTATTACTGGTTATTCTTCGTGTTTTGCTGTCGCTCTCAACATATATCGATAAAACGAGTCTCACACTACACTAATTTGAGACCGCTATGTAGAATGGGCTCGTTAAATTCTACTCCTCTCAACTCTTCTTGTTTGTAACCGGAAATAAACCGACGTGTTCCGTTAACACTAAACACTGCAGGAAAGTTTTGCTCGGCAGAATTTGTTTAAGTTGAACCGTACATATTGCAAAAACAGATTTACAAATATCTGTCGAAACAACCGAGAAAATGTGCCTGACGACTATTGGGAGAGACATCCTGTACATGAAATATAAATATCTAATGATTAGGTACGTTAAAATGGAATTATTGTTAAGTTTACTTTTTCTTTTAGCGTTTTTCCATTAATGATTTGTTGCTGATGAACTACTTTTAAGATGCTCGGAAATGATTCCAATGAACAAGATTTTACCTCTACCTGACGACTGAAAAGGCAGGAGATTATCTTAGTTTTTCCAGTAACAGTAATTCTATATTATATTACGTACGAACACAACTATGTTAAATATCCCATCTCGTATGATCTCGATGTTAATTCGACGTTAAACCCTAATCATTCGTTGCTCTCTTTTCTAACGACAATGTCAAAATAACCGAAGAAATTTTTAATATACGCTAATTTGTAGGTAAGTTAAAGACATTCAACAGGAGGAATTGCATATATATTTCTTTATTTAAGATTACTGGTTTATAGAGACTTAGCTGTCATCCTCAGGTCTTAAAAACTCTTTTTGTTGTAAATCGCGTTCTTTTTAGGCTGAAACTCACGTCATGTTGTCTTGGCGTGAGGGCCAACACAAAATTTAAACATTTTGTAACAATAAGATTTTATTAGACCTGAAGGTGACAGCAAAAGATGTCGAAGCCGGTTGCCTTAAATAAAGATATATTCATGCAATCTAGGCTGTTGAATGTATGTAGAAAGTAAACAGGTCCCTCCTTAGGTCTTTTCAAAATGAGAAAATTCAAGAACAGTCTACATTTTACTTTCTCATTTCAGGATAACGAGCGAAGAACTTGACGCCTTATTTACATTGAAGCATCTCCCTCGTTAATGAAATTACCCGTGACCCTAATCTAGAGAATCTTGTTTATTGTACTGTCGTAAAAGTACGGACCGTGCACCACGAAGTTGGTATCTTATCATTTAATTTCACGCTCACAGGTGACGCACTGATCATCGACAGCTTACTTGACGAAGGGAGGTGGGAAAGCCGCTGAAAAATCGTGAAATAAAAATTACATTGACTCAGATTCAAACCCATGAAAAAGAAAAATATTAATATTTCGCTGAGGTAGGCTGAAATATAAGTACAGCGATACAACTGTAAACAGAGGTTCACAATGAAGTACGAATCGTGCTGTATTACCTGGCGCCCCTGCTACCAGCTCCACAGTTGTGTAACGCGGGTTGCCGCAACTCCAGCGCCCTAAAGAAACCGTCTCCACCGCTCACAAGAGGACCACCTGGCGATCAGATTTTTGTAATATTTTATGATTATCGTAGATAAAGTTTATAATTCAAATACCATTTTAGCAAAAGCAGTTCAAGTCTCTAGAAAGTCGACTCTGAAGATTTCAGAGAAAGCGTAATTTACTACAATTAAGACGATTTTTGCAATGTACCGCGTCGCTCACTGGGTAGCATCTTAAGACTTATATCCTGGTAATGAACCTGTTGCTGGTTCAAGTCTAGCTCCTGCTCTTTTACTCGTTATATTTTTTCCTTCACTTCATGTATCTACATCATTTAAAAATAAAATTCATCAAATATGCGCTAATTAACAGACAGAATGTTTTTAATGTTGGTCATGTACTTGTTTCAAACTGCGATCGCTGCAAAATTCCCGTTTTCTAATGTCAATAGATATTGTACAAAAGATGTTAATTTTAACTGATCAATGATTAACGATCAATATTTGCAATGTGTGTTACATACACATAATTAGCAACAAGAATTATATTTTCCATAAAAAGTGATGATTAGATATGTCTGGATTAAAATATGTTTGACGAATTTAAGATTTAAATGATGTACGCTTCAGAGCTGGACGAAAAAAAAACTGAAAAGAAAATACCGTAGAGAGGTTTGAAACAGCTATTCATTTAATATCTGATAAACATTCTGTAACACTATCAAGTGACCTAAGTGGCTTGTTATGCCAACCGCCTTAACTTTGGTGAGTTAACGTTGCTCGGAAACCTTCAAAGTCGACTTTCACGAGAAATTTTTAGAGTAGCATTGCCTTGGTTTCGCTGACTGACATCTGAGTTCTGAGCTTCACGTATCGTAAACATGAAAAACTGCAAAAATCCGATTGGCAGACAGACTCCTTGTCAGACGAAAACAATCCGCAGCAACACACAAATATGCTGAGTTGTATATGCCCGAAATGCAGCTGGTGCCTTGGTACTGTGGGAAGCTAGCCTCTCCGGCAGTGTCGGGAAAATCGCAACTAACAGAGCTGCCATAACAGCACAACTCCCTTCGAAGAGTCACATGCAGCATCCTTCTCCAAGACGAGTATTTAGCAGTCATTTCATACAGTGTCCCTTACGTCGACTGCAGACAGATGTTTCCCAGACAGAGTTACTTCGCTGAGCACACTCTACATTCCAGCCTCTACGCCTGTCGCACCCAGGGGTCCATCAGTCGGGGTTGTTCCACCAAGGGTCCTCTACGCCGCATGCTCTACGCCAGCTGCACCTAACGATGCATCAGCTGGACACCACCACAGTTCACTGCTTCGTCTCCGACTCGTCTGTGCCTCGCAGGCCACTATCACCATGGACTACGTCCACGCACTAACATCCTCGTGCACTGACTGGGACATTCCAGTGCTTCACTGATCGTTTGTCAGATTACGCCGAATGATGCAGAGTTGCATCCCACGAAACTGTTATTGTATTTTGTTTGTTACACTCAACAAAGTTCCATTGTTCTTCGCTAACTGAGCACATGGATTATAGAGTGTTGTTCCCCTCGGTCATGTACAATCAATCTCGTATTTGTTTTTATCATAACTATTTTCAATTCATTTACCTCCCTTGATTTCTTCCTGTCTTGACGGAAATTAAGGTTAGGGGAAACCTGAGATGATTTTTGGGAAACCTACCACCTACAGCTTTGCTGATTTCCTTGTAGTAATACAGCAACCAGCCAATTTCTTACGATTCTATGGCAAGATGATTTCTGGATTTCACCTATATTCAGCTGAGATAGTAACATTACGTCTGCATCAGTACCAGGTTTTTGTCCGCAGTATTTTGATTGCTGGAGCTGTCTCTTGTTCTGTAAGTTTCAGATTCTTTTTTCAATTTTATATGGTGCCGTCATCGTGGGTAAATTAATGCTTCTCGAAGTTAACAGAATTATACTTTTAATTTGTTTAAGTCATCTGTCTTATATCTGGTTTGATGCAGCCCGTCACTAATTCTTCTTTTGTGTCAGACCCTCCATTTCATAATAAAACTCGGACCCTATACTCTTAACTCTGTCTCTCTTTAGGGTTCAACCCTGAGTGTGGTTTGCAGTGGCACGTTATATCCCTCTTCTGTGCCGGCCGAAGTGGCCGTGAGGGTTTGAGCGCTACAGTCCGGAACCGAGCGACCGCTACGGTCGCAGGTTCGAATCCTGCCTCGGGCATGGATGTGTGTGATGTCCTTAGGTTAGTTAGGTTTTAATTAGTTCAAAGTTCTAGGCGACTGATGACTTCAGAAGTTATGTCGCATAGTGCTCAGAGCCAATTGAACCATTTGAACCCTCTTCTGTCTGTCTTCCTCTTCATTCCCACGTATGTAGTGCATCCCACATCACTCATGATCTGTTGTATCAATGACATCGTTGGTCGTCTCCGGTGATTCTTTCCCTCAATAGTTCCTTTTGAGATACTTTAATGATGTTATTGTGTCCCAAATTGTGTCTTACGAGTTTGTCTCTTCTTTATTTCCACGAAATCTTGTTTCCTGTGCTCTTCTCAGTGCTTCCTCATTAGTAACTGTCTTTCCAGCTTATCTTCGTCATCCATCTGTAGCACCAAATCTCCTGACGTTCTGGCCGTCTTCTCTCTTGTTTTCCTATTCTTGAAGTTTTGCACCCCTATAGAACCACACTCAAAACAAATGCTTTTCACGACTCTTTTCCTTATTTCCAGATTGATGTTGTTGGAGGTAAGCTCTTCCTCAAATTAAATGCAGTTTTAGCCTTCTGAGTTCTGTTTACAATTTCTTTCGGGCTTTTGCCATCTCTTGGGATATTGCTTTCCAAATAGGAAAATTTTTCTACTGTTCGTAGCTCCTCTCACCCAATCCCTATTTTTGTTGGTTCATACGGTCTTTCAGCACTACATACCATTACTTTAGACTTTTAATTATTTATTCTCAAAATATACTACTTGTATAAAATTCTTTTCATTGTGCTAAGGTAGTTCTCTAGATCATCTTTCGTCTCCGTGATCTCAGTACTATTATCTGGGTAACGTAGCAAATCTATCTTCTGCTCATTAATTTTGATCTCCACCTCAGCAGTCTCACGGACTGCGTATAAGCGTTAACTATAAGAAGAGAAAGGACGTCCTTGTCTCACGACTTTTCTAATTTTGTCCACAGTTCGTTTTTGGATACGTTTGAATTTGTCCTCGCCTACAGTTTTACCTTCCTCATTTCCCTCTAGTACGTTCTACGAGTCGGGGCGTGGAATGTCAGAAGCTTGAACGTGGTAGGGAAACTAGAAAATCTGAAAAGGGAAATGCAAAGGCTCAATCCAGATATAGTAGGGGTCAGTGAAGTGAAGTGGAAGGAAGACAAGGATTTCTGGTCAGATGAGTATCGGGTAATATCAACAGCAGCAGAAAATGGCATAACAGGTGTAGGATTCATTATGAATAGGAAGGTAGGGCAGAGGGTGTGTTACTGTGAACAGTTCTGTGACCAGATTGTTCTAATCAGAATCGACAGCAGACCAACACCGACAACGATAGTTCAGGTATACATGCCGACGTCGCAAGCTGAAGATGAACAGATAGAGAAAGTGTATGAGGATATTGAAAGGGTAATGCAGTATGTAAAGGGGGACAAAAATCTAATAGTCATGGGCGACTGTAATGCAGTTGTAGGGGAAGGAGTAGAAGAAAAGGTTACAGGAGAATATGGGCTTGGGACTAGGAATGAAAGAGGAGAAAGACTAATTGAGTTCTGTAACAAGTTTCAGCTAGTAATAGCGAATACCCCGTTCATGAATCGCAAGAGGAGGAGGTATACTTGGAAAAAGGCCGGGAGATACGGGAAGATTTCAATTAGATTACATCATCGTCAGACAGAGATTCTGAAATCAGATACTGGATTGTAAGGCGTACCCAGGAGCTAATATAGACTCAGATCACAATATAGTAGTGATGAAGAGTAGGCTGAAGTTCGAGACATTAGTCAGGAAGAATCAATACGAAAAGAAGTGGGATACGGAAGTACTAAGGAATGTCGAGATACGTTTGAAGTTCTCTAACGCTATAGATATAGCAATAAGGAATAGCGCAGTAGGCAGTACAGTTGAAGAGGAATGGACATCTCTAAAAAGGGCCATCACACAAGTTGGGAAGGAAAACATAGGTACAAAGAAGATAGCTGCGAAGAAACCATTTATATCAGAAGCAATACTTCAGTTGATTGATGAAAGGAGGAAGTACAAACATGTTCCGGGAAAATCAGGAATACAGAAATACAAGTCGCTGAGGAATGAAATAAATAGGAAGTGCAGGGAAGCTAAGACGAAATGGCTGCAGGAAAAATGTGAAGACATCGAAAAAGATATGATTGTCGGAAGGACAGACTCAGCATACAGGAAAGTCAAAACAACCATTGGTGACATTAGAAGCAACGGTTGTAACATTAAGAGTGCAACGGGAATTCCACTGTTAAATGTAGAGGAGAGAGCAGATAGGTGGAAAGAATACATTGAAAGCCTCTATGAGGGTGATGATTTGTCTGATGTGATAGAAGAAGAAACAGGAGTCGATTTAGAAGAGATAGGGGATCCAGTATTAGAATCGGAATTTAAAAGAGCTTTGGAGGACTTACGGTCAAATAAGGCAGAAGGGATAGATAACATTCCATCAGAATTTCTAAAATCATTGGGGGAAGTGGCAACAAAACGACTATTCACGTTGGTGTGTAGAATATGTGAGTCTGGTGATATACCATCTGACTTTCGGAAAAGCATCATCCACACAATTCCAAAGACGGCAAGAGCTGACAAGTGCGAGAATTATCGCACAATCAGCTTAACAGCTCATGCACCGAAGCTGCTTACAAGAATAATATACAGAAGAATGGAAAATAAAATTGAGAATGCGCTAGGTGACGATCAGTTTGGCTTTAGGAAAAGTAAAGGGACTTGAGAGGCAATTCTGACGTTACGGATAATTATGGAAGCTAGGCTAAAGAGAAATCAAGACACCTTCATAGGATTTGTAGACCTGGAAAAAGCGTTCGACAATATAAAATGGTGCAAGCTGTTCGAGATTCTGAAAAAAGTAGGGGTAAGCTATAGGGAGAGACGGGTCATATACAATATGTACAACAACCAAGAGGAAATAATAAGAGTGGACGATCAAGAACGAAGTGCTCGTATTAAGAAGGGTGTAAGACAAAGCTGTAGCCTTTCGCCCCTATTCTTCAATCTATACATCGAGGAAGCAATGATGGAAATAAAAGAAAGGTTCAGGAGTGGAATTAAAATTAAAGGTGAAAGGATATCAATGATACGATTCGCTGATGACATTGCTATCCTGAGTGAAAGTGAAGAAGAATTAAATGATCTGCGGAACGGAATGAACAGTCTAATGAGTACACAGTATGGTTTGAGAGTAAATCAGAGAAAGACGAAGGTAATGAGAAGTAGTAGAAATGAGAACAGCGAGAAACTTAACATCAGGATTGATGGTCACGAAGTCAATGAAGCTAAGGAACTCTGCTACCTGGGCAGTAAAATAACCAATGACGGACGGAGCAAGGAGGACATCAAAAGCAGACTCGCTATGGCAAAAAAGGCATTTCTGGCAAAGAGAAGTCTACTAATATCAAATACCGACCTTAATTTGAGGAAGAAATTTCTGAGGATGTACGTCTGGAGTACAGCATTGTATGGTAGTGAAACATTGACTGTGGGCAAACCGGAACAGAAGAGAATCGAAGCATTTGAGATGTGGGGCTATAGACGAATGTTGAAAATTAGGTGGACTGATAAGGTAAGGAATGAGGAGTTTCTAAGCAGAATCGGAGAGGAAAGGAATATGTGGAAAACACTGATAAGGAGAAAGGACAGGATGATAGGACATCTGCTAAGACATGAGGGAATGACTTCCATGGTACTAGAGGGAGCTGTAGAGGGCAAAAACTGTAGAGGAAGACAAAGATTGGAATACGTCAAGCAAATAATTGAGGACGTAGGTTGCAATTGCTACTCTGAGATGAAAAGGTTAATACAGGAAAGGAATTCGTGGCGGGTCGCATCAAACCAGTCAGTACACTGATGACCAGTCAGCTTTTTCCATATATTCCATTCTTCGCTAGTTTACGGAGAACCTCTTCTTTTCTTATTCAAGTTAATTTTCAACATCTTTGTACAGCGACATGTCTGCCGTTTATATTTCGTTTCCGTCGTCCGTCATATGCTAGTCTACTTCCTAAATAGCAGACTCCCTTACCTACGTCTATTTCGGGGTCACTTGTTTTGGTGTTAAGTGTGTCGTTAACACCACGTCTGCTGCTCCTCGTTAGTTTAATCTTTTTTCAGTTTATTTTTGATCTCTATTGTGTGTTCATTAGACCGATAGCTTTGTTCAGTAAGCCCTGCAATTCTTCACTTTCACTGACGATAGCCTCGTTAACAGCGAATGTTATCACTGATAGCTCTCCAAATTGTATTTTAATTCCGCGTTTGAACCTTCCTGTTATATTCGTCGTTGCTTCTTTTATGCTGCCAGTAAGGGCGACCGACAGCATACCAACCCTACACTGTTTTTAATCTGAGCACTTCTTTCCTAGTCTCACACTCTCATTGCTCACTTCTGATTCATATACATATTGTATATTATTCGACTCTCAATACACATTACATTTTTCGCAGGATTTCGAAAGTTTTCCATCACTGTACAGTGTTTAACGCTTTTTCTAAGTAGCAAAACACGGTGTGTGGCCTTTTCTTGAGTATTGCTTCCATCATCAATCTTCCTACCACCAAACTGTAACAACTTTTCCATTCTGCTCAGTTCTGGTGGTGGAACAGTGATCCCATATTCCAAATAAAAGATAGTCACTGTCACAATATTTACTGATTAATAAGGCGTTTCTCGTTCTTAGCGTATCTTCTCATAGGAAGACAGCGGAGGCGGCGTTAGTCAGAATTAAAAGCTGTGGAGGCAGCCACCTTAGTCAGTATTAAAACTATGTAAGAATACTGATGATGCGGAAAACGCAATCGACAATGGAAGATAAAATTCTGAGCACCAGCATCAAACGTTTTAGATATGTCAGCGTCCACAGGCATTTGCCTCACGAACTAACAAATACTGTAAACCTTGCTTTAAATTTCGCCAAAGTTGGATATGATGTTACTGTATTCCTGTATACTGAATCGGATTGTCCGACGAAGACTTCTTTTTAGATTACTGCTCATTTTTCCCGCAACCATCTCTGACTGACCATAACGTAATCCAGCTGAAATATGACTGCGTCTCTGGGCAATCGGCAAGTACCTTTAATCCCAACACTCCCCTCCCCCTCTTGTGCTTCTTGAACAGAGTTGTCGCCATCGCTAGCAGAAATATATTGCGGAACTCATTTAGTCTTTGTCCTCTCCGATTCCTACTAACATGCCCATATTCTTCCGAAACCCGAGTGACGTCTGCATGTAGCCGCGAACTATTATTGTTGGCGTTGGTTAGCTGTCGATTCTTATCAGAACAATCAATGAATTGTTCACAGTACCTCAATGTCTGCCATAAGTTCCTGTCAATGGCGAATCCACTTCCATACACCATTTCCTGCTGCTGATGGTATTACGCTCTGTTGTTCCATTCTTTCCATTTCACTTCCTTGACCTCCTCCCCCCCCCACCCCCCCCCCACTATATCTAGATTGAAGGTCTGCACTTCCCTTTTTCTATTTCTAGCTTTCCTACTGCCTTCAAACCATTGACATTCTAGGCTCCAACTCGTAGACTGTTACCTGTTGTTGGCTATTCCATCTTTCTCTCATCGTCACCTTCCTTTTGGCACTCCCTTGGTGGAGATATAAATGGCGGAATGGCGAAATGGCGGAATAATCGGGAAACTTTTGCCAAAGGAGAGATGACAACGAAACTTCGTTCAGTTGCAAGCCACATGTTCCTTGGATACACATTGAGTGTCTTGATCATCTTGACCTTCAAAGATGATACGCGTTAATGTTAATAAATATTAATGTACATTTATAAAGTCACTACCATTTCCACTCATAAGTTGACAGTCTTCATAGCAAACTGTGAAATTAAAGTAGCTGCCTCACAAAATTCTTGAAATGGAGAATGGAGAGAAATGGAGGTTACCGGAGGCTGGAAGATGGAGACATTGAATGTTCGGTGAAAAGTACAAAAACGCGTTGGAGACTTCTTATGAGGAAACTGGTTACACCACATGAATCGTGGAGATGAGACAACCTCATTGGAAGCTTCACTACGGTTGTAAACACGTTATTTAAAGAGTTATTGGTGGCTGTAATTATTACCGTTTATAAACCATTGCAGCAAATGAGTTCAAAAACTGACACTGGACATGACCGCTTTATTTATTATTTCTACACTGCCTTAAATGGTTCTGCCTTACACCTTTCTCAAATTCTCAAAACAACTATAACACGTTCTTAGGTCGTGTGACTAGGGCCTCCCGTCAGGTTGTCCGTTCGCCGGGTGCAAGTCTTTTGATCTGATGCCACTTCGGCGACTTGCGTGTCGATACGTTGTTAGGTACAACTGATTTTTCAAATATGGATATGATATATCTCTTATAGATCACTTGATGTCATCTAAGGTGTATGTTTGTCCCGTCAGTGTTCTTTTGTAGAAAAATGTGACTTTGATATACAGGTATATAGAATCTTAACAAGGTTTGGATGCTGTCACGTCTTATATCATTCTGTATGTTTGGATGATACGAAAATAGTTTCATGTTACCCACAAGTAGTCATAAATTAAAAAAGAAAATCGAATGTTGCATCTTTGTCTGTTTGCTACATCAAACTGATAATATTAATAAACACAGTGGACAAGTTTAATATCAGTTTTTGAGTGAATTAAAAAGTAGCTACAACACCTCATAAAGCAATTATGCATTTTGGTGCTGAAACAAATGCATACACTTCCGATACGTCTTACAAAATCTGACAATGCTCGTAGTTACGACAGCATTTTATTTTTCCATTTGAATAAAATTATCAATATTCATAAACCTGGCACTTAGTTGTATGCAGATAGTGCCATAACTACGATCCATCAAATTCTTACAATTAACTGACCTTAATTCGACGTATTTGTAGTTAGTAGTTTGAAATTGAACACGTCAAAGCGCCATATTTAGGGAGCTATTTCTCAATGTATCCGTAGTTGGTATTATAATGTACAAATATTTTAATGTGAGGAGGCACACTGACTGTGAATATTCATTCTATAATTATCTGATATTATCAAAAGGAGAGCGTTCTATGTATCAATGTAAAAAAAAAATTTCCAATATAGAAGTTTTATTGCCTAGACCGCAGTTGATACATATCCTGATTATTAGTTTCAGCAAAGTAATATTGCCATTTTCAGACCATCAGATACGTGAATTATGATTCAAATAACAGATGATATGAAGATGACAACATAACTTTAATGAAACTAGTAATCAAGATGTGTATCGACCGCGATTTGGGCAATAAACGTTCTATATTGTAAGATCGTTCACACTTGCCAGCTGTTGCACTGTTTTACAAATTTTTCACAACATCAGCTCTAAAGCCGGTTAATATTGTCAATATCACACACTCATTATACTTAGTGTGAATGTATTATCTCAATACAAGTTACATACCAGCCCTTCTAAAAGAAGGAAATTTTCGTAAAATGGCCCTATCTCTCAAAGATATTCCAGTTCCTAATGAACGGGAACTAATAAACTGGAAAATATTTTGGAAAATTTTGAAAAGAAAATATACAAAGTGGTACATCAACTTAGTACAAAGTTGTACCCCGTACAATAGTGACCAACTCCAAGCCTTACTCGATCGTTGGCCTCATGTGGAAATTGTGAATAGAAGGACGTAAGTGAGCATGTTTTAGGTGCCCTAAATTTGTCGCGATATGGGACGCTGAAAGGGACATAATACGACTGATTGGTTTAACGGGCATCTGCAATGCATAATATAAATCATATGGAGGGAAAGGCTACGTAAAACGTGTACAGAAATCAGCTGGCAGCTATATCACTCGAGAGGCATGAAAGGTAAGCATTGGCTGAGAAGGGAGTGAAATAAGCTTCTAGAATATCCCCAACGTTAATAAATCTGTACACTGAGCAAGCAGTATAGGAAACCTAAGAAAAATTTGGAGATAGAATTGACGTTAGGGCAGAAGAAATAAAAACTTTGTCGTTTTCAGATGATATCTTAATTCAGTGAGGGACGGCACAGGACTTGGACAGATATGAGATGAACAGCGACAAAAGGGGAAGAAAGGTAATGGAATGTAATCAAATTAAAACAGGGGACGCTGAGGAAATTAGATTTGGAAACGAGATACAACACATAGCAGATGCGGTTTCCAGTTTGGGCAATAAAATGACTGATGGCGGAATAAGATAAGATGTAAAATATAGACCGGAAATGACAAGACAAGCGTTTCTGAAGAAGGGCGAAGAAGAGAATTCTGCTAATATCGACTGTAGATTTAAGTGTTAAGAAGTGTTTTCTGGCAGTATTTGTCTTGAATGTAGCATTGTATGGAAGTGAACGGTGGACGATAAACTTTTAGACAAGAAAAGAATATAACTTCTTGAGACGTGTTGCTATAGAAGAATTCTGAAGATTAGATGGACTTATTGAATAACCAATGTGCAGGCACTGAACAGATCAGGGGGAGAAAAGAAACCTGTGGTACAACTTGACTAAAAGAAGAGACTGGTTGATAGGAGACATTCAGAGACATCAATTGATCATCAGTTTAGTACTGGAGAAAAGTGTGGGGAAGCGTGATGGTTGATGGAGAGCAAGAGAAGAAAACAGTAAGTAGATTCAGAAGGTTGGAGATAAAGAGGCTTACACAGGATAGAGTATCATGGAGAGTTGCATCAAACCAGTCTTAGCAATGAAGGGTTCGACGGCTGCAACGGAATATATTTTATTAAATAATTAAATAAAACCATAAAAGAATGAATTTAGATAATACCTTTTTCCTTCATGACTGGTTGCGTTGTTTAAAGAGTAGACAGAACTATAGGCATAAAATTCAGAATTGGTCACTAAATCATTCTTTTTAATCTTTTTTGGAGCTTCCAGTGCTGATCTGTTGGGGTAAAAGACTTTTTTAATAGAGGTTGCCTCGGTGTCAATGTAAAGTGTGAAGCACCCGGCTAACCGAGCTTAGCTGTTACGTCTAGCAGGAGGAAACATCGACCAATCTGGAATATGAATATCGGCAACGCTGATCGCATGTACAGCGGTTCAGATATTCTTTTTTTTCGATTCGTGCTCCATATCTGTATTTGATCGTTGCGTGGACCTATAAAAACTGTAAACGTTCCATCAGGTGTGTGTATGATAGTGTGCAAAATAGAGCATGGAAAATACTGAAGCCATTTATCTAACTGTTGTAGACTTCATTGTTGCTTGCAAGCAGAGGAATTATGTTAAAGCAGGAGATAATATGCTGCGAATATGGATGGGAAAATGTTGGTAAATGGGACGGCATCGACAAATGGAAACAGAACAGAAGTATGTCCTCAGTCTTAACATCTGAGGTCATCAGTCCCCTAGACTTAGAACTACTTAAACCTAACAAACCTAAGGACATCACAGACATCCATGCCCGAGGCAGGATTCGAACCTGCGACCGTAGCAGTAGTGCGGTTCCAGACGGAAGCACCTAGAAGCGCTCGGCCACAGTGGCCGGCCTGTATCAAGTGTTTACATTTTAGGCAAGATAAAAAGTAGAGTGAATATGTATGGCTTGTAATCCAGCTATTTGAAATGACATTCTAATTTTTCAATAAAATCGATTATAAACGCAAAAGGCTCTACTGCACTTCATTTCTGAAATGTAACGGCGTCCAGGAGCTGTAAGTTTCGTCACAGAAATAAGAACCAGTATCTCCGCTTCCTCGGTCTGTTTTCTACTTGCACCAGAGCTGTTTCGGATGAAGATTGATTAACACTCCTGCCTTTTTTCTTTTTTTTTTCTTTCCCTGCTGCCGGCTTATCCTGCTGGCTTCTTCTCTTCGTATTTCCTTCTGCCTGTGCTCGCAAGCGCCCAGTCCTCGGTCGGAGGCAGTTCTCAGAAGACTTATTATTTTCTCGTAATCGCACTGCTCGTGTTACTTCGAGAAATTGCCTTAGAGCGAGAAGCAAAAGCTTGTGAAATGTTCTGTAATGTAAGAGATGAGAGGGTGACACAGTTAATAACAAAACGGCAATAAGAGATTCTATGCCGCAGCTCGTTGCTCGTAAAACCTGACAGCTTATCTCAACCAGCTTAGCCCCGTTTTTTCTGTTACCTCTTTAATTTATTTGACATTTATCATCCTCGATTCTACTATTATCGCCAAGCGAACGTATTTTGTTTCAGTTTCTGAGTAGTTTACCGCCGACTGATGAACTATAAGTATCGTGTGTGTTAAGGGCAATCATATGCTAAAAAGCCAAAAGTGATCATTGCGAGTCTTCTCCAGTAAACGCTTCTACAGTTTGTTTTCACGACGATGACGATGCTAATGATGATGATGATGATGATGATGATAATGATGATGTGATACAAGAATTCAGGGGAAATGCAGGATACAAGTATTATCAGAAGATTACTGTGTCAAAAGAATAAAGGATGATGAGGCGACTTCAGATTCACTGTTTGTTTACTTGCAGTGAAAATGTACAAACAGAAACGTATAATAATAATAAATGTGTTTAGCTGCATTTCTTACCCAACGACTGTTCGAGGCGTCCATCTGCCGAAGTCGATTCGCAGTTCACTTTTGCGTCTACTGTGTTACCAAAAGTCACGCCTATGAGCTAAAAATTTTTATATTATTTCGGAATAAAACTTCGCCATGTAAAAATATTGCATTTTTCGTCAGTTAATTTTCTGTAATTCCTGCAGGCGACGTTTCCAAACACATTTAAAAACCACCCAATATAATTTTATTTTCAAGTGCACTCTGTCGTATATTCACCATTTCCAAACAAAAATTATATCGAAAAGTCTGCAATAAATCACCTCTGTTGTAAATTTGTACAGAATGCCAACATCAGGATCTCCAATAAACCACGTTCATCAACCAAGGCTCGATTGAGCTGTAGAACGCTATGGCCAAACCCGAGTTAAGGGAAAAATGTTGTTGTTGTTGTTGTGGTCTTCAGTCCAGAGACTGGTTTGATGCAGCTCTCCATCCTACTTTATCCTGTGCAAGATTCTATATTCCCAAGTAACTATGATTTTTGCCCTCCACGCTGAACTCCAGTACTAAAATTGATGATCCGTTTCTGCCTCAGAACACCTCCTATCAACTGATCTCCTCTAGACAAGTTGTGCCACGAAATTCCTCTTCTCCGCAGTTCTGTTCAGTATATTCTCATTAGTTACATGATCCACCCACCTAATCTTCAGCATTCTTCTGTTGCACCACATTTCGAAAGCTTCTATTCTCTTCTTGTCAAAACTATTGATCGTCCACGTTTCACATACGTACATGGCTACACTCAATACAAATACTTTGAGAAAAGACTTCCTGACACTTAATTCTATACTCGATATTAACAAATTTCTTTTCTCCCGAAACGCTTTCCTTGCCACTGCCAGTCTACATTTTATATCCTGTCTACTTCGACCATCATCAGTTATTTTGCTCCCCAGATAGAAAACCTCATCTACTACTTTAAATGTCTCATTTCCTTATCCAATTCCCTCAGCATCACCTGATTTAATTCGACTACATTCCATTACCCTCCTTTTGCTTTAGTTGATGTTCATCTTATATACTCCTTTCAAGACACTGTCCATTCCCTTTAACAGCTCTTCCAGGTCTTTTGCTGTCTTTGACATAAATTACAGTGTCATCGGCAACCCTCAAAGTTTTTATTTCTTCGCTCTGGATTTTAATTTTCTCTTTTGTCTCGTTTACTGCTTACTCAACGTATAGATTGAATAAAATTGGGGATAGGCTACAACCTTGTCTCACCCCCTTCCCAACCAATGCATCCCTTTCATGCCACTCGACTCTTATAACTGTTATCTGGTTTCGGAACAAATTCTAAATAGCATTTCGCTCCCTGTATTTGACTCGTGCCACCTTCAGAATTTGAAAGAGAGCAACCAGTCAACATTGTCAGAAGCGATATCTATGTCTACAAATGCTAGGAACGAAGGTTTGCCTTTCCTTAATCTATCTTCTAAGATAAGTCGTACGGACAGTACAGCCTCACGTGTTCCTACATTTATATGGAGTCCAAACTTATCTTCCCTTAGGTCGGCTTCTATCAGTTTTCACATTTGTCTATAAAGAATTAGTGTCAATATTTTGCAGCCCTGAGTTATTAAACTGATATTTCGTTAATTTTCACACCTGTCAATATCTGCTTTCTTTGGGATTGGAATTATTATATTCTTCTTGAAGTCTGAGGGTATTTCGTCTGTATCATACATCTCGCTCACCAGATGGTATGGATTTGTCAGGGCTGGCTGTCCCAAGGCTATCATTAGTTATAATAGAATATTGTCTACTCCCGAGGCCTTGTTTCGAGTTATGTCTTCCAATGCTCTGTCAAATTCTTCACACAGTAACATCTTCACCTGCGTCCTCTTCCATTTTCATAATATTGCCCTCAAGTACATTACCCTTGTATAGACCCTCTATTTACTCCTTCCACTTTTCTGGTTTCCCTTCTTTGCTTAGAACTGCTTTCCCATGTGTGATCTTGACATTCATACAAGTGGTTCTCTTTTCTCCAAAGATGTCTTTAATTTTTCTGTTGGCAGTATCTATCTTACTCCTAGTGACATATGCGTCTACATTCTTACATTTGTCCTCCAGGCATTCTTCTTAGCAATTTTCTGTCGATCTCATTTCTGAGACGCTTGTATTCCTTTTTGCCAGCTTCATCTACTGCATTTTTGTATTTTCTCCTTTCATCAATTAAATTCAACATGTCTTCTGTTACCCAAGGATTTCTACTAGCCCTCGTCTTTTAACCCACTTGATACTCTGCTGCCTTCACTATTTCGTCTTTCAAAGCTATCAATTCTTCCTCAACTGTATTTCTTCCCCCTGTTCTTGTCCATCGTTCCCTAATGGTCTATCTGAACTCTCTCCAACCTCTGGTTCTTTGAAATTATCCAGTTCCCATCTCCTAAACTTCCCACCTTATAGCACTTTCTTCAGTTTTAATGTACTGTTAATAACCAATAGATTGTGGTCAGAATCCACATCTGCCCCTGGAAACGTATTACTACTGAAAACCTAGTTCCTAAATCTCTGTCTCACCATTATACAATGTATCTAAAACCTTCCAGTGTATCAGGCCTCTTGCACGTTTACAACCTTCTTTCATGATTCTTAAACCATGTGTTAGCTTTGGTTAAGTTATGCTCTGTGCCAAATTCTAAGAGGCGGCTTTCTCTTTCATTCCTTAGCTCCATTCCATATTCACTTACTACTTGTCCTTTTCCTACTATCAAATTCCAGTCCCCCATGACTATTAAATTTTCGTCTCCCTTCAATATCTAAATAATTTCTTTTATCTCATCATGCATTTCATCAATATCTTCGTCTGCGGAGTTAGTTAGCATATAAACTTGTACTATTGTGGTAGACGTGGGCTTCGTGTCCATCTTGGCTCCAATAATGCGTTCACTATGCTGTTCGTAATAGCTTACCCGCGGTCCAATTTTTTTTATTAATTATTAAACCTACTCCTGCATTACCCCTATTTGGGTTTGTATCTATAACCCGGTATTCACCTAACCAGAAGTCTTGATCCTCCTGCCACCGAACTTCACTAATTCGCACTATATCTAACTTTAACCTATCCATTTCCCTTTTTAAATTTTCTAACCTACATGCCCGATTAAGAGATCTGACGTTGGACGCTCCGATCCGTAGAACGGCAGTTTTGTTTCTCCTGATAACGACTCCTCCGGAATAGTAGCCGCCCAGAGATCCTAATGGTGGACTATTCAACCTCCGGAATATTTTACCCAGAGGCCGTCATCTTCATCCAACCATACAGTAAAGCCTCATGGCTTCGAGAAATATTACGGCTGTACTTACCCCTTGCTTTCAGCCGCTCGCAGTACCAGCACAGCTAGGACGTTTTGATTAGTGCTATAAGGCCAGATCAGTCAATCATCCAGACTGTGGACCTTGCAACTGCTGAAAAGGCTGCTGCCTCTCTTCAAGAACCACACGTTTGTCTGGTCTCCCAACAGATACCCCTCCGTTATCGGACGGCTATGTGTATCGCTGAGGGACGCAAGCCTCCTCACTAACGGCAAGGTCCATGGTTCATGGAGGAGTAGAGGGAAAAAAACAAAAGAAAACAAGTAAATAATTTATTTAGTAAGGAACTACGTGTTACGGAAATTACGTTGGGAAAATTATTAAATAACTTCCGCTTAGTTGTAGTAATTAATCGTGCAGGTGAGATCATTCACAAAACATACTAAGGTGTGAACTTGAAAATGAAATGATGTAGTTACGTGATGTGAATGAAGAAATGAATTTCATCATATTAAAAATAATTTGCGACGTATTAAATGAATAAGGATTCATAAAAAACAAATGCCGTTTGATAGCGATGCTGCAACGTATATGCAACGTACCGTGACTCTGACGTGGGTATGTAAGCACATACACGTGGGTAAGGGTTTAGTGTATCTTTATCACGTGCCTGCGGTAAATTAGGAAACGTGAACTGTCGCGTAATTATTACCAAACGCGTCCAAACAGTACCAACGCGCTATTATTTCTATCTTGCGAAGAATGAAGAATGTGTGTGGGGCATCATCTCTGTCGAAAACCACAGGTGTGAAATGGTGCCCCAACTTACGTGCTGGTCACGATTCGACAGAAGACTCCCCCGTCTCAGAAACGACGTAATGCACAAGTTGCACCAACTCAAGTGGGAAGTACTGGAGCATCCGCCCAATAGACATGATCTATCCGCATGCGTTTATCACGCCTTAGGTCCCTTAAAAAAGACCTTGAAGGATCGATGATTCATGTCGAAGTAGGATTTGCAGCAGGCAGTTGTGGACCTATTCACGCAGGAAGACACAGTGTTTTATGAAACGAGTATCTTCAACTTGGTGCGCCGGTGTGCCTCAGTGCTCACGGTGATTTTACCCGGTTTGATTTTGGATTTTGGACTGTACGGCCTTCAAACGGAGAATTTTTGATCGCTCCTTACAATACATGACATCACTCATTACTATGTAATTAGCTTTTACAACTGATCGTTGAATCTACTGGTACATGTCTGTTACAAGAGGTAACACTTGTGAAGTAGCAGCAAAAGGAGGCGACTTCACGTGTTTGATAAAAAAAGCAAACTGTTTTGCTGCAATTTTTTCAGTCATTGGTGGAATATGCACTATATTATGATTACCAGTGGCTTACTTGGAGTACCACATACTACGGAGGACGCCTAGTACTTGTATGTGTGAGATAAGATAAATATGTGAATACCATCTATCAGCATCACTTAATTACTAGGACATGTACATGCTGTCTAGTGAAAATTGCGACAGGATGATTTTGTATGGAGTAGTGGAGTGAATTTGTATATTTGCGTGTCATATCTACAAATTCCCTACATATGTGTAGTTCTTTTATGTCTGTTCTACTGCAATAGTTAATTGCAGTTTTTGTTTTGTACCCGTTGTAACAGATCGCAGATATTAAGATAGCTGCAACAGAGAACGATAATTTTAGTAGAATGCATATGCAATGAAAAAATTATTGTAGTAAAAGTACCATCACGATCGCGAGATCACAATGTCATTATTTTTTTTTAGCTGGTGGGAGGGGGAGGGGTGATGGTTCTGAGGGTTCTGTACAAACTTGATTATATATAAATAGTTCTTCTACAAGCTTTGATGAGTGTCTGCATCAACTTATGCGACATAAATGGCCGGATCTTTTCATTGATTTGACTTTAGAGGCGAGCCCACGGCGTTCGGAACAGGAATTTGCTACACACTTTATACGCTTTTAATATTCCGTTAAAACACCATAATGCGCAGGTAGTAAGGCGTACTAAATCGGCAGTTTCGAGAAATCGCATGCCAGTTTTTGCACGCCAGTCTCGTAGTACCGCTGTATCACTGAGCGTGAGCTGCCGGCGATCGTGTAATTGTTCAAGCTCCGTAGTCGGTGGATATCTGGATCGAGTGACACTCGTGTTTTTCTTAAATAACAGTTTTTTCGACACTTTTCTTATTATTTCGTTCTCATTGCACTTGAAACGTAATATGGTGGAAACACAGGTTTATTTGCATGAAAGTTTATTGAATTCCCAACATTAGTTCGCTGTTTACTAATTTTTATTATTACAACAAATATTAGACGACTTTTTTTCTGTAGACCAGCTGAAAACTTTACGCAGCCCCTCCCAAGTTGTTCGTATTTGATTGAGAATGAACAAGAAGATGCTACTCATATACATTCAACCATACATCGCCAATTTTCGGTACCGATACTTGTAAAAATTTTTAATGGTTTGCAACGAAATGGTCGAAAGAAAGAGAAATATCTCGAAACTCCAGAAAGCTCTGTCTTTGCTAGCAACTCTAAAGATGCCTTGTGCATTCGGGAAAATTGCATTCATTTAATGCAGTAGCCGCCGTTTTATGTTTTCCGTATGAGTATGAGAAATATCATCCTGCAACTTTTAATGTCGAAAGCACATTCATGATAAACCGTATCTTATCCTTACATTCTGGCATATTGTAACTCATTTATTACTGAATATTGTTAGCGTCACCTTTATTTATCGATGTTTTCTCGGTCTTTCCACTACTGCTCTTGAAACCTGTGTGTGGAGATCGAAGCGTCCAGGTGCGATGCAGTTGTGGGTGCGTTACCTGACTGTAAGTAAAAGAGACTTCGGAAATCATGACAGGCATATATTTTCAGGATAACTTTATGCAGTTTTCTGTCTACATGTCGATAGTTATAAATGTACATTACTAACACGTAAAACTTGACTTGCATGTTTCTCTAAATCCCGTAAGTGGTACGCCTAATAGTACGCCTTACTTGCACTTTATGTTGTCCTAATGGACTACTAAAAGTGCACAAAGTTTGAAGTAAATTCGTGATACGAAATTCGCGACTTTCCCCGTGTTAGAACTTAACATTTTTGCTCTGTTGGGGACCGTAGACAGTATTTGACATAAATTTCAACTTGATACGTGTACCCGTTAATAAAACAAAGGGGTCTTATCATACGGACAGAAGGACGGATAACCATATGATCCTGGTAGGACCTCGTTTTTACCTATTGAGGTACAGAATACTAAGAATAAGACTGTATCGTTTCATTGCATAGTATGCATGCTTCTGCTGTCGAAGTCCTAGTGCCATAAGACATAAGCTCCTTATTTTCTGTATTACATCGTGAAAGTGTGTAGGATACTTACTGAACATATTTTTCTAATAATGCTCGTACGTCACTCAGGGAAGAATTCCGTCGGAAATCCGTTGGAATTCGATTACTCGATAAATAGTACAATTCTCAAGGTTGTCAATTCAACTAAGTACCTGGGTGTTAAAATTACGAACAACTTCAGTTGGAAAGACCACATAGATAATATTGAGGGGAAGGCGAGCCAAAGGTTGCGTTTCATTGGCAGGACACTTAGAAGACGCAACAAGTCCACTAAAGAGACAGCTTACACTACACTCGTTCGCCCTCTGTTAGAATATTGCTGCTCGGTGTGGGATCCTTACCAGGTGGGATTGACGGATGACATCGAAAGGGTGCAAAAAAAGGGCAGCTCGTTTTGTATTAACACGTAATAGGGGAGAGAGTGTGGCTGATATGATACGCGAGTTGGGATGGAAGTCATTAAAGCAAAGACGTTTTTCGTCGCGGCGGGATCTATTTACGAAATTTCAGTCACCAACTTTCTCTTCCGAATGCGAAAATATTTTGTTGAGCCCAACCTACAAAGGTAGGAATGATCATCAAAATAAAATAAGAGAAGTCAGAGCTCGAACAGAAAGGTTTAGGTGTTGGTTTTTCCCACGCGCTGCTCGGGAGTGGAATGGCAGAGAGATAGTATGATTGTGGTTCGATGAACCCTCTAACAAGCACTTAAATGTGAATTGCAGAGTAATGGTGTAGATGTAGATGTAGATGATTCTCTTGCACTAATTTGCTGCAGGACAAATTAACAAAAGAATGATGCAGACGCAGAGCCTCGGTCAGAGTAGATTACATTCACGCGTCGCTGCTAGTGCTCAACTTTATTTGCAGCTGGACTGAATTAACAGAAGAATGAAACGGTCGCGCATGCGCCGCGCGCCATACGAAGCAGAATGAGATGCACGTGTCGTAGACGGACAAACGGCGTGCGGTCACCCGTGTTCGGTGTCTGTGTTGCTGGCAGGGGACCCACTGCTACTCGGCTGACGAGTTTTCCGTGTTGTTGGTCTCGTGACCCCCGTTCCGAGTCGGTCGCCCGGTATTGTGCTTTGGCAGGGCAGCGCACGAGCACTGGGGCAAATACGACCGGCGGTGGACGTAGCTTTTTTCGCCATTTTTGTTCCCCGCCGTGGTACGCCCGGCCTGAGAAACAAGGAACGCGATGGAAACGACACACTGGGGCCTAATTACCGGTGTCCGTCTGAAAGCGGGACGCGCCAGTACTTCACGGGCACACAAAAAGTTGCGCAGCGGTGGTCTGCGAGTGGGCGGGACGACAGAGTCGTGTTTCGCTGTCCTAGCGGCGCATGTCACATGGATGAGCGAACAATTAGGCGGCAGGATGTGTCCGCTAGGCATTGAAATTGGAGTGACTGGTTCTGTTCAGAGTTTCAGTCTGTCCTAGACAAGTTTTCTACCGCCTTGCCTCACGCACTGAATGTGTCACGCGCCACAGCACGCAACCCGTTCCTCGGCTGCCACCGGATTTGAGCCTGGAAGCTGTCTCGGTGGATGTAACAGTCGACGCTAAGATAAAATAAAGTATCGGTTTTTCTACTGCGTTTGAAATGCCGTCACCGCCGACCTATTAGCCATATCTGTTACGCTTAAAGAAAATCTGAGTAGGAGATGCAAAACTGCTTGCAGGTACTTTTCGAAAATCTTCCACCATTTGCTGTCAAAAGTTTTTATTATTAATTTAGGATAAGTAGTGTGTAAACTTAGGAACTGATGACCTTAGCAGTTAAGTCCCATAAGTTTCACACACACAGTTCCAGTCGTTCCACCCGGAAGGAGGTACACGGCTCGTGTTGTCAACCACGCCTAGATGGTCAATACCACGGTTCGATCCCGTCCGCATTCTTACTTTGTGACAGGAAGGGTTCTCAAGAAGGAAGTGTCCAAGCGTCTCGAAGAGAGCCAAGACGATATTGTTGGGAGTGGAAGAGATACAGAGAGACAGGTACTATCGACGACATGCCTCGCTCAGGCGGTCCAAGGCCTAATACTGCAGTGAATGACCGCTGCCTACATATTATGGCTCTGAGGAACCCTTACAGCAACGCCACGATGTTGAGTAATGCTTCTCTTGCAGCCGCAGGCAGCCGCAGGACGTCGTGTTATGACATACTGCGCGCAATAGGCTGTATGACGCGCTACTTCACTCCCGACGTCTATGGCGAGGTCCATCTTTGCAACCACGACACCGTGCAGCGCGGTACAGATGGGCCCAACAACATGCCGAATGGACCGTTCAGGATTGGCATCACGATATCCTCATCGATGAGTGTCGCATATGCCTTCAACCGGGCAATCGTCGCAGACGTGTTTGGAGGCAACCCGGTGAGGCTGAACGCCTTTGACACACTGTCAAGCGAGTGCAGCAAGGTGGAGGTTCCCTGCGGTTTGGGGGTGCCATCATGTCGGGTCTACGTACGCCGCTGGTGGTCATAGAAAGCGCCGTAATGGCTGTAAGATACGTGAATGCCATCCTCCGACCGATAGTGCAACCACATCGGAAGCATATTGGCGAGGCATTCGTCTTCATGGACGATAATTTGCGTCCCCGTCGTGCACATCTTGTGAATGATTTCCTTGTCTCGGATAGATTGAAAAGGGCTGTTTATGGACGACGTGACTCACCAACGACTCTGAGGGATCTGCTCCGAATCGCCACTGTGGAGAGGGACAATCTGGACCAACAGTGCCTTGATGAACATGTGGATAGTGTGTCACCACCAATACAGGCATGTATGAATGCAAAGGTACATGCTACTGGGTTTTAGAGGTAATGGTGTGTACAGCAGTCTGGACCACGACATCTGAAGGGCTTGCTGTTTGGTGGTACAACATGCAATGTGTGGTTTCCATGAGCAATAAAAAGGACGGAAATGATGTTTATCTCTATTCCACTTTTCAGTACGGGTTCCGGAACTCTCGGAACCGAGGTTATGCAAAACATTTTTGATCTCCGTACATGTATCTACCCACCGTTCGTAAAATTCAGAGTGGTTGATAAGACAACAGTTTAACGTATCCAGTCTCAAGATACTTTTAAAGCGTAGGAACACATCGTTATCAGATGTCTGAACCGCCACTCAGTGAAATTCGTTTTCAAAGATATGCGATAATTAGTCGAAGTTTAGATAATCGATGTTATTTACTGACTCTGAAAGTGGCTACTTAATTTTGTGGTATAGTAATGTATATTTATATTTACTGGTATTTTATCTTGTAGTAATGTGAATTGAACTCGTTGTTAGAGAAACAGTGTAGGACTTATTTAAATTCGTAAGTAATCTTGTAATTCTTGAAAAGTGTTCGTCAGTGCAAAAGTTAACCAGGAAAGCAACATTAAATTGGGAAGTGCAACACTTGTTGCGAGAGTACAATTGGTTCTGTTACAATTTAAGAAAACTGTCCTGTCGGAAACATTACAAGTAGTCTGACCCCGAAAAGAATACAATAAACTAGCAAAAATGTCCTGTCTGAATAGTATGTCACTGTTGAAATGTAAGCTGTTTCACACGTAAACTATAAATCGCCTACCTATCTGCACTATGAATAAATGCTGTGCTCCTGCTATTTCCAAGCTACTGAGGCTGCTTCTGCTTTGAAAAAAAAATTCAACGTACTAGCAACGCAATGTGCAATATGTACTCGTCCGTGCTAATACCTCTCATTACTGCAATGATCATTGTCAATTTCAGTTCTGTCACTGAGAAGCCTGGGAGTGCCAAATTATGTTTGTGAAACTTGAGACTTGAGTAAAGAGAGAAATGCTGATTGATGGAGAAACCGTAAACTAACTATATTGAAAACAACTTTAATACTAAGACAAAAATATTTTAACACTTTAAATAATAAAAATTCAACTTACATTAGTAGTGGAGAAACCAGAAGAGATTTTCTACACTTTCTTATCAACGTATATGCTATCCATCTTTGGAGAAGAATCAGTAATTCACACCTTGTTATATTATGATAAAGAATCTCCAATTCTATATCCATGACCAAATTAATTACTATGCTTGAATATGTCGGCCAATGCGCTATTACAGTACTTTCGGAAGTCCTCTGAATGAATTTAGAAAATATATCTCCATAAATGAAAAGTGAAAAATAATATAAGGAAATTACTGCCAGCACACAGCATGGCCTGAACACACTCCATCAGGATGTACAACTCGACTCCTCCTCTCTCTCTCTCTCTCTCTCTCTCTCTCTCTCTCTCTCACACACACACACACACACACACACACACACAAACCAAGGTTTTACTAACAGTCTCTCATAGTGTAACCTCTTTTCTGAAGATGTTGCCTGCTATTTCACACATGCTATTGAAGCTTTATTTTTCTGTGCGATACCCAAAATATTTAGAAAACTATAATTTTCTGTATAAGCCAATACCCTTGGAAGTTTAATTCGAAGAAATAACCACAGACTGTGTGGTCAGTGCCTCCTAGGCAATTTTGACTCGATACTATGAAAAGATGTGCCTATATCAGTAATACAAAGGGTGTCTGTAGGCGGGATCAACTTTTTATTTTCACATGGGAATCGCTCACCACACCAGTTTTATTACATATTTCGATTCTACGTTAAAATACATGGTAACGTTCGATTTACTCAAACCATTGCTTCCTCGTCGTGGTAGATGGGGCGGTAATCGACAACTATCAATTGCGACTGTTTTTGCAATTAAGAATCGACGAAACTGATCACGCATTTCATTTACGATGTAAATGTTAACGTTTGTGTTCTAACGGTTCATTCTTGAGTGTAGCACATGTGATCATACAGTAAAAATAATATGGCTAGTTTTTGACATTTCTGTCGAACGAGCTACTTGTATGGTAACGTAGTTTTCTGTTCCCTACGGAGTTGAGTGAGATACGTCCCCTATCCAATGCAGTGCTTGCTTTCGGTGGTCGCCCTCGACCCCCGCCATCTGGGTCATTGATTTCGGTATGTGTTTCCATCCAACCACCCTAACTCTCGCGTAGGCAGCTAAGCAGCTACCGTTGGAATACAAACAACAACCATAGATTTAAGAAAAAGGGAATTACAGGCATTGGCTGCAAGGGAGTGTTGATTTAATTCAATGGGGAAAGTAGAGAATTGGTGCCGGACGGGGATTCGAGCCCAGGTCCCTTGCTTACCAGGATATACTGACCACTGCACCTTCTCCATGCCGTGGTCATGGCAACAGCACGGATTATCCTAGCACATATCCTGTCAGACCCGGAATAAAGTAATTTGTTCATGAAGTGTTAGTGACAGGCGCAGCTGCCATGAATAGTCACACACCGTGTAAACACACGTTCGCTCCATCACTCAGCACTCCACCCACCTGGCATGAGTAGGGCAGTCCTGGAATCTTTATAAGCATGAACACCAAAAGTTCAAATGGTTCAAATGGCTAAGCACTATGGGACTTATTATCTGAGGTCATCAGTCCCCAATACTTAGAACCACTTATACATGATTAACCTAAGGACGTCACACACAGCCACGCCAGAGGCAGGATTCGAAGCTGCGACCGTAGCAGCCCCTTGGTTCCGGACTGAAGCGCCTAGAACCGCTCGGTCACAGCGGCCGGTGAACACCAAAAGTCTCAGCCTGTTCTGGCACAGTTGGCGTAATGGATGTTGTATCTGACGCGGTGAAGCACGAAAGTAGTTTAATTCGTGGTTCACTTGCAAGATGCACCCCAAAGGTGAAAGGCTAGGGGACTCAACAAAACCACCTCAATGACGAGAGCCAAGGGGACTCGCCGAAACAAAGCACCCCAGAGGTGAGAGGCAAGGGTACTTACCGAAATCAAACATCCCAATGGTTAGAGACAGGGAAATTCACCAAGATTCAAATGGTTCAAATGGCTCTGAGCACTACGCGACTCAACTTATGAGGTCATTAGTCCCCTAGAACTTAGAACTAGTTAAACCTAACTAACCTAAGGACATCACACACATCCATGCCCGAGGCAGGATTCGAACCTGCGACCGTAGCGGTCTCGCGGTTCCAGACTGCAGCGCCTAGAACCGCACGGCCACTTCGGCCGGCGAAATGCACCAAGAACAAACATCCCAATGGTGAGAGGTAAGGTGACTCATTGAATCAAACACCCAGTAGCGAGAGGCAAACGAACTAACCAAGATCATGCAACCCAAAGGTTGGCAAGGGGACTTTCCGAAATCAAACACCCCACCAAGATCTAGCACCCCAATCGTAACGGGCAAGAGAATTCAGCAAGATAAAGCACTCCAGTGGAAAGAGGCAAGTGGACTCTTAAATATCCAAGAACCCGATGGGAACAGCAAATTATTGCATCCACATCCTCGCTTCTGGATCGTGCTAAACGTAGATTTTAATCACACAAAGAAAAGGCTAACTGTATGTACTGTACAGTCAAAGTTGCAACACTAAAGTAAATTTCAAACGAAAATATCAACCGTTAAAATACCAAGTTTTACATTTACATCGTAAATGAAATGTGGAATGAGATGCGTTGGTTCTTAATAGCAAGAACAGGTACTCTTGATATTTGCTGATTTCAGCACCGTCTTGCAGAAATGAAAAACGGTTGTTTGAGTAAACCGTACGTACTTTTCGACATACTCTCGAATATGGAAAAAGTATGAAAGTACAAGCTGAACCCGCCTACACAGATGGGGCAGGTAGGATGTGACCAGTTATAGCACGGACAGAGGTCCCCTTCACTAATATCAATTTTTCATTTTCATTGGTTTGCTCTACCCACAACATTATCTATATGTTAGTTGCAATTTCGGTTATTTGTAATTGTAATCCCTAAGTGTTTAGTTGAATTTACATCCTTGATATTTGTATGACTTCTCGCGTAATCGAAATTTAGCGCATTTCGTTTAGTACTCACATGAACAACTTCTTTATTCAGGTTAAATTGTCACTTTTCGCACCATAAAGATATCTTACCTAAATCATTTTGCAATTCTTTTTGGTCGTATGATGACTTTACAAGACAGAATTATCTGCAAACAATCTAAGTTGATTACTCAGATAGTCTCCATGTCGTTAATATAGATCAGGAACAATAGAGAGCCTCTAACACTTTCTTGGGGAACGTTGGATATTACTTCTGTCTTACTCGATGATATTCCGTCTATTACTACGAACTGTTACCATTCTCACAGCAAATCACGAATCCAGTCGCACAACTGAGGCGATATTCCATAGGCACGCAGTTTGGTTAGAAGACGCTTGTGAGGAACGGTGACGAGAGCATTCTGGAAATCGAAAAATATGGAATCGATTTGACATTTCCTGTCGATAGCACTTTTTACTACAAATAGAGCTAGCTGTGTTTCACAATAACGATGTTTTCTGAATCCGTGCTGACCATGGTTCAATAAATCGTTTTTTTCGAGATACTTCACAATGTTCGAACACAGTATATGTCCCGAAACACTTCTGAAAATCAACGTTAGTGATATGGGCCTGTAGTTAATCGGATTACTACCATTTCCCTTTTTGAATATTAGTGTGACTTGAGCAACTTTCCAGTCTTTAGGTACGGAACTTTCTGTGAGCAAGCGGTTGTACATAACTGCGAAATATGGAGCTATTGCATCAGAATCTCTGAAAGGAACCTGACTGGTATACAATCTGGACCGGAGGCCTTGCCTTTATTAAGTGATGATGATGATGAGCGTTTGGCGTCATTGGCCGGGAGGCCCCTCGCGGGGCAGGTCCGGCCGCCTTGGCGCAGGTCTTATTACATTCGGCGCCACATTGGGCGACCTGCACGCCGGATGGGGATGAAATGATGATGAACACAACACAACACCCAGTCCCTGAGCGGAGAAAATCTCCGACCCAGCCGGGAATCGAACCCGGGCCCGGAGGACGGCAATCCGTCACGCTGACCACTCAGCTACTGGGGCGGACTTATTAAGTGATATAAAGCTGCTTTGCTACGTCGAGGATATCTATTTCTATGTCTCTCGTCTTGGCAGTTGTTCTTGATTGGAATTCAGGAATATTAATTCGTCTTGAGCTGAATGTGATTATTGCTTGCTTGCTATATGAATTGCTATTATTTTGACGTTTAAAATTACCTCCAGGCGGGCCTCGGAAAATTTCGTGAGCTGTTGTTTCAGAGTACTACTTGGTGCTATTTGGTATTTATAGATTTTGTTGTGGATTTATAACAGCGTTTTCTTACGTTTTATGGTACTAATTGGCGAATTCTGAGTGTTACATCATCATATGAAGTTAAGACTGCACATTTAGGTTTCCAGTTAGCTACTGACATTCGTCTTGTCATTTATTTACTGTTTTATTTTAGACTGGCTGCCAATAAATTTGAATTTGTTCCGTTATGTTTTCACTGGATGCGTGTGTTTGTGTATGTGAGTGTGTGCGTGGAGGTGGGTGGATGGATGGGAGTATGTGTGTAACTTTGTCGTCTGTTGTCTAATAGTTTGCTTTGAGTGTTTACTAACAATGTAATGTCAATACTGATACATCTGTCGAGCAGTTTATGTCAGCAGCATTGCGGTAACATTGTTCTACTTTGTACTAGTTAAGTTTTATTGGTTTTTCATATATTTTCTTTCCAAGATGATTAACTAAGATATTGACTAGTAAGTAACTTATAGGTGTTCGCATGGGGAGTACATCCCCTAACATGTCCGTCTCCAAGTTGGGAGTAGTCGTGATGATCCGGCTTGACAAGGTGTTTTCTCTAAGAAGAACAGATAATTATCCATATAACCAGTCATAGATAAGGAATTATTGATATGGCAACTTTTGATAGTATGACATAATTTCTGAATAATTCGAGAGCTCTGGGGTGCTGCCTACACGAAATATATAAAAGTCGTTACGCAAAATTAAGGAATTTATAAATTAAAAAGTTATTCACTCGACAAAACACTACCCTTCCACACGGACAGAGTATCCATATTTTAACTGTGAAGGATGTTAAGAGTTGTTAATTAGTAAGTGGGAAACGTCAGACGAATGTCTACTGTCTACAGCCCTTGAAAAGAAATAAGTAAAAAGACAGAAACGGAGCAGAGTTACAGACAAGGTGTGTGTAAAAAATTATATATATATATATATATATATATATATATATATATATATATATATGTGTGTGTGTGTGTGTGTGTGTGTGTGTGTGTGTGTGTATTTCAAAGAATACATTAATGTCTTGTGGAGAGACAGGCTGTCTTGGATAAGGGTCGTTTGAGAGTGGAAGATGAACTACTTGTAGAACACCTGATTTTTGAAAATAAAGTGCTTTGTGATGAAGATGACAATAATAGCTGTAATACTAGAGAAAGAGAAGCTGAGAATGTGAGTCATGTGACAGCGACGAAAATATTGCGATAGCAACAGCTTTTTCCGCACAATCCACAGAGAGCCCAAAATCTTGCTAAAACAGATTTTCTATCCAGAGCATAGGACCCATGTATGGGTGAATGACAATCGTTCTGCAGTTTCCGAAAGAGAACTTCAACAGCAGATTTGCATTAATGTATGGGATGGAACAATTTGAGCCACAGTACTTGGAACCGTCATTTACCGTGGAACACTGACTGTAGCATCATTGTTTTTAATGGAAGAGTTAGATGGTTTACTGGAAGGGGCTAATGCATACTGGGGCACCAACTCCGTTTCCTCTGCAACAAAGAACAATTTTAAATCAGCGTTTGCCAAATAAATGGATAGGTTGTGGGGCAGAAACATAGAGGCCTGCTGGTTCTCATGATCTCAGTCCAGTAGATTTTTATTTTTGGGGTCATTGGAATGATACAATGTATTCAAGAACTATTGCGAGTTTTGACATTCATTACCGGCGCGTTTGAGGAGTTCAGTACATGCAGCAGTCATGTGGCATATGGGAACGAGTAAGACAGTCCATGATGCGGCGTTTAGAATCTTGTGTTAGAGATAAGAATAAACATATTGTGTATTTCACTTAATCATGAAAGACTACTTTTGAAGAGGAAAAGTACGTGTAGAACCAAACTGGAAATCTGAAAACAAAAGGATAGAAACGAAGCAAACAAGTAACACCAAAAAGTGTAACTGAGAAAATAAAGAATTTGATCGTGTATATAGATTAATACTTTTTGCTTCTTATTAAATCCTCTATCCATTTTCCAGAGGTTTCACACGTATTAATTAACTCGCTGTATATTACTACAACGATACTTGCACTTCTTTGTCTGTCATCACGATATGGAGCTGTCCATATGTCTGAAATTTCGAATGAAGTAACGGATCTAGGAATTCCAGTTATGATGATGGGAACACGCGAAATGGGTACCGTCCCGCGAGAGAGGGCTCTATTCATGCACCGGGACCGCGGTATCAGTGTGTTCCGGCGTTATCGGCACACTGCCGCATGGACGTGACGCCGATGCAAAGTAGTCGCCTGTAATGGCAGCGCCGCTGTGATTTGGATGCGCGGCCGGCCTCCGACGGACGGTCCATCTCCTGAAAAATGAGCAGCGAGCACTGCTGCTGTGCTTGCCGGAGCCTACACGTGTGCACGTGTGCTGGAATCGATGCACGTGCCCTCAGGTCAATACGCGATTCGTCACGAACAGCCAAAGCGAGCAGCGGGCATGTCCGGCGCCCCTGGCGCAGGGCTAATCAGCCCTGACCGGCGAGAGCAGACATGACGTCACTGGCTTATCGGTCAGGTCTCTAGTTGTCGCGGATGCGTCGGTACCAGCGAGATAAGCATGATTAGTGTCTGGGTACTTTTGCTGCCAGATGGAATTCATTAAAAGATAAAGCTCCTTCAAGTTACTGCATTCAGCAAATGTTATTCCAGTCGGTATTCATGGACACCACGCTTCTCTAATATGATCCTAAAAGCAGTGCGTAATAACGGGATTTTCAGGTGCTCATAGTTGTAGTTGTATCGTTAATAAAAAAGTAGGGTCCACTGTTTTCGGTAGCCTTTGGTTTACCCATCATACGAATCGTCGTGGTGTCGCTATCATACACTGCAGAGGGTCAAAATACGAAGGTTACACACTTCCTCCTGCTTACACAAAAGGAGCAACTCGGTTGGTTCATTTGAATTTGATGTGGTTTACGGTGGGCTTTATGGGACTTATAAAGGCACCATTAGTACATGAGTGGTTCCTGGAAAATCCTACAAGAAGTGGTTTTGTTATTTTTACTACATTATGGCCCCTTCCCGTCGGCTAGACCGTTCACCGGGAGCAAGTCTTTCGATTTGACGCCACTTCGGCGACTTCCACGTCGATGGGGATGAATTAATGATGATTAGGACAACACAACACCCAGCCAGTTCCTGAGCGGAGAAAGTCTCCGACTCAGCCGGGAATCCAACCCTGGTCGCAGGATTAACATTCCGTCGCGCTGACCACTCAGCACCCTGGGGCGAACTATACTTTCGCCGTCAGCGGCAGACAAAAGGCAAAGACCGCTATGCACAGCAAATAGCTCAAATTTGTAAGATATATTTCTAAGATCGCGATTTAGATCCAGCTTTAAATTTTTTTTATTTCGTTATCCGTTTTCAAGATACAGAGGTTCATATTTATCCTACTTCTGCAGGTAAAATCCGGTATGACGCGTAATCTAATCAGTAAATGAACATAGCAAATTGGTCAAATTTTTACGGTGTGTCCTCTAGGAATTTATCTAGAACATCCATCTCTTCAGTTGTTTCAAAAGTATTTTTCGGCTGCCGAGAAACACTACAAAACATTTGTTTTCCAGGTGACAAGACCCAGCAGCAGATTCCAAGACGGCAATACGCAGGAAATGGCTGTAATTTATTCTATGTATACCTGAGAACCCAATTTCATCGTATCTTTACGCATTTCCGTGATACAGATGCTCAAAGCTACCCTACTTACATCAGTTAAATACGTACGTGGAATCCCGTGTGAGTCGAAAATGTAGTTTATAAATTAACGTAGCACAGAGGAATATGCTGTAAAATGTCTCCGTTTTCATCTGGGATCCAGATGTTGTAGAACTGAAGCACACGCAAAGATTTTTTGCACGTAAACTACGGTCTGAGGTGTTAAATTAGTTTTACGTTAATTCAATGTCAAATAAGTAAACTATCTAAATGTTATTGGCCGATACATTTATTTACATATGAGCAGTATGCCCTACCGCAGCAGGGAAAAAACGGTACCATCGGAAAATAATTCGTATCGGAGGACAAAAAATGAGAATATGTTCTTGTTTAATTAAAAGATACTGACTGAAATGTGAGGTACCAGTTTCCTCATTCTACCTTTCTCGGCATACTTAAAAATTTTCGCAAAAATTGACACATGAGTACATACTCGCGCTTTTTTGTGCCAGGAGAGAACACAGTGGTGTTCGATAAGAGACTGAAATTTCCTACGGTCGCAGGTTCTAATCCTGCCTCGGGCATGGATGTGTGTGATGTCCTAAGGTTAGTTAGGTTTAAGTATTTCTAAGTTATAGGGGACTGATGACCTCAGATGTTAAGTCCCATAGTGCTCAGAGCCATTCGAACCATTTTTTTTATTTCCTATTTGCTTACTTTTCTAAACAGTACCATTTCAACGCACTGCCTATTTGTTTGATTTCGCTAGTGGTTCTCTAACTTCCTTCTCGACGTTTTCACTGATTAACAGTTCAATACCAAAACGTTTAAATGTCATAACCTCTTCAATAATTTTTCCTTCCTTTTCCAGTTCGTATCTAATGGGTTCCAGAGATAAGGTCATAAATTTGGTTTTTTGAAGGGATATTTCCGTACTTAGGTTTTTGTCTACCACGTTAAATACATGTAAATGTTTCAGCAGATTATTTTCACTGCTTGTCTTCAGAACTGCATCGTCTGCGTGACAAATGAGTTTCATAATTTCGTCTCCTATTCTACGACCACTACTAGACAATATCTTCTACGAGTATATCACCTTGTCTAACACCACTATTAATGGTAAGCACCTAGTTAACCTGGAAACAGTTTTCTTCCTGGAGTCAGTCGTTGGAATAAATATTTTCAACTGTATTTATTAAGCGCCGGCCGGTGTGGCCCAGCGGTTCTAGCCGCTTCAGTCTGCAACCGCGCGACCGCTACTGTCGCAGGTTCGAATCCTGATTCGGGCATGGATGTGTGTGATGTCCTTAGGTTAGTTAGGTTTAAGTAGTTCTAAGTTCTAGGGGACTGATGACCTCAGATGTTAAGTCCTATAGTGCTCAGAGCCATTTTTATTAAGCTGGAAGGAATTCGCCTGTTGTAGAGCAGGTTTTAACATTTTTCAATTGAATGCTATCGAAAGTCTTCTAGAAAACAATAAAATAAAGATAAGATACTATGTTGTATACAGTGGACCTCTATACAGCCATCCTGAGAATGAATACTGTGTCTGTGCATGACCTACCGGATCTAAAACCAAACTGATCCTCTGGAAAGTTTGTAATGCTTTTTATTTCATTTCCTATTATTTATGTTATGAGTTTAAAAACTGAGCTAAATAGATTTATCTCTTTGTAGTTGTATGGTTCTTTCTTATCTCCTTTCTTGTACTTCAGGATTGTAGTAACAGTTCTTCATTCGATTACAATGCATTTAGCAGTTATAACATTGTTGACCAACTTGGTTATTTGTTCAGTTAGTGGATGTTCTCCATACTTCACTAATGCATTGGCAGTCCTACCTTCCTCTTGAGATTTTCTGTTTTTTAACAGACTTGCCGCTTCTTCTGCCTCTGCATGTGAAAAAGTTACATCAACATTTACAACTATACTGATCTCTAATCTCTCTTCACTGGCTGCTGATTTTTTAACTTTATATAACTCTGTTAAACATTTAACCCACGATTCCTCATTTATGTCGTTCATTTTCAATGTTACACTTAATACTTTCCTCTGCTGTCGTATCACTCTCCAAATTAATTTCTACGTCTTACGGAAGTCATTTTATGAATTTTTATTTCATATCTCCTAAACCGTTCAAGATAAGAGAATGATTTTTTGGTAAATGATAACACACAAAAATGCAGCCATTTCTTATGCTGTTATATATCTGTCACTACAACTATTATAATAAAATAATGTAATAATTTTAGGTGTCATCGATAGCTGGTGAAATGAGAACTGGTATGGGTTTGTAACAAGATACACGATGGAATCAGGTGTATATTATTATATCGAGCATACGTATCTGATAAGCTATTGACCTTACTTGTCTTCAATTGTTAATCTTTCAATAACAGACTCTTTCACGAGTCTGTCGATACTGGAACTGCAGTAACATGTTACTGAGGTGAAATTGTGTAAACCCTACTGTGGTTTTGCATAAGAAGCTTAATTTTAACATGATAAGAAGAGAGAGAAAGATAAGTGTACAAGATAGACGAAAAGAAATCATTCCCTCTTTTGCAATTTCAGAGTAATCTTCTGCCAACTGTGTCTTTAATAATGAATGGTTATTTGTCGAATTATTGGTCGTACTGGCCTAACCTGTTAATATACTGGTTCACAGGATTAATAGTTACAGAGTACAACTTCTACGTGATAGGCATTCGTGTGAAGTAGAAATGTAAGGCTGCTGTAGGCTACCATATAATATTGTAGACTACAGTAGTTCTTCCAGTAGCCTTGGTCAGTTGAGGTCCCTCTCACAATACCTGTGTCGATAGCTGTGTTGCATACCTATTGTGCATTACCTCATAACGATTGCTTTCTTTTCGTATGCGATCAGTGTCTTACAAGGTTCTCCTGTCTAGAAACAGAGGATATATAATGGGCCAGGTCACCTATGGAATGTCTGTGTTCTACATAGCTATCCTCCTATCAGTTAGTTAAGAGTAAACAGTATTTATAGCAAAATTAAAAATCTCAATTTTTAATTTAGGCATTAATTGGAAATTGTTGATTTGTAACATGTAACAAAGGGATGTTGTAGTAAAAGTAATTAAAACAATACAGATCTGACATATAGCACTAGAAAATTCAATTTCCTCAAGAAAGAGGGCCAAACATAAAAATGCAAAACAAAAGTATATCAGACATTGAATCTACACTTCCGTCAAACTTCTATAAAACATGTTTCTGTTATTGATGAACAACGTTCGCATTTATCAATACTAACAGGAAATTTCTGTCTTTTATCACAATGGAGAACGTTCTACTGAGTACAAAAAAAGGACTTTCTGCTTCTATTTCTTCCTCTCTCTGTCTTTTTCTGTGTGTGTGTGTGTGTGTGTGTGTGTGTGTGTGTGTGTGTCTGTGTGTGTGAGAGAGAGAGTTTATACAACTGTACTTCGGTCAAAAGTAATTCCTTTTGTTACAAAAAGGTGCTCGCAATTAATTTTTATTAGTCACAAAATGCCATTTATATTCTGGAAGGATGTAAAATACAAAATGGACTAAGAATAAATGATGTGCAGTTTTAATTGTGTGCCAAAAAAAAGACAGAAGTCGTCGGATTACAGTTAATCTGCTACATATTTATTTATCAGATTGGAAACCATATGAACTCGTTATGTGCACTAATCGTTGAATATAGACAGTGGAGGAAAGAACGGCAATCGACCGCAAAATCCGTCTTTTGATTGCAGTAGATATAGTTTGTAATAGCTAAAATCTAGAATTGCTGTTCTTTTCCACCATTTTCTCCATAGTCTATATTCATTTGTTTCTTCCCCTGTCAATGCTATCAATTCTATTGATAAACCTACCATACCCTACGTCATTTATATAGTATACCAAAACTACCGAACAGTCCTTTCAGCAGAGCACAACTGTAGTGTGAAGGGACTCCTCGCCACTAACCGTTTCCCCTCCGCTATCACGTAGCCTGCCCACCTATTCGCCAGGTAGTATCGTAAACAATCTTTCAGCTTCCCTTTTTGAAACAGAACAGTAGTAATTTCTGCTGCAAGTGGTCTTTAAAAATGGCTCTAAGCACTATGGCACTTAACATCCGAGGTCATCAGTCCCCGAGGTTTAGAACTAGTTAAACCTAACTAACCTAAGGGCATCATACACAGCCATGCCCGAGGCAGGATTCGACCATGGGACCGTAGCAGCAGCGCGATTCCGGACTGAAGCGCCAAGAACCGCTCGGCCACAACGGCCGGCAAAAGTCGTCGTTAAATCAGAGAACAGTACAATGGCGTTTCACTCTGCAGTATCCTATTACGAGTTTAGGAGTAATCACAACAATTCTGTAGCATGTTTTATTCGAGTTAATCTATAGTAACACCTCCTAAAACATTTTTTATTCTTCTTGAACCGTATCATATAAGCCACAACGAGCTAAATGCTGACGAGAACATATTGTGGCTAGCGCAGTGTGATGCCTACATGTGGATGGATGGGTAATATAGAAGAACACGGACTGTTGTGTCTAGGAATCCTGCATACTCGGTTCACTAGAAAAACAATCAAACAACTCATATTAATGAGTTCCATTACAAAAGACAATTACAATACTTGACTTTCATAGGTGTCGCAAGCAAAGGGTGACATAGTCTTCTTCATATTTTACACGGTGTTACATCGAGCTTGCAATCGAAGTGGCTAACGCTGAAGCTGTTATCAAAGTGGGCTGCCACCAGTCGCGCGCGGCGCTTATATCCTCTGCACCTAGGGGCCACTGCTGCCGCAATGTCGTCCTACACAATTCCAAAGTGGCGTTAAGCTCACCAAGATACACATTCCTACAGGAAGACTATGGCAAGTGTCTACTGGGCTAGAGCCAGCGTATATATTGGCCAGAGCTGTCCTAGCTGCAGGTACACACTGCCAGTCTGACTCTGATGGCGCGTTTATAACACCGATTCTGCTGAGGGCTTCATTTAGCCACATTAGTTTCAGTTGGTGGTTCTCTGTGGTATGGCTTTTCACGAAGTAGTGCCGTGTTTATGTGCAAAGTTTCTTGATGTTTACATTCACAGGCGATGGTTTGAAGTGAGCTCTTGAAGGTATGTCGGCAGCCCGCCTTGCTTGACTGTTGTACGAGCCCTCTAACTGATTAGGGGCCGCAACGACACGGTTGGCTGACTTCTTCTCCTTACCTTCCCTCCCCTTTAGTTCGCGACTGGCGTACCGGAAGTAACTTTACGCCATAACAAGAATAATGTAAACGTGAGTACTACGAAAGTAATTTTGAACATGACAGCTGTCTTGTTAATCGTGTAAACAAAACTGAACTTGTTGCTAATGATGCTTGCAAATAAAACGAAATGTTTTTGTTCTAAATAAGAGGTTATACAGTCGCAAAAGATGATTCGACACACATATGATTTGTAAAAAACCGTGTGAGTTATCGAGCATTAAGCTCTCATTTAAGTATATAGCCGAAAGAGTCAGCCTACAGTAACTGTCAAACGAACCCTTTCGTCCGCGACCGTGTGCCACAAAGGGCGCAGATTCACCATGAGATGGGGAAACTCGAAGACGTCTATTGTCTATTGAGGCCTAACCGCTCTAGTGTGCGAGTGAGACAGACGAGAACCTGCCTCATAGGGAAACCCAGTACAAGGCTTTTGTGGCCAAGGAGACGCAGCAGTGATAAATATGATGGACCAACGATAGGACATAAAGGAAAACATTTATGAAAACTATTTAATTTTATAGCAATTCATGAATGAAGCCACATTAATTTTAATCTACCATCCTTCATAAATCTTCATGGTAATCCCAATAAAACTTCAATATCGTTCATATCTCTAATAGTTCAGGATATACTGTTAAAGTGAAATTAACAAGCTTTGTAACAAAGCCCTGAATGCCAAAATCTGGATGCTTTGGTCGACCTTAACTATCGATATTTCATACAGAAGAGCGTCATTAAAATGACAAACGGTGTAAATTTTAACTCTGTAACTTTATTTGTTTAAAATATGTAGTATATTTCAACTATCACTTTTTTTTCATTTAAGCATCAGATCATCATTTCCTTCACACAAAACACATTGAACGATGACAGCATAACACATGAAGCATTAGGTAATAGAATATTAGATGTAAAGTATAGTGCCTAATAGTTGCTTTTGTTTCTTATTTATTTACCAGGAAGCACACTGCTGAAAGGATACTAGCCGCGACATTCAAAGTTAAGAAGGAAATTCTATTGGTTTTATGTAAATGAATTTAACGTTTATTATGTAATGGATATTATTGTTACTTTATTTAGAACGTGAATGTGGTCAGGCTTTGATTATTTAAATATGTTAAAATTGTAAAGTAATGTAGAATAAGTGGTAACCAATCAGATGGACGGCCTCAGGAAAGGGAACTGCCCTAGTCAGTTGAGCGAAGGTGTTCGGCGCGCGGGAAAACGCGAACGGGGACGGGCAGAGAGGAACAGTTCGGCTGGAGACACCAAAGTGGAGAGTTCTGGTCTAAACACCGAAGAGTACAGTTCGGCTTGATACAACACAGCGGACAGTCGGTCTTTAGGCAGCCAGGAAGTGAAACAGAAAGTTTCGCGTTATGTGGTATAGCGGACTTAGTCTCTGGAGTATCGGACTTGTGTTTCGCGATAAGGTTGTGAATAATCGAATTGTGTCAAATGGATATGCGCTCGAGTGTAACAGTAACAGTAAATCTAAATACGACCACTTTCGCTATTAGTTTGCTTTCTGAATAAATTTGAAAGGGATAACGGGAAGGGAAACTTTCGTGACAGGGACCGACACCAAGAACGTAGATTCGTGAGACCGGCACCTGGCGAAATGAACCAGCGTAATGGGAGATCGGGAAACTAAGGTCCGGAGATCGCAAAATATACTGGCGATGAATAGGACTCGAGTAAACAGAAACGTGATAGGTGTCAATAAATCGGCAGAAAGGCGCCAGAACATTGTAATGAAATTAGTAAGAGATGAGAATCATATAGGTAAATTTTCAAATCAGATCATACGAAAAAGGCGTAATCCTAAGATAATGAAAGATAACGATAAAGGCGGTGGCGACTATTTGGGAGCCGGCCGAAGTGGTCGTGCGGTTCTAGGCGCTGCAGTCTGGAACCGCGAGACCGCTACGGTCGCAGGTTCGAATCCTGCCTCGGGCATGGATGTGTGTGATGTCCTTAGGTTAGTTAGGTTTAAATAGTTCTAAGTTCTAGGGGACTAATGACCTCAGCAGTTGAGTCCCATAGTGCTCAGAGCCGTTTTTTGACTATTTGGGGCTAAATGATTTGTTTTATGAATGTGAGACGAAAGAGTGTGTGAATATTAATACAATGAAAGTTTCCATGTGCCAGAAGGAGGTTGAGGTGGAGCTGAATTTGGTGGAACTAGATGGTGTAGACAATTCTGACGAGGTACTATCCAGCGGTAACGACTGTAGTGATGAAGGTGATGATGTTTCGGGTGATACTGTGACGGCGAAAGTTGTTAAGGAGGTTAATAAGGGCAGCGTTGCATTAGTCTCGTCAGCTGTTGATGAAACAGTGTGTGTATCGGCGGATATTGCTGAATTATTTTGGAAGAAAAGTAATAGCGATGTTTTATGCGCTGAAGTTAGGGAAGTTGAAGTTGCTAGTATTGATACTTCAGAGGAAGAAATCTGTGCGTATCTTTCTACTAGTGGACGTGAACTCGAAATTCTGGATGGCTCTGTGGATCTTGAATGTTTCTTTGGGAATGAATGTGGATCTCAATTTGATGTGCGAACCGAAAGTAATGTGGCGCAGGAGCGTGTAGGAGGGGAAAAGGTATTCTGCTCAGGTTTAAATCAAAACACAGCGGAATTTAATGGCACCGTTGATGCTGAAATTGCACTACGCTGTAGCTATAATTTATGTGATGTGACGCCAGAGAATGGTGAAACTATGAACGATTCTTATATTGGTGATTTGTCGACGGAGGCAAATGAGCTTTTATGTAGCGAGATGTATGATGTATTAGCGGCTATTAGTGAAAGTTTTTGTGATGATTTGGAAGCAAAAATTTTATACTTTATTTCATTATAATGATGTAGTAGCTAGTAATGACGACAATTTTAAGGGAGAATACAGTGGGTTTGATTTTAATATAGAAAGTAATATTTGGACAGAATGGTATCTTAAGGAAGAGTGTGATTTTACTGTAACTGATTGGTGATGGTACGGTACATTACGATCGTTATTGCCTCATTTGTGGACTCGAGAGAACTTTAAGATAGCGAGATGTCTAAAAGGGAGAAAAAATGAAATTGGGGTGGAGGAAGCATTTAGTGAATTATTTTGGGATGAGTGCGAAGTTGCGAGGTGGATCGAAGAGGGTAGGTGTAGTCTGGAGATGGAAGAGAAGGGACGAGACATAGTTAATGACTTATAGAGGGAAAAGTGTTTAGAGCGAAAAGAAATTATTAATATTCAGTCTGTCATTGCAATTAAAGTAAATGACGAGAAAGTAGATGAACTGTTCGATTCTAGAAGTAACGTGTCGGCAGTATTGGAAGGTTTTGTACATGGAATAAAGTTTAAGAAATTGGTATTAGTACCTGTAAATAGTGTAAAAATGAAAACGGCAGTTGGCAGTTTAGGTAAGCCGATAAGCAAGAAGTGGTCTTGGATTTCGAGTGTGAGGAGAATCATTTTAGTATAGGATGATTTGTAGCGTATGGACTTGTAAAAGGTGTGGTGCTTCTAAGGTACTTGGATTTTGAAATTGAGGGTGAAAAAAGGAAATTAAAATTTAAGAATCTTTTGACAAGGGACGACCAGATTGCACACACATTAATTACACATGGTTGAGATGAAGAGAACAATGTGTGTCACAAGATACAGAAATGGTAGAAGCAGTCGAGTGTATATCGAAGGTATAGAAAAAAGAGTGATGTGTATTGTTGTGCCGTTATGAGGACATATTTTCTGATCGTCCCGGTAAAGTAACAGAATTCGAATACTCCATTAAAGTGAAGCCGCACTAGCCGGTTAAGTGCAAGCCTGTGGTGGGGCGGCGTCGGTCGTTCGCGTCTTTGTTAACGCTATCTTTCAGTCCACCTACCTCGACAGAATTCTTGCCGATGTCCCTTCACTCTGTGGTAGTAGATACGTGCTAGGCAGCGTAAAGCAGCGTTGATGAAACCACCACCTAATACCTATCACACAGAGGCCGCGTAACTCCGGATGAAAGTCGGTTCCTGAAAGTTCATGATTAAAAATCTGGCGTTCGGGATCTTCAGTCTACTTCCAGAAAATCGCTAAAAATTAGATTAACTCTGCTATTTATTCATATTGAAAAGCATGGAATGGCTTTCAAGACCGCATTTAATAGTGGGCGTTATCATTGAAACTTCACTGTCTGTATAGGAAATATTCACTGGAAAAGGAGCCAGAATTTTAGTAAGTCCGACCCAAATAATTTTCACGTTCTACCAGTCACAGACCCACAACTATTCGCGAGTTAAACATTCGGTCGTTTCAGTGGCCTTCTTCGTAAGATGTGCTCGCCAAAATGTTCCGTACAGAGCACACAGAGCACGAAACACGCCACGCGGAGTTCTTACTACGACCAGAAACTCCACACGGTCATATCTCTTAAACTATTTAACATAGAAACACCAAACTTTCATTACAATGTTCGTGGCTCCAGTCGCTTTATTCACGATATGTTCGATCCGAAATTATCTCACTATTCCGTCATCTTACAGAGTATTTTTAAGGAACCATCTAACATCGTGTTATCCGTAGACCGGCTAGCAAGCGACTCCTCTCGCCGTACTCTCCTATCTACCCAATCCTCTTTTAGCGCGGGAACTGCTTAATTGCGATTGGCTGTAACATTCTCACGGCAAGTCTTGGCTCATCCAATCGCTAATTTGGTAGTAATTAATGTCAGCAAATCTTTAATTTCTTTAATTTTGTTTAATCAAAATAAACAAGGTGCGAAATATTCTTCAAATTGGTAAATAAACTTATTCCACCTCTAACTTCTATTCTGGCTACTTTTATACAAAAGCAAGCACACACCGACATACGTCACCTGAATCGTGGTTGCAACATAACCTTCCCACCGTTCGTTTGTGCAAGGTTTTACGTAAAATAAAATATTAAATTTTAACGTCTGTCCCACATACACTCTCTCAATCATTCTCTCGCGCACACATGGCAAAATATAATAAAATAATAATTTTGACCGATTTTTGTATTACGTAATGCACAGTGACTAAAGTTTTAGAAAGAACATTCTAATTAATTGATATTTATGCACTGACAACTTTGGAATGGCTTCAAATGATAATGGAAGTCAGCCTGTTATTGTTCCTAACTTGGTTTTAAGGAACTAGCGCAGTTTTTAGGACTTATAGGTAATTCTATTTATCTCCTGCACTAGAATAAATAAAAATCTGAAATTTTGACAGCATCACTCCATTAACAACAAAAGGCTGTGTACCGAATTTGAATAAAATCGTATAATAACTAATATGGATGATTTAGATTCGTAGAGGGTATGAATCTTCGTATCGACTGAATGTTACGCTATGGCCGAGCGGTTCTAAGCGCTTCAGTCTGGAACCGCGCGACCGCTACGGTCGCAGGTTCGAATCCCCCCTCGGGCATGGATGTGTGTGATGTCCTTAGGTTAGTTGGGTTTAAATAGTTCTAAGTTCTAGGGGACTGATGACCTCAGATGTTAAGTCCTATAGTGCTCAGAGCCATTTCAACCATTTTTTTTTTTTTTTTTTTTTTTTGTGTTACGCTATGCAGTTCTCACGGCAGGCAGCGTCAGCTGTGCTGTGAACTGAGCGAAAACAAACATAGACATCCTGCAGCCAACGTACTAGACGGCTGCGTGCCTTACTCCAATGAATGTTATCTGGTAATAACTTGCTGCGTTACAAGCCATATATAATTCCTATTGCTGATCAGGAAGCCGTCAGGGCCAGGTTAAGGCAAATGCTAGTATGGGATATTATAGAGCAGTGTAGGAGCGCTTACTGTAATCCCATTGTAATTGTGAAGAAAAAAGACAAATTGGTTAGAATCGTGTTAGGCGCGCGTAAGATAAATAAGTTAATTGGGGGAAAACTCAGCCTGGTAATATGGAGGAACTGCTGCCGTAGTTCAGGAACATAAAATTGATGTCTAGTGTTGACTTGACCTCAAGATTTTGGCAAATCCCATTGACAGAAGAAACCAGCTTTCTTCGAAGGTCAAAGCTACCGGTTTCAGGTTGTACTGTTCGGCCTCACGATTTCAGTGGCAGTATTTGTGAGAGCGCTAGGCCATCTCTTAGGACAACGCTTAATGAGCAAGTTGGTGATCTATGTGGACGACATTTTAATAGCGACGGAATACTGGTACGAACACTGTGAATATCTGGAGGAAGTGCTTGTGGCCTTAAGACGAGGAGGGATGGCGCTACAGATTGCCAAATGCTAATTTGTCCCAGCGGAATTCAGTTTGTGGGACACACTCTTACATATGAGGGAATTTTACCGAGTACTGAAAACTAAAATCAATCACGGATTGTAAAAGGCCAACCAACAGTAAGCAATTAAAATCATACCTCGGATTATGTTGGTTTTATCGAAAATTCTTGGTGGATGGAGGAATGAATAACCCAGATTCATGTAAATTATTAAAGAAAAACGCATCATGGAAATGGACGGAGGAATGTGAAAAGAAATTTCAGAACATAAATGATAAATTGTGTGCAAGCTAGATGCTCTATTATCCCGACAAGACACTTCCGTTCTGTTTGTCGTCGGACAGTTCAGATTATGGGATAGGCTGGGAAATCTTCCAAGAAAAACAAATAGGCGAAAAGATAGAACACCGGAGTGTGGCTTTTGCCAGCCGCATAATCAACAAACACGAACGCGGATACAGGATATGAGGGAAGAAGCTGCTTGCAATCGTGTATGGATTAAAAAAGTTCCGTATTTATTTGGGGGTTAGAGAGGTAACAGTGCTATCTGACCATAAGGCCCTTAGCTTTCTCAAAATTGTAGAACACTAACCGACCGTTTGATGCGCTGGGCAATGATCCTGCAGCAAATTTTGTTACCAGATACGCTACATTAAAGGGCCGAGAACTGCGTTGCCGATGCTCTGTCGCGGCCGCCCGTTGGAGACGAAGACAATGGAGGGGAGGAGACAAAGAACGAAATTTCATCTGCTGTACATGTAAGGAGTACCGGGGGGAAAAAGGAAATTCGCGCGGTCTGCAGGGATATGCGGAGATCGCAAAATGATGACCCTGAACTGAAGAACATCAAAATTTACCTTGACAGCAAGGGCTACGAAAAAATACCCCGCTATTTCAAGATCCACAAGGGTGTGCTGTTTCGCAGAAGAGACGAGAAGACGGATCACTGGAGACTTTGCTTCCCAGAGAAATATGTGGAACAGCTGATAGATTATGTCCATGTAAGTCACTGTCATTACGGGGCCCAGAAGTGCACCGAACTTATAGAGCAATACACCCACATTCATAACCTCGGCAGACGAGTACGCGCACAGCTGGCTGCCTGTGATCAACGTCAGCGAGTAAAATACTGCACTAAAACTCAGCAAGGGGAAATGCAAAGTATAATACCGACCAAGGTAGGAGAGTTATTGGCGGTTGACAATTTTGGCCCACCGCCTACAGGACGTGGCGATATGAAGTACATATTTGCTGTCGTGGACCTCTTTTCAAAATTTATTCAACTTTATCCGATACGGAAAGCTAACGGTAAGACGATGATAGCCAAATTTGAAAAGGATTTCTTTAAAAACGCAATCAAACCAGAAAGGCTGTTATCTCACAATGGATCACAGTTTACGTCAAACGTGTGGAACAAAATTATGAACGACCAGGATATAAAACATCGTATACCAACCGGCGAGTAACCCTTGCGGGCGGTATATGCGAGAAGTTGGACGACTGTGTCGGAATTACGCCAGTGGTAGACACTCAAAATGGGTGGAATGCGTACGTTCATTTGAGGACGCTCTAAACAGCGTGAAAAGTAACGCAACTGGGTATTCGCCCTTGGAGGTGATAACGGGAGTAAAGGAGTACCCGCAGAGCCTGGCGGTGTCGACCTCTGAGAGGGAGCAGGTGGTAACATCCAGCATGGAGAAGTTGGCAGCGGAAAGGAAGAAACGGCATGATGGACGGTACGAACCAATTAAATACAAAATAGGTGCAAAGTCCTCGTACGTACGAAAGAAATGCCCAGCGAAGTGGATGGAGAAATAGAAAGGTTGTTTGAGCCGCAGTATGGGCCATTTGTAGTGGCAGAACGTCCGCACCCTAATGCCTACTGACTCAAAAACCCTGTTTCCGGAAAAGTATAGGATTAAGAAATGTGACAGAACTGAGACTGTACATTTAGTAGGGGAAAGTAGGCTAAGAAATACGTGTATCTGTGTTTAGATTATAAGATTATTTTGGAGGAGTAATTTGCAACGTCTTATATCCGGACTTATTCTAGCTTGTTTGTTCCGTCATATAGCGATTTTTTTTTTTTTTTTTTGCTCTGGGTCTGTGCAATTATAAAGAGATAGTTTAGATGCACATTTGGGTGCGAGGATGTCGGAGAACTCAGTTATTTGATTAACGGTACCAAATCAAAAATCAGTGTACAGTATGCGTATAAATTTGGTTTTTGGGGATATATAAGGGATTTATTTATCTGTATGTATGTGTTAGGCTTACGTTTTTGGAAGATTTTATGTTTTTGGATATTTCCTAATTATAAGTTGTGGTCACGCCAATTTGGGTGCATGGAGGTCGGAGAAATTTGGAAAATGAAAATTAATAATGCTTACATAGGAAGACAGATGTCTTATCTGAAAATACTTGGGCGAATAATTTGTTGTTGTATGGAGTAAGGATTTATGTACACAGCTTCACTGCATGGAATTAAACGAGGGGTGAGATTTGCTCATTTTTGTTGTTAATTTTGAGTCTAAGGGAGTTAATTAAATTAAAAGGAAATATTAATTTACCGATGAAGTCGATTGGGGATCCGTCGCGAGATGCATGTCACTAGTGGGACTTGAATAACATGTCAGAAAAATTGAAGAATTTACGAGCATCTTGCAAACGCTGTAAATCAATTATTTACTGTGTAGTTTAGACCTGTTTGTATCGATTCCACTGGGAGAAGTGTTCAGTGCAGATCGTGGATGGTTTCGGAAAGTGTTTGTTTTCTGGTATCTGCACCCGATTCGAATTTCAACAGATTTGTTCCCGAAAAACGTTGGCAATGGAATGCAGAGCCATACAAAATTTCAGCGGGGTACTCGGATCCGAATCTGTGGAGCGCCGCTGAAGACTTCGTTGTGACAAAAAGAATGTGTGAAAGTGAGCGCTGTGGCGCTCATATTTCTGCAGCCTTTCAATAGACAGTCGTGTTTGATAAATGTATAGTTTTATTTGGCATTTAATTATAATGCCGCAATTCATAATTTATGTTACATATAACTTTCTTTAAATTTAGAGCATGTTGAATCAACACCACTACAAACAATCACGCCATTGATCTGGCGCTTAGGATATTTATGTTATTGTATTACGAATTTGTATCTTGAATATTTGGGTGCTACTTCATAACATACATGGTACGCCATTATGTTATAAATAGTTTGGACAAGAAGAGAATAGAAGCTTTCGAAATGTGGTGCTACAGAAGAATGCTGAAGATTAGATGGGTAGATCACATAACTAATGAGGAAGTATTGAATAGGATTGGGGAGAAGATAAGTTTGTGGCACAACTTGACCAGAGGAATGGATCGGTTGGTAGGACATGTTCTGAGGCATCAAGGGATCACCAATTTAGTATTGGAGGGCAGCGTGGAGGGTAAAAATCGTAGAGGGAGACCAAGAGATGAATACAGTAAGCAGATTCAGAAGGATGTAGGTTGAAGTAGGTACTGGGAGATGAAGAAGCTTGCACAGGATAGAGTAGCATGGAGAGCTGCATCAAACCAGTCTCAGGACTGAAGACCACAACATCAACATTATGTTATAAAGTGGAGGTGTGCGAGTTAACGAGCATTTCGCTCTCATTTAAGTATATGTCCGAAAGAGACAGCCTACAGGAATTGCGAAACAAACTTGGTCGTCCAGGCCCATGTGCCACAAAGGGCGTAAATCCATCACGAGAAGGGGAAACAAAATGACGTCTATTGTCTGTTGAGGCGTACGTACTGTAGTGTGCGAGAGAGACACACGCGAACCTACGTCATAAAGAAACACGTAGATGCTGTTTTTGGCCAAGGAGACGTAGCAGTGCTAAATATGCTGAAACTTTTATGAAAACTAGTTAATTCTGTACCAATTCGTGAATGAAGCCGCAGTAATTTTAATCTACCATCATTCATATATTTTCATTATAATCCCAATAAAACTTAAATATTGTTCATATCTGTAACAGATTAAGATTTGCTGTTAAACTGAAATTAACAAGTCTTGTAACAAAGTCCTGAATGGTAAAATCTTAACGCTTTGGTCGATCTTAACGATCGATTTTCATATAGAAGAGCATCATAAAAATGGCAAAAGTTGTATATATCAAGTCTGTAACTTTATTAGCTTAAAAATGTTGTTGTTGTGGTGGTCTTCAGTCCTGAGACTGGTTTGATGCAGCTATCCATGCTACTCTATCCTGTGCAAGCTTCTTCCTCTCCCTGTACCTACTGCAACCTACATCCTTCTGAGTCTGTTTAGCGTATTCATCCCTAGATCTCCCTCTACGATTTTTACCCTCCGCGCAGTCCTCCAATACTAAATTGGTGATCCCTTGATGCCTCAGAATGTGTCCTACCAACCTATTCCTTCATTTAGTCAAGTTGTGCCGCAAATTTCTCTTCTCCCCAATTCTATTCAATACCTCATCATTAGTTATGTGATCTACCCATCTAACCCTCAGAATTCTTCTGTAGCACCACATTCCGAAAGCTTCTATTCTATTGCTGTCTACACTATTTATTGTCCACGTTTCACTTCCATACATGGCTACACTCCATAAAAATACTTCCAGAAACGACTTCCTGACACTTGAATCTATACTCGATGTTAACAAATTTGTTTTCTTCAGAAACGCTTCCCTTGCCACTGCCAGTCTACATTTTATATCCTCTCTACTTCGACCATCATCAGATATTTTGCTCCCGAAATAGCAAAACTCCTATACTACTTTAAGTGTCTCATATCCCAATCTAATTCCCTCGCATCACCTGATTTAATTCGACTACATTCCATTATCCTCGTTTTGCTTTTGTTGATATTCATCTTATATCTTCCTTTCAAGGCACTGTCCATTCCGTTCACCTGGTCTTCCAGGACCTTTGCTGTCTCTTACAGAATTACAATGTCATCGGTGAACGTCAAAGTTTTCATTCCTTCTCCATGGATTTTAATTCCTACTCCGAATTCTTCTTTTGTTTCGTTTACTGCATGCTCAATATACAGGTTGAATAGCATCGGGGATATGCTACAATCCTGTCTCACTCCCTTCCAAACCACTGCTTCCCTTTAATGTTTCTCGACTCTTATTACTGCCATCTGGTTTCTGTACAAATTGTAAATAGCCTTTCGTTCCTTGTATTTTACCCCTGCCACCTTCAGAATTTGAAACAGAGTATTTCAGTCAACATTGTCGAAAGTTTTCTCTAAGTTTACAAATGCTACAAACGTATGTTTTCTATTCCTTAATCTATTTTCTAAGATAAGTTGTCGGGTCAGTATTGCCTCACTTGTTCCAACTTTTCTACGGAATCCTAACTGACCTTTCCCGATGTCGGCTTCTACCTGTTTTTCAATTCGTCTGTAAAGAATTCGCGTTAGTATTTTGAACCCGTGACTTATTAAACTGATAATTCGGTAAATTTCACATCTGTCAAACCCTGCTTCCTTTGGGATTGGAATTATTATATTCTTCTTGAAGTCTGAGGGCATTTCGCCTGTCTCATACATCTTGCTCACCATATGGTAGAGTTTCGTCAGGGCTGACTCTCCCAAGGCTATCAGTAGTTCTAATGAAATGCTGTCTACTCCCGGGGCCTTGTTTCAATTCAGGTCTTTCAGTGCTTTGTCAAACTCTTCACGCAGTATCATATCTACATCCTCTTCCATTTCCATAATATTCTCCTCAAGAACATAGCCCTTGTATAGACCCCCTATATACTCCTTCCACCTTTCTGTTTTCCCTTCTTTGCATAGAACTGGGTTTCCATGTGAGCTCTTGATATTCAAGCAAGTGGTTCTCTTTTCTGCAAAGGTGTCTTTAATTTTCCTGTAGGCAGTATCTATCTTACCCCTAGTGATATACGCCTCTACATCCTTACATTTATCCTCTAGCCATCCCTGCTTAGCCATTTTGCACTTGCTGTCGATCATATTTTTGAGACGGTTGTATTCCTTTTTGCCTACTTCATTTACTGCATTTTTGTATTTTCTCCTTTAATCAATTTAATTCAGTATCTGTTCTGTTACCCAAGGATTTCTATCAGCCTTCGTCTTTTTAAATACTTCATGCTCTGCTGCCTTCACTATTTCATCTCTCAAAGCTACCCATTCATCTTCTACTATATATCTTTCCCCATTCTTGTCAATCGTTCTCTAATGCTCTGCCTGAAACTCTCTACAACCTATGGTTCTGTCAGATTATCCAGGTCGCATCTCTTTAAATTCCCGCCTTTTTGTAGTTTCTTTTGTTTTAATCAACAGTTCATAACCAATAGATTGTGGTCAGAGTCCACATCTGCCCCTGGAAATGTCTGACAATTTAAAACCTGTTTCCTACATCTCTGTCTTACAATTATACAGGGTGTTACAAAAAGGTACGGCCAAACTTTCAGGAAACATTCCTCACACACAAATAAAGAAAAGATGTTATGTGGACATCTGTCCGGAAACGTTTGGTTTCCATGTTAGAGCTCATTTGAGTTTCGTCCACCTACGCTCAATGGCGCACGTTATCATGATTTCATACGGGATACTCTACCTGTGCTGCTAGAACATGTGCCTTTACAAGTACGACACAACATGTGGTTCATGCTGGATGGAGCTCCTGCACATTTCAGTCGCAGTGTTCGTACGCTTCTCAACAACAGATTCGGTGATCGATGGATTGGTAGAGGCGGACTAATTCCATGGCCTCCACGCTCTCCTGACCTCAACCCTCTTGACTTTCATTTATGGGGGCATTTGAAAGCTCTTGTCTACTCAACCCCGGTACCAAATGTAGAGACTCTTCGTGCTCGTATTGTGGACGGCTGAGATACAATACGCCATTCTCCAGGCTGCATCAGCGCATCAGGCATTCCATGCGACGGAGGGTGGATCCAAGTATCCTCGCTAACGGAGGACATTTTGAACATTTCCTGTAACAAAGTGTTTGAAGTCACGCTGGTACGTTCTGTTGCTGTGTGTTTCCATTCTATGATTAATGTGATTTGAAGAGAAGTAATAAAATGAGCTTCAACATGGAAAGTAAGCGTTTCCGGACACATGTCCACATAACATATTTTCTTTCTCTGTGTGTGAGGAATGTTTCCTGAGAGTTTGGCCATACCTTCTTGTGACACCCTGTATAATCTATCTTAAACCTGTCAGTATCTCCAGGCTTCTTCTATACGTACAATTTTCTTTTATGATTCTTGAACCAAGTGTTAGCTATGATTATGTTATGCACTGTGCAACATTCTACCTGGCGACTTCCACTTTCATTCCTCACCCCCATTCCATATTCACCTACTACATTTCCTTCTCTTCTTTTTCCTAATATCGAATTCCAGTCATCCATGACTATTAAATTTTCGTCTCCCTTCACTGTCTGAATAATTTCTTTTCTCTCATCATAACATTTCATCAATCTCTTCATCATCTGCGGAGCTAGTCGGCAAATAAACTTTTACTACTGTGGTAGGCGAGGGCTTTGTATCTATCTTGGCCACAATAATGCGTTCACTATGCTGTTTATAGTAGCTTACCCGCATTCCTATTTTTTTTATTCATTATTAAACCTACTCCTGTATTACCCCTATTTGGTTTTGTGTTTATAACCCTGTATTCACCTGACCAGAAGTCTTGTTCCTCCTGCCACCGAACTTCGCTAGTTCCCCCGGAGTGGCCGTGCGGTTCTAGGCGCTACAGTTTGGAGTCGAACGACCGCTACGGTCGCAGGTTCGAGTCCTGCCTCGGGCATGGATGTGTGTGATGTCCTTAGGTTAGTTAGGTTTAATTAGTTCTAAGTTCTAGGCGACTGATGGCCTCAGAAGTTAAGTCGCATAGTGCTCAGAGCCATTTGAACCATTTGAATTCCCGCTGTACCTGACTTAAACCTATCCATTTCCCTTCCCAGTTTAACACATATAGTAAATTAAAAATATCAGTATTTTCAGTTAAGCATCAGAGCATCATTTCCTCCACACAAAACACATTGAACGATGACAGCATCGCACCTTATTGAATCATTAGGTAATGGAATACTTGTTGCAAAGTTTAGTGCATGACAGTTACTTTTCCTCTTTATTTATTAATCATAAATCACAATGGTCCAAGGCTATTGGCCGTGACATTCAGAGATAAGAACGAAGTTGTATTGGTTTTTTGTAAATGAATTTAACGTTTACTATGTAATGGATATTATTGTTACTTTATTTAGAACGTGAAAGTGGCCAAGCTTTGTTTATTTAAATATGTTAAAATGTAAAATGGTCTAGAACAGGCTGTAGCCAATCAGATGGACTGCCTAAGGAAAGGGAACTGTCCTAGTCAGTTGAGCGAAGATGTTCTGCGTGGTCGGGGATGGGCAGAGAGGACGCAAGTGGACAGTTCTGATCCAGACACCAAAGTGTACAGTTCGGATTGAGATGCGAAAGCGGACAGTCGGTCTTTAGGCAGCTAGGAAGTGAAACCACAGAGAAAATTTCTCGTTGTGTGGTACCGCGGGACTTAGTGTCTTGAGCGGTGAGCAGACGCGCGCCTGGTGTGAACTCTGACTTTTCGTGTGAATGACGAGTTGGACTATCGAACTTGTAATTCGTGATAAAATTGTGAATGATAGATCTGTGTCAAATGGATATGCGCTCGAGTGTAACAATACCTCTATATACGACCGGTTTCGCTATTAATTTTGCTTTCTGAATAAACATTATTGTAACCTAGTCGCAACTGTGCGGCCTGCATCATTTATGGGTCGTTAATTTTGTCGCCGAAATTATTATTACTGTTATTGTATGTTACATTAACCTCGTATTTCACAAACTTGCCATCAACCAGACAATTTAACCAGACGGTCACAAGTGTCTAATTTAGGGCTTGTAATGCGACACGTGCGGTTCAACCCCTAGACGAGTTTGAACGAAGACATTTCGATAAAGGGGAACCGTAAGTGCTTCCGGACATATTTGGGACGTTATCTCGCAACCGGTGACTGCGAAAGAGAGGCCTCAAAAACCACAAGACAACATCAAATACTAATCTTTGGATCGTTCTTTCTTTTTAAGCTACTTCCGGGACAGAGTTGCTGGGTGACTACAGAAAATCCAACAACAAATTCGTAAACGTCACACTCTGATTAATTACGGGAAAACGTAAGCATTGTGAGAAAACTAAATGCTCGTTACCGCGCCCGATGCGTGCACAAAGCACACTGTGTTGGCTTCACGGGAGTATTTAATACGCACGCGTGTCGGCACGGAAACCTTACAAACGCGCCACCACCACCGGCCGGATTATCGCCCGATGCCACGTGGGAGCCTCTCGTGCTCTCTGTGAGTACAGCAGTGCTTTCTGGGAAACGAAAACAGCGCTCGTCTCAGGGGCCAGATTTGGCACAGGCTGTAGCATTTTCATTCGTTGACTTGATATCGATACGGACAGCTTAAAATACAATACCTATGAGCTACATAACAACGTATGAAGCTAGACAGCCAATTTAGTAAAAGGACAGTCACAGAAGGTCTCCTTGAACGCAAAATCTTCAGCGGATGCGGAAATCTGGTGCACCACCGGATGAATGTAACATGAAAATTCTTGTTCACGGCACATATTAATGATTTTGCGGATAATATCGGGTGATGCCTCAGACTTTTCGGTGATGGTTTAGTTATATGTGACAAAATTCTGTCCGATAAAAACGGAAGATTTATTCAATTAGAGCTTCAAGAACTGTCAGTCAGCAACAAAGATTGCATTTCCACACGTTGAGAGCTAATAGCCAAAGTTGTGGAATTCACGAATCATGACTACGGGATTAATATGTGGAAAGTGGGGTCAGTTATGTACGTGTACTGTAGGGAAGTGATGTGTGAAAGGATAAATTGGAACGACTACTACTTAGGTGAAGCAGACCCACTGGTAGCATTCTGGGAAACAGCATCTTCAACATAGATAGACGGCATGGAAGTGAACACTATGTAGCGCGCCATTTAATATTCTCAAAAAGTTATACTGAGTTTATCTTGATCATAAAATCAATAGCAAGGGTGACCAGTATCAGCTTTTAAACAGTCATCGGAACTATAAACGAACATGAAAGTCAGGATACAATCATTATTGTAAAATATCAAGTTAAAAAGCGTGTACATATTTACAACTAAATCTAGATGACTACTCTGCAACTTACACGTAAGTGCCTGCCAGAGTGTTCGCAGAAACACTTGTATCTTTACCTTTTTCTGTCAGCATGTGCGGTCTTATCTCTTGAAGCACTATCTCGAATTTGATAAGGTTTTACAGGAGGAAGGTTAGCGTAAATAATATATTACTGTTATACCAGACAAGCCGTCCGGCCGTAGATTCCGTAAGAAGACGAGATGGGTCGCTAGTTCACAATATTTCTTGGCGTTTACTCTCTCGAATAACTCTTCCTGAAAGTTAACACAGGGCCTTGCCGTGAGAGCTTTGATTTCTCTCACTTCATTATGATGGTCGTTTCTGCCTGTGTAGGTAGTAGTCAATGAAATAATTTCGCACTCGGAGGATAAAGTTGCTGATTGAAGTTTCGTGAAAAGATCTCGCGGCAATTAAACACGCCTTCGCTGCCACCCCAACGAGCGTATTACGCCCGTGACTCTCTCTTCCTTAACTCGCGATGGTACGAAACGAGATGCCCTTTTTTGAACATTTTTACTGTCGTCCATCAGTCCTACCTGGGAAAAATCCCATACCGCACAAAACTATTTCTGCAGACACCGGACAGGCACTGAGTAGGCAATCTCTTTAGCAGATTTTTTTGTCCCCTCTAACGGCTCTGACAGTAAAACACCGTCTTTGTTTGGCCTTCCAACAACATCTTTTAAAAAAAAATATACATGTTCGTCGTTTCAAAATCTTAAATCTCTGAAAGTTCTTCACCGGATGCTTCAAAATATTGACACATAGTAGCATTGGAACACGCGCGTTTTTTTTACCTATTTTCATGTATATATTAAATTTGTACTGTACAAAGGGAACACGTTATCACCAAACACCTCGAAAACTTCTTGACCAATTTACTTCAAATTTCTACACAATTACCCTAATGAACATTCAGAAGGACATACACTATATATTTTCACATAAATTGCTTAAGTACATGGGCAATATGTGAAGCGAAACATTGTTGTCAAACATACGAAAAAGTACTCGACTGATTTACCTCTATTTTTTACATGTTAACTTTGGACACGTGCAGTCGTTTTTAACTTTATTACTGCAGAATATGAACTTGCCATAACAATAAACAAGGATCAAGATAGGAGAGAAAAGGGGAAGAGAAGACAGTGGGGTGGGAGAAAACGAACATAGAATGCGGAAAGGGGAGATGCTCATAGAGAGAGGTCAGGAGGAGATCGAGGAGGGATGAGAAGGTCGAGATAGAAAGGAGGGAGAGGCTCATGAACAGAGAAATGGGGAGAGAGAGTGGGGGCAGAAGGAGATGGAGAGAGAAAGGAGGAGAAATTGGACTGAAAAAGGGTTGGGGGTGACAGTGGGAAACGCAGAGGTGCTGGAAGAGATGGAGAGAGAAGGGGAGGAGAAGATGGGCTGAGAGGATGGTAAGAGGCGACAGAGACGGGGGAAGGAGGTGTGAGGGAGGAGGGGACAGATCAGGTGAGGAGCAGACTTACAAGAAAGAGGAGTTTAGGTCGTATATCCAGTTCACATACGTATTATAAATGCGTGCTTTCGCTGTTCTTCTCTTCCATTTCACGAGAGAGATCCACAGCAACGAGCGGCCGGGAACGGTTTTCTTATACGATGGTTCCTAATTAAGTTGTTTTTAATTGTAGGACAAATACATCCATCACGATGGATACAACAGTCTTACTCTGGAACACCAATGTCAAATACGTTGGTCTAATTCCAGTTCGCCGGCCGGTGTGGCCGTGTGGTTCTAGGCACTACAGTCTGGAACCGCGTGACCGCTACGGTCGCAGGTTCGAATCCTGCCCCGGGCTTGGATGTGTGTGATGTCCTTAGATTAGTTAGGCTTAAGAAGTTCTACGTTCTAGGGGACTGATGACCTCAGAAGTTAAGTCCCATAGGGCTCACAGCCATTTGAACCATTTCTTAACAGATATCCTGTCATATTTTCCCTTCTTTTGAGAGTGTTTTCCATTTATTCCTTTCCTCGCTGAATCTGCGGAGAACCTTCTGATTCCTTACCTTATCATTCCACTTAGTTTCCAACATTTTTCTATAGCACCACATCAGAAATGCTTCGATTCTCTTTTTTCCCGATTTAATACAGTCCATGTCTCACTGCGATACAATGCTGAGCTTCAAATGTACAATCTCAGAAGTTTATTCCTCAAATTAAGGCCTCTCTTTGATACAAGCAGACTTCTGTTGGTCAAGGATGCCCTTTTTCCCAATGCTGGTCTGCTTTTTATGTCCTCCTTGGTCCCTCCGTCATGGCTTATTTTGCAACTTAGGCAGCATAATTCCTTCACTTCATCTACTTCTTGATCACCAATCCTGATGTTAAGTTCCTCGCTGTTCTGTTCACTGCCACTCCTAATTATTTTACTCCGTTTGTGATTTGCTTTCAGTCCATATTCTATATCCTTTAGTCTGTTCTGTTCGTTCGACAGGTCCTGTTATTTTACTTCACTTTCACTGAGAATAGCAACGTCAACAGCGATCTGAATACTGATATCCTTCCACCTTGAATTTTATTCTCACTTTTGAACCTTTCCTCTATTTCTTCTTACTTTTTTTTTAATCTGTGCATTCCATTCTTCGTCTTCCACTCGTATTGTTCCGTCTTCGTTCTAGTACGTTTGTACGTACTATATTTCCTTATAGTTCGGCCTTATTTTTTGAAGGATTTCTAGCATCTTGCAACATTTTAGATTGTCGATCGCTTTTTGCAGGTCGACAGATCCTGCGAACGTGTCTTGATTTTGCTTCAGTCTAGCTTCCATTATCAAACGTAACTTCAGATTTGCATTTATGGTGTCTTTACATTTAACTGAAGCCAAACTGATCTAACAGATCCTCAATTTTCTTTTCTGCTCTTCTGTATATTATAGTTGTCAACAACTTACATCCACACATATGATCTTGGCATCTGTTAGCCATACTGTAGGAACTGTCTTAATGATCCATTGACTATGGAGCATAGATTGCGCTGTTTTCACTATTTCTGACATTTCAAAATTGAGAGCCTGAGTGGTACTCCAATCCTGGACCCCGAACTCTGCGGGAATGCTCTTATCGACAGAGATATGCAGGCATTCCTGACGATTCTCCGTAATAGCTCTCTTACGATAATATTTACCTAACGCTCTATGATGACACATACTACAGCACTTTATTCACTCAACTCAGTTGTTAGACCTTCCTCGCAGGTTAAATCTTGGTTCAAGATCGGGACTCAAACCCGTAACATAACCCTTCGCGGGCAGTGTCATGGCAACATCTGTTACGCACATTTATACTACCAGGTAGTAACATAGCGGTGCGTGCTATTCTGTAATGTGAAAAACATTCCAGAATCATCACACTTGTTTGTACGATAACAATACTTCAGCTGAAGGTAGCCTATTTGGAACCTAGTTGTGAAGGATATATTCACTGAGATGATATGGATGGAGAGGTAGTGACCTAAAGTTCCTGACTACCGGACATTACCCCAATGCCTCGGATACAAAGAGAATGGGCCGCTGAGGAAACTTCGTCGCAGATTACAATTGCCTGCCAGGCCGGGAGTCGAACCTGCGATCTTCGTGACTCTGTTGCTGGTGATCCGCCTATCGGAGGGTCACGTTAAGCTCGAGACATCTCTTGGTGATATTCGAGATGAGTAGACTATGCCCTGGCGCATGTTGTCATATTTTATCTTCTCTCATAGTCACAATACACGAATGTGACACCACAATGCACAAACTCCTATTACAGTCACGTACCATCAACAGACACACTTGACAATAGCTATCAAACGCCGGTCGATGTGGCCGAGCGGTTCTAGGCGCTTCAGTTTGCAACCGCGCGACCGCTACGGTCGCAGGTTCGAATCCTGCCTCGGGAGTGGATGTGTGTGATGTCCTTAGGTTACTTAGGTTTAAGTAGTTCTAAGTTCTAGGGGACTGATGACTTCAGATGTTAAGTCCCATAGTGCTCAGAGCCATTTGAAACTACCAAATATTTTACGATTAGACGCCCGAATCTACCCACCATTTGTTGAGGCAGCTATGTCATACAACTTCCTTTACCCACCTAGCATCCCGCTATAAGTGTTTCACGATGTCCTTGGAACCACTGAAGCTGGTTCAATGACGATGATATATACAAAAACTGAGTGATTCATCACTTTCAGGAGGGTCGTTGCCATCCCGCTTCCGGACCATCTGCTTTCAGACGGTGTCAAAAAAGCTTTTAGGCGAATGGAAAGGTAGTATTTTGAAGAACATGTAATCCTCTTTCCCTCCCCATACGTGCCCAAGTGAATTAGTGATCCATTGCCTACAATACTGACGAAAAATAAGAATAATGTCATTCCCAGTTCTTCTTTCAATCCTAAATGTGACTGGGTTTAATTAAAACATCCGTACTCCACGGGAAGAGAGTCCGCAGTGGCACAGAGATTTCCTAAATCGGAAATTTCCATCCATCTCACATTTTTCTTTTCCATTTTGTTTTAGAGATGGAACTAAAGTAACGAAGGGCTTCTTTAGCTTATGTGAAAGTTGACAGTTCAGTGACAATTTCTATCGCTAGTATGTCTTTAAGAATACTATTTAGTGTATTTTTTTTTTATTTTCAGATTCTTAAACCTATTTTGAGTAATATAAGGAGCAGTCAAATGAAAACGACGCAGATGAGAAAAACATTAGGTAAACTCGAACAGTCCTCTGGTGTACCGCCAGTATATAGTGTCCAACAGGCACAACATTTCGGCGATCAGACACGTCACCATCGTCAGGTCTGCTGACGAACTGAGCTCCTGACTGACTGGAGTGTCTGATGGGTAACTAGACCCCTATATATTCCGAAGCCCGGGACAAGGTGTCTCTCCCCTCGTGTCTGGTGTTTGGGGTTATGGATGGGGGGGATTTAACTCATTTGAGGAATTTTAGGGTGTTGGTTGATTAGGGAATAGGATGTCTGAAGTCTTGACTTCCTGTGTCCCAACGCGCCGATGACGTTAAGGCTCGGAGAACGTACATGACCCTGGCCCCATCAAAAGGTCACGAACTGCGTTCCCGGCGTCTTGCGGTATACGTCGGAAGGTTTTTGGCTGCTGTGGAGCAGCCTTCGCCTGAACGTTCTTCGTCTGAGGTTCTTCGGAGACCTGAGCTGCCTTTGGCTTGGTGGCTGCCTCAACCTTGCGGGAGGCGGCCAGTTCGAGCAGCTCGTCTTTGGAGATCCGCACCACCAGTTTCTTCTTGGGTGGCGGCTGAGCGTGATCTGCCTCCGAATCAGTTGTGTTCATTGCTTCTGTGGGCTCCGGCCCGGGGGGGGGGGGGGGGGAGCAGGTGCGGGGGGCCGCAAGGCTTTGGTGGCAGAAGCCAATTCGGCCCGCAGCCGCTGGATTTCCCGATGAGCTGCGGCCAGCTCGTCTCGTAGGGCGGTCCTCTCTGCCACGAATGCGGCTTTGAGGTCCGCTATTGCGTCTTCTGTGGCCGCACGAAGCTTGTTGTGCGGCACAGCGTCATCATGGTGGCGTCTTTCGGGGGGCGGAGGAGCCCCCTGGTGCTGCTGGTCCGTTCCTGCCACGGGCGCTGGCCCGCGGTCGGAACGCTTTCCTCGTCTCTTCCTCTTCTTCTTGCCTCCGCGAGCCCAGTTAGCAATGTAACTGCAGCCACGAAAGCTCGCGACGTGCTTTCCTCCGCAGTTAGCGCACTTCGGCGCTACGTCGCGCGGCTTTGTGCAGTCGCGGGTGTCGTGCGCTTCCGCGCACTTCATACAGGCCACTTGGTTGTGCCGGCAGTATTTAGCCACGTGGCCAATCTGCTGGCAGCGAAAGCACTGCACGTCTCGGCGTGGTTTGCCGCCACCGAAACCGAGCGCCTCAGTGACGAGACGCTCCTGAGGGCGGGCAGCGGTCTTAAATCCCCTTCCCTCGCGAGGCGTTCTCTCCGCGGTCCGCGCCCTCATTTCAGCTCAGTTCGTCAGCGGACCTGTCGATGATGACATGTCTGATTGCCAAACCGTTGTGTCCGTCGGACACATGGACCAGCAGTACAGCCGTGGCCTGTTCGAGCAAGTAGGTAAACTGTTTATTATTTCGAAACTAATTTTTTAACTGAAAATGTAGTCATACAACTGTAAGACCAGGTGGTCAGTACCTTCAGAAAAAATGTTTCCGGTTGCCTAAAGAACCATGATTGTACCCCGAAGTGCACCAGTCCGTGCGAAGCAAATCGACAGCCACGAATATCTTTTTTCAAGGCTCCAGAGTTATGGAAACCACAGTGCATGGATGGTCGTATGGGCTTCCTAGCGAAACTGCTGCAGCGCACTCGCAACAATCCTGGCAACAAGCGGCGGACCCACGTCTCGCCAAGGCTATTTCGCTGTGTTCTGAGTTGACGAACCAACATGTTCCCAAGGTTGTGTCGACTGCGCTGCAGCAGCCTAGACGTTACACACCTTCTATACCGACAGGATCCCCGTCCATGCGATTTTTTGGAGTCTTGAAGAAAGACGTTCGTGACGGTTGATTTCGGTGGTCTAGCGGTTCTAGGCGCTCAGTCCGGAGCCGCGCGACTGCTACGGTCGCAGGTTCGCATCCTGCCTCGGGCATGGATGTGTGTGGTGTCCTTAGGTTAGTTAGGTTTAAGTTCTAGGGGACTGATGACCATAGATGTTACGTCCCATAGTGCTCAGAGCCATTTGACGGTTGATTTGCTTCGGACTAAGAGGAGGAGAAGTAGGAGGAGGAGATTAGTGTTTAATCTCCCGTTTGGAACGAAGTCATTAGAGACGCTGCACAAGCTCCGAAAAACGCTATTTGAAAGGAACCGTCCTGACATTTGCCTCAAGCGATTTAGGGAAATCACGGGAGACCCAAATCAGGATGGCCTATCATGGGTTTGAATCATCGTCGTCCCAAATGCGAGTCCAGTGTGTTGATCGGAGGAAGAGTTGCTAGCCAAGGCACATCATGGTTCCGCAGGTAACGCAAGTATTTTCCCATGAAGGCATTGGCAGCATTACCTCAAAATAGGACACATGTGTTAACATTTATGGCCATTACTTTCGAAATAAAAAAAGTTTACTTACGTTTTTCCATGTAGCGAGTTTTCATTTGACTGTTCCTTATAGCTACTTTATAGAACTTACTTTTTCTTTTGTCGTTGGCTGAGAGAGTTTATGTCTTCGGCTCCTTTTTCGTAAAGAGAGCAGACTGTGATACAAATATGTACATATTTCTATAAATATTTCTTTACTGCAATGACTGATTTAACATTTTTCTCCCCACCGTAGCCCTTTATTAAAAAAAAATCGTTTTCGTCTATATTGTTCTCGCACATACATTAGGAACAATACGCTGAAATCGGATAGGCATTTCGTTGAGCATTATGGAAACCGGCTGTTATAAATCCCGTGATAATTTCCAAAAGAGACGTGGTATTTGTCCGGCTCATTACAGCTGACATACACACAAAGCAAATTGCTCAAATGCTGTTTGTCGCTACAATTCCTACTCTAAATAACTATTAGCGTGCAGTAAACTAGATAAAACGTGTTTTCCCACTGATGAACAATACGTCGACAACGAGTAACGGGTGCATACATGATGACGATTGCTCGTGGAACGCGATTGTACCGCAGATTAGTGTAGTTACGAAACTACTCATTATCTGGACAGGAGTTCAGTACCTCCAGACATACAGCAAAACTCCCGGCTGTGCATTCGTGTATTATCCAAACTAAGCATGCGAAATTCTACGGCTGTAGTAAGGTTCTTGCATTCCATCTTAAGGCGGGTGGGACGTCAAACGGGCCGATTTGGAGCAGAAGAGTCACCACAGGACATTTTAATTTCTACTGTCTGTTCTTTTAGAAATAAATTCATAAAACTTTGTCACCATTACCAGAAAGGACTGAGGACTCACACTCATCGCAGTGGAAGTTCAAAAACGTAGCAAAATACCTTATTTTCACTTATTACTGGCTGCATTAGTTGCTATAGGTACACTTTTCTTCCTAAGTAAGAGAGATTCTACGATGAATTTTTCATAGCATACAAACAATAGTTACAGGTGTATGAAACTCTAGAATTTTCCAAATCTATTAGAAAACTGTGGAAAAATTGAGATAACTAACTATAAAACTTGAGTTTTTTCCTGAACATGAAGTTTAAAATGAAACAGTTCATTCATTTTTTCATAAATTAAATAACTTCTAGAGTTTCATACACCTGTGACTATGGTTTGTATGCTGTACAAAAGCCATCGAAGAATCTCTCTTGCTAGGGAAAAAAAGTGTACTTACAGCAACAAATGCAGCCAGTAGTAAGTGAAAAAATGATGAAATTTCACATGTAAAAAAATATGTGTTTTGTTATGTTTTTGAGCCTCCACTGCTATGAGTATTAATTCTGAATCCTTCCAGTTCATGCTTTTAAAGATTTATGAATTTATTTATAAAAGTATAGACAGTGGAAATTAAAATGTCCTGTGGTGCCTCTCCTGCTCCAAGTCGGCCCCATTTGACATCCTACCCCCCTTAAGAGAGTGAAGAAGTTTGTCGTACCTGCCAGTAGGCGGGCCAGCAGTCTCACAACGCACTCTCAGTAATTCATTCATTCACAAATCGTAATCTGTAAACAACGAGACACTTCATGTATGTGAAATTAGTCAAATTATACGTGGAGCGTTAAGTAATTTTTTTTCTCGAGCAGTTTCTGCTGAAAAAATGTGGAATTTGTTTCGGGACATCATGGACTTTTCCTACTTCAGCCCATACAGTTTCGTAAAGTTCCGATAGGTGGCAGCACTATATGTAGCCTTCAAAATGTCGTCTATAAATGAGGTGTGTTCCACGCAGAGAGGTGTCACTGAGATTCTTTTGGCGGGAAAACAGAGCATCGAGCGAATTCATAGAAGCTTCTGAAGTGTATACGGAGAACTGGCAGTGAACGAATCGTTAGGCGAGGTGCCTGTCACCATCGCAAATCTGTCATATCTCCAGCGCACTTGCCGGCAGCACACAGATGTGCCTCTTGCAGTGTTGAAACATACGGACACTCTCAGTCGTTACATTAAATTCATTCGCAATTGCGAATATGGACAACCATCAACTGTAAACTGGAATGCAATGACAATTTGTGCTGACGAGGGCTTCGAACCCGAATTTCATGCTTACGCCTTACCTTTCGGCTATCTGTGCACGAGTCACGGGCTGGCACAAACTTCCCTATGTCGTCATTCATGCGTCTACGACCTGTACTCGTACATCCATTGTGTATATTCCTGTACAAGTGAGACATTCTACTTGAAAGTCGCTTGCCCGGTGTCGGGAAGTTATTACGATATTGCACTGCCTGTGTCATTCTGAATTATGATGCAAAGTTCCTTTGTAGATGCATGCAGGTCCAAAGGAACACGCACTGCGGCGACTACAGCCGTTATGAAATACGTTAAATGTATTTCCAATTGCAAATATGGGCAACCATCAAGTATAGAATGGGAACACGACAACGAAAATTTGTGCCGGACCTGGACTTTCTCCTGAGAATACAAAACTCCATCGTGGTCTACGTCTGGTGTTGTGCTTGTAAATTGTTAAGTTCATCCTAAATTCGCTCTTGTTATTAACAACAAAATCCATTAAGGAGTATATGTGTTGGCATTATGAATCCCCTTGTCCCTGCAGAGAGAATCCAAGATGTTCGGTTATCAGCATTACACAATATTCTTTTTGCAAGCTTCAATAGAATAAAGACTGTTTTCACCTTACCTTCAAAACTACTTAAAGTTATGCAGTACGAAAGCACTGAGTAAAAGTATGCAAGGTTGTCTGTAGGTCATCCCAATGAGAAAAATTTCTGAGCAAAGCAGACGGAATACAGCTTTTCGATTTATTTATTCGCATGTTGTTGCCAAGTCAGTGTTATTATCAGTGTGGTGTACGCCAACTGATCTCTACTTCTGATTCCCGTAAGTCATTTCTATTCTGGTAATATTTTTCCGTTTTCCATCCTTCAAAAAATGGCTTAGAGCACTATGTGACTTAGCATCTGAGGTCATCAGTCAACTATAACTTAGAACTACTTAAACCCAACTAACCTAAGGACATCATACACTTCCACGCCGAGCCAGGATTCGAACCTGCGACCGTAGCGGTCGCGCGGTTCCAGACTGAAGCGCCTAGAACCGCTCGGCCACACGGGCTGGCTTTTCCATCGTTCCTTAGTTGTTAAGTATTTTACTGCCTTAAATTTTCTAATGCTTTTCTCTTGCTTACTAGGTTAGAAACCACCTTTGTAGCACAAGTTTCGTGAGGTTCAGATATCGGTGGGCGTTACTTACCTTTTCCAGTATTGGCTAGTCCCCATGTGTGATCAGTACAACACTTCACCTGGACTTGTCTTTATGTGTGGCACATGTGTGTGTTTCCAGTATGCAATGTTGCCAACTGTCGCTGTTCGTTTATCGTTCTTCTTTTGTTTGCGTTGTGTGAGTAATTTAATATACACACAAAGTCCATTCACACAAAGAATAACACATTCACACATAACAAAACACACGTGCAAACACAATCTCAAAAGATGACAATTATTAGTCGACGCACACAACACAAACAAAAAATGAAAGATAAACAAACCGTGACAGTTGGCAACACTACACACAATAAACATATACATTCAACACACAACGAAAACTGCAACTGAATTGTTGTAATAAATGAGGGTGAAAAAACGTCGGAGTTCGGCTATCTGGAAGATGGGGATGAGAAAACGCATCTCTAGGATCACATACATGGACTAGCAACTGCGGAAATCGTAAGTAACATTAACAGATAATTTAACGATAAATGAACCACACGAAACGTGTACTACAGGCCACTGAAGATACTTCATATTTAAAAGAAGCGAAAAACGAATAGCAAACAAAAAAACTGCCTTTCGTTTAGTTGGAAAGATTGATCGTCCCTCCATGAATGCACTTTTATTTGTTTGTAATTGCAAGAGTTGTTAATTGAGGAAATGTTGAGCTGTTGGGTATGAATCAGTTATAAGCATGATACGTGATGTGCCTGCCTGTGTTGCGTATAAATGTTTTTGAGGCCTAAAATTTGTTCTGACTTATATGCCACAAACAAGCAGTATTCTAAAACGTCGCTCCCTGCAAGGAGATCAACTCGTGGTACAATCCAAGGCTCGGGGGGTGCGTAATGCATAATGGAGCGAGGAGATGAACGCAACTCCAGGTTTCTGTACTCGGGCTATAACCATGTAGATCTCATACCACGCGAAGTCCTGTATTTAGAGTTCTTGTTTCATTCTCCGCAGAACAACTTCTTGAGCTAATTGAATGATTCGGCACCACTTGTAAATGTGTTCAAAGAGAGTCAGTATAAAGCTACTCAACGGATATGTCGTTTGAGTTGCGGCCGACTTCAGTAGCATCCAAGATCCTGGAAGATCCCGCTAAACAAACAGCATTTAACCCTGCAGTTGTCTGTGGCCTGCCCAATCTCCCGAAAAAAGTTAACCGACGTACGTTTGCAGCAAACGTCTGCAAAGGCTTCTATTTCGGTTCTACTCACGTTTCTACTCGGGTTATACCCGCATGTTAGTAAGCACAAAACACTTTTATTAAAGTTGAGCAATCCGAGTTCAGGCCACAAGTGGCCCATCGGGACCATCCGACCGCCGTGTCATCCTCCATTGAGGATGCTGATAGGAGGGGCGTGTGGTCAGCACACCGCTCCCCCGGTCGTTACGATGGTATTCTTGGCCGAACCCGCTACTAATCTGTCGAGTAGCTCCTCAATTGGCATCACGAGGCTGAGTGCACCCCGAAAAATGGCAACAGTGCGTGGCGGCCAGGATGGTCACTCATCCAAGTGCCGGCCAAGCCCGACAGCGCTTAACTTCGGTGATATGACGGGAACCGGTGTATCCACTGCGGCAAGGCCGTTTCCACTTTTATTAAAGCGAAACCAAAATTTTCATTTAATGTACTCATTGAGAACATTTGTTGACGGAGTCAATCATGTTACCAAAAAAAAGTTCAAATTATTTTTCAGACTAAAAACCACAGTTCGTCACGTAAGGGACAATACTCAACAAAGTCTGCTACGTACAAAATTAAGTGTAGCTACTGTGATTTCTACATCGGATAGACAGAAGATGTTTCCACATCAGGCTTCAAGATCATCCTTAAATTAAATTGTAGGTATGTAATATAAATAATTACTTGTTTTCCGAGTTGCAGAGTAGTAAATATACAATAAAATGGCCAGAGAGCTCATCAGATGAAGAGCATGACCCACTATTTCATTTCGTAAGTAGTCATTTAGAACATCTAGGTGTCAACTCTCACCAGCAAAGTATTTGTTCAAATTTTTAAGTCAGCCCTTCGTATTATTTCATTAAAGTCCTGGCATGATCTGTACATACCCACTAGTTTACGATTCTTAAGACCAACTAGTTTAAATAAAGATAGCGGTGATTTGAGCATATACCATTCAGTAGACGTAGCGAATACTCACACGTCCCTCTTGGCGATCTTTCTTCATTCTTCTGCGTTCAGCAAAAGATTCTGCACATCGCGCCTTTTATATCTGTTTAGTTTAGTTTCGATTTATGTACATGGGATTAGCTTGAAATGTATTCCGTAAGTAGAGAGTCACATGTTATTTTTCGTAATAATGGTTTATGTGTACTTTATGTCCAATATTTTCGTAATGGAAAGTATTTTACTCCTCCAGAACTTTCGATCCAGTGCTGTAATATACTTTAAGCATATTGTTTGTCCGACTATCTTATATATGGTTATCTGCAAGGTTTGCTACTGGTAGTAACCCTGTTGTGAATCGTTATCTAATGCGACTCTTTGCATGTCATGTAATGCTTGACGAATATGTTCCCGCTGATGTAAAAAGGCTTAGTACGCATCAACATGAGAAATAAGTAACCTGTCTTCTTTAGTTGGACTTTTAGCCTGTTTGAATATGTACAGAGAGCAAATGTAGGTACTACTTCTACATAGACATGTCCACCAATGTACAGGTAAGGAAACGTCTGGAATAATGGTGCATGTGGTTTGCCGTTATCTAGTGTCTACATGTTCTTCACTTGGTTGGAGCGTAGGCCTTAAAATTTTTGTTTGTGTTACTACCCCGTGCACGGGGTCCCGGTTTCGATTCCTGGCGGGGTCAGGGATTTTTCCTGGATCAAGATGACTGTGTATTGTTGTGTCGTTTTTATCATCATAATTCATCCCCATTATGGTCGGAGGAAGGCAATGGCAAACCACCTCCACTAGGACCTTGCCTACTACAGCAGTGCGGATCTCCCGCATCGTCCCCTACCCTCCTTGGAGTATGGGACCTCATCATCGTCATCATACGTAAGCCATAATGAAAGCTTCATCAGTGCAGAAATGTTTTAGATACACCACTATATGATAACAAATGTTAATGAGATTGCCTGAAATTAATTTTTTTATGCCATGAATATTTTTTTCTCTCCACAGACTTTTATTTCACGAAAATATACTCTCACATTCTCAATCCTCGTTGACTGACATTCTTCAGAAAGGATAAAAAATCCAGCAGCTCTTTTAACAGTTCCTAAAAGGCATCAGAAGAAGCCCCTTGAAAATAGAGTCGTAGCTCCTACCGAGCAAGCTTTTTTTACTTTGCCACACTTCTAAACCATTTTTATTGGCTGTGGAAGCACCATTTTCTTGACCGCTTTGCTAGCAGCGACATAAGTTGCGAGAGAAGAGGAACAAAGCATACAGCAACGCTACTGCTAATAACGTTTAAGTCTATCACTTGGAAACGTTCCCACGAGAAGCCTGGTTTTCTTGCTTTGACTATTATCAAATGTATTAAAATTTCTTATGTTGGGTAGTCCTCTCAGCTTCAAATGGTAGGAGCCCTCTCATGGAATATTCTCCATTTTAGTGTATTCTTTACAGTGAGGTGAAATCAGCAGCCTGATATTGTGAAACTACGCTATCCTCCTGCACCTTTACGTCATTAAAGCTCTCATTCTTTCCTCAGCCTATATATGGCTCACATTCTTCGCTCACCCATACACAGAGTCTTCCATGTAATGGGTAACTTACCGAAGAGAATGGAAAAACACAGAAATTAGGTCTAGATGGTTCGACCCAGATTTAAAACCCGCTGCTCATGAATGTGATTAAGGCAAATACTGGCATGTGTCCTTCGAAAAGGACACACGCGTTCGCCATCCTTCCTCAATACGTGTTTGTACTCCAATGAACTCCTTGCGGACGAATCGTTAAATCCTTTTGAACCTCCTCCCACTGTGTCCTGGACAGAAGTACAACGTCGTAACTGTTCACGGCAAAAAGTTTCTCAATTTTGTTGACTAAACGACTGCCGAACTTGGTCCTTTTTCTTTCCAGTGTCCAGCTGCGTGACTCCGACAGGATGGCGAGTGCCCCTCAGCAGTTTCGACAAATCATCTGGTTTTGAGTTACGTCATTTTCTTATCTGTAAATAGTCCATGACGCCCTGCACTCGGTGCCTGCCACGTGTGCTTTGTTATCTCGCGAGACATAGCACGGTCTTACGATCAGCTGCAGCTCTTATTCAAGGAAAGACGTTTTAACAACCAGTAAGTACTGCTGACGAAATAAACATTTATCCACTCCAGTTTTCGATAAAGCAATCACCATCAAGTAAGTTATATATGGCTGAATTGTTGGTAACTTATTTTATAGTTCAAGGAAGGAATGATACTGTATAAGCTGTTGTAAATAATATCATGTTACGTGATGAATTTTTGTTGTTCAACACTAGGAGTGAATAAGAGCTTATTTCATCAGAAGCTCTTGGTGGTTCGTAAATACACTTTTCCTCAAATTTACTTTTATTGAACGATATTTCACATGTTGGATATCATCAGTCTTTTAACAGAGTTCTGCGTAAAAAGTGACTTATTGAGCAAACTTTTAGATCACTCTACTTAACCTATAAAGCCAAACGAAATCTGAGGCAGAGAGAAAGTTCTGTGGTATTTCCATTCTACGAAGATCGAGAGAGATCTTTAAGCGCGAGCATTCTTTATGCGCGGAGCGCTGTTACTCTCAAAACTTTAGTCTACAAATAAAAATTCTTCGATATTGTTTCAAAAATATTCCTCACACCTTTGTGCTACCTGACAAATGGCAGGCCACTAAAGAAATTATACCACTGGGCAATGAGTCGTAATTGGCACTTCAACTCATAGATCCTGAGAAGCCTTTTGATAGATTGAAAGATGAGTCAAACAAGATTATTCCACATCACTAAACAACAAACCTGAGCAATCACAGATGAAGTTTTAAGAAGCTTAAAATCGGAAAACGAAGAAGGATTATGTGTCAATGCAACACATCTGAACAAACATTTGTCCTGTTGAAGACGTTGTACTATTTGTATAATGCACACATACATCAACAACGCAAGGAGCAGTTAAACGTAGCAAGTTCAAAAGTAAATTGAACTAAATCCATAATAATGAATAATTAGAAGAGCGAAAACGAAGTAGGTTCAATAAACAACGAAGGAAACAACTGACGAATTTTCGCGTTTAGTGCCGTTGAAGTACGTGTGACTAAAAGGAAAAGAATTCAGTGTAAGCGTAAAAAAGTATAGAAGCACTTTCAGTTAGGGACACAGAATTTCCAAAGCTAAAGTCCTTGTGTGGTTGATATTCAAAGTTCTCTGTATTTATTACTGGTAAGGTAATTATTACTTTTGACAATGATATCTTGAAGTACTCAGAAAGCATAAGACATGTGTTGGGAATATAGAACAGACAGCAAAGTAAATAAAAATTGATCAGGGAACAGGGTGAAATTAAAAACGTAATTGTAACGAAAATTAAATGTAGAGGGCACGTCATGTTATCATGAAGATGGATCCCAGTGGATGAAGGAAATGTTTTGATAGATGCGAAGGGATAATACGAGTAAAATGAAACTACGACATACCATTGCAGGAATTTGAAGTAAGTTCCCTTCATGTTAACACATGCTCGCTATTTAAATTTACCAACTGTTAATGTCGAATACCAAGGGAAGATTTTAGTATGTGTTTCCGTAAAATAGTATTCGTAATTCAAATTTATGTATTTCGTTAATGCAATACCCCACTCTTCGCCGAGTCTTTTTGCTTAATTTACTCGCTATCATCTTTAAACTATTCACTAGCCTGTCGATTCTCGTTCTGTGCTTTACCCGGCCAAGAGATATATGACGTTAAAAGCAGGCTACTGCACCTGCTGGTTAAGAATTTTTGTAATTACAGCCCAATCAGTCTCAGTTGACACTATCTTGAACTGCAACGATATTAGCTCCTGCAACGGTAGAGAGAAACTACCAAAAAAGGCCTACAAAGAGCAGGTGATTTGTTTACCTACACAATCAGCAGGTAGGTACTCAAACTACAAGCAGAACAGGCAGACCGTCAGGCCGCACTAATTGAGATCAAAGCTCACAAAGGTCCATTACTCCAAAACAGAGAAAAGTGTTATTTAGCAATTTGTCGTAGGTCAGTGGCTTTGCAATTACAAGTTGAGTATTGATTATCGTTAATGGAGCAGCCTGCCATTTATTGCATAACAGGGTAGGGTAAGCTGGGCGTACATTTTGACAACAATTATCATAAAACAATTCACGACACGCGAAGTACGCACTGGAGCGAGAGAGTAACGGCAGTGATCACGTGAGTGTAAGTCCGTGTTTGTGTGGTTTGCAAATTGCGAATGGATGCGTATCAGGGGATGGGTGAGGAGTGCACGGTGGTGAGGGCTCAGTGAAAATTGGGTGGGCGGGGGGGGGGGGGGGTGCGTTGATGGTGGGGGAGGAGGGGAGGGGGAAGCTGATCCGGCAGGCAGGTGAATGGTGGCATCACATACCGCAGCGAACTTTGATCTTGCTCAGGCCTACACACCATGGAAGCGGTCCGGGAACATTCACAAATTCGACAGATTAAGAGATTAACTGTATTCATAAAGTGCCTATCTGCGGGTGCAATTCAGCGTTATCGGCAGCCAGCCACTGGCTACCACTGTGTGTAGTACGTAACAACACATAACACGGGTTTCCCAGCTTTCCAGTACAAAAGTAAAAGCTAATTGTAGAACATCGCAATCAAAAAACCTTGCAAAACGGTAACACGGTTGATCGTGGCAGATTCAGTTCCAGCTGCAGACTTACTGCTGATGAGAAGATTTTTTTATATTTTTTAGTGTTATTCTGCTTTACTTACCTTTTTAACTCAACGTGACTGATTTTATGCTGCTCTCCACGCTGTACCCTCTACCCACTTTTTCAGACCTCTTCATGGAAGAGCAACATTGGCATTATCTGTTGCATATAGTCTAATCTCTCACTCTCGTAGCAATTTTTGCCCTTTGAGCCTCTCTAGAACTATGGAAGTAATTTCTTGACGTTGTAATACCTGTCCTAACATCCCACTTCATACGGTCGATGTTTTCCCCGTATTCCTTTCACTGGGGATTCTACAAGAATCTCATCTGTTATGTCATCAGAGCATCTTTCTGTATCACCACATCACAAACGCTGAATTATCTTGTTTTTCTTTCGACACTTCTACCACATGGAATTTAATGTGAATTTTATTGCCAGTCTCATTTCTACTGCTTCTGTTATAGTCGTTTCCATTTAACTTCAGTCCATATACAGCGATCACTAAGCAGTTCATTCCATTCAACAGCAGTGTCATCAGAAAATGTTGTAATTGAAAATGTCTGATCTTGTCATTTGAGCCAACTTCTTAGCTTCTATTTGTTTCATTGCTTCTTCGGTATACTAGCTGTATGTTAGAGGGGAATGACTGCATTCCTACCCTAAGCCAATCATAGTCCTAGCACTTTTATCTTGGTCTCCAATTCTTCTTGCCCCTTTTTTTATAGTTCATGTTTTCTGTCTTCCTCTACAGCTAAGGATTTAAAACGCCTTGTACCTCTTTACACTGTCGAGTACTTTTTCTAGGAGCATAAATCCTGTGAAAGTGTCTCTTTATTTGCCACAAGGCTTGCTACAGTAATCTAGTATGATGTCAAAATGTACTCTGTTCCTTGGCCTATTCCAAAACCATCGCATGTGTCCTAACAGATAATCAATTTTGTTGTTTATTCTTCTATTTATTATTTTGTACATCAACCTCAATGTCTCAGCTTTCCTCTTGACTGTGCAGTACTATATCTTTCAGACAGTCGCGTGGCATGTTTTAGCACAGGAACTTCAGTTTGTTGGCAATTCCTAAATGATTTTCAAAATGCTGCAAGGGTGTTAACTATACCTTCAGCCTCGGTTATCGCAGTTCCTCAAAAGCTCTCTCAAATCGTAATACATGATCCGCAGCATCTTCTGAATCCATACTGTTCTCATTTTCTATCACGTTATAACGTTAAAAAATAAAGGAAAATAAAAACCTGAATGCGAAGTTTCAACCAACCCGTTCTCTCCTTTGCACCGTACAGTGAAATTTCTTTTTCACTGTAAATGTTCAACCTTTGCTTTTTTCGTTTAATGTGCAATGTTTTAGGTCTTTGTACAAAATCTCACATTCCTCGCTCCCTCTTGCTTCTGGTTTGCTACAATCATTAATAATAATTTTGGAGCACACTGTTTGGATCGCTTACAAAGAGGTGACTGCGGGATAGGTGGAACTAGTTGCGACCAGCAGACAGAGTACGATGGAGAACGGCAGCAGTACAGGGAGAACAAGCTCCAACTACCTCGAATGTCGGTGTTACTATGCGTTTACTGTCTCCGTCGTGTGGAGCATCAGTACGAAAGCAGTAATGACATCCCGATATAACAAAGAACCAAATGCTTCGTGAGAGTGCCATCTTCATATTTCACCTCTAGATAACTGTACTTAATATTACAAATTTCACGTTAGTCCCCAAAAGTATAATAATTCCGTGATATTTTTTCGTGTTTAACGAACTTAAAGTGAGGAATCACAGGCGGCTCCAACACTGGGCTCTGAATTGTTTCATCTCAAATTCTGACGTAAACAGGAGCTAATGTGCAACAGTACATTCATTAGTTGCCTTAATCATAACTATTTTGCTACATACTGTATTGTTTCTGTTAGATGTAACTCTGACTATATCCAGACACACTAAACCACCAACATGAAGTGTACTGTCCGATATCAACTTCTACCGATTCATGAAGAGAGAGCCCAGTGGTCACGTAAAGATAGACAAATAGTACAGACCATAGAACGAGCCAGTTTTTAGTATATGCTGACATCTGTATCTACATATTTACTCTGCAAACAAAATGGCTCTTAGTACTATGGGACTTAACATCTGAGGTCGTCAGTCGCGTAGAACGTAGAACTACTTAAACCTAACTAACCTAAGGATATCACACACATCCATGCCTGAGGCAGGATTCGAACCTGCGACCGGAGCAGTCACTCGGTTCCAGACTGAACCGCCTAGAGTCGCTCGACCACGGAGGCCGGCACTCCGCAAGCCATTATATAGAGACCATTTTCAGCCCTGAATTCGAGTTCTGACCAAAGCAAAAGTGAATCTACATGCTCTTGTAGCAGGTAACTGGGAAATAAAGGACTGCAATACTGTTGTTGTCTTCAGTCCTGAGACTGGTTTGATGCAGCTCTCCATGCTACTCTATCCTGTGCAAGCTTCTTCATCTCCCAGTATCTACTGCAACCTACATCCTTCTGAATCTGCTTAGTGTATTCATCTCTTGGTCTCCCTCTACGATTTTTACCCTCCACACTGCCCTCCAATGCTAAATTTGTGATCCCTTGATACCTCAAAACATGTCCTACCAACCGATCCCTTCTTCTAGTCAAGTTGTGCCACAAACTTCTCTTCTCCCCAATTCTATTCAATACCTCCTCATTAGTTACGCGATCTACCCACCTTATCTTCAGCATTCTTCTGTAGCACCACATTTCGAAAGCTTCTATTCTCTTCTTGTCCAAACTAGTTATCGTCCATGTTTCACTTCCATACATGGCTACACTCCATACAAATACTTTCAGAAACGACTTCCTGACACTTAAATCTATACTCGATGTTAACAAATTCCTCTTCTTGAGAAACGCTTTCCTTGCCATTGCCAGTCTACATTTTATATCCTCTCTACTTCGACCATCCTCGGTTATTTTACTCCCTAAATAGCAAAACTCCTTTACTACTTTAAGTGTCTCATTTCCTAATCTAATTCCCTCAGCATCACCCGACTTAATTTGACTACATTCCATTATCCTCATTTTGCTTTTGTTGATGTTCATCTTATATCATCCTTTCAAGACACTGTCCATTCCGTTCAACTGCTCTTCCAAGTCCTTTGCTGTCTCTGACGGAATTACAATGTCATCGGCGACCCTCAAAGTTTTTACTTCTTCTCCATGAATTTTAATACCTACTCCGAATTTTTCTTTTGTTTCCTTTACTGCTTGCTCAATATACAGATTGAATAACATCGGAGAGAGGCTACAACCCTGTCTTACTCCTTTCCCAACCACTGCTTCCCTTTCATGCCCCTCGACTCTTATAACTGCCATCTGGTTTCTGTACAAACTGTAAATAGCCTTTCGCTCCCTGTATTTTACCCCTGCCACCTTCAGAATTTGAAAAAGAATATTCCAGCTAACATTGTCAAAAGCTTTCTCTAAGTCTACAAATGCTAGAAACGGAGGTTTGCCTTTTCTTAATCTTTCTTCTAAGATAAGTCGTAAGGTCAGTATTGCCTCACGTGTTCCAACATTTCTATGGAATCCAAACTGATCTTCCCCGAGGTCGGCTTCTACCAGTTTTTCCATTCGTCTGTAAAGAATTCGCGTTAGTATTTTGCAGCTGTGACTTATTTAACTGATAGTTCGGTAATTTTCACATCTGTCAACATCTGCTTTCTTTGGGATTGGAATTATTATATTCTTCTTGAAGTCTGAGGGTATTTCGCCTGTCTCATACATCGTGCTCACCAGATGGTAGAGTTTTGTCAGGACTGGCTCTCCCGAGGCCATCAGTAGTTCAAATGGAATGTTGTCTACTCCCGGGGCCTTGTTTCGACTCAGGTATTTCAGTGCTCTGTCAAACTCTTCACGCAGTATCTTATCTCCCATTTCGTCTTCATCTACATCCTCTTCCATTTCCATAATATTGTCCTCAAGTACATCGCCCTTGTATAGACCATCTATATATTCCTTCCACCTTTCTGCTTTCCCTTCTTTGCTTAGAACTGGGTTGCCATCTGAGCTCTTGATATTCATACAAGTGGTTCTCTTCTCTCCAAAGGTCTCTTTAATTTTCCTGTAGGCAGTATTTATCTTACCCCTAGTGAGACAAGCCTCTACATCCTTACATTTGTCCTCTAGCCATCCCTGCTTAGCCATTTTGCACTTCCTGCCGATATCATTTTTGAGACGTTTGTATTCCTTTTTGCCTGCTTCATTTACTGCATTTTTATATTTTCTCCTTTCATCAATTAAATTCAATATTTCTTCTGTTACCCAAGGATTTCTATTAGCCCTTGTCTTTTTACCTACTTGATCCTCTGCTGCCTTCACTACTTCATCCTATTTCTTTTATTTGTTCTATTTTGATTTTTCAGAAAGTAAATTAGCGTTTAACTGGACAATTAAAAAAATCATTAAAATTCAAGAGACCAAACTTCCGTTGCGAAAGTCGGTTGCATGAAAGTTTCGTGGGTAGAGTCGTTCATACTCTAAAATAATTGCAATTACATGAATACAACAGACGTTTCGGCTACGGTTAAATGTAACTTCTTGTGGATGCAGAGGAATGCGTCAGCAACGATGACTGAAACTACTATTCTATTCATTTTACTGCCAGATAACTTTTTGGGGATGACTGAAGTATGTGAAAAGCTGTGAAATTATGAACGTTACGTTAAGCGCTAAATTCCTGCAGCTTATTAGTAGGAATGTACACCGTTTTTCTGTTACAGAATCGTGCAGCGAGTGATTTACTGGTAGGATGGACTGTTGGCGCTGTAGTTTTGGTGCGACAGGGAGCAAACACATTTTTCTAGAATTAATCGAAATACGAATTAATTGTGAATAATTGATATCAATTCCAGAATGAGATTTCCACTCTGCAGCGGAGTGTGCGCTGATATGAAACTTCCTGGCCGATTAAAACTGTGTGCCTGTCGCAGACCCGAACTTGCCATTGGCGGGGAAGTGCTCTACCAATTAGTTCATAAACATTTTGAAAAATAAATTTTTTTTGTTCACACATATAATGAACAGCAGCACTGCATGAAGTTAGGAATACTGTTTGCCAGCAGATTTTTTTTAATGAGTAACTAACAGATTGTACAGCTTCTTAGATTATCTATATGTGGCAGGTGACTTTGGCAAGTACATAAAAAAAGGGAGAGAACAACCTTATTGGATGACACTGAAGTTGGAATCGTTGTTGCCTTCCGTAGAAAGCGATAACAATACCTGAACGTTCCGCTCACTTCTCACTCCCGTACTCACGATGCGTCCCAGACACTCAAACTGATTCCATTTCGTGGGAGTTCCGCCCTAAATCTATTTTATGCAGCAGTTCCCTGAACCAGTCTCATAGTAGCCTCCATCGTGATTAGTCCGTTTTATATGATAGCATGTCCGTGAGTATTTTGAGAGACTACATGACGTTCATATGCATCGTGAAAGGTTTCACTCTCAGATGATGTCAAGTTTACCATTAAATATGCACCGCCGTGGATGGAGGAGTACGATAATGACTTACCACTCACAGCAACACGAACATATCACAAATTCCACATTTTGCGACCTCCTATTTATACCTGTTGTACGATCGAGATGCCGAATGACGCAGCTCTTACGCAACGTATAAATTCCGTTACGACAGAACATTTCCTTTTATTGAATTTAAACAACTAACTACTTATCATTTCCAGTCTGACACATACTACAAAATATGTTAATTAATTTTTAATAATAACGGATTCAGTTTATGTTATACTCACGGAAGTCCACAGAAATTTTTCCAAGAGGGACTTTTGATATAAATGATAAAACATGTCGTGCCCCAAGAACTAAATTTGACAATAAGTACACGAAACTTAGCGTATTTCAAAAGACTGATAGTTACCTACTTCATATTTCTATGTACGTTGCTTTGGTACCTAAACTGTAGGCATATTTCAGTGTTCAGCAAAGTATAAGGTGCAGTCGAATGAAAACGAGACAGGTGGAGAAAGGTAACCAAACTGTTTACCATTTGAAAAGTAATTGCTGTAACTAACTTTAATATATTTATCCCATTGTGTGATAAGACGATCAGTGTCTTCGTGGAAAAATCATTGCGGTTGCCTACGGAACCATGAATATACCCATATTAGCACCTCTTCGTACAAGGCAGTTCGATGCCTTTGAAAGTCTTTATTCAGTGCTCCAGAATTATGAAAAACGCATTGAGAGATATCGGGAGTGTGTTGAGGATGTGCAAGTGATTCACAGTGAAATTTCTCCAACGTAGTTGAAACGACAGGCACGGCAGCACCGAGAAAGTTACGATGACATTTTTCTCTGAATACAAAGTTCCACTGTTCATGGACTTTCAGGAACACGGTGCCGAAATTAACGCATAGCACACTTAACGAGAACTGAATTGCACCATAAAGTCTAAACGCCCAGCAATTTTGACAGACGGTATCATTTTGTGGCACGATTATGCCCGCCCTCATGTTGACAAGGTTGTTTCGAATATGGTGCGTAGCCATTGCAAATCTTTCGTACAGTACTGATTTCGCCACATCTGATTTAGAGATCTTGATCGCCTTGCCCGACAGTGGAATAAATGTATTAACAGTTAACCGGATTACTTCTGAAATAATAAGCAGGTTACTTACTTTTTATCATGTGTCCCTTTTTCCATTTGACTGCTCCTTTACATCTTTTTACGTTCGTAGTATGAATATGTACGCCACATTTTTGGTGCACCGATCTGCAATTACTTTCTAATATAATTTTATCTGTTGTATCCAACGAGTCATCAAATGACGCTAGAAAGTATTTGAAAAAATAATTAATTCATAACCTTAGAGTAAAACTGAAAATTAAAATTCTGATACAGGAAAAACCAGAATGACTGAGAAAATACTTCAAACGTAAACAAAAATGTCACATTAATACCGCTCGAAGTGTAAAAACAGGGAATAAAGTTGAAAAAACGCTTATTCATCTTGAATTAATTATATGAATACCCCTCAAAGGGGAGAAACAGGGGATGAACTTGAAAAAAGGCAGATTCATCTTTAATGCAACCTCTAGCACTTATCGAAAAAAAATTGACATCTGTCCACTTTTATGGACTGAATGTATCACTTTCCTGATTTCTACATTTTATTGTCGTTTGGCATAACGGAAGAGAATAAAATTTCTTTTCAAAGCTAATTTTTTTGAACCGGTTATTTGAAATGTATCCCAGGGCCAATATATGCAAAAATTAATGTGCGGGACCTGCCAGAACTATTTCAAAATTGGCCGGTAGGGTAAAATATTTGTAGTCTAGGACTCCAACAACATAATCCATATCTACAGTTTGTCATATTATTGTGCAGCATGCCAAATGGAATGCCAAATTCTTAGTTCTGTCATGCATATGGTGCTGTGTTTCACTTATAGTTTTCAAGGAAGTCTCATTCCCGGAAAGCACATTTTTTCGGCTTTAAAATTTACGCTTAATTCATATTTTCTAATGCAAAAATAGTGTCTTCTACTTTCGTCTCGTGTATTGGGGATTAAGTATGGATGTACATACAAGCAACATAACATGGCCTTATTGTTCCGATCCTGTCTCCCAAAAGGTGAATGCACAATCAGCAAGCCTTTGCGGATATTCTTCTTCCAAAGGCAAATGGTAAAGTACTGTTCAGATTCTGCTCTGATTAACGGGAGGAGGCGTCCTTGTGGGAATTAGGGACGGATGACTGGCAGGTATACTACTCCCATATTTTTGTGTTGAAAATGAACGAAGGAATCCATACGCCCGGTAGTTAGACTAGCTCCTTTCTACAGCTCGGTAAAAGCTGAACGAGGAAGCGAAAAAATAACTGAAGACATTATTGTGGGACGGTTCTGTAAAGGTTTGTTTAAATCTTGACTGTAGATTAGCACCGAAACAGCAGCGGCATCAAGAAATAATTTCTCGTGAATGGAACGAAAACTAAGGGAACCCAAAGTATACTTGGTTATTTCGAAGTTACCGTACACAATTAGTGGGTGTAATGTGTGGATCAAAATAAGAATAAAATATTAAATAAAGTTTTATATATAATTGCTTTATTACCGAGTTATACTGCATAATGTCATTTGCGGCAGACATTGCATCATAGACTAGTAAAGGCTTTTGGCGTGTCGTATTCACCTGCAAATGGACTGATGTTGCCACTCCACTGCTCTGTTGATTGAGGCACGAGTTAAGTTTGTCTACTTGACTCCTGTGTGGCCCATTGTACTGTAAGGCGCTTTCGTAGTGCAGCAGCACCAGGCGCACTAAATACGTTCATTCTACTATAGTTAATAGACTGCAGTCATTGTTTACAGTGTCCACCTCCGGTAGCTGAATGATCAGCGTGACGGATTATCAATCCTCTGGGCCCGGGTTCGATTCCCGGCTGGGTCGGGGACTATCCCCTGCCCAGGGACTGGGTGTTGTGCTGTCCACCATCCTATCATCTTCATGGACTGCAGGTGGAGTCAAACTGAAAGCTGGCACCCGGCGAATGGCCTGCCCAACGGGGGCTCTAACCATATGAATAAATAAAATTGTGTACAGTACGATGGCGCACTCAAACGGTGAACCTCCTTTAGGGGGCAGGAGAAGGAAATGCACGAGTAACAAGGCAACGGTACACCGAAACGTTTCCAAACAGAAGAGCACCACGCCATCAGACTTTCATAGCTGTGGACAGGCGTTTAACTGGATATGGGATTCTTGGTACTCCCGGTCAGGTCGGCCTCAACTGGACGGAATGCATGCCGAGAACATTCTGGAAATTGTAGATGAAGATCCAACCGTAACTACCCGCCGTATTAGTGACAATGTAGAGGTCCTTCAAACAACTTTACGGTAGTTGCTTCGGAGACAGCAATTCCACCCATTTCACCTGCATAAGGTGTCTACCCTAGACGTCCTAATTTCTGTCAGTGGTTACTCGAGCAACATGCTGCTTATGCACCATTCGGTGGTCGGGTAACGTTTATGGGAAGTTTTACTTGATTTCTCTAAACCGTTCCCCGCAAATGCTGGGATGGTACCTGTGAAAGGACGTGGCCGATATCCGTACCCATCCCTGACACAATCCGAGCTTGTGCTCCGTCTCTAATCACCTCGATGCCGTTGGGACGTTAAACCCAATCTGCCCTCCTCCTTACTATTTATGGATGAGAATCTGTTTACCCGTGCGGGTATAGTGAACACTCATAACATGCACATGTGGGCGTAAGAGAATCTACAGTACGCGGATGGCAACATCGTTCTGAAGCGGACATTTGGTGTGGTCTAGTGGATGTTACTCGGCCAGAATGTTATTCCACAGCACCTTGACCAACCAAGTGTATCGACAGCTTTTGGAGTATGAATTGGTTGGTCTGCTTCTTGATGTTCCACGCGCAACTATACGAACCAAGTTAGGGTTCATGCACGACAGTGTCCCTGCACATTTCTGTCGGTTATCTTAGTGTTGCTGACACGGATAAGTCGACAGGTCGTGCAGGACCAGTTGCTTGGTTCAAATGGTTCAAATAGCTCTAAGCACTAAGGGACCCAACATCTGAGGTCATCAGTCCTCTAGACTTCGAACTACTTAACCCTAACTAACCTAAGGACGTCACACACATCCATGCCCGAGGCAGGACTCGAACCTGCGACCGTAACAACAGCGCAGTTCCTGACTGAAACGCCTAGAACCGCTCTGTCACAGCGGCCGGCCACCAGTTGCTTGGCCAGCGGCGTCTCCGGTTCGTAACAACCTGGATATCTGCCTTTGGGGCCGTCTCAAGATGTTTGTGTATGTTGTTGCAATTGAAAACAGAGCACACTACAGCATAATGTACCACAACTACAGCAGCGAACTGGAAATTGCTGAGCAATTATTCAGAATAACATGAACGGAGCCTGCAACATTGGTAGAGCGATAAGACGTCACTTACTTAGTCTACATTGACATAATTTTGAACATATTCTATGCAAAATGTACAGAACGTAGTTGTGTTGGATGTCGGGTCCCTTTGTGTGGTTGCTTACTGAGAAGATTAAATTTTCTTTCTTTTGTGTCGCGCTTGTGATACTCTACCGCATATCTCTGAAATAAAGCAATTTCAGACGAAACGTTATTTAATATTTTACGCTTATGTTATTGCAAACATTACACCCGCGAAGCGTATACAGTTGCTTTTCACTCACACTCTAAAGTGACTGCTAAAGCCGTAATATTTGTCGCCGCAATTAGCATTGTTAAATTGACAATTTCGAAGAGTCTCAGACAAGATTACTAGAAGTGCGAGGGAATTAATAAATAAGAAGCCTGTATCCAGACGCCCCTTTGCCCTCCCTTGCGGACATCTATGGTTAAACTTACATATTATTATTATTATTATTATTATTAAGCATTACAATCCATGAAGGCTTTTTGCTGCAGAATGGACAATGTTGAACCACTTTGCTCTGTCTTTACAAGTAATTTGCCACTGTCTGTCATGTCCTAGTTTTCTGAGATCGTCTTGAATATTGTCCAAGTATCTCATGCGTGGGCGTCCAAGAGGTCGTCTTCCGGTGGGAATCTCTTCAGTCACTTTCTTGATGGTCCTGTTTGGTGGTGCTCTGATGACATGCCCTATCCATTTCAGTCTTTTGGCTTTAATTTTGGCCACTATATCGGAGTCTTTATATAATTTGTAAATTTCATTGTTATTTAGCAATCTCCATTCATCACTGATCCTATCTCTTATGGGTCCAAATATTTTTCTCAAAATTTTTCGTTCAAATACTCTTAATCTGTTTTCCTCTTTTTTTGTGAGAGTCCAGGTTTCAGATCCATAGGTGAGTACTGGTATAATCAATGATTTGTATACTTGTAGTTTGGTGTTCCTAGATATTAACTTGCTTTTGAAAACTGTCAAGAGACTATAGTAGCATTTGTTAGCCTTCTGAATTCGTGATTCTATTTCAATTTTTATGGAGTTGTCAGAGGTTACTATTGTACCAAGGTAATTAAATTCATTTGTCTTTGTGAAAGCTGTGTTATTAATTTGCAGTACATTATTATTTGATGGATAGCGGGATAAGATAAAGTACATTGTTTTGTCTGTATTCAGCTGGAGGCCTGTGCCATTTGTGGCTTTAATTAATTGTGCTGTAAGAAGCTTCAAATCATTCTCACTGTCAGATAATAATGCAATGTCATCAGCGTATGCTACAATGTTAATTTTGCTTTCCAGTTGTGCTCCAATTTGTAGTAGCTTTACTTTTTGGATTATTCTATTGATTACTATGTTAAAGAGAACTGGTGAGAGTGAATCCCCTTGTTTGACTCCAGTTTTAACCTCAAAGTCTTCAGAAAGTTTGCCAGCTACTTTTATTTTGTATTTTGAGTTTAAAGTGCAAGCTTTTATTAAAACTTACATATTATTAAAACTTACATATTGTTTCTGGTAAACCAAAATACTATTTCCCCCAATCCTCACTCTTTTCCACTTAGATGGAACACGGTCAAGTTGCCTACAGAAGGTGTTCCAATGAGTGCTAAACCACTCATCTTCCTCCTGCACTTCCCCGCCCCCCCCCTCTCTCACTCTCTCTCTCAGCTGTCAGTGAAAGGTCAGTTCTTATCTCACTCACTTGGATTTTTTCCCGACGGTGAGAGCCTACTCTAAAAGGACTAAGAGCATATCTGCACATCTCTTACTACTGCGTTTGTTCATTTAGAATTAAGTTAGCACCTAATTTCAAAGATTATAGATATTCTGTTAGCGACCATTACTGTTCTGTGTCGATTTACCTGCAACTGGAAATATCATGACGAACTAGGATACAGAAAATGAACTAATTAAGTTTGTCCAAAATATCGAAATATTCTGTTACTTCTTGACGAACTAAAAATGTAAGTCGGACCGGTACTCGAGCGCAGGGTAGAACCATCGGCGAGAACGCACTTAACCACTGAGCTATCAACACACGGCTCACAATCCTTCTCACAGTTCGATTTCCACCAGTACCCGTCTCCTGCTTTACAAACTCCACATAAGCTGTTCAGCATGCCCTGCTGCATGAACACTTGAGAAGGAAAGGGCATAGCATAGCACAGCTTAGTTCAGCAACACACACAGGGCAGCTTAGCATGTATGATCTGGTTCTGAGATTTCTGAAGTCGTTATTGTAGATTCCAAGCTCTCTAAGGCTACTATTTCCCTAGCATGTCCCGACTGGTATTTAAAATCAGCAACATATGTTCTGAATTTCACACGTTTTTCTACAACTGGACTAAGACACAAAGAGTTGATGGACTTCAGTGAAGTTTTACTGCTAATAGCTGTAGTAGATGTTGAAGCTTTTTACAAGCGTATTGGTCATGCCATGGTGTTACAGTTTAAAATTAAAAAATGTCATATTTACAGCCGTTTACATATTTACAAATCTAATTAGACAACGCTGGAAGTAACAGTCGGCTGTGGCTTTATTGTCGCAATCAACTGGACATTTCCCAGACGTAATTTATTGACAGCAGTGAAAAGATTAATCAAGATGGCCGGCTTTAGATTGTTTATGTCCCCCGTCTCCCCATAAGTCAGGGGTGCTCTAAACAAAGGACGCAGAGTACTTGTGGAGTGCACTTGAGGTTTTTTTAGGCTACGCGATTGCTTGGGGTGTTCTGATGAACACTCGCCATTCGATTCACAGCAAGGAAAGCCAAAAGGCGTTCAGAATAAAGACACTGAGATTGTCAGTGAACTGTCGAAGAATTCGTAGTAAAATTCCCGAACTGACTGCCCTCCAGGAGAGTTCTCGCGCTCAAATTATTCAAAACTGGTTCAAAGGATCTGAGCACTATGGGACTTAACATCTGAGGTCATCAATTCCCTAGAACTTAGAACTACTTAAACCTAACTAAAGACATCACACACATCCATGCCCGAGGCAGGATTCGAACCTGCGACCGTGGCAGTCGCATGGTTCCAGACGTAAGCGCCTAGAACCGCTCGGCCACATTGGCCGGCCTCAAATTATTCTCGGGACTGAGATCTGGCTGAAACCCGTACGGGAAGGCTTTTAGATATTTAGGAAACCTTGGGACGTACATCGGAAAGACAGCTAAGAGTCCTAAGGAGGGAGAGCTTTCAATACAGTTGAGAAAAATGTTGTCTCCATTGAGGTCAAAGTTCAGTGTGACAGTGAAGTCGTCTGGTCACGTGTAACAGGTGTAGATTAAACCAAGTTAAATGTTGGATGTTTTTAACGGCCACCCGATCCCGTTGTGGCAGATCTAGAGTCATTCAAAGAAAATATACGATCAATGGTGCGTATATACTCAAATCACGGAGGCCACTTTAATATGCCGAGTATGGATTGGGATGTCTATGGATTCATTGCGAGGTGTACAGACAGACAGTCATGCTAAATATGTTTGAACACGTTTTCTGAAAATTGTCGCAAGTAGCAATTTCGGCAGCCCACAAGCAGTGGAAATATATTAAACGTTGTAGTTACAAATAGGCCGGATCATATCGACAATGCTAGTGTAGAAAGTGGGATTAGCGATCATGATGTCTTAATATTAACTATGATTTACAAAGTTATTAAATCAAACGAGAAGGCTAGGAGAATGTTTCTGATAGAGAGAGCAGGTAAGTAGTTATTCAGTTATTAACATCTTACTTACACAGTTAATTGGCACCACTCAGTACCAGTAAGATGGATGTAAGAGCAATTAGGGGCAAAGTTTAAGCACCCTGTAGAACGTGGTCTGGAGAGTTACGTGCCTAGAAAGTGTATAAAGTATGGAAAAGACTCACGACGGTTAATAACAAAATTCCTATGATGCTGAGGAAACAGAGGCTATTGCACTCTACGTTCAAGCATACGACAACCACCACCGTCATATCTCAGCGAAAGATCTGGCAGAGAACCGGAAAAAGTTCTGGACGCATGAAAAATCGCTAAGCGGGTCCAAGGCTTCCATTCAGTCCCTTGTTGACCTATCTGGTGTGGCAGTTAAAGATAGCAAAACGAAAGACGAAGTTTTAAAGTTCACGTTCAAGAAATCGTTCATGCAGGAGGACCGTACATGCACACCGTTATTTGACCATAAGATAGACTCCCGTGTGGATGACATGCAAACAAGCATACCTGGCGTAGAGGAGTAACTTAAAAAATTTGAAAACGAATAAATCACCAGGTCCGGATGGAATCCCAGTTCGATTTTACAAAGCGTACTCTACGTCATTGGCTCCTTACCTAGCTTGCATTTATCGTGAATCTCTCGCCCAACAAAAAGGCCCAAGCGACTGGAAATAAACACAGGTGACTCCAGTATAAAATAGAGGTAAAGGAACGAACCCGCAAAATTACGGACCAAAATCCCTAACTTGTGTTTGCTGCAGAATCCTTGAACACATTCTCAGTTCGAATATAATAAACTTTCTTCAGAGTAAGTAGCTTCTGTCCGCGAATCAGCATGGCTTTAGAAAGCATCGCTCTTGTGAACCTCAGCTAACCCCTTTGTCGCATGATATACTGAGGACTATGGATGAAGGTCAATGAGCACATTCCATATATACAGGGTGAGTCACCTAACATTACCGCTGGATATATTTCGTAAACCACACCAAATACTGACGAATCGATTCCACAGAGCGAACGTGAGGAGAGGGGCTAGTGTAACTGGTTAATACAAACCATAAAAAAGTGCTCGGAAGTATGTTTTTTAACACAAACCAACGTTTTTTTTTAAATGGAACCGCGTTAGTTTTGTTAGCACATCTGAACATATAAACAAATACGTAATCAGTGCCGTATTTTGCATTTAAAATGTTAATTACATCCGGAGATATTGTAACCTAAAGTTGACGCTTGAGTACCACTCCTCCGCTGTTCGATCGTGTGTATCGGAGAGCACCGAATTACGTAGGGATCCAAAGGTACAGAAGAGACTGGAACAGCACATTACGTCCACATGGTATTTTTCACTGACGCACATGTACATTACCATGAGGGGTGAGGTACACGTACACACGTGGTTTCCGTTTTCAATTACTTAGTGGAATAGAGTGTGTCCCGACATGTCAGGCCAATAGATGTTCAATGTGGTGGCCATCATTTGCTGCACACAATTGCAATCTCTGGCGTAATGAATGTCGTACATGCCGCAGTACATCTGGTGTAATGTCGTCGCAGGCTGCCACAATACGTTGTTTCATATCCTCTGGGGTTGTAGGCACATCACGGTACACATTATACTTTAACGTACCCCACAGAAAGAAGTCCAGAGGTGTACGATCAGGGGAACGGGCTGGCCAATTTATGCGTCCTCCACGTCCTATGAAACGCCCGTCGAACATCCTGTCAAGGGTCAGCCTAATGTTAATTGCGGAATGTGCAGGTGCACCGTCATGCTGATACCACATCGTCGACGCGTTTCCAGTGGGACATTTTGGAGCAACGTTGGCAGATCATTCTGTAGAAACGCGATGAATGTTGCAGCTGCTTGGGCCCCTGCAATGAAGTGAGGACCAATGAGGTGGTCCCCAATGATTCCGCACCATATATTTACAGTCCACGGTCGCTGTCACTCTACCTGTCTGAGCCAGCGAGGATTGTCCACGGACCAGTAATGCATGTTCCGTACATTGACTGCCCCGTGGTTTGTGAAACCCGCTTCATCGGTAAACAGGTAGAACTGCAACGCATTCTCTGTTAATGTCCATTCACAGAATTGAACTCGATGATTAAAGTCATCACCATGTAATTGCTGATGTAGCGACACATGAAACGGGTGGAAGCTGAGACGATGCAGTATGCGCATGACACTACTTTGACTCAGTCCACCGGCTCTCGCAATGTCCCGTGTACTCATGTGTGGGTTCATGGCAACAGGAGCTAACACACCAACTGCGCCCGCTTCTCCTGTGATGGGTCTGTTACGGACCCGTTTGCGTGCTACGACCATACCTGTTGCATACAGTTGGCGGTAGATGTTTTGCAATGTGCGGCACGTTGGATGCTCTCTGTCCGGGTACCGTTCTGAAAACACCCTTCAGGCTTAAACTGCATTTCGGCGACACTCGCCATACATGAGTATCATCTCCGCCTTTTCAGAGTTCGAATACATCGTGGTCACATTTCCTACAACACTACACTATCACAGACGTCTGGTAACATGGTGTACTACAGTTCGTCTGCGTGCGGCGACGAATGCAGAATAACAATAGCAGCAAGCGCTACATGCAGACACTGCGACAGCTAGACCAAACCACAACAGTGCACTACAGCCACACTCGTAAACACGGTCGTCATCGTAAACATGTCCCTGCAGATGCTGCTCGCCGACCGTGGCCCGTGTTTGTTACAACACGCAAATGAACGTCGGAGGTTTCAAGCGTCAACTTTAGGTTTCAGTATCTCCGAATGTAATCAACATTTTACAATGCAACAAACGGCACTGATTAGGTATTTGTTTATATGTTCAGATGTGCTAACAAAACTAACGTGGTTCCATTTTTAAAAACGTAGGTTTGTGTTCAAAAACATATTTTCTTGCATTTTTGTATGATTTGTATTAAACAATTACACTAGCCCCTCTCCTCACATTCGGTCTGTGGAATCGGTTCGTCAGTATTTGATGTGGTTTACGAAATATATCCAGCGGTAACGTTAGGTGACTCACCCTGTGTAGATTTCCGGAAAGAGTTTGACCCGGTGCGCCATTGCAGGCTGTTAACGAAGATACGAACATATGGAATGTATGTGAGTGGCTAGAAGACTTCATAAACAATAGGACCCAGTATGTTGTCCTCGACGGCGAGTGTTAGTCAGAGACAAGGATATCGTCAGGAGTGCCCCAGGGAAGTATGTTAGGAGCGCTGTTGTTCTCTGTATACGCAAATGATTTGGTAGACAGGGTGGGCAGCAGTCTGTGGTTGTTTGTTGATGAAGCCGTGGTGTACGGTAAGGTGTCGAAGTTGAGTGACTTTAGGAAGATACAACACGACTTAGGCAAAATTTCCAGTTGGTGCAACGAATGACAGTTAGCCCTGAATGTGGAAAAATGTGAGTTAATGTGGATGTGTAGGAAGGAAAATACCTGTAATCTACGGATACAGTGTTACTAGTGTCCAGCTACACTCCTGGAAATGGAAAAAAGAACACATTGACACCGGTGTGTCAGACCCACCATACTTGCTTCGCACACTGCGAGAGGGCTGTACAAGCAATGATCACACGCACGGCACAGCGGACACACCAGGAACCGCGGTGTTGGCCGTCGAATGGCGCTAGCTGCGCAGCATTTGTGCACCGCCGCCGTCAGTGTCAGCCAGTTTGCCGTGGCATACGAAGCTCCATCGCAGTCTTTAACACTGGTAGCACGCCGCGACAGCGTGGACGTGAACCGTATGTGCAGTTGACGGACTTTGAGCGAGGGCGTATAGTGGGCATGCGGGAGGCCGGGTGGACGTACCGCCGAATTGCTCAACACGTGGGGCGTGAGGTCTCCATAGCACATCGATGTTGTCGCCAGTGGTCGGCGGAAGGTGCACGTGCCCGTCGACCTGGGACCGGACCGCAGCGACGCACGGATGCACGCCAAGACCGTAGGATCCTACGCAGTGCCGTAGGGGACCGCACCGCCACTTCCCAGCAAATTAGGGACACTGTTGCTCCTGGGGTATCGGCGAGGACCATTCGCAACCGTCTCCATGAAGCTGGGCTACGGTCCCGCACACCGTTAGGCCGTCTTCCGCTCACGCCCCAACATCGTGCAGCCCGCCTCCAGTGGTGTCGCGACAGGCGTGAATGGAGGGACGAATGGAGACGTGTCGTCTTCAGCGATGAGAGTCGCTTCTGCCTTGGTGCCAATGATGGTCGTATGCGTGTTTGGCGCCGTGCAGGTGAGCGCCACAATCAGGACAGCATACGACCGAGGCACACAGGGCCAACACCCGGCATCATGGTGTGGGGAGCGATCTCCTACACTGGCCGTACACCACTGGTGATCGTCGAGGGGACACTGAATAGTGCACGGTACACCCAAACCGTCATCGAACCCATCGTTCTACCATTCCTAGACCGGCAAGGGAACTTGCTGTTCCAACAGGACAATGCACGTCCGCATGTGTCCCGTGCCACCCAACGTGCTCTAGAAGGTGTAAGTCAACTATCCTGGCCAGCAAGATCTCCGGATCTGTCCCCCATTGAGCATGTTTGGGACTGGATGAAGCGTCGTCTCACGCGGTCTGCACGTCCAGCACGAACGCTGGTCCAACTGAGGCGTCAGGTGGAAATGGCATGGCAAGCCGTTCCACAGGACTACATGCAGCATCTCTACGATCGTCTCCATTGGAGAATAGCAGCCTGCATTGCTGCGAAAGGTGGATATACACTGTACTAGTGCCGACATTGTGCATGCTCTGTTGCCTGTGTCTATGTGCCTGTGGTTCTGTCAGTGTGATCATGTGATGTATCTGACCCCAGGAAAGTGTCAATAAAGTTTCCCCTTCCTGGGACAATGAATTCACGGTGTTCTTATTTCAATTTCCAGAAGTGTAGATGCAGTCAACTCGTTTAAATATCTAGGGTAACGTTGCAAATCGATATAAGATGGAAGATGTGAAAACTCTGGTCGGTAAGGCAAATTTCGGTTTATTGGGATAATTTCAGGAAAGAGTGGTTCACCTGTAAAGGAGACGCCATATAGGACGCTAGTGCGACCTACTCTTGAGTACTACCCGAGTGTTTGGGATCCGTACCAGGCAGGCCGGACTGAAGAAAGACATCGGAGCAATTCCGAGGAGGGCTGCTAGATTTGTTCCCGGTTGGTTCGAACAAAAGTGTTACCGAGATGCTTCGAGAACTCATACGGGAATCCCTGGAGGGAAGGCGGCGTTCTTTTCGGTGAACACTAATGAGAAAATTTAGAGAACCGACATTTGAAGCTGATTGCCGCCCGATTATGCTCCCGGCGACGTACGTCGCGCGGAAGGACCACTAAGATAAAATCCGAGAAATTTGGGCTCGTACGAAGGCGGACAGACAGTCGTTTTTCCTTCGATCTGTTTCCGAGCGAAACAGCAGGGGAAATGACAATTAGTGGTACAGGGTATCCTCCGCCACGCGTCTTACTGTGGCTTGCGGCGTACCTATGTAGAAGTGCATGTACATGTAGAATACTTGACCGGTCTGTTAGAAAACAGCGCTACCTCGTTAGGATTATCTCTAATGAACATTAATACTCTCTGTATTCCAAATACGACTGAAGTTACTGCACGCTGCAAAAGGCTGATGCTGGACATCAGTCACTGTACACAGTGTATAAACAGTATCAGAAAATATTAGGACAATGACAATGAAGTTTAAGTTTCCCATTAATATTTGTCAATCAGCTGGCAAGCTGCGGAGAAGCTGATGTTTAATTGAGGTCTGCGTTAGCTCTAATCTTAGTGCACAATTTGGTGCGTATCATCGGAAACAGCCGTTATATATATCTTTTATCCCGCATGATTATAGCTTATATTGTACTTAACCAGAAAATCCTCCTCCCTGCCAACCCATAACGTCCCCCCCCCCCCCCCCCCCCGCCCAAGGTTCTTTACATAATCGAATCCTCATGTATAAAACAGCATCAAAGGTCTTATTGCTTCACAAATGAGTTGATGTGCTAAGTATTTGACGTTGAGCCAGTAAGCGAGAAGCACCTCAGGAATGATTTGAAATTAGATTTAAAGTTTGTTGGATGCCACTAAGAGCTCTCTTTATCAAACACTGCAAGAATATAGTCTCAGTAATTTGCACGCCGTGATATCCTGCGTCAAGACATGTACATAGATTGTAACTGTAATACATGTCTTACTGCAGGTAATAAACGATTATACCTTTTACTGACTATATTATGACAGCACCTTGAAATTTAGAAATCGGCCACTAATTACATGAGATTCATAAAATAAAATTTTTGTTGCACCTGGAAACGTTTATATAAGCTGCATGGTACTGTGACCGTGCAGCATGAACTGGTTTACACGTTTCGTAACATAGAGTAACAGTACTCATAAGAAAGATAGACCTCCGAAGTTCACCTCTGTATCCACCAATGGTTTCTGTCAGACGTTCCGCATGTCGTCGGAAAATTATATCCAGCAGTGAGATATAGATCTTCGAGACACAGGTGGCACCTATTTTAACATGTGTAGTGGGCACAATTGTGCGACTGTTATCCTAACTCCAACGATCTGGTTAATGTCAGTCATAAAGACTACGAGAGTTCATATTGTAGCCTCTTGCTGCAGTTACCCTATCTAAAAAGTTGGGTGACACATTTTCGTGAGCCGCATTATGCAGCCGGAGCACCGCCTGGGGCACGTTGCCCCTACGTGCTGAGGGGTACACCTCGCAAGAGAGTAGGGAGTGGGAGCGCCGCTGCATAGCAAGTGGCCGCCGGGACGTAATGCAAGCCAAAGAGCTCCAATGAACATCGAACGTGACCGGGGTGTGCACTGAATCAGAAGAGGTCCCCCGTCCCAGCTCATCAGCCTGGGCCGAAGATGGCGACGAGCTCTGGGCGTCACTCTCCGCCTTTCTTTTGTCTCCCTGAATAGACGGGAGTCGGTGTGGGAGTGAGCGGCAGTATGCGACTGTTTGCTTAAGACACTATCGTATACGTGAAAGTTTTCCAGTCGAGCGACTGTAGAACGATACAGGATGGCTTGGGCACGATTTCTATTCGGTGTCATGAATAGCACTTTGCACCAGATGTACAAAAGTATAAGTTAATGCAGATAAAATGGATATACAATTATGTAATCTTCGAAAATGAAATATCTACGCGTAATGTTGCAAACCGATATGAAACAGAATGATAGTAGGAAAGACGAATGATCGATTTCTATTTGTTGGTCAAATTTTAGGAAATTGCGGCTCATGTGTAAAGGATAATACGTGTAGGCCACTGGAACGACCCCTTCTTGAATACTGCTCGAGTGCTTGGGATACCCACAACATCGAAGGAAGTCAGTGGAGTGCTGCTAGATTTCTCATCTATAGGTTCGATCGATACATTATGACGTAGATGATTCGTGAACGGAAATGGGAGTCCCTGTAGAGACGACGAAATTGTTTTCGGTAAACACTATTGAGAAAAGTTTAGAGAATCAGCATTGGAGGCCGAGTGCAGAGCGATTCTACTTTTGCCAACGTTCATTTCGCCTAAGGACCGCAAAGACAAGATAAGAGAAATTCGGGCCCATTTGGAGGTAAATCTACAATCACTTTTCTCTAGATCCATCTGCAAATGTAACAGGAAATGACTACTAATGGTAAAAGGTACCCTCCACCACACTCCATACACCGGGTTGCGCAGTATGCATGTAGACATGCAGATGTACTGGTCATAAAGATTGCTTTTTCAGGTTCTTCTTCATAAATTCATTCGGTGAAAGGAGACAGTGTGGTATCATAATATCTTCTCCAACCGTAAGAGTTTACAAAAGATAGTAAATTGGCAGATGATGTTTCCAGAAAATGATCTCGGTATGTCGACTATTACTTCCTAGATGAACGTCGTGACGTCTGTGTAATTGTGTTTCATGATGGTATTTCAACAGAAGGATGAACAAGAAAATGACGACCAGGGTGATGGTGGAAAGTAGGATTGGCAAATGAAATGTGTCAAATTTTATTCCGAAATGTGGTGTAGCGAACGTGGTCCATACGTGCTTCTAGTAGATCTTTTTGCAGGAGGGTACGTGTAGTAAGGTGGAAGAAGATTTACACAGGAGAATCTATATGGGACATAGTGAAATGGAAGTGATTCTGGAGAATTTGGCGACGGAATTAATGTGATCGTAATGTGGTCTCTTAAAGGTGTGTTAATTTTGTAGGATAACCTAGAAAAGGCAGAACACAGCTTTAGTGACCGGGCCTAAAGGAAGGATTAGGTGGATTGGCGCGTTGATGGTGGAGATATGGACAGTTATTTCGCCAATTTGTGGGAGAAAGCGTTTCGTCTTGTGGTAGTTGTCTGGACAGGATAAGATACAATCATTGTATTCGAATGGGGACTGAAAGTTCAGGAGACCATTGGATTTAAAATTTTGAACGGGTTAGTTTCTACATTATATCCTTTGGTAGTCGTTCATTAGGGCTAAGAGATTAACCAAGGTCTACGTTGTGTCTTCGGTGCTGAGTAGAGGCAATAGGTAATTATCTGTAGTTGAGGGACATTTCGAAAATTCACAGACAAAGAATGTGTTTACACAACTGAGATTGAGGATTGGAGCCGAGTGTTCAACGAATTTCGTTCGCTGCGATATACAACCTTAAAAACGGTAGTGTGGGTTAGCAAGTAACATTGTGTTCAGGGTTCCTTGGGACGTGGGGGGGATACGAGGGAACAATGGGGCGGGAGGAACAATAGTAGTGGGGGATTTAGTACAGTAAGATAATGATGATTTATGAATCTAAATGTGGGGCAAGTTATAGTCAGAAAAGTATATTTTTATTTATGAGGCTAGGTCTTATATTTAACAGATTGATTTCCAGTAGTGACAGAGGTTAAAAAAAGGACGGGACCTATAGTTTGATTCCTTCGGTTTATTGTTTCAGGCACGAATGAATTTATTCTGGTGTCTATGTTTGTTGAGATGTTAGAGTTCCATTGGTTTTGGGGTGAAAACTAAGGAGGGCATCTTTGATACGGTGCAAGCGGGAAAAAGGAGGAAAATGGGGTGCGTATACGTAGTGCGTGTATGTGGAGGCGCATGTCGGGGTAAGTTCAGGGCAGAGGTGGGTGTGCTTGATGCTGATGCTATGGTCCTCGGATGATACGTATTGATACCATCAACATCTGGGTAACTTCGGCAACAAAGACGAAAGCAGAAATATAGAGAAAGAGAGGAAGGAATGATCAGGACAAAGAGACGACAGTGCACATGACTGCGATGACAGAATGAACGACCCTGGAGATGGCAGACGGCGGGAGAACTCATAGGTGAGAGTTGAGATACTGGGTTGACCATGAAAGATGAGAACACCTCAGGTGACGCGCGAAAAACGAGGCAGCAGCGAGTGAAGAAAATTTATTGTTTCACGAAAGATAATTTAGGAAACTGTCCTGATGTGTGATTGTCGCCAGTTGTGATCGTGAACACTGATACACTAAGGCCACGTTTTCACCAGAAGAAATGTGAGACAACACCTACAGTGAACTACGTTGAATTGATAGGCTGTTTACCGTTGAACGCGCCTTAATGTTTCGAGGTTCTACCACTGCAGTTCTTCACAGCATGGTGATCGTAGGTGGTCTATGCTCGGCTCTTAAAAGATGACGGTACAATGCTACTGAGTCCGCGCTTTAGCACAAGAGCAGCGGACCAGACACTAACCTACTCTTGAGAAATGCAGTTAGGAAAGTATATGCCATACTAGAGCTCGTCCATTATTTCGCTAAAAAAAAACCAAACTCTAAAATGTGCCGGATGTCAAACAGCTCGCTCTTCTCCATGGAGCGTAAAAATAAAAAATAAATAAAACATAAAATTAAAAAGTGGCATTAAAAGTGAGTTACCTTATCTGTAGTCAGCGATTCCTATTCACGTAGCTTGAGTGGCGAGGGGTGGCATGGAACATCGCGTTTGCAGGAAGACATGATTGATGATGCCATTTACAAGGAACTAAACAAACTTATAAAAGAAGTAAACAAAGAATTCAGTCCCCACGACTTTTTGAACAGCTCTATTTTAACCCGTTTTTCCATCTGAAATTGTGATGAGTTGGTTTTCTGCATTTTCTAGCAGCTGCCATGCATTATACTGTTTGCCAATGTGCTGTAATGGCGCTTCCGGTGCGCTGTCCAAAGTGGTGACGTGTTCGATAAGCGGAACTCAAGTAGCAAAGTCCTTTTGGCAAACATCACCCTACTACACTGAAGCGCCAAAGAAAGTGGAATACGCACACCTATTCAAATACAGAGATATAAATGTAAATGTCGTGTGACGAGTGCCTCCCGTCGGGTAGACCGTTCGTCGGATGCAAGTCTTCCGATTTGACGCCACTTCGGCGTCTTGCACGTCGATGGGGATGATATTTAAACAGGCAGAATACTGTGCAGCTGTCGGCAACGTCTATCTAAGGCAACAAGTTTCTGGTGCAGTTGGATCGATTACAAGTTTTAAGTGAGTTTGAACGTGGCGTTATAGTCGGCGCACGAGCTATAAGGCACAGCAACTCGAAGGTAGCGATGAAGTAGTGACCTTCCCGTACGACCATTTCACGAGTGTACCGTGAATATCAGGAATCCGGCAAAATATCAGATCTTCAACATCGCTGCGGCCGAAAAAAACATCCTGCAAGAACGGGACCAACGTTGACTGAAGATGTAAGTAGGCTGTTTATGTTCTCTTATTGGCAACGTTACGTAGCGCTCTGTATGAAAATCACTGGCTGTGCTGTGTGCAGTCTGCGGCTAGTTTGCATTGTTGTCTGCCATTGTAGTGTTGGGCAGCTGGACGTGAACAGCGCGTAGCGTTGCGCAGTAGAGTTGGGCAACACGATTCTTTTTCCCGATTCGATTCCTACGATTCAATCTCACATTGCGAATCGATTCCTACGATTCGTTCACGATTCTTTCACGATTCATTCTAGTCTGCAATGGCACGATTCTTACGGAATGCAAAAAGTTCTACATCTTACTCACAGATGGCAGGACATGTCTGAAATTGTCAATGGGGTTAGAATCGAACTGTGTCATGACGAGATATGCCAGAAATAGTTTATTTATAAGTAAAGATGCATATGACGTTACAAGTGTGATTCTCGATTTATACGTGTAATGCCTTAATTGATGAAAGGACACCATGTCTAACCTAAAACATATCTAGGATGACTGTTACTATTGGATGTACGGTAAGTCCAACGTGTTCGTATTCGGATAATGTTATACCGCCATCTCACAAAATTTTGATACACCTCTACTGTAACATCCAATAGTAACAGAGATTTACGAAATTGTGATATAAAATATTTATTGTGTAAAATCGAGTTTTTCAGGAAATACGCCAATGTAGATAAACTTAAGAATCAAAATCCGTATCTAAATATAAAATTTCATCCAAACTGTTAAAGCCGTTCCCAAGAAACACGAAATTCGTGTATTTGTTTAAAAAACTCATGTGTAAAATTGCTTGCTGTAAGGAAAGACACCTATATACAGATAAACATGAAAACCAAAACCTTAACTACATTCAATACATACTAACAAAGTTTTACTAGATGGCGTGATGTGAAACAGCGTTTTTATGATATAAAATTGCGTTTTTACGAATGGAACTATGTAGGATATATATATTGTAAAATTGACTTTTTACGAAAGAATGGAACTATGTAGGTGAACTCAAAAAGCAAAAATACAAAATTTCATCCAAATCGTTAGGGCCGTTTTCGAGATACGCGAAATGTAATACATAATCCAAGTGCTATTGCTTGTGTGTAAAGAAGGTGTGTGTGTTTTGCATTGCATCTGCAACAAATAAGAGGTACGTATTTATTCATCATACTTGGAATTCTTGATTTTAATTGTGAGTATTGCGAGCTGTGTACTCGCTGTATACCGTTTCTGTCATCACTGGTTCGTGTATTACTCGCGCAAACTAAGCTGACGTCGGCGCGGTGGCTGATGGTAGCGACAGTAAATGGGAAATGCCTTTACGCTCGTTCCCGTCAGCCACCGACAAGTGTCAGCTTGGTTTGTTCGTTCCGAGCTTCCTCTGTTCACACGCATCCTCCACTTGACTGCCATCTGGCGGTCGTAATCATTCGGCACGACACGGCATGCTTCGGAAGTTCCCTTCGAAGCATAGAGTACCAAGAATCGATGAATCGTTGGAACTTGGAATCGTCACGACTCGGAAACATGGAATCGTTCTTACGATTCTTTTGAACGACGATTCGTCCGTATGACGATTCGATTCTTACGATTCTTTATTTAGAGTTGTTCAAATGAACGACTCATTCACGAATCGCCACAACTCTATTGCGCAGTTAGAGGTGAGCCGCCAGCAGTGGTGGATGTGGGGAGAGAGATGGCGGAGTTTTGAAATTTGTTAGGCTGGATGTCATGAACTGCTATATATATTATGACTATTAAGGTAAATACATTGTTTGTTCTCTATTAAAATCTTTCATTTGCTAACTATGCCTATCAGTAGTTAGTGCCTTCCGGAGTTTGAATCTTTTATTTAGCTGGCAGTAGTGGCGCTCGCTGTATTGCAGTAGTTCGAGTAATGAAGATTTTTGTGAGGTAAGTGATTTGTGAAAGGTATAGGTTAATGTTAGTCAGGGCCATTCTTTTGTAGGGATTTTTGAAAGTCAGATTGCGTTGCGCTGAAAATATTGTGTGTTAGTTTAAGCTCAGTCCTGTACAATTTTTCAAAGGGGACGTTTCAAAGAGAATCGTTCAACGTGACAGAAGTGCAACCCTTCGGCAAATTGCTGCAGATTTCAATGTCAGCGTGCGAACCATTCAACGAAACATCATCAATATGGGCTTTTGGATCCGAAGGCCCACTCATGAATCCTTGATGACTGCACGACACCAACCTTAACACCTCGCCTGAACCCCTCATCAGCGACATTTGACTGTTGATGACTGGAGGCATGTTGCGTGGTCGGTTTCAAATTGTACCAAGGACGTGTTCGGATATTGTGACAACATCACGACTTCACGGACCCCACGTGTCGGCTGGGGTTTTTTCAAGTTGGTGGAGGCTCTGTAATGGTGTGGGGTGTGTGCAGTTGGAATTATATGGGAACCCTGATACCTCTGAATACGCCTCTGAGAAGTGACACGTATGTTAGCATTCTGTCTGATCACTTGCATCCATTCATGTCCATTATGCCTTCCGACTGACTTCGGCAAATCCAGCAGGACAATGCGACACCCCACAGAGTAACCCCAAGAACGTTCTCAGAGTGGCTCCAGGAACACTCTTCTGGATTTAAACACTTCCGTTGGCAACCAGACTCCCCAGATACGAACATTATTTAGCATATCTGGGATGCCTTGCAACGTGCTGTTCAGAAGAGATCTCCTCCCTCTCGTACTCTTGCGGATTTATGGACAGCTCTGAAGGATTCATGGTGTCAATTCCCTCCATTACTTAAGACGTTAGTCGATTCCATGCAATGTCGTGTTGCGCCACTTCTGCGTGCTCGCGGGTGCCCTGCACGATGTTATCCAGGCTTACCAGTTTCTCTGGCTCTTTGCGTAGATGTAGTGTTGTAACAGAGCCAGCACTGGTAGTTTATGCTGTAGCGCCAGGGCCATGTGACGTAAGCTTCGGTGACTTCCCTTGGAGAGGGAACGGCATTTGGTACTTAACAGTTTGCCTACAATGCATTCAATGAGATACGGTTCGGTCTCGCATTTTCCGAAAAAAGTCTGCACGCTAAATTTGAAGCATCTTATTTATGTGGATGAAGATCTTCAGGAATGTGGCAATGTGCATCGGCCGAAAATGATTTATGTAAATTTTACCTCAAAAGAAAAGGAGAAAATATCCTTTCATTTTCAGGCAAAGGAACCTTTCATAAGATTCCCCATAAGTTTAGCATTTCTGTGTGTATCCTTAAGTAACGACCAGAGTTTTTCTCTTGTCTCGAATGAAAAACAGCCCACAGTTGCTCTAAATTTTGTTTGTTTTTAAGCTTGACCATAGTTTCTTCTACAATAATATAGCCTTCTTCAGAAGTCATACACACTAATAAATGAAAAATATCTTAGCCCAGCCGCTAGGCTAAGACATTTTTCATTTATTAGTGTGTATGACTTCGGAAGAAGGCTATATTATTATAGCAGAAACAATGGTCAAGGTTCAACATAAACAGAATTTAGTGCTACTGTGAGTTGTTTTTCATTCGAGACAATTTCATCATGGCTGCCATGATGAAAATAATGTTGTTATCTTCTTGTTTCTAGCCGGAGTCTGAGTGTTATTCCTGATTTGTCTGTGATACTGGCGGCGAGATAGAAGTCCTCCCAGACACTACACTTTGCTCCTGGACGGAACTCGTGTACCCCATGTGTCTGCGTTTAGTATTATGTTGAAGTGTGTGAATTATTTTATAAATATTTGCGAAACGTGAAACTGATGCGTGACGTAGGTACTAGCTAAGTATTTACGTAGTACTGGGTGGGAAACCGCCTAAAAATCATTTTCGAGCTCTTCTGCTCATCTGGCCGATGGGCAGATTCTACCTGATGCCAGCGGACCGCCGCCCCTCCCCCCCCCCCCTTTTTTTCCCGAAAGAGTGGATTTTACGTCGCTCGACTACTCGGGCAGGTTCCTAATGTCTTTCTCATGATAATTACACATTTTTAGATCATGATTTCAAGACATAACCACTTTAGTGCATTGGATATAGCTCCAGCATAACTGTCTGGAGAACAGAGGTCGTTTTGTGGCATGCAGTACTTAAAAAAATAGTTCCTGTCCCCTATAATTATCCGACATAGCTTCCAAGGAAATACCTCAGCACAGCTATGCACATGAAAGCAACGGCAGGTGTGAAAATGTAGGTCACGCTTCACAGGCGTCCTTTATAATCACTGACTGGATATTGAACTAAAGAACATCCTAATTAACTCACACTGGCCCAATAACAATCAATACACCGATACAACATATTAATTTCGTGCATCCCTTTTAAACTACTCTGCTGTGACACTGGACACACAGGATTATTAGTCATTCCTTTGCATCAAAGCCTGCGTGCATTCTAGGGAAATTTCAGTATGCTACATAATGTTTACAGCGATGAACGTAGCTGGGTTGATGTAAACGTCTCAATTAAAAACACAGACCACTTAAATTGTATTCATGGAACCGTAACTCTTTTATTATAACAATCATCCTCCATCGAACCCCAAATATAACTGGTCTTTAACTGTAGTTACCGCACGAACAGGTGAAATAGGTTTTCGTCGGTCTCTTTGCATCTTGTAGTTATTTTATGTAACCATCGATTATTTTCTTATAGTAGTTAATATATTTAAATCTGAGAAAAAATAACACGTTAATTCTCTTTTATTCAGTCGTCTTTTCAACCAAAGTAAATGTAAGAAACTGACAACATTTGTATCAAATTCTTTCTTTTAATTTTTAGGTTTTTTTTGGCAAATACAGCAGCTTCCAAAAACTGTCTGATTTTAGAATCCCTTTGTTTTTATCTGTACCACTGATGATAGATATGTAAGTACGTACCAGATGTCTTAGAGTGGTGCCTACACTAGTAATACTAATGGTATCACTGCCCATTGCCATTCACTGTTAGGAAGTGAATAAGGAAGAATGGACTGATGATATGGTGATTAGAGAGAGATTATGGAAAGTTTGGGAAGAACGTAGGCTATCAACTTTCCAAAGGAATCACCCTGACATTTTATTTAACCGATTTAGGAAAACCAGTCTCCATGATGAGACAGTGATTTCAATCCATGTTCTCCTGTGTCTAACCACTGTGTCCCTTTGACGGTGCGGTCTATACTGATATCGCTAAAGGCTCTGTCAGGAATTCGGTTCGTCTCTAAGCGTAAGGAGCACTAATTACATTACATCTGTGTCCTTAAATTTGACTCCCTCCTGATAATCAGAATTTCCGTTTTCAGTAATAATGTCAACACCGTATCTGTGAAATTTATTACAGAATATGCATTTATGATGACGGAGAGACGAAGGAGACGGCTAGAAATAGTTACCTGAGTAGTGCTTAGTTCACTTCGCAGTTGAGGAGGACACAACGGAATCCAAACCGCAAACGTAATGATATATCCCCAACTGCAACCTTTGCTTGAATGAGTTCCGCTCCAATTAAGTAATGAATAAAGGCAGTAATCCAGATGTGGTACTTCTTGAATTCCGAAGAGCATTTCATCCAGTACGAAACTAACGATTACTAACGAAACATCGATTCCATTGGATAAGAATCGGAATAGTGGCTGGATTCATCATTTCTTGGTAGGAATGCAAAATGTTATATTGGATAGAGAGTTATGGATAGATGTAGAACTAACTTGAGGGTTGCCCTCGCTGTTAATGTTGTACGTTAAGAACGTGACAAACAACGCCAATAGCAACTTCAATGTTTAATAGGGTGATTGTCTTTAATGAAGTACTGTTTGAAAAAAGCTATAAAATATGCAGTCAGATCTTGATAACGCTGCAGACTCCATTAAGACCGTATCTATTGGACCCTAAATGACTGAAAAACGGTGGCAGAGTGAAATCAGTTTCGATTTAGGTTGGTAAGATCTGAAGGTAGGATTTGAGTGTTGCGCAGAACCCACGAAGCTTTGGACCCAAGTTGTCAACAAGGCAGTGGTGTGAGCTGTGTTGTCATGGAATGAACTGGGTCCTCTTGTCCAACTGAACTGATCATTGACTGGAAATTGTAATGTTCCTCTACTCGGATAACATTTGAGTCATTCTTGGGCTTCATATTCCCAAAAACGAATAGAATATTTATCGTTGACATTGTGCCGTATCACCTAGCCACAACTGTTCGCGATTAGGAAGAACCTTCTGGGAAAGTTCGAGCAAATGATTTGACGACAGAGGTCGCCAGACATGAAGCCCATCGAACATTTATCGAACAAAATCGAGAGGTCACTTCGTGCACAGAATCCTGCACCGGCCACACTTTCGCAATTATGGACACCTTTAGAGCTAGCATGGCACAATGTTTCTGCTGGAGGCTTCGTACGACTTGTTGAGTCCACGCCACGTCGAGCTGCTACACTACGCGGGGCAAAAGGATGTCCGATTCGATATTAGAAAGTATATCGTGACTTCTTTCACCTCAGTGAACGACCAAAGGCCCTTCTGACTTTCCAAAGACTTTCACTGAATGTATACAGTATGTCGATGGAGCATGTGTGGAAGACTTGCCTCACTCATGCCACTTCTCCGTGCGATTGCGCGGGAGCTAACGTATGGTTCAATTGCAGCAGCAGAAAGAACATCAACCTCCCACCTCTTCCGTCGTTACTTGTTTCCTTCTGTTACGTTGTCTACGTGTTACACTACCACTTCCACGTAGCTGGTTGAAGAGGATTATAAATACACTCCTGGAAATGGAAAAAAGAACACATTGACACCGCTGTGTCAGACCCACCATACTTGCTCCGGACACTGTGAGAGGGCTGTACAAGCAATGATCACACGCACGGCACAGCGGACACACCAGGAACCGCGGTGTTGGCCGTCGAATCGTGCTAGCTGCGCAGCATTTGTGCACCGCCGCCGTCAGTGTCAGCCAGTTTGCCGTGGCATACGGAGCTCCATCGCAGTCTTTAACACTGGTAGCATGCCGCGACAGCGTGGACGTGAACCGTATGTGCAGTTGACTGACTTTGAGCGAGGGCGTATAGTGGGCATGCGGGAGGCCGGCTGGACGTACCGCCGAATTGCTCAACACGTGGGGCGTGAGGTCTCCACAGTACATCGATGTTGTCGCCAGTGGTCGGCGGAAGGTGCACGTGCCCGTCGACCTGGGACCGGACCGCAGCGACGCACGGATGCACGCCAAGACCGTAGGATCCTACGCAGTGCCGTAGGGGACCGCACCGCCACTTCCCAGCAAATTAGGGACACTGTTGCTCCTGGGGTATCGGCGAGGACCATTCGCAACCGTCTCCATGAAGCTGGGCTACGGTCCCGCACACCGTTAGGCCGTCTTCCGCTCACGCCCCAACATCGTGCAGCCCGCCTCCAGTGGTGTCGCGACAGGCGTGAATGGAGGGACGAATGGAGACGTGTCGTCTTCAGCGATGAGAGTCGCTTCTGCCTTGGTGCCAATGATGGTCGTATGCGTGTTTGGCGCCGTGCAGGTGAGCGCCACAATCAGGACTGCATACGACCGAGGCACACAGGGCCAACACCCGGCATCATGGTGTGGGGAGCGATCTCCTACACTGGCCGTACACCACTGGTGATCGTCGAGGGGACACTGAATAGTGCACGGTACATCCAAACCGTCATCGAACCCATCGTTCTACCATTCCTAGACCGGCAAGTTAACTTGCTGTTCCAACAGGACAATGCACGTTCGCATGTATCCCGTGCCACCCAACGTGCTCTAGAAGGTGTAAGTCAACTACCCTGGCCAGCAAGATCTCCGGATCTGTCCCCCATTGAGCATGTTTGGGACTGGATGAAGCGTCGTCTCACGCGGTCTGCACGTCCAGCACGAACGCTGGTCCAACTGAGGCGCCAGGTGGAAATGGCATGGCAAGCCGTTCCACAGGACTACATCCAGCATCTCTACGATCGTCTCCATGGGAGAATAGCAGCCAGCATTGCTGCGAAAGGTGGATATACACTGTACTAGTGCCGACATTGTGCATGCTCTGTTGCCTGTGTCTATGTGCCTGTGGTTCTGTCAGTGTGATCATGTGATGTATCTGACCCCAGGAATGTGTCAATAAAGTTTCCCCTTCCTGGGACATTGAATTCACGGTGTTCTTATTTCAATTTCCAGGAGTGTAATTACCAAGATGGTTGACTTCCATCGGGGTACGTTGCTGTACGGACCGTACAAGAAAGACTGCATTATTTCTGCACTGTCCATACACTATGAGCATGTCGGATTTTTCTGCGTCGGTAAATTCTATCGTGCACTCACGAACTGTTGCCTAGACTGTCACGTACTAAATGACTAGCTAGTCGCACTGCACTCGAGGAACACACAAGCGCACATAACAACATCGTACCACGCAACCACGTACGTTGAATGGCACAAACATGCTTCATGTGGGAATACGATATCTCGTATATGACTCGCACCAGAATCATGCAACTGACATTCTAACTGACCCCACTTTTAGTTTGTTAATAGTGGCGCCCATTTATTTAAAGCTCGTACAAAATAGATACGTGTCTCAAAGTTTTACTGACCTTCGAAGTAGTCACCAGCACTGTGTACAGCCCGTTGCCAGCGATGTGGAAGTCGTACGATAGTCTTAGCAGTACCAGTTGTGTTAACAGTTCGCTCCGGCCCGTCTATTGACGGACAAATCTTTAGCAGTTCTGAAGCGAATGGCGTGAAGTGTTTCCTTCAGTTTAGAAATCGAGCTGAACTCACGAGTCTCAACTGAAGGAAACACTTCACGGCATTCGTTTCAGAATTGTTACAAATTCGTCGAGCAATACACCACGCGGCTCAAACTGTCAACACAACTGGCACTGCTAAGAGTATACTAAGACTTCCAAATCGCTGGGAACGGGTTATACACAATGCTGGTGACTACTTTGAAGGTCAGTAAAACTTTGAAACACATTTCTATTCTGTACGAGCTTTAAATAAATAGTTGCCACTATTTAAGTTCCAACCCTCGTATCAAGAGGCATTGTTCCACTTAAAAAGCAAATGTTCGCACAAAAATACACTTTCTAAACATCAATACACTCTGTGTATTGACTAACTATACGAGCATCTTACTGCCAATCCATTATGTGGAAACCGCACACAAATAGCAGTTTTCATCTGCGCAAAGTATGCGGTGCAAGCTCTATGTGATTCACCTCGTATACGTGATAATTTCTTAAAGTGTGTCAATTATTGGTGAGTCACCAGATGAAATAAACTGTAAAATACATCATAAAACAGCCTGGAGAAAAACTCTGGGAACAGGGAACGGTAAAGAAGGAGGGAAGGGAAGAGCCCAGTTATCTCATGAGAATTGGCGGCAACAGTCATAGCGGCACAGTACAACACCACCCAGACAAGCTGTAAGTATAACCCGAGATCACATGCTCACAGAGCATACATATGAGTGAAAACGGCACGAGCGAAGTATTGGAGTAGTAGTAATGACGGGCACTATGGCTGTCGTCACTATTCGCAATAGTAATTTTTCCGGATTACAACGCCATGATGGAATGTAGTAAATTTTAATTGTAACTGTGGTCCTATAAATGGAAGTTAAAAATTAAGAGGGCGTACAATGTATGAAATCAAGCATACAATATAGTCTCGGAAAGAAATTTATCGAAAAACTCATAAAGTGGTCGCTTGGTGGGACATGTGGTATGGCCTTCACATATGTAATTGACTACTCGCTCAGGAAGAGGCAGCAGACTGTAAAAGCGTACGGGCTGACTATAAGTGGAATGTGTGAAACAAATCGGGAAAAATGTTAAAAACAACACTTATGTACAAATGGAAACACCGGCACTATACATCGACTGATCACCATGATCGGTACCGAAAGTATCCTCCGCCACACACCATTAGGTGGCTTGCGTAGAATGATGTAGATGTAGATGAAGCGTCAGCAGCAGCCGCGGCTGCTGCACAGATCAGCCACAGCCCCCAGGCAGAATAAAAAACTGTCACATCCGCATGTAATTCCTAATCCATTGCACATTATTACAGTTCATTGTGTGTGCATATTTCACGTGTTGTTATTTCTCCGTCAGAGCTACAACTCACTTGTGCAGTGGAACAGAATACGCAGAAACTTTGCGTCTCCACCGCCGCAGCAGTACACTGACAGCTCGCCAGATATAAGGGATGAGCCGACCGCGGTGGTCTAGCGGTTCTAGGCGCTCAGTCCGGAGCCGCGCAACTGCTACGGTCGCAGGTTCGAATCCTGCCTCGGGCATGGATGTGTGTGATGTCCTTAGGTTACTTAGGTTTAAGTAGTTCTAAGTTCTAGGGGACTGCTGACCATAGATATTAAGTCCCATAGTGCTCAGAGCCATTTGAACCATATAAGGGATGAAACACGCAGCGATTCGAGTTTCCGCTACAGTAGCAGCACGCCACTGACCTACCTGATATACAGAGTATCCCATTTATCTTGACCAACCTAAATAACTGTTTGCCCAGATGCAAATTACCAAATGTTCCAAGCAAATGTTCTTTAGCCTTCAGGGGGACATCAATCAGCATCATAGCTTTCGTTGTAGCTTTGTTTTTTACAAAGATGTGAACAGCCGTATCACTTTTGTAAATGGCACCCTGTATATTTTTTATTCGCTAATTGATTTCTTCTCCTAAAGGCCAATTCAGAACTGTATCACAGAGTACCATTCACTGAAACACAACGTTATTAATTACATAACACAACATTGACTTGGAGCCCGGGATCACAAACTCGTCCTCTTCCTAGAGCTGTCAGAAAACAAATGAAAACCAAGTAAAAACATAACACAAAATTGACTTTGACTTTCCTGTACCGTTGCCCTGGAGTAGAACATTGAAAGGTGCTCAAAGTGGTGACCCTGGACACGGATACACTGGTGCACTCGTTGTATGAAAGAATTATTTACCGCTTCCAGTGTTGCCTGCTGAAGAGAAATTACAAGCAAGCACGATACGTTCCTGCACTTCCTCTGGAGTTGTTGGACTATCGCGATAGACAACGTCTTTTATGCATACCCAAAGAAAACAGTCCAGAGGATTTAAATCAGGATACCTAGCAGGCCAAGTAACTGTTCCTCCTCGTCCAATCCATCTGGCAGGATACCTTCGGTTCAGAACACGACGTGCAAGCAAGGCATTATGTGCTGGACATCCATCGTGTTGATACCACATAAGCATTCTAGTTTTTAGCGGCACTTCATCCAGAAGAGGAGGAAGAATTCGACTGAAGGCGTTGGCATACGCTGTGACGTTTAAACTACCATTCAAATAATAAGCCCCAATAATTGTAGTACCAAGTATCCCACACCAGACGTTAACTTTCCGTTGAAGCTGATGTTACAACTGTCTAAGTCTGTACTGGGCCAGTACTGCATGTTCCTTGTATTTACCTGTCCTTTGTTTGAGAAGGAACATACATCGATAAATAGAACATTGGAGAAGAAGTTCAGGTTGGCGAGGATTTGCTGCTGTGTCCACTGACAGAACTGTACACGATTCTGGAAATCATTCCCATCCAATTATATAAGAAGGTAGTATCTGTTCCCGAAAGAACGGTTACCGTTGATGACCATGCAGCTTTCGTTGCAATGAAATGATAATTAAATGGACACCCCAGCTGCAAACAGGCGTTGATATACTTCATTGGGGACATGTTGAAAATGTGTGCCCCGACCGGGACTCGAACCCGGGATCTCTTGCTTACATGGCAGACGCTCTATCCATCTAAGCCAGCGAGGGCACAGACGATAGTGCGCCTGCAGGGACTTATCCCTTGCACGCTCCCCGTGAGACCCACAATCCCAACATGTCCATATGATGGGCAAACATCTATTAGGCGCACTACGAATGTAGTGCTGGGGACATGTGGGATTTTGGGTCTCACGGGGAGCGTGCAAGGGATACGTCTGTTTGCCTGTTTGCAGCTAGGGTGTCCATTCAATTATCATTCCCATCCAATTCTTGATGTAGGTGTACATGGTAAGGACAGAAGCGGTGACGTGTAAGAATACGATGTACGCTGTTTTTAGGAATGGCAACCTCGAGTTCTAGCTGTCGGGTGCTCCCATGTGGATTCATAGCAACGGAAGCGAGAACAGTAACGTCGGCAGCTCGGTCTGTGCGAGTGATACGACGATTGCCTTGCCGTGGGTTGACACTTCCCGTATCCTGAAGCGTCGCAACAAGACGGGAAAACATCGGTCGGGAAGGTGGGATCTTGTCAGGATATTGCCCTCTGTACAGTTCTGCTGCCTGCGTAGCAGTTCACCTATCTTCAACAACAACAATAAAAGAAACATTATTTCGATGCAGTATGTAGGAAGGACAGCCTTTACTGTATGCCTGCTCTACACAACAGTATTTAAAAGGACTAAACTACTGTACTAAATGTACCCGTACATAACAAACCAGTATAGCAAATACTGTTCTGCTAACTTACATTCCCCATGCGTGAGTAGCATTTCTATCTTCTCTTCCTTGGTGAACATTCTACTCACACAACTCTTCAACTGACGATGGTTGACGGAATGACGGGTCTGCATTTTACTTATGTTTACATTTGTCCTCTGTCAACGTCAGCACGTGGATGTGTTCCACTACCCCGAGTACTTGCACTAAGAGCTGGGAGCGTCAACGTCAGTGTTGTGTTATGTAATTAATCACGTTATGTTTCAGAGAATGATACACTGTGATACGTTTTTGAATAGGTCTTTAGGAGAGGAAATTAATTACCGAATAAAAAATACAGTGTGCCATTTAAAAAAGTCATAGCTGTGTTCATATCTTTGTAAAACACAATGCTACAAGGAAGGTAATTATGCTGATTGAAGTCCCCCTGACGGCTAAAGAACATTTGCTTGAAATATTTTTTAATTAGCATCTGGGCAAACAGTTATTTAGGGTGGTCAAGATATTTGGGATATTCTGTATAGGAGCAACTGTTTCGAGATTCCACCTCCATAGAAGCCAATGAAGGACGAATTTCTGCGAAAGTAGTGGATATCGGTAGGAGTATGAGAGGAGTGAGTGGACACTTGAACACTTCCTCCGAAGTATTGGACAGGCCCACAGTGTGTTGCTGCTGTGATAAAAACTCGGAGGCCTACATGTTCTGATCCCGTCTGGCAGCGAGGCTGTCGGAGTGGTGCTGTGGCGGTGTAGACTCAAACACATTGCTGCATTTCCTGTTCCACTGCATCAGGGACCTATTGCACTTAGGAGAAACAGTACTAATATATGAAATGCACACACACATCGAATTATAATAATGGTAAAGATCAATGGATCAATAATACTAATATCTGAATATAATAGTCTTCGTTTAATTCAGTTTCGGAGTTGTGGCTGGTCTCTGTGGCTGGTCTCTGCAGCTGCTGTTGATCACACTTCATGGTGGTAGACTGATCTACAGAGCACGAACGATGAATCCATCTCATGATGATGGTTACCATGTCCCGATGAGTGGTGGTGTGGTGGTGAGAAAGCTTGCGGTTGGTGTCATATCCTTCCAGTAGTTTAACTTCTCATCATCTTTCAAACGGTAGGGGAGAGAAGTTGCAGGGGGATAGAAGGATGGTCGTAATTCGAAAGGGGTCAGTCGGATAAACACCTGGTACTCAAATACCAATACTGGTAAAAACATTGGTTCACAGTTCATTTACGTTAGGGTCGTAAATTGTTGTTGTTGTTGTTGTTGTCTTCAGTCCTGAGACTGCTTTGATGCAAATCTCCATGCTACTCTATCCTGTGCAAGCTTCTTCATCTCCCAGTACCTACTGCAACCTACATCCTTCAGAATCTGCTTACTGTATTCATCTCTTGGTCTCTCCCTACAATTTTTACCCTCCACGCTGCCCTCCAATACGAAATTGGTGATCCCTTGATGCCTCAGAACATGTCCTACCAACCGATCCCTTCTTCTGGTCAAGTTGTGCCACAAACTTCTCTTCTCCCCAATCCTATTCAATACTTCCTCATTAGTTATGTGATCTACCCATCTAATCTTCAGCATTTTTCTATAGCACCACATTTCAAAAGCTTCTATTCTCTTCTTGTCCAAACTATTTACCGTCCATGTTTCACTTCCATACATGGCTACACTCCATACAAATACTTCCAGAAATGAGTTCCTGACACTTAAATCTATACTCGATGTTAACAAATTTCTCTTCTACCGAAACGCTTTCCTTGCCATTGCCAGTCTACATTTTATATCCTCTCTACTTCGACCATCATCAGTTATTTTGCTCCCCAAATAGTAAAACTCATTTACTACTTTAAGTTTCTCATTTCCTAATCTAATACCCTCAACATCACCCGACTTAATTCGACTACATTCCATTATCTTCATTTTGCTTTGATGATGTTCATCTTATATCCTCCCTTCAAGACACCATCCATTCCGTTCAACTGCTCTTTCAAGTCCTTTGCTGTCTCTGACAGAATTACAATGTCATCGGCGAACCTCAAAGTTTTTATTTCTTCTCTATGGATTTTAATACCTACTCCGAATTTTTCTTTTGTTTCCTTTACTGCTTGCTCAATATACAGATTGAATAACATCGGGGAGAGGCTACAACTCTGACTTACTCCTTTCCCAACCACTGCTTCCCTTTCATGCCCCTCGACTCTTATAATTGCCATCTGGTTTCTGTACAAACTGTAAATAGCCTTTAGCTCCCTGTATTTTACCCCTGCCACCTTCAGAATTTGAAAGAGAGTATTCCAGTTAACATTGTCAAAAGCTTTCTCTAAGTCTACAAATGCTAGAAACGTAGGTTTGTCTTTTCTTAATCTTTCTTCTAAGATAAGTCGTAAGGTCAGTATTGCCTCACGTGTTCCAACATTTCTATGGAATCCAAACTGATCTTCCCCGAGGTCGGCTTCTACCAGTTTTTCCATTCGTCTGTAAAGAATTCGCGTTAGTATTATGCAGCTGTGACTTATTAAACTGATAGTTCGGTAATTTTCACTCTGTCAACACCTGCTTTCTTTGGGATTGGAATTATTATATTCTTCTTGAAGTCTGAGGGTATTTCGCCTGTCTCATACATCGTGCTCACCAGATGGTAGAGTTTTGTCAGGACTGGCTCTCCCGAGGCCATCAGTAGTTCAAATGGAATGTTGTCTACTCCCGAGGCCTTGTTTCGACTCAGGTCTTTCAGTGCTCTGTCAAACTCTTCACGCAGTATCTTATCTCCCATTTCGTCTTCATCTACATCCTCTTCCATTTCCATAATATTGTCCTCAAGTACATCGCCCTTGTATAGACCCTCTATATATTCCTTCCACCTTTCTGCTTTCCCTTCTTTGCTTAGAACTGGGTTGCCATCTGAGCTCTTAATATTCATACAAGTGGTTCTCTTCTCTCCAAAGGTCTCTTTAATTTTCCTGTAGGCAGTATCTATCTTAATCCTAGTGAGATAAGCCTCTAAATCCTTACATTTGTCCTCTAGCCATCCCTGCTTAGCCATTTTGCACTTCCTGTCGATCTCATTTTTGAGACGTTTGTATTCCTAGTTTGCCTGCTTTATTTACTGCATTTTTATATTTTCTCCTTTCATCAATTAAATTCAATATTTCTTCTGTTACCCAAGGATTTCTACTAGCCCTCGCCTTTTTACCTACTTGATCCTCTGCTGTCTTCACTACTTCATCCCTCAAACCTACCCATTCGTCTTCTACTGTATTTCTTTCCCCCATTCCTGTCAGTTGTTCCCTTATGCTCTCCCTGAAACTCTGTACAACCTCTGGTTCTTTCAGTTTATCCAGGTCCCATCTCCTTAAATTCCCACCTTTTTGCAGTTTCTTCACTTTTAATCTTCAGGTCATAACCAGTAGATTGTGGTCAGTGTCAATTTGAAACCTGGTTACTAAATCTCTGTCTTACCATTATATAATCTGTCTGATACCTTTTAGTATCTCCAGGGTTCTTCCATGTATACAACCTTCAATCATGATTCTTAAACCAAGTGTTAGCTATGATTAAGTTGTGCTCTGTGCAAAATTCTACCAGGCGGCTTCCTCTTTCATTTCTTAGCCCCAATCCATATTCACCTACTATGTTTCCTTCTCCCCCTTTTCCTACATTCGAATTCCAGTCACCCATGACTATTAAATTTTCGTCTCCCTTCACTATCTGAATAATTTCTTTTATCTCATCATACATTTCTTCAATTTCTTTGTCATCTGCAGAGCTAGTTGGCATATAAACCTGTATTACTGTAGTAGGTGTGGGCTTCGTATCTATCTTGGCCACAATAATGCGTTCACTATGCTGTTTGTAGTAGCTTACCCGCTTTCCTATTTTCCTATTCATTATTAAACCTACTTCTGCATTACCCCTATCTGACTTTGTGTTTATTTATAACCCTGTAGTCACCTGACCAGAAGTCTTGTTCCTCCTGCCACCGAACTTCACTAATTCCCACTATATCTAATTTTAACTTATCCATTTCCCTTTTTAAATTTTCTATCCTACCTGTCCGATTAAGGGATCTGACATTCCACGCTCCGATCCGTAGAACGCCAGTTTTCTTTCTCCTGATAACGACATCCTCTTGAGTAGTCCCCGCTCGGAGATCCGAATGGGGGACTATTTTACCTCCGGAATATTTTACCCAAGAGGACGCCATTATCATTTTATCATACAGTAAAGCTGCATACCCTCGGGAAAAATTACGGCTGTAGTTTCCCCTTGCTTTCAGCCGTTCGCAGTACCAGCACAGCAAGGCCGTTTTGGTTATTGTTACAAGGTCAGATCAGTCAATCATCCAGACTGCTGCCTTTGCAACTACTGAAAAGGCTGCTGCCCCTCTTCAGGAACCACACGTTTGTCTGGCCTCTCAACAGATACCCCTCCGTTGTGGTTGCACCTACGGTACGGCTATCTGTATCGCTGAGGCACGCAAGCCTCTCCACCAACGGCAAGGTTCATGGTTCATGGGGCAATTAGCATTGCAAAAATATAACCTAAGAACACAAGGGAACCGGTTGTTTATATAAGGTCGCTAACTGACATCATTGTTAACACAGGGTGGTCCGTTGATAGTGACTGGGCCAAATATCTCACGAAATAAGTATCAAACGAAAAAATTGCAAAGAACGATACTCGTCTAGCATGAAGGGGGAAACCAGATGGCGCTATTGTTGGCCCGCTAGATGGCGTTGCCATAGTTCAAACGGATATCAATTGCGCTTTTTTAAAAAGGAACCCCCAATTTATATTACATATTCCTGCAGTACGTAATGAAATATGAATGTTTTAGTTGGACCACTTTTTTCGCTTTGTGATAGATGCCGCCGTAATAGTCACAAACGTATAAGTACGTGGTATCACTAAACATTCTGCTAGTGCGGACGGTATTTGCTTCGTGATACATTACCCGTGTTAAAATCGACCGTTTACCAACTGCGGAAAAGGTCGATAACGTGTTGATCTGTGGCCATTGTGATCAAAACGCCCAACGGGCGTGTGCTATGTCTGCTGCTCGGTATCCTGGACGACATCATCCAAGCGCCCTGACCGTTCGCCGGATAGTTACGTTATTTAAGGAAACAGGAAGCGTTCAGCCACATGTGAAACGTCAACCACGACCTGCAACAAATGATGATGCCCAAGTAGGTGTCTTAGCTGCTGTCGCGGCTAATCCGCACATCAGTAGCAGACAAATTGCTCGAGAATCGGGAATCTCAAAAATGTCGGTGTTGAGAATCCTACATCAACATCGACTGCACCCATACCACATTTACACTCCTGGAAATGAAAAAAAGAACACATTGACACCGGTGTGTCAGACCCACCATACTTGCTCCGGACACTGCGAGAGGGCTGTACAAGCAATGATCACACGCACGGCACAGCGGACACACCAGGAACCGCGGTGTTGGCCGTCGAATGGCGCTAGCTCCGCAGCATTTGTGCACCGCCGCCGTCAGTGTCAGCCAGTTTGCCGTGGCATACGGAGCTCCATCGCAGTCTTTAACACTGGTAGCATGCCGCGACAGCGTGGACGTGAACCGTATGTGCAGTTGACGGACTTTGAGCGAGGGCGTATAGTGGGCATGCGGGAGGCCGGGTGGACGCACCGCCGAATTGCTCAACACGTGGGGCGTGAGGTCTCCACAGTACATCGATGTTGTCGCCAGTGGTCGGCGGAAGGTGCACGTGCCCGTCGACCTGGGACCGGACCGCAGCGACGCACGGATGCACGCCAAGACCGTAGGATCCTACGCAGTGCCGTAGGGGACCGCACCGCCACTTCCCAGCAAATTAGGGACACTGTTGCTCCTGGGGTATCGGCGAGGACCATTCGCAACCGTCTCCATGAAGCTGGGCTACGGTCCCGCACACCGTTAGGCCGTCTTCCGCTCACGCCCCAACATCGTGCAGCCCGCCTCCAGTGGTGTCGCGACAGGCGTGAATGGAGGGACGAATGGAGACGTGTCGTCTTCAGCGATGAGAGTCGCTTCTGCCTTGGTGCCAATGATGGTCGTATGCGTGTTTGGCGCCGTGCAGGTGAGCGCCACAATCAGGACTGCATACGACCGAGGCACACAGGGCCAACACCCGGCATCATAGTGTGGGGAGCGATCTCCTACACTGGCCGTACACCACTGGTGATCGTCGAGAGGACACTGAATAGTGCACGGTACATCCAAACCGTCATCGAACCCATCGTTCTACCATTCCTAGACCGGCAAGGGAACTTGCTGTTCCAACAGGACAATGCACGTCCGCATGTATCCCGTGCCACCCAACGTGCTCTAGAAGGTGTAAGTCAACTACCCTGGCCAGCAAGATCTCCGGATCTGTCCCCCATTGAGCATGTTTGGGACTGGATGAAGCGCCGTCTCACGCGGTCTGCACGTCCAGCACGAATGCTGGTCCAACTGAAGCGCCAGGTGGAAATGGCATGGCAAGCCGTTCCACAGGACTACATCCAGCATCTCTACGATCGTCTCCATGGGAGAATAGCAGCCTGCATTGCTGCGAAAGGTGGATATACACTGTACTAGTGCCGACATTGTGCATGCTCTGTTGCCTGTGTCTATGTGCCTGTGGTTCTGTCAGTGTGATCATGTGATGTATCTGACCCCAGGAATGTGTCAATAAAGTTTCCCCTTCCTGGGACAATGAATTCACGATGTTCTTATTTCCAGGAGTGTATATGCACCAGGCGACGACTTTGAACGTTGTATACAGTTCTGCCATGGGCACAAGAGAAATTACGGGACGATGACAGATTTTTTACACGCTTTCTCTTTAGCGACGAAACGTCAGCGGTAACGTAAAACTGCATAATATGCACTATTGGGCAACGGAAAAGCCACGATGGCTGCGACAAGCGGAACATCAGAGACCTTGGCGGGCTAATTTATGGTGCGGCATTATGGGAGGAAGGATAACTGGCCCACATTTTATCGATGGCACTCTAAATGGAGAAATGTACGCTGATTTCCTACGTAATGTTCTACCGATGTTACTACAAGTTTTTTCACTGCATCACGGAATGACGATGCACTTCCAACATGATCGATGTCCCGCACACAGCTCGCGTGCGATTAAAGCGCCACTGAATAGCATATTTCATGACAGGTGGATTGGTCGTCGAAGCACCATACCATGGCCCGCACGTTCACCGGATCTGACGTACCCGGATTTCTTTCTGTGGGGAAATTTGAAGGATATTTGCTATCGTGATCAACCAACAACGCCTGACAACATGCGTCAGCGCACTGTTAATGCATGTGCGAACACTACGGAAGGCGAACTTCTCGCTGTTGAGAGAAATGTCGTTACACGTATTGCCAAATGCACTGAGGTTAACGGACATCATTTTGAGAATTTATTGCATTAATGTTGTATTTACAGGTAATCACGCTGTAACAGCATGCGTCCTCAGAAATGATAAGTTCACAAAGGCACATGTATCACATTGGAACAACCGAAATAAAATGTTCAAACGTACCTACATTCTGTATTTTAATTTGAAAAACTTACCTGTTACCAACTGTTCGCCTAAAATTGTGAGCCATAAATTTGTGACTATTACAGCGCCATCTGTCACAAAGCGAAAAAAGTGGTCCATCTAAAACATTCATATTTCTCTACGTACTACACGATTATGTAATAAAAATGGGGGTTCCTATTTTAAAAAACACAGTAGATAACCATTTGATCTATGGCAGCGCCTACTAGCAGGACAACCATAGCGCCATCTGGTTTCCCCCTTCAAGCTACACAAGTTTCGTTCTCTGTAGGTTTTTCGTTTCACGATTATTTCGTGAGATATTTGGCCCGGTCGCGATCAATGGACCACCCTGTATAAGGAGCCTTTTGTCACAGCCCGCTGACTAACTGGAATACAATCGGAATTAGAATGCTTGCCTAATGGATTCATTTATGTTACTTTGCTACATCGAGGGTATCTACTTGTAAATTATTTATGTTTTCAGCTGCACGTGATTCAAATTTAGAACTATTTACAACGTATTCTTTGGCGAAGGAATTCCAGAATACTACTATAGTAACTATGGTTTATTGGTAATGCCTGGATAACATTTCCACTATCGCACAGTGAAGGTATAGCTTCTATCTTGCCGCATACATTGGCGTCTAGCCCATTAATCTTGAGGTAGAAGACAATATCAAACCATTTCATGATTGGGTAGACATGACATTTGATGTCTTTATCAGGTGAGAACTAACAGTCATTAAGTGCTTCAAAAAATGGTTCAAATGGCTCTGAGTACTATGGGACTTAACATCTGTGGTCATCAGTCCCCTAGAACTTAGAACTACTTAAACCTATCTAAACTAAGGACATCACACACATCCATGCCCGAAGCAGGATTCGAACCTGCGACTGTAGCGATGACGTGGTTCCAGACTGAAACGCCTAGAACTGCACTGCCACACCGGCCGGCTAAGTGCTTCAGAAGATACATTTAACCATCAGCGAACCTATAGCTCATCTTCAGAATTAAGTCATACACCTTCTTGCTTGGATGTTAGATATAATGGATAGATATTCCATTTTCCGTTTTCTGATACAACATTAAGGTTGTCATAGTAGAACCAACCAAACAATTGTCCTACCCGATCTTGAAACACTGTAGATCGTATTTCACAGTGCTTCCAGCCAAGCTATTTGACATGAAGCATTGCGGAATGAGTTCGGAAGTACTTTGGGGACGGGTTATGATCGTTGTTTGGGTGGTTTCACGGTGACAATCTTTATGTTTAGGAAAATGAGATATGTATTTAACTGATCATTTTTATCTTACATTCAGAGACAATGGTCTATGACCGAACCCAGTAGATGACTTAAGGGTTAAATAAAACAGCTGGTGGTTAAAATGCAATTTCTAGAAAATAAAACCCTTTGTCATTTCGAGTGTAGTATCCAGAACGTAATAAATAACTTTACAATCATGGAGTAGTTGATTTTGATTCACGTTACTGCCATTATTGGCAACTGTCTCAATACAATCACACCGTGCTACAAGCGACTTCAAAAAAAGTCATGCGTTCATATAAATGAATAATTTAACAGCGTCGTATCCAGAACGTAATAAATAACTTTACAATCTTGGAGTAGTTGATTTTGATTCACGTTACTGCCATTATTGGCAAGTGTCTCAATACAATCACACCGTGCTACAAGCGACTTCAAAAGGAGTCATGCGTTCAGATAAGTGAATAATTTAACTGCGTCCTATCTCGGCATTGTAGGTAAACAGGCCGCGCTCCAGCTGAAAAATTAAATGAGATGATGAAGTACCAGTGGGAGACTGTCGTCCACAATGGAATTCCGTTCTGGGCATAGCAGTTGCGTGGCTCCGGTAACCACAGCAGTGATATGAGGCAGATCGCATTAATATTGCTGCGAAATTGCATGGGTGCCCACCCAGTCAGTACGGGGTCGGAGGCAGGGGGCAAAAAAGTTTTCCGGCTACAGCGCAAAAATTACGGAGCATTTTATGAATGTTAATGCGACTGCAGGGAGGTGTTTACAGTACGTTACATTTTATTTCATTTAAAAAGCTGGAAGCAGAGGCAATTTTTTCCCCTGAGCCAGTATTGAAAGCGCTTTGTGCGTCCTAATTAACCTAAAAATACACGACGTGGGGGAACTAGGAAGGGGAATACAAGCATCGATGAAAATGTTGTGAAACCGTTCAGTGTTCTTTTTTTCTTTCTTGTTTTAAATTGACACAAAAATTGCTCTTGCCTTGTTAATCGCAGCTATATTCAAGAAATATAAATTTTCGAAATGCAGTTGCGTTAGGTAAGTAACACGATGTATTGCTACCGTTGACACGGATCAGATAAAGGTACGGAGAGTGCTGGTTGGGTAATTTCAACTCAGTTTGAAATATCTTAAGGCAATGCCACTACATAGCATCAATGGGAACGCAGTTACTTGTGCTTAACCTTTTTCTATCCCATCTTCCTCCTCCTCCTCCTCCTCCTCCTTCTCTTTTTCTTCTTTTCCTGTCTCTTGTCCTCCTCATACAGGATATATGCACCAGTCTCATGTTCTGTACGCTCTACCACGAAAGGAAGAAAGATTATGTAAAAGCAGAGGAAATTTTACTTTTATCTATTATACTGAATGCAAAATAGGCAAACCGAAATGTGAACGACAATAGTGAAAGAAATTGCGTGTACTGGACGACGGTTGAACGACGACAAATCATCTCTTGCGGACAAGTAGGCGAAATAGGCCTCAATCTTAAGGTAACAGAAGTGACTTAGAAATCCTGCACATAGAACTGAAATAAATTTGACTTTGGGAACAACTGGAGATTGGCATTCATGAAAACGACATAACAATATTCTTAACGGGCAAGTGTATTACAACGGACCATGATTTTTTGACGTCTTCTTACCATTATTTTAAGTCGGACGCTTAATTATAAACTTGCGATACAATGTTTAGGAAATAGGTAAAGGCTGACGATACTAGACAATACGCGTCTTTGAAATGAGTAAAAGTAGGAAACCAATAGAAGAAAAATAAGATTGAGCTACCGACTGCAGCGTTTACACAGTAATACCACGGAGAAATCAGTTCACAACCATCCTCCTTGGACATCTCCAGATGCGTATTTTTTGACACTCTAGGACACCACAGCAGATGGAATTGCCCAGGTGCGGTGTGAGATTGGACGACTACGAACAAAAGCCGACGATTTTAATGTAAGACTAGGACCCGCATTCCAGCGTGGTTTTCTTCTATTTTACTGAAGCATCGTCGCAAACGTGTCGGTAAATCTTTTAGTGTTAAACAGACTGATGATGAGAGCACTGTTTCACCAAGAATGTTGTTGGGTCGTGTGTAGGACAGGAAACGAATGGACGCCAAACTACACTCCTTGAAATTGAAATAAGAACACCGTGAATTCATTGTCCCAGAAGGGGAAACTTTATTGACACATTCCTGGGGTCAGATAAATCACATGATCACACTGACAGAACCACAGGCACATACACACAGGCAACAGAGCATGCACAATGTCGGCACTAGTACAGTGTATATCCACCTTTCGCAGCAATGCAGGCTGCTATTCTCCCATGGAGACGATCGTAGAGATGCTGGATGTAGTCCTGTGGAACGGCTTGCCATGCCATTTCCACCTGGCGCTTCAGTTGGACCAGCGTTCGTGCTGGACGTGCAGACCGCGTGAGACGCCGCTTCATCCAGTCCCAAACATGCTCAATGGGGGACAGATCCGGAGATCTTGCTGGCCAGGGTAGTTGACTTACACCTTCTAGAGCACGTTGGGTGGCACGGGATACATGCGGGCGTGCATTGTCCTGTTGGAACAGCAAGTTCCCTTGCCGGTCTAGGAATGGTAGAACGATGGGTTCGATGACGGTTTGGATGTACCGTGCACTATTCAGTGTCACCTCGACGATCACCAGTGGTGTACGGCCAGTGTAGGAGATCGCTCCCCACACCATGATGCCGGGTGTTGGCCCTGTGTGCCTCGGTCGTATGCAGTCCTGATTGTGGCGCTCACCTGCACGGCGCCAAACACGCATACGACCATCATTGGCACCAAGGCAGAAGCGACTCTCATCGCTGAAGACGACACGTCTCCATTCGTCCCTCCATTCACGCCTGTCGCGACACCACTGGAGGCGGGCTGCACGATGTTGGGGCGTGAGCGGAAGACGGCCTAACGGTGTGCGGGACCGTAGCCCAGCTTCATGGAAACGGTTGCGAATGGTCCTCGCCGATACCCCAGGAGCAACAGTGTCCCTAATTTGCTGGGAAGTGGCGGTGCGGTCCCCTACGGCACTGCGTAGGATCCTACGGTCTTGGCGTGCATCCGTGCGTCGCTGTGGTCCGGTCCCAGGTCGACGGGCACGTGCACCTTCCGCCGACCACTGGCGACAACATCGATGTACTGTGGAGACCTCACGCCCCACGTGTTGAGCAATTCGGCGGTACGTCTACCCGGCCTCCCGCATGCCCACTATACGCCCTCGCTCAAAGTCCGTCAACTGCACATACGGTTCACGTCCACGCTGTCGCGGCATGCTACCAGTGTTAAAGACTGCGATGGAGCTCCGTATGCCACGGCAAACTGGCTGACACTGACGGCGGCGGCGCACAAATGCTGCGCAGCTAGCGCCATTCGACGGCCAACACCGCGGTTCCTGGTGTGTCCGCTGTGCCGTGCGTGTGAGCATTGCTTGTACAGCCCTCTCGCAGTGTCCGGAGCAAGTATGGTAGGTCTGACACACCGGTGTCAATGTGTTCTTTTTTCCATTTCCAGGAGTGTATAACAACTGTTAACCGCACACCCTTAAACTATCGTGGCGGAGCCCGAGTAGAGCTCGTGCCGCGGCACTCAGGCGCCCGAGTCTAGCTGGTGCAATGTGTAAAAATTTGTAGCTACCACTACGCTTACCTTCCTTTCTCGGTGACGAAGGAGGGTCTCTGCATTAAGCTACCACGTAGTGTTCGAATTCCGACCTATCTGCACTCGAAAACAGCGCCATGTATTCTTCAGTGCTGTGTTTAGAGGGTAAATCAGACCAAACGATTGCTTATTATTTTTGCAAGAGAAAAAGGTTCAAATTGTGCACAGAACTTTTCTTTCAGTTATCTCTGATGGGCATCACGAAAGCACTTGTGCTTTACAAGGAGACATGGAATATGGGTGAAGGACAGACTTGCGCCCTCTCCTAATCTCACGTACAGCTAGAAAACTATTTTGCAGGAGTCAAGAGATTCAGTTTTCTCAACTTCATAAATTTAACAGACCTAGAGGGCGACATTTTGCTGAGAAATATCGTATCCAACGCTTGTCTGCAAAGTGCGCTCCAATGTCACTAAGAAAAAAAATAGAAAAGCATGCCAAAATTAAAAGTTTTGGTGATAACTAAAGTATGAGACAATGTATGAGTACAAAAGTGCATGTACAAGGTTTTTCGGAATAAAAACATGGTGCCGTATAAGTGTTCCTATATCTTATAATTTTACTATCTCATAATCCACTTTTTACGAATAGTTACAGCTGGTACGTCGTTTCAAATGAAAGATCACACGAATTTATTGCACTTGTAGTTACAGTACTGCGATAGTCGACTAGTGAAAAGTAAATTGAGTCACATATTTCGACACGTGACATTAGTTTTTACTTGAGGCCTGGTTTGGTTAGAAAATTGTAGTAATGACAAGGAAAGGGCTTTCCGTGGCCTTTTTAGAAAGACTCTAGTGGCTGAAATGTTAAGGTAGCAAGCCGGCCGGTGTGGCCGAGCGGTTCCAGTCGCTTCAGTCAGGAACCGGCCTTCCGCTACGGTCGCAGGTTCGAATCCTGCCTCGGGCATGGATGTGTGTGATGTCCTTAGGTTAGTTAGGTTTAAGTAGTTCTAAGTTCTAGGGGACTGATGACCTCAGATGTTAAGTCCCATAGTGCTCAGAGCCATTTGAACCATTTTTGTTAAGGTAGCAAACAGCATACCTTTGCTGTTATGCCAATCAGGCTTTGATTTTCCAATTTCTGATATTTCATTGTACGCTACCACTCTCTGTTCTCAAGAAAAAAAAACAAGTATTGGAATACAACAATGGAGAACCAGACCTTCGATACCTCTTCACAAATCGAGTACTGTCGGCAGATCGCAAGAAAATTCTGAGATTTGCTTGTGAAAGTTATCCGTTCTCAGTGGTGTGTGGTATTATTTTCTTTCCATCAAACGTTGAACTGCTCAGCTGTACATCTCACAGCAGGAGTGCCTTACGTTTGATAAGCAAGCCCTAGTCAAGGGCGTATAAGTAGTGCAGCAGAATGGGCACAAGGAGACTAAGTGTAGTGAACACACAGCTCTCCTATTGGGAAGCCAGTTGTGTTCTAAATATTCATTACGTGTTCTACATACATGGCCCTAAACACTGTTTATCAGAGCATTACCCTGTCGCTTCTCCACACAATTTGCAACTAAACACACGTACATTTAGCAAGTGTTTCTTGTGCTCTGGGTTATGCGTGAAGTGGCGAAAAGTTTAATACCCGTTGTACATGTACAGATTACAGTTATGAAGCGGTGTGTTTGTTGTCTCCGACGTTTGTGCGTTAGCGGAAATCGGGCATGTTTTCTTTACCTATCAGCTCTCTGTGTCGGTTTAGCCCAATATCCATATAGATGGCTTTCAACGAATTCGTCCCAAACTTGGAAGCAGACTACCAACAACATGCTAAGGAGTTTTTGCGAGCACTGGTCTAAGCGTTTGGAATTTTTCTGCCTTTTCGTGTGGATATTATTATTTCAATTGTGTTTCTCCCTTTTTTCGTTCTATATATAAATTATTCGTCTGATTCATGCAGACACGCCCAACGAAACACGTATGTTGGTCAATGGTCGTTCTTCGCCCGTCTCATGCCTGGCGCATTTCAAAGCTCATGCTATTGCAGTAAATCATCTTTGTCTCACAACATGTACTGTCTTGTGAAAAGATAAGATCGCTCATTCAGAATTCCAGTGACTTCCATAATATGATTTTTTTGAAAAAATTTCAAAACTCTGTAATACATATTGCAACGTATTAATACATGAACATGCGAGACCGCAGGATATGGGCTATACCCTTCTCAGAGGTACCATTGTGACATTTACCTCAAGGAATGTACTGGAACCACAAAAGACATTAGAATCATCGGACGAAGATTCAAACATATGAACTTCCTTCAAACATCTGCCTCGTCACTGTACCAAGCGTAAACTAGTATTATATTAGAATTGTTCAATAATCATTATTCAATATACAAATTAGTCTTGACAAAGGTGGCATTAGACTCTGAAGCAGTTAGACACTAGCTCGTACGCCACCATAGGTAATTGATAGGGAATTACAAGTCCCTATGAGTATTATTTAATAAGTGTGAGTGTGGTCTACTTCAGGAATTTAGATAATTATATCCTATACCATGAGATACTTGTCTCAGTCATGTATACCTTTGTGTCCGGGCTAACACTATACTTTTAAACCATATGACCTCACTACTATCCGAGAGCCCTTCTGCACAAACCACATAGAGAGCTTTATCTTAGCTGTGTTACTATTTTACCCTCTTTTAAATGATGTTCTATCACTGTATGCATCTAGATTTGAGCAAGCACAGCGCATACACGTATTATATTTCTTTAAAAAAATAATGCAACCATTTATTTAGAGGAAACACTCTCCTAGTAAATTTATTTGTCCTTTGATTTATCGTGATCTGTTACTGATTTTCAGTGAGTTAGTTTTTACTTTTAGCTTTCAAAAAAATACAAAAGAGATATAATAAGCAAAATAATGAATTTCGTAGGTTGCCAATTACGTATTATATCTGGTTTTATCGAGCGCCAGGCTCCCTACAAATTACTGTAAATGCAATAGCGTAGTATTACTCAGCTCCAGTTCACTATCACAGAAAATAGACAAGTTTTAATTATATTATTTCACTGGATTACTTCAATTAATCTCACTGAATATTTTTACATAATTTCTTCCGCTCCGGCTATCAGACATTGTGCTGTGAAAAAATATTTTTAAATGTACCGCGTAATGGCGGCTAATTGATATCAGTCAGAGATCACTGTTACTCGCTCCGCAGCAGCTGGAAACATGCTAAATAATTTTCATTAAATATTCTTTTCATAAGATAAATGTGGCGTAGGTTCTTGAAATAACACACGGAGATCACTTTATACTAATATATTCTTACTAGGACACAGTTTACACCATTAAATATTTGCAATTACGTTACGACAGAAACAAGTGCTAGCGCAGCACAATAGCTTGCGTACCTTATTCCAGCTAACACCAGAACGAACAGAACAAAACAGACTAGACAGAAGAATGAGCATTGAATTGTATTTTATACTCTTACAAAGATAATCACATTACATTCTGATACAATAAAAATTATGTCTTTTCTGCATTTATAGATCTATATTGTATATTTTTACAGTTAGTGTTATTACCTTTCGCAGATAAATCAATGTTTGTAATTCATTTTGAGTCACATACAGTCATTTTTATTTATGTTTCACCTCGATAATGGTGAATATTGCAAAAGGGACACTACACGGCCCCCTGGGCTACAAGGAACACACTACTTAATGTTTGGTTCTTGTAGACCACAAGTGTCACTTTTCTTTCGTTCGTTGGTCGCTTTCAGTTCACTTTAAGGTGTATTAGGTCATGGGTAAACATTCATTTTGAGTCTTTTTACATAACATGACTGGGGACAGTTACAATATGACAAGATCTTCCATTTGGACGAGGGCCGCAGGGAAACCCCAGAAAAACCTCGGCAGAGCTGATAGATTTAACCCTTTGTGTTACTTACATAAGTTGGTTCTACATGTTTTGGTATTACAAGTATTTACATCAAATATGAAATTTTCTGAAAAAGAAACAAACATATAGTTTTTGTATGAAACTGTTCATCAAATTTTTTTATATTGTGTTGGTAATATTTTGAGTTTTTTTTTATTTTTGTCGGCGTATTTCTCGTCGTGTGGTGTGGATGACGCTGTATGTCGCTACCGCGACGCCTCGTGCCCGTTGCCATGGACCGTCGGCTGGAAATTGTTGTCTTCTTTCTTGTCCGTAGCCGGCGGTCAGGATGTGGAGTACGGAACGACGTTATTTTGTCTGCGTTGTGCGTCTGCATTGTTGCGCACCGCTGGTTAAAGTTTTCAGCACGGGAGAGGATGTTGACTCGTGCAAATCATGAAACAAATGCACATATGTTATAGAACGGATTTTGTAAGATGTTATGGCTGTGGGTAAGAATTGATTAGTCAACATTATTGCATCATCGAGGCACAGGCTCAGTTACTTGGTATTTTCGTGTTCGTTTGCACGTACTGGTGCTGAATGATGCAGGCGATATGATGCTGAAGTAAGCACTGCACATCCCTGTTGTCATCACTTCGTATGGAATATTTGTGTTTCACGATTTTTGTTTGACGGCATTCCACCGTAGTTGCCATTGCAGTAACGTCCTACTACGTGGTCCGTGACGTCATATTAATTGTTGTCGCACAGGAGGTAGCGTCCAAACTAAAAATTTTGTCTGTACAGTTTCGAACACACACTGATCACAGTTTTGTGTTTTCGGTCACTGCACACAGATATGTTTTGTTAATGTTTGTACCTTGCGTTTTTTTCTGTTGTACAGCACATAAGTGTTCAGTGTCCAAGTTGATCACTAATACAGTTCTCAAATTTCACACTTCCTCCGCGAATACCAACACACTATTATAGTTCCTGTTAGCATTGCTTACAGCATGGCTTTGTTACAATTGTGTTACATTATTACTGTTTTTTTATATCACATAGTGACACAGATGTCTGTTCGTTTACACAATATGTTACAATGAAATTTCACAGATCAAAAGCACTTTTGTTTTGTTCGTTCTGGTGTTAGCTGGAATAAGGTACGCAAGCTATTGTGCTCCGCTAGCATTTGCTTCTGTCGTTACGTAATTGCAAATATTTAATGGTGTAAAGTGTGTCCTAGTAAGAATATATTAGTATAAAGTGATCTCCGTGTGTTATTTCAAGAACCTACGCCACATTTATCTTATGAAAAGAATACTTAATGAAAATTATTTAGCATGTATCCAGCTGCTGCGGAGCGAGTAACAGTGATCTCGGACTGTTAACAATTAGCCGCCATTACGCGGTACATTTAAAAATATTTTTTCACAGCACAATGTCTGATAGCCGGAGCGGAAGAAATTATGTAAAAATATTTAGTGAGATTAATTGAAGGAATCCAGTGAAATAATTTTATTAAAACGTGTCTATTTTCTGTGATAGTAATAATTTCAGAGCTGAGTAATACTACGCTATTGCATTTAAAATAATTTGTAGGGAGCCTGGCGCTCGGTAAAACCAGATACAATACGTAATTGGCAACCTACGAAATTCATTATTTTGCTTATTATATCTCTTTTGTATTTTTTTGAAAGCTAAACGTAGAAACTAACTTCACTAGAAATCAGTAACAGATCACGATAAATCAAAGGACAAACAAATTTACTAGGAGAGTGTTTCCTCTAAATAAACAGTTACATTATTTGCTTTTAAGAGATATAATACACGACGGAGTATATCAGTCCTAATGTCAGTTATAGTGTTACTTGTGAATGTGATACAGTTTACATTAATTATGTTTACACATGTATGTGTATAAATAAGTTTCTAAAAGCAAGTATCGTAGGTGTATTGGAGCAGTTGAATTGGAAGAACTCTTAATTTGGTAGGATACATACAGTGAATCTAGCTTTCAGCAGTCCTCTGGCAACAGTACGCTGTGTGAAATGTGAATTACTTTGAGTCGTACAACATGATTCACAGAACTGTTGATTCGACGGAACCTCGCTGGATCCTTCTCCACTCTTAATGCTGAATCACTAGTGACACATATTTTGTAACAATACAGCACTTAGGGAAGCAGCCCCCTAAAGATTATTGACCGTAATAGTTAGCTGCTTTGTACGACGTAGGAAAACGACAGCAAGGAGAACTGTCTAAGAACATTCTCTGTTTAATATTGTCACCATTAGTAACAAATTTTTCTTAGTTGCAACTTCAACTAGGCCTTGTCATATAAAAGAGAAAAAATACGTATATTTTTCATCTGGAGATTTTATTTTTGTCTACCAAATACACTGATCAGCTAAAACATTATGACCACCACCCATTGCGCGGTTGGATGCCTCTTGTGGCGTTCCCGGCACATGCCGCATTAAGAAAAGTATGTAACCCGAGTAGAGACGGATGGGGGACCACACTAGCGAAGATAGAGTTGCAAATGGAGAAATTCAATGAGATAAGCGACTTTGAAAGAGGGCAGACTATTATTAAGCAGAGCCTATGAACGAGTATCTCGAAAACGGCTACTCTCGGCGAATGCTGACGTGACACTGAGCAACTACGGAAAGTGGTAGTTGGACATTGAAACTACCACTGTATGCTGAGTGGTAGGACGTGATACTGAGCAACTACGGAAAGTGGTAGATGGACATTGAAACTACCACTGTATGCTGAGTGGTAGGACGTCCACCACCCTTCACAGAGCATGGAGTCTGGAGGCTTGTCAGCTCTGTAAAGTAGGGTAGGTAACGAAGTGTGGCACATCTGGCGAAAGAGCACAAAGGCGGTTGACGCCCGTATGTTTCCGAGCACACCAATTAGTGCACACTGTTGAACAAGGGGCCTCGCAGCAGACGGTCTCTGTATTTTCACATGTTTGCGCAACGACACAATCAATGAGATTAGGCTGTGTATCACTGCAAACGTGTCGGCTCGTCGGATAAATCACGTCATTGCCTCACCAGATCAGTGGTCGTCTCCGCAAACGAAGGCGAACAGCTGCTCGAAATGTGCCCCTCGCCAAGGATGCAGGCTGGTGGCGCAGCATTATGTTGTGACAGCCATTCTCCTGCGCTTGCATGGGACCTGTGGTAGTAATAGCAGACATCGTGTCAGCTGAGGATCGCCTGCGTCCCTTCATGCTTGATGTCTTCTCTGACGACGATGTCATCTTCCATCAGTACACAAGGCTATTCGGAAAGTAAGGAACGATAGGTCGCGAAATGGAAACCACAGTGAAAATCAAAACTGTTGTATTTGCAGCTGTTAGGTACACTTGCCAGCTACTTCTCTACACAGTCGCCGCTCACACTTAGACATCTGTCGTAGCGTTGTACCAACTTTGAAATTCCCTCGTTATAGAAGACAGCCGCCAGTGCATTACGACAATTTTCTACTCTGGACTGCTGCTTGTTGTCTGTGTCAAAATATTGTCTTCACAGCCAGCGGTTAATTTGAGCAAAGCTGAACCTCAGTGGTAGCCAATTACGGGCTGTATTGTGGGTGATCAAACACTTCCCATCGAAAGCGCTGCAGGAGCATCTTCATTGCCCCTGCAGAGTGCGGCCGAGAATTTTCGTGTAGGGCGAACTGTATGACAGTTATGTTCTGTGGATTGCATAGCCTCAGGCGAAATCTTTCGCCAGGCCGTCATACTTGGCGGGAGACGATAATTTATAGCCATCTTTACGTTCTCAGAACTGAAAAGAGCGCCATCGCGATCGACGGGCGTATTAGACACAGTGCCCAACGCATCTGTGCAAAACTTTATCAGGTTTTTACTGTATTTTCCATTTCGCAACCTTACTGTCCGAATAACCTTCGTAAATGTCCGTATCTCGAAGCTAGAATCGTGGTACAGTGGTTCGAGGAGCATGATAGTAAAACTACGTTAATGTCTTTGCCACCAAGTTCACCTGATGTCATTCTGAGGAGTGCCATCTTGGTCACTATCGAGTGCCATCACCCTGTACGTAAATCAGCGACGAGTTATTCATATCTACAAGAATTACATGACTTGTGTATATACACCTGCTGCCACATTGCTCCACAAATCTATCAACAAACAGTAGAATCGGTTGCAAAGATGGCCCAACAAGCTGTTAAGCTGATGGTCATAATGTTTTGATTCGTCAGTATAAGTTCCGCCTGTTCATACTAGGCATGTCCTTGCACTGCACGCAAGCTCTAATGCAGGAAACTACACGTCTTGTTGCTCACTTGCTGCAGGGTATTCCGGCATATAGGAAAGAGATCGTGAAGTACTGCAGGATAGGTTACGTACAGTGAAATGTTTAAATGTGACCCAACAACTGGAAACCTGTACTATGTGCATACAGAAGAATAAAAGGACAGATGAATTGATTGGCAGACTAAAGTAAAAAGTTTTGGTTAAAAAAAGACCGATATTCTTCTCATGTATATTATATAACATAAACGAAATCTCTGCGTAACAAAGACACTAAGAGTAAAGTAATCCACATCGAACGCACGGAATTTGTTTTTTGAGGCTTCGAGCTGTCGTGCAGCCGTGGGCAGGCACAGTACCGATTCATTTTGTGCTGCCAGATAGTCTGATGTTTACAGACCGCAGCGACTGTTCGATGATTGATGGAGACGGATCCGCCGTCAGCTAGCCACAGACTGCGTCCGTACGCAGAAGCACGTATGTACTGTAGGAAGCGCGAGTTTCCGATCATTCTCCAGCGGGACTGCCAAGCTATATTCGCATAAAAGCAATGTATGATACGTTGCAGCTGTTGGTAGTAATCTCCAAGGTAACCCTCCCTCCCCCCTGAAATTAAGAAACTAGAAACCTGGTGGCAATACCAGTCTTTTCGCTTCTTCCCTTCCCACTTTCTATCTTTATTTATGTAAACTACAAACTTCTAATTACGTTAGATGCACCTCTGTAGATGTGGCGGACACCACTGGAAGCGATCATACTAATTATTACCCCCTTCCCAACAATCCACACCCGCACGCACACTCCTAATTCCAGTTCAGATCTTATCCTAGACTATTCCACATCAGTTAGCATGCTTACTAGGAATACACAGATAAATTAAAAGCATCTTTACAAAACCGTGATGTTACTATTCATGCCATTTCCTTCCCATGAAAAATAAAAAAAGAGCACACAGCAATGTCTTCTCACCCCCATCAGACGTTCTATTATCCTTCCTTCAGTCCATTCTAATGAACTGTTCCTTTTTGGAGGCTTACCGAGACCTACTTACGTTATAATCTGCTTGGCCCAAAACAGTTACAGGTACTGGAAGGCCTTCCACTGCCTTTTTGGAAAAAATCCCACTTCCTTCAGTTCAGTATTTCACAATATTCAACATTTTCCTGCCAGTCATTTTCCATCCTGAGTTTCAGAAAATTTTACAATTCCTGATTGATACTGCTCACTTTCCATTGTCTGGGAACGAACCTACGGGTCTGCCCTTCCGAGGTTCCCGTGCCTATCCACACACCAATAACCGACCTTATTACACAAATCACAGTACAAGAAATGAACCAAGTGTCCCACTAGTGACGAAACACTTATCCGCATCTCGGCTGCTTTTCCTAGCTTCCCCGGAAGCAATGTACTAATTCCTTCCTACACATTCTTCTCAACACTTACAATGTGATCCTTCACAGAGCTACTGTGCTGAGCTGTGGAAAATCTTCCGATACTTCTCTTCCTTAAATCAAACCAGCTTGCCAGAGACATCTCATCTCGATGTTCGTCAATGTCTTGCAATTCGTCCTCTCCCGTAGAAGTTATAAGGAGCTAAACCTGCACCTATCCCTCTCAGTCAAGCATCGTGGATTCAGTCCTAATTTCTATCCCATCTAGCCTTTCTCCAACTTAGGAAACACAAATCCTCCATATTCACGTCCCTTTATCTTGACAAAACATGTGACTCTGTCCATTTACCCTCAGAAACTGAGTAAACAATGTGCCATTACTACTGATTTCCACACGACTAACAGTGAATACAGCTACTGATTCCGAACTGATAATTATGAAAAATTCTTATAGACTCTGCTGGTATGTCTGAAACTGTTTAAACCTAAGGGATAACGCATCCAAAATTATTAATCAAGCAAACTAATGAATCTCATAAAGGTAACACTTCTTAACTGTAAAGCAGAAAGTATAATGTATTATGACTGCTTAATATGCCTTCTCGACTACCCTAAAATTATAGATGCGACACTTCTACCAGCAAGTGTTGGATGAAATAAAAGAAGTGGCATGTGCGCTTGTATTGATACGTATAAGAAAACGTTACAGTTGCGTCCCTCATTAAGCAATGTAACAATGTCTCAAAATGAATTTGTAATATCATTTGCTGTTCAATAATTCAGGTATTTTAAAACGGAAAAAAATTTTAGTTGAATAACCGACAGGCTTGTTAAGGGTTACTGATATAGGTGAGCTGAGTTCGAATAATGTTGGTGGGTTCAGCAGATGTTACAATGCACATGTTATACGTAATAAGTCTTTCCTTTGGACTCAATAGGAACTGCAGTGACATACCTTAACTATGCAAACATAACACCTACGTAGTGGTGGGAAGAGGTATTGGCAACTCATTATGAAACTTCGGTACCAACATAAGGTTCTAGCTTACAGATGGTAAGACCACTCAAGCAATGCTATACAGTCGATCTTTTAAGGAAAATCACGTTTGTAGGTTAATTATTGCAAAATAAATTTAGAACGTGGGAAAATACTAAAGCAGATCGCCTTTCTACTTGTATTAGGCATAAGCCTTGGTTAAAGTTGTTGATCGTTCCACGTTTTCTTTGGTCTTCCTATCTTGTGCCTCCGAGTAATAATTTATTGTTATGTTCCGTATTACATCGTCTTCCATTCTTGGGAAATGGTCCAGCCAGTTTTCCTGTATACCGTAACCTGTTCGTATACGCCTTTCAGCCCCAGTTCTTGCCTCAACTCAACATTCGTGTTCCTGCGGATAATGCATATCCAGATAATATTGTTAGGAATTGCTTTATCCGTACTTGCAATCTTTGTTAATTTCTTTTTGAACAGTCCACGTCTCACTGCTGTACGTCATGGCTATTACAGACATGGGTTTGTAGAACTTAAATTTTGAGGATGCTGTAGATTGTTCAGTTTACGTATAATTAAATCTTTCTACTTTCTTTCGATTGTTCCTTTCTCTCATGAATGAGATAGTATCTCCAAAGGGGTTGCACGAGTGTACGAATTTTGTTTCAAGATAATTTGCTATTGTTTTGCTCGGAATTGGCTATAGGCCAGTCAAACCAATAATTTGTCTTTCCTCTGAAGATGTTGACAAATTACATAAAATAGCTGCTGTGGATGAAGTATGAGCAGAAGTTTGATCATTAGCAAAACTTAGTGTCATAGAATACTACTTTTATTTGAAATCGGAGGTATAAAAACGTAATTTACTTATCCATTGCCTCAACACGTCGTCGAGGTAAATATCAAAAAGAATCAGAGACAAACTATATCATTGTGTTACTCCCGAATTTCTTCCTTTTCCCGGAGTGGCAGTTCTGATCCTTGGTATATGCTTTAGGCTACTTTGACTTGCAGCTGTACCATCTTTTGTTCATTATCACAGGTTTTCTCTATTATCTTTGTCAAAAGTTTTCACTTACGGAGCGGACAGAAGTTTTCTAGAATTTTAGAATAATATTTAATCTAATGTATTGTTTGATTGAAGGTGGCCACATACAGCCATTGTGTCAAAGCACTTAGAACGCAGTTTGTATCACGTATTACTTAAGTTGTCGTTTTATCCTGTGACTTCCTCATGCCATGATAATATTGTAGCTTGTATATACTGGGTGTATATTTCTACTGGTGATTGAGAACGGTGTACTGAACAACATTACATCAGTATTTACGTCATTTGAAAAGTAAGAATTATAGGTTTAGGTTCGTCAGTACATTCGAGTAAATGTGGCAAGAAGAAGTTATTAATGCTTCTTTTCCGCTGGGCACCATGTGAGGTATTGAAGTGTGGACACGGGGACTTAAAACGGTAAGTCTGTACTGACAGTGGTCGTTCACTTAGTGGTGCAGTAGTTCTTCTGAAGAAATCTTCAGGTAGTAAGTTATGTGATGTGTCCGCAGGATGACTGTGCGACGCTGAGAAAACACAACCATCTCATTGACGTTTGTTTGAGGACATCATACTCGCTGTTGACTGAAGGCATTGTTTGTCTCACAATTGCAGTTTCGGCTTTCGGGCCATTTTCAAGTGATACTGTCAAATATTTTGCTTCACCATATTTCAAACTTTAAAATCTTCCAACACGTATACATGTCATCGTCGAATAATGTGTGTGTACATGTTAACGAGCGACACATAAAAAGTATAATCACTTACACTCGTTACACTCTGTATGTGTATTCTCAAGAACATTAAATCTGTAATTGAACAGTGTGTTATTGAGGTTTTAGCTTCTGTGTACTCAACCCATCTTTTGGGAGGAGTCGGGGGAGGGGAGGGGGGTAAACGGCTCTAGTTTGTTGATCAACAAAAACTAGATTGCCATTTATGTGCTTAACATTGGTTAACATGTGTTGTCTTGATTATTGTTAAACTGGTTTTTGAAGTGAGGTGTAAAGCTCCAGATTTGGTTGTTATTTATAAATATTTTTAAAAGCTTTTTGTCCATACTAAATTCACCACGTTCAACATCCCATTTTCTGAATTTAAACACTTTTGCTGTCCATCTAACTCCGCAGACATGAACATTACTGAGCGTATCTGGGATGCCTTACAACGTGCTGTTCAAAAGAGATGTACAGTCCCTCGTACTCTTACAGATCAATTGACAGACCCGCAGGATTCATAGTGTGAGTTCCCTACAGGACTGTTGGTTAGCCCGTCAGTGAGAGAGCACCGCGAGTTCCTGCTGCTAATAAGGCGAGTACACCGTTTTTTTATTACATATTTCTAGGAGCTTCAAACAGGATCGAGTTTAGATATGGATAGACACTGTCATTGCTGTGTACAGATGCGAGCTGAGTTGCTGGCCCTTCGCTCACGGATCCAGGCAGTGTTTGCTTCCGTCACACAGCTTGAAGCTGCTGCCAAGGGGCATCACCATGGGCGGTCGGACGCGGGGATGCGAGAGACGTCGAGCACGACCCACGTGTCGCCCGATCGATCCACTGCTGTGGCCGCCCTGGGTACCGCCAGAACCGAGGTTGACCCCTCACCCGTGGTCGAGTGGGAGAGCAATCCAAAGTCTCGCGGGCAGCGAAAGACTTTCCGTGGGGCTGATTGTAGGGCCTCCCCAGTTCATTTGACGAACAAGTTTGGGACGTTATCTGTGGCTGACGAAGTATCTAAGACAGATGCAGTTGTCCACACAAAGAAAGCGTCTCGGCCCGCAAGGTGGTAGACCATGTCGGCACCAAAGACCTGTGTCGCTTTGGATCGGAGGAGATTCTCTCTACTTTCGGGTGGCTAGCGGAAATAGTAAAGACTGCCAGCCTTGCTTCCGAGATAAAGGCGGAGCTCACCATCTGCAGCATCTTCGACAGAACCGACTGTGGTCCTTTGGTGCAGAGCCGAGTGGAGGGTCTGAGTCAGAGGCTCAGGCGGTTCTGTGGCCGTGTAGGCTGCAGATTCCTTGACTTGAGACATCGGGTGGTGGGTCTCCGGGTTCCGCTTAATAGGTCAGAAGTCCAGTACACACAGGAAGCGGCTACACTGGTTGTGGGGGCTGTGTGGAAGGGACTGGGCGGTTTTGTAGGTTAGATGGTCTCAGGAAACGACAGAAAGGGCGTCCTTCTAAAAGGGGGCAAGTAAGACACAGTAATGTAGTTGTAGAAATGATCGGTATTGTAAATTGTCGTAGCTGTGTTGGGCTCTAAAAGAAAGCTCAAATAGCTATCGGTACACAAGCTGGCTAAAGCCGGAAATAAGTTCAGCCGAAATTTTTTCAAACGATCTATCAGTGTTGAGAAAGGCTAGATTAAATACAGTTGGATCATTTATTGCTATCAGATGCAGTTTGCCTTGTAGTGAACCTGAAGTACACAGTTCCTGCGAAATAGTATAGGTAGAGGTTATATTTGACAATCGGACTAAACTATTAACTGGGTCGTTTTATCGACCCCACGACTCAGAAGATATAGTTGCTGAAATGTTCAAAGAAAACTTGAGTCTCATTTCAAACAGGTACGCCACTCATACGATTATAGTCCGTGGCGACTTCAATCTACAGTAGATATGCAGGAAAAATTGTACGTTTCAAGCCGGCGGCAGCCATAAAACGTCACCCAAAATTTTGTTGAATGCTTTATCAGAAAATTATTTTGAACAATTAGTTCATGAGCCTGCTCGAAGCGTGAATGTTTGTAAAAGCATACTTGACCTTTTAGCAACAAATAATTCTCGACAAATAGAGTATCATGACGAATACAGGGATTAGTGACCCCAAGGCAGTTGCCGCTAGACTGTATACCGTAACATCCACAACCATCAAAAAGAAACGCAAAGAACATCTATTTAAAAAAGCTGATATAAATGCCCTTAACGCCTTTTTAAGAGACTCTCCACTCCTTCCGATCTGAGCACGTAAGCATAGAAAAGATGTGGAATGATTTCAGAGAGATAGTATCGACGGCAATTGAGAGATATATACCACATAAATTAATACGTGATGGTACTGGTTGCCCATGGTACACAAAACCAGTCAGATCGCAGTTGCAGAAGCAACGAAAAAAGCATGCCAAATTTAAAAGAACGCAAAATTCCGAAGATTGGCAAAGTTTCGCGGAAGTTAGAAAAATAGCGCGTGCTTTAATGCGAGATGCTTTTAATAATTTCCACAATGAAATTCTGTCTCGGAATCTGGTAGAAAACACAAATAGATTCTGGTCATATATAAAGCACACAAGTGGCAAGACGCAATCAATACCTTCACTGCACGATGACAACGGTGAAGTCACTGATGACAGTGTCACCAAAGAAGAGTTATTAAAAACGGTTTTCCGAAACTCCTTCACCAAAGAAGACGAAGTAAATATTCCCGAATTACAATTAAGGACAACTGTGAAGATGAGAAACATAGAAGTACATATCCTCGGTGTAGCAAAGCAGCTTAAATTACTTAATAAAGGCAAGGCTTCCAGTCCAGATGGTATATCAGTCAGGTTCCTTTCAGAGTAAGCAGATGCAATAGCTCCATATTTAGCAATTATTTGCAACCGCTCGCTCACAGAAAGTTCCGTACTTAAAGACTGGGGAGTTGCACAAGTCACACCAATACCCAAAAAGGGAAATAGGTGTAATCCATTGAATTACAGTCCAATACCACTAATGTCGATTGGCAGTAGGGTTTTGTAATATATACTGTATTCGAACATTATGAAGTTATTTATTGCCACATACAACTTATTCAGAAAATATTGTTCTTTCAGAACACAACTAGCTCTTTATACTCGTAAAGTAATTGGTTCCATATTTTTAAATTTCCAGAAGGCTTTTGACACCGTTCCTCACAAGCGTCTTCTAACCCAACTGTGTGCCTATGGAATATCGCCTCAGTTGTGCTTCTGAATTCGTGATTTCCAGGCAGAATGATCACAGTCCATTGTAACAGACGGTAAGTCGTCGAGTAAAACAGAAGTAATATCCGGCGTTCCCCAAGGAAGTGTTATAGGCCCTCTATTGTTCCTGATCTATATTAACGACATAGGAGACAATCTGAGTAGCCCTCTTAAATTATTTTCAGATGGTGCTGTCATGTACCATCTAGTAAAGTCATCAGATGATCAAACTGAACTGCAAAATGATTTAGATATCTGTGAGGTGCGAAAAGTGGCAATTGACCCTGAGTAAAGAAAAGTGTGAAGTTATTCACATGAGTGCTAAAAGAAATCAGCTTAATTTCGATTGCGCGATAAGTCACACAAATCTGAAGACTGTAAATTCAACTAAATACTTAGGGATTACAATTACAAATAACCCAAGTTGAAACGATCACATAGATAATGTTGTGGGTAGAACAAACCAAAGACTGCTATTCATTGGCTGAAAACTTAGAAGGTGCAACAGATGTACTAAAGAGACTGCTTACACTACACTTGTCGGCCGTATTCCGGAGTATCGCTGTGCACTGTGGGATGCGTATCAGGTGGGATTTACCAATGACATTGAATAAGTTCAAAGGAGGACGTCTCGTTTTGTATTATTGCGAAGTAGGGAAGATAGTGCCACAGACATGATACGTGAATTGGAGTGGCAATCATTAAAACAAAGGCTCGCGCGATGGGATCTTCCCATGAAATTTCAGTCACCAGTTTTCTCTGCCGACTGCGAAAACATTCCGTAGGCACACACCTATGTAGGGATAAAATAAGAGAAATCAAGGCTGGCACCGAAAGATTTAAGTGCTCGTTTTTCCCGGGCGCCGTTCAAGAGTGGAACGGTAGGGAGCCTGAAGGTGGTTCATTGAACCCTCTGCCAGGCAATTAACTGTGAATAGCAGAGTAATCACGTAGACGTAGAAGTACTTCAGACCTCAATCGCGCCCATGCCACGTGGTGCTGCAGCACATCTGCGTGCTCGCGAGGATCCTACACGATATTAGGCAGGTCTGCCAGATTCTTTGGCTCCTCAGTGTATGTGAACTTACTGATATGACTGTATTTGTTTGGTTTACCTTCTAACAGTTGTATCTCTGTAGACACTAAACATTGGGCCCATCTTGTAATGATTGTTCTATTCCAAATAGTATGCGCTACAACCTCCTAAAATACACTCCTGGAAATGGAAAAAAGAACACATTGACACCGGTGTGTCAGACCCACCATACTTGCTCCGGACACTGCGAGAGGGCTGTACAAGCAATGATCACACGCACGGCACAGCGGACACACCAGGAACCGCGGTGTTGGCCGTCGAATGGCGCTAGCTGCGCAGCATTTGTGCACCGCCGCCGTCAGTGTCAGCCAGTTTGCCGTGGCATACGGAGCACCATCGCAGTCTTTAACACTGGTAGTATGCCGCGACAGCGTAGACGTGAACCGTATGTGCAGTTGACGGACTTTGAGCGAGGGCGTATAGTGGGCATGCGGGAGGCCGGGTGGACGTACCGCCGAATTGCTCAACACGTGGGGCGTGAGGTCTCCACAGTACATCGATGTTGTCGCCAGTGGTCGGCGGAAGGTGCACGTGCCCGTCGACCTGGGACCGGACCGCAGCGACGCACGGATGCACGCCAAGACCGTAGGATCCTACGCAGTGCCGCAGGGGACCGCACCGCCACTTCCCAGCAAATGAGGGACACTGTTGCTCCTGGGGTATCGGAGAGGACCATTCGCAACCGTCTCCATGAAGCTGGGCTACGGTCCCGCACACCGTTAGGCCGTCTTCCGCTCACGCCCCAACATCGTGCAGCCCGCCTCCAGTGGTGTCGCGACAGGCGTGAATGGAGGGACGAATGGAGACGTGTCGTCTTCAGCGATGAGAGTCGCTTCTGCCTTGGTGCCAATGATGGTCGTATGCGTGTTTGGCGCCGTGCAGGTGAGCGCCACAATCAGGACTGCATACGACCGAGGCACACAGGGCCAACACCCGGCATCATGGTGTGGGGAGCGATCTCCTACACTGGCCGTACACCACTGGTGATCGTCGAGGGGACACTGATTAGTGCACGGTACATCCAAACCGTCATCGAACCCATCGTTCTACCATTCCTAGACCGGCAAGGGAACTTGCTGTTCCAACAGGACAATGCACGTCCGCATGTATCCCGTGCCACCCAACGTGCTCTAGAAGGTGTAAGTCAACTACCCTGGCCAGCAAGATCTCCGGATCTGTCCCCCATTGAGCATGTTTGGGACTGGATGAAGCGTCGTCTCACGTGGTCTGCACGTCCAGCACGAACGCTGGTCCAACTGAGGCGCCAGGTGGAAATGGCATGGCAAGCCGTTCCACAGGACTACATCCAGCATCTCTACGATCGTCTCCATGGGAGAATAGCAGCCTGCATTGCTGCGAAAGGTGGATATACACTGTACTAGTGCCGACATTGTGCATGCTCTGTTGCCTGTGTGTATGTGCCTGTGGTTCTGTCAGTGTGATCATGTGATGTATCTGACCCCAGGAATGTGTCAATAAAGTTTCCCCTTCCTGGGACAATGAATTCACGGTGTTCTTATTTCAATTTCCAGGAGTGTATTTACTCGTCCTCTTGGAACACATTGTGTGCACGGAGTAAGCATTCACGGAGCCCTTAAATGTCTCGCCATCTGCTGACCAAGCAACTGCTGAACCCGTTGTGGTGGGCGAATTTGAGTTGCGGTACCGCACTGGCCCGTTCCCAGATAACAAGTAGAGTGCGGGCAGCAGCGGCCACTCCATAAGGAAGGGAAGGCGGCAGCTCGCACGGAATCTCATTAAGCCCCCTGCACCGGCCCGTCCCGGCACGGCCCAGCCAGCAGACAGCTAATCCGGCCGTGGGCGGCGTTATTACTTACTGGAATTCAGTGTCGCGGTGGCCATTTGCGCGCCGCCCTTATTACACAAAGCTTCATTAACAAAGCAGACTTAGCCACCGGCTGGATCGCAGACAGACCCGCACTGCCTCTTCCCGCTCTTCACTCTGCTTGCTAACTCTGCGCTTCTTTCTTCCAGCAGCCGGTTCGTCGTTACTTTTCGTATTACTTTCGTAACTACCATTAATGCACTTATTACGCCCACGCCGTGCTTCTTTGATGTACTAAAACCTTCTTTGATGTACTAAAGCCTTGTCCATATATGACTCTGGAAACTTTTTTCTGGTTTCTCTTTAGAAGCTTACTAAGCTGCTTCCAAGAATGTGCTATTTCATTTTCTTACCCTTTTTTTACAACACGAGAAACAAGACATGTGTCAGAGTGAGAAAGAAGAAGCCAGACGTTTTATTGTGTCATCACAGTAGTTTGTGACACTATTCCCATTTTCAAGTCAATGTTAAACAATATATCGGCTCAACTACTTGTGTATAGTGTAAAACGCTACGATTGACGCGTTTCGGAAGTCAAGCATCCATCATCAGAATAAAAAAATAAAAAAAGACTAAAAGAACCAGTTAAAACTCGCTAAAATGGAACATGCACCAGGCACAATAAAATTGATAATAAAATGAAAACATTTTTTTTTTATTATTGTAATGATGGAAGCTTGACTTCCGAAACGCGTCAACCTTAGTGTTTTACACTATAAACAAGCGGTTGAGCCGATATATTTCTTAACATTGACGTTCACAATCACGACCTTTCATCCAGTATGGATAAAATCAAAGCCAATTTCCGAGACTCCAGTGGCTGTTCTTTATTCTTCTCCCACGTGGAATTAGGGATGGATGGAATAGACCGGAGTCCACGCTCTCTGGTAGTAAAAGGCAACTAAAAGCAGTTCTTTATGTGATTTCACGCTGATGACTGCTGGTGTCAGGACGCACACCAAATGATCCCACTATTTCGGCTTAATTACTTACGCTTCTCATTCAGACTTTACCTTAACTACCAAAATGCTGTTGAAGTGTGGGCCGTTTGGGATAAGAACACGAGAATAACTTGTCTGCTGTACATAATGATCTTATGCTCCCCTCAAGGCGCGTACACACTAGCCCAAAGAAGGCAAACGAACAACAGCCAGTGGATTTGGGGAACTTTGGTCGCCAACTCGTCGGTTTTCGGCCTGTCATACTCACCCAACCAAGGAATTCGGATCAACATGTTCGGCCTTGTGAAATCGCCCACGGCTTTGATAACGTGTCGAGGTTGCTCCCATTTTGTTATTCTTATAAAGTAGCGTTTTAATATCAGTCCCAGCAGCCGGTGTATTAAGGGGAGAAGACGACTTGGCAGTCGTAGCATGTTTTAGCAGTCGTGGCAAGTACAGAATTTATTTTATTGCTAGAAGCTGATCTTTAAACAAAGAATAAGAAGGAACAACGCTGGTGGACAACTTTTTAATAAGTAGGCATCAGTGTGGTGGGACAAAATTAACGTCTGACCTTAAAGCTGATTAGGAAAATGAGCTATTCCATATTTTTTGCGAATGAGAGCTACAGTTTTCGGATTGTTATTGATTTGTGTAAGCCCTACAGTTCCCGAAGACCTCTTTTAAGACCGCTGTATCCGCATTAAAAATATATCTACAAAGATTGTGTTTTTTCCACATGGTGCACATTTTTTCCTAACAGCTCACTTATTTCCCTTATTTTCCAATTTGTTTCTACAACCTCAGATCGTAGGGTCCATTAAACATTCCAGTTCAGGTTATAGCTATGAATTTTAATGCTGCCTCCATATTCCATTCAATGCTCCAACAATTGTAGACACAATAAATACACACTCGTTCAATAGCCACAGGAAATCGCTACTGAACCAGCGAAAATTCGACCCAGAGTCCACGCTAGGAGGTAGATCCCACGCCGAGCTCATCGCTAATGCTTTGATGTTACAGCCGTGAGTCCGAATAACAACCAAGGCCGACCGCTTCGTTGGTTTCGATTGCCACCTGTATGCACTAAGCAAATTTCGGGCAGCGAAGCGGTTGGGTGTACATCGGTGCCCTTCGTTGGTCTAGTGTATAGCCGCCTTTATTCAAGCGGATTTATGCTCACACCAGAAGTTCAGCGCGGTAGCCACACTGACGATGCCTGAGCTGCAAACTCCCCAAGTATGCTGCGGAGTAAGTGATCATCCAGTCAGGGGCATTGGGACTGCGGGCAACGTGTGGCATGCCAGGTGGTGGCCAACACCTGCCAACGTGTTTCCCTCTTCCTCCAACTTAAGAAACAGATTAGTAGCTCACAACCAACCAGTGGACGAAGTAGCCACCACGGGCTACATATCGTTAAAATTATGTTCGTCACCTACATGACAAGTTAAGCCATGGGAATCCTAACAGACACCTCGCAGGAACAATGAGGAAAAATCGAGTGTGAAACCAAATTTAGCTGCTCGCCACTCCGTTGAGAACGAGCTTATGAATATTCACGTAGAAGAACATAGGTAGAACAAGAACCACTAGTAAAGAAACTAGAACGCTTTTTGAATAAAATCATTCTGGATATCATTATGAAACACTAAAAAGAAAAGAGATACTGACGTTCCTTCCGTCTTTGCAATGGTACTCTTCAGTGTGTCGCCCTGAACGCTTTCTGTGTTAGAAAGTCTCGGGAAAGTGTAGAAAGAGCTTCAGTTTCAGAGGGGGCAGGACAGACACACGAAGAGGGTAGACATAGTAACAATCAATATTGTAGCTGTAAACTCTCGTAGCTGTGTTGAGAAAGAACCGTAGCTCCAAGTGCCAATACAAGGCACTTAACCTCAAATCGTTATAGGCTGAATGAGACTGGAAATAAGTTCAGTCGATATTCTTATGAAGGATATATTCATGTTGAGAAAGGAATACAGTTTATGGTGAAGTGTAGCTGTCAGAAGTAGTTTACATTGTAGTGAAATTGAAGTAGGGACTTCCTGTCGGTTAGTGTGGGTAGAGGTTATATTTGACAACAGGAATAAATAAAGGTGGTTCGATGAACCCTCTGCCAGGCAATTAAATGTGATTTACAGCGTATCCGTGTAGATGTGGATGTAGAAGCAAACAACAGAGGGCCCATAACAAAAAATAGTTCAAATGGCTCTGAGCACTATGGGACTGAGGTCATCAGTCCCCTAGAACTTAGAACCACTTAAACCTAATTAACCTAAGAACACCTCGGACTGAAGCGCCTACAACCGCTCGGCCACCATAGCCAGCGGCCCATAATACTACCTTGGCGAACGCCAGACATCAATTTTGTTTCACTCGATGATTTTATATCCATTACTATGAACTGTGACCTTTCTGGCATGAAATCAAAATCTAGCCACATAACTGAGACGATATTTCATAAATACGCAATTTCACTACAACCCAAATGCCTTGCAGAAATGTAGAAATACTGTATCAGTTTGAAATTCCTTGGCAGCAGGACTCAACACTTCGTGTGAGTAAAGTGCTAGTTATGTTTTCTAAATCGATGTTGACTGTGCATCAGTAGACTGTCCTCTTCGAGGTAATTCATAATGTTCGAACACAATATATGTTCCAAAATCCTGCTGCATATCGACGTTAATGATATGTACCTCTAATTTAGTGGCCTGCTTCTACTACCTTTCTTGAATATTGGCGTGACCTGTGCAACTTTCTAGTCTTTGGTAACGGATGTTTCATCGAGCGAGCGGTTGTATATGATTAATTATGGAGCTACTGCATCAGCATACTCTGAAAGAAACCGAACTGATATACAACTGATGTACAAATGATATACAACTGATATACAATCAGGATCGAAAGATTGGCTTTTATTGATTTAAGTTGCTTCACAACTCCGAGGATGCCTGCTTCTACTGTATTCCCGAAATTTCATACTCTATTATGACTTCTTTTTGATGTTGGGATTTTTTTTCTGTTAGTGTATTTAGTGCCAGCGAATCATTAACAACGCATTCATAAATGCGGTGGCCAAGAGAAAACTGGCACCACACACTGAGTGAGGGAAGCGACGTGGATAAAAGGCCAGCCGAACATCGAACAACAGTTGCTGCTTCATCATTTTAGTCGCTCGACCTTCTCTACTAGTCAAAGACTGTGATACCTTAGGTAGTCGATAACCTCAAACACTGCGTCTTTCCAATATGCTTTCCTTTCAGAAGAAAGAATAATTTGGAATGGTGGCACTGTGACAGTTAAGTTACATAGTAAACAGAGAATAATTTATAGAAGGATGTCGTCGGGAGAAACTTCGATGTGACACTAGAAGCAATATCCAACTTAAAAATTTGACAGCAACATCCAAGTTACTTGGGCAGCCTGCTCTTACAGGAGATATTCGATGGCTGCCACGACAGGCTCCACAACCAGACGGAGACCAAGGCACCAGGAAAGGTTTCTGGCGTCACGGAAAGGTTTTCTTCCGCCAGTCACGTGAGAGGAATCAAGTCCGACTGCATCATGGCACGGAAGGCCATACATGGTCGACGCACGCGCCGTGGGCAGCCAGTTCACTCCGAGTGAGCTGCCAGTGCCATGCACTGAACGCTTATGCGTTTCTTCAATCGGGAACTCACTTTGGAGTCAGTGCCAACCAAACTGCTCATCAGTTGGTTATGCGGCAGCTCTTGCAGCCGGTGTGAGAATAATTTCAGGTAACCAATACTACCGAGAAATTGCAGTCTGCCTTTAAGGCTAGAAGATAAACGTTTCTGTTTTCAGTTTGCTCGTAGAGGTTAGCTTTAATCGCCGTGATCACAGCGATAGTGATATGAGTTTTGAAGCAGGTTGTTGGCCGCCGTTTTCTCCGATACATTAAATATCACAAGGCTGTGGTTAGGTTAGGACATGAGTTTATATTCAGAGCTCCTACATGCGTCCTGTGCCTTAGTTCAGTCATCGGTCACTTAAAATCGGCTGTCGACAGAGCATCTCGCATTTCCGACATACCTCGCGCGGCCGATTCCAACACTGCTTCGCGTTACACATTAACAGAAGTTCTTGTCACCCGCTGTGTTTCTGTGTCACCTATGACCGTGTGCTGGCCGGCAACCAATGCGGCAACACTGTAGTGACAAGAGACAGACGTCGACTAACAAGTAATTTTAATCGACATGAATCATTGAATAAAACGTTCTCGACTTTCCAACCGCGGTAATTCGAATAAAATAAACGCTGTCCTGAACACGTTGGTTCATAGAGCCAAGATTATCTCTGGCGACGACCGCCTACAGTCTGAATAGCAGAACTTAAAATATGTTTTCAGGGAAAATAGACACAGCAAGAGAGAAATCGCGAACGCTTTCAAGGGCCGCCGACGAAAGACACCTGGTGTGTCAGTGAAACAGGCCAAACGGACTTTATTCCTGCCATACTGTGGAGCAACTAGCAGAAAGTTAGGACGTCTGCTGCAGAAATATGGGCGAAGACCAGTGCTCCGGCTCGCCCCGAGGATACGAGATATGTTCAGCCCGGTTAAAGACGACATTGCTCTCCGAGTGTCCGGCATGAATGGTGTACCCTGTGAATGTGGCAGCATGTATATCGGACAAACAATTCGCACGGTTGTGGAGCGTTGTACTGAGCACAAGCGCCATATAAAACAAAGGGAGCTTGACAAGTCAGCCACAGCGGAGCATTCCCTGGAAAACGGACATAAAATATTGTGGTTGTTGTTGTGGTCTTCTGTCCTGAAACTGGTTTGATGCAGCTCTCCATGCTACCCTAACTTGTGCAAGCTTCATCATCTCCCAGTACTTACTGCAACCTACATCCTTCTCAATCTGCTTAGTGTAATCATCTCTTAGTGTCCCTCTACGATTTTTACCCTCCACGCTGCCCTCCAATGCTAAATTTGTGATCCCTTGATGCCTCAGAACATTTCCTACTAGCCGGTTCCTTCTTTTTGTCAAGTTGTGCCACAAACTCCTCTTCTCCCCAATTCTATTTAATCCTTCATCATTAGTTATGTGATCTACCCATCTAATCTTCAGCATCCTTCTGTAGCACGACATTTCGAAAGCTTCTATTCTCTTCTTGTCCAAAGTATTTATCGTCCATGTTTGACTTCCATACATGGCTGCACTCCATAAAATACAGTTCGAAATTACAAAAGTGTTGGCTCATGCGTCTACATATTGGGACTCCGTTATAAAGTAAGCGGCCGAGATACGTTTGAACAACAACAATTTCAACAGAGACCAGGGAGACACACTCAGCACGGCATGGGGACGGGCGTTGGACATCGAAAGAAAGCAAAGACAGATGCGCGGCGCGGGAGCGGCAGTTTCAAACGTGGCGCCTGCCCCTGGCTCCACCTGACGTCACCGGTGCTTCCACCGGCAGTAGCTCCGCTAGCTGCCCGGGCCGACTTACGTACGCGCGCCACATTGGATCTATCTGATTGGCTGCTGATGATGTCATCATGCGTATATAAGCGAGAAACCGTCGCAGCCTCGGCCCCACCGCCCCTCCTATGTTACCATCCATAATGCCAATTCCCACACCTTCTACCCCTCTGCAGGTGTGCCCCAGGGCTCTGTCCTTTCCCCTCTCCTCTACTTCCTGTACACGGCAGATATGCCCCAGCCCCCCCCCCCCCACCAGTACACCTCTTGCAGTATGCTGATGACACCGCATTCCTCGCCCTCGCTCCTACCCTCCAACGGTCCCAACGCCTTCTCCAGAATCACCTTGACCTTTTTGCTGCATGGTGTAACCAGTGGCTCCTGAAACTCAATCCTTCCAAGACCCAGGCAATCATCATAGGTCGTACCACTCGCTCCCTCCGGCTTCTGGATTTCTCCCTTACTGTCTGCGCACGTCCTGTCCGCCTCACCCCCACCCTCACCTACCTTGGCCTCACCATTGACCGTCACCTCACCTGGATCCCTCATCTCCGCTCCATCCAATCCAAAGCCCACAACCGCCTCCGACTCCTCAAACTCCTCTCTGGCCGGACGTGAGGGTTGCACCCCTCTACCATCCTCCACACCTAATAATCCTTAATCCGTCCCATCCTCTGTTATGCCAGTCCTGCCTGGATATCTGCCCACCCCCCCAAATTCTATAAGTCCCTCCAAATCCTTGAGCGTCATGCACTCCGCCTCGCCTTCCGTATACGCCTCCTGTTCCCCACGCGGATCCTCTATGATCTCATTCTTTTCCCCCATCTGCTCCTATTCCTCGAACATATCCGCATCCTCTACACCTCCCGCCGTCTTGAACCCCCTCACTCCCTGGTTGCTCCTCTCCCCTCCCATCCCCGCCCCCTGCCACGCCTTCAGCGTTGTGCGCCCCCTACCCTCCATCTCTACACCCTACATCTCCTTTCCCAAGGTGGCTTCCATCAACTCCCCCTCCCGGATGATGCCCTCTCTCCCTCCATTTATCCCTCCTATCAACTCTGATCCTCACTCCCCCTCCTTTCCTCTGTCCTTTTCCCGGGCTCCCTCTCCCCCCCTTCCATCCTCTTTTTTCCCCACCTCCCCTCTCTTTGCCCAGTTCTCTCCCCCACATCCTTTTACTTTTCCCTCCTCTGCCTCCTCTCATTCCCTCTCGCGTCTGCCCTTCTCCCCCTTTATTAGTCCTCTCCCTCCTTGGTTTCCCCCCCTTTTCGTTTTTTCCTCTCCTCCCTCCTTGTTTTCCCCTACTCCAGGTCCCCCCCCCACCATCTGCCTTGGGTCGGGAGTGCCATCTTTGTGCCGCCTATCGTGCAGTGTTTTACAGTGTGTTTTTCCAGTGCATGCTCCGTGTTGTGTTGAAAGGTGGCTACACTGAGCCACAGCGCCAGAGATCGCGCCAGAGAGTATTGTTCCGCCGCCTCCACTGGCAGTGTTTCGTGAGAAGTTGTGGTAGGCTGTTCTTGTTCAGATGCAGTGGAGAGTTCTTGCCGAGAAGTTGTGGTGGTCACTGCTTGTCGTGAAGTTGGAGTGAGATGTGGTAGTGGAGAGTGTTGTTCCGTGTTTATGCAGTTATTTGATGGGAGAGATAGCAGATGTTATTCCAATGGAGATATTGTAATGATCTGAGTGCTTTTCGTCAATATATATGAAGGTAATAAAATACTATGTTCTTTTATTATTTGTGTGTCTCAAATAATGCATCATTACAGGTTCAGTCAACGAAGCATCTGGCTTGTGTTCTTGTATTAGAGTGTAATTTTGGTTTTCTTGCGCAATTATAGTATTTCTAATTTTTTTTATCACGTCAGTATAATTGGTATTTAAAAATTCTTGTCTTGTTGAAGAAGAACCGTGCCAGATGTGCGTTGAGTCATACTTCCACATAGAGAACAGTTATACTTGTGCTTTGGTTTCGTAGGTTTTATAGTTGCTGGGGACTTAATTAATTAACTGTGTTAACGAAAATTTTGTTTCATTGTTTGTTGTTATTCTATGCAGTCAGATTGCGTACTAAAACTAGTCAAGGGCCAATCGTTTACGAGACTTGCGTAATCGGACATACAGCTACAAAAAATATTTGCATTTTATTTAAATTAAGCCCCCATGCAGTGTCTTTTGAGACGTGTAGCGAACAGCCATCATACTGTCGCTGGGTGTGCTTTTTATTACTTGCGAACAGAAACCAGACTGTCGCCATGTTTTTTAATTGTGTGTCTACTGTGTTACTTGTCTGATTCCTGTGTCTTTTATCTACATTGCCAACCCCCTTTGCTTTCTGTTTTAACTTTCCGCAATTTTACGCCATTTTTCACTTTAAATCGCCATTTTATCGCCTGTTTTTTCCTTGTTTCTTTCTTTTTCCTTTATTTAAAAACAAGTCTGTAGGCTGTAGAGCAGCGTAGCAAGCTGCTGCCGGCCCGCCCCCTTCGGGGGGAATTGAAAATCAATAAAGAAAAAAAAAAGCAGCCCCGGCAGTCAGTGAACTCCTGACGACGATGGCGGAGATGACCACCGACAGCGTTTAATTCTTGTATGCCGTCACGAAAGACTCCGAGGACATATAGAGTCATTTTCTGGCAGTGTTTGTATTCTCCTTTAAGGCTTTCCATCTCAGGGCATGATCATGTTTCTTCGTTCTTCCTCAAGCAGTGACTGATTCGTACCGGGCTTCAGCCTATGGGTAAATATTATTATTCTTTACCAGTCGAGAAGAGACTTTCTTTTTCAGTATAGTTTCGCCCTTATTGGGTGATTAGCACACTAGACTCGCATTATGGAGAACAGCGGTTCAAACCATTCTCCGGCTATCCTGATTCAGGTTTTCCGTAATTTCCCTAAATCGTTTCAGACAATTACCGATATGGTTCCTTTGAAAGGTCACTGCCGATTTCCTTCTCCCTCCTTCCCTAATCCGAGCTTGTACTCCGTCTCTGATGGCCTCTTTATCTAGTCAAGTTGCACTAAACCACACGTCGGAGAGGAGATATTGTCTTTTGTTAAATAAACTTTGTTCTACCACATCTACGCGAACATTTTCTGTCGGTCAAACCAGGCGTGGACAACAGTCCACGTATTTACTCAAGCGTTCTTACGCGCTAGCAGTGCGCATGGAGCGAGTCGCTGGACCGTTAAGGACTGGTCCAGCTGAGGAAAGCGAGATGCGGCGCCGGCAGGATTAGACGCGACCCTGGGGGCGGCTGTGGCGGCAGCAACAGGGAGGCGCGCCGACTGCCGGCCAGCACCTCCCCAGCGTGATTAAAGCGGCGCCCTGTTAATTAGCGACGTCACGCGACCTCCCCTGCTAACTGGGCCTGCACCTCCACACTGCTGACTGGCCGCGCCGTGCGCCAAAGGGCCCGCGCCGGGACCACTGCGCACGCGATAGTTTTCACAAATTCCGCGCGCGGCGCTTGTGTACCAGCAAACAGCCCCTGGGGCGCCCCTCGAGGCGACAGCCAACTTGTGTGCGCAGCTTTGCCGCTTCGCTCAAATGTGTCACTAGCAAATTAATTTCGGCGACGTAATTTTTCCTTTAAGTGAATGAAATTGAAACAGCGCTACTCAACGATAACAAGAAAAGGCTTGTGAAACAAGTGACTACGGGAACACGCGATTACGGCAGATCTCATTTGTGTGAGTATGAGTGACTGGTATAATCGATTGCTACAGCCTTAATGGGACTATCTATAGGCAAGTGATCAGAAAGTTACAGTGAGTGAGCCCCTTAAATGCTGTGGGTATGACTTCTTATTGCAACATTTCGTACCGGACGAACTGCAGGATGCCAATTGGTGAAAGAAGCTCTGGTAAGAGCCTACGATAGTTAGTACCAGAAATACCGTGGACGACGACCGCTACGGTCGCAGGTTTGAATCCTGCCTACGGCATGGATGTGTGTGATGTCCTTAGGTTGGTTAGGTATAAGTAGTTCTAAGTTCTAGGGGACTGATGACCTCAGATGTTAAGTCCCATAGTGCTCAGAGCCATTTGAACCATTTCGAACCGTGGACGACCGTTGGCAACTGCGCTGAAACCAGCCACGCTGCCCGCAAGAAACACACCCCTAGAGTAACAGCGCCACCTGGAAGAGAGACAGGCACTTTAGTTCAAAAAATTGGCTCTGAGCACTATGGGAGTCAACTGCTGAGGTCATTAGTTCCCTAGAACTTAGAACTAGTTAAACCTAACTAACCTAATGACATCACAAACATCCATGCCCGAGGCAGGATTCGAACCTGCGACCGTAGCGGTCTTGCGGTTCCAGACTGCAGCGCCCTTAACCGCACGGCCACTTCGGCCGGCAGGCACTTTAGTAACCGTGGAAGAGTCGCAAGTTGTAAGTCGGTTACAGTCTTAATAAGGGGTGTCTGCAGGACGTAAGTCTGTCTTTTTAAGTCCTCAAGTTGTCGAGTGAGGCAGAAAGAGTGGCCGATAGATAGACAGTGGTTAGCCTTCGTAGAAACAGAACCGCGAATGGAATTATCATGTATGGACATAGACCGTCTGTCTAGAGATTGGACTGAGCTGTTAGTCTGGAACGGTTCTTCGAATAGTACATCAAGGCAGAAAATTGGCTTTCCTTCGATTTACTTCCGAGAGTATTACTTAGTTTGCGTTCATGAATCTTGACGCAGGACAGATGGTCTGAACTTGCATTCTACAATTGCTGTAGCCACGTTACCGATATTAATATACTTTACTATTCATTATTCTGTGTTACTTTAATTGCGTGTGTGCTGTCCTAGAACCCACGCATTCATCCCACCAGGACACTTCCATTAGCCTTCCTCAGCGGCGCCGAGATTTTTGTCGAAATGGACGCCCCCAATCCACGACAGAAAATCTAGTGATAGGGTCAGTCCAATAAAATGTAAAAGAAAATCTATTAAAATGTTCTATCAGCTTCGTGAGAATGTCGGTAACAGCCTCCAGAGATACGTTACTAGCGGTTGCATCCAAAGACGTTTCGCTACAGTTGGACTGCAGTACACACAAATATTGAAGCAATATCTCATTTCAGACAGACGATTTTAGCACAGCACGTCCATTTAGAAAATGAAGGGTATGCTCTGAAAAGGTACCTAACGAGGCCATTTTCTGTAAAGCAGATTAGCCCATTCGTAACAATATTTAATAAGCTACTTCGAAAGGCACAGTACGTCACTGTGTGTACGTCCGGAATCATGAGCAACAATTGCTGAGTGCTTCAAAGGTTGCCGTCAACCCTCGTTTCGCTGATATGATTCTTGAATATGCGGCTGCTTCTGTCATAATATTCTCATTGCCAAAGAAGGTGAAACAAAATATAAACGCCATTAGTGATTAGAGACAAATTTTGTAGTGTAACCCTCTGTGAGGGGGCTTTGCAATGCGTTGTTCAATTTTTTAGTCAAAAATCTCTCAGAACTATTAAAACCACATCTGCATGACTGACATTCACTTCCTCTACAACTTTCGCCCACAGTTTTCGTAGCAAATAACGAGAGTAGTTCCGACTGTCTTCAGTATTGCACACAATCTGCATCCGTGATGGCTCAGGAGTGTATTAGCGACGAGGGACTACATGCGACTAATCCCGTGGCACCTGTAGTGTCATCCAAGAGTCGTCTGTTATGGACGATATTCCTTGACATTTCTCACTGAGAACTTCGCTCATATTCACTTGCTTCCGTAGTGGCGGATAGTCGATTTGAGTGTCCGACAATCAGTATCTGTCGGTTTTTTTAATGTCGTGGTTCTATTGCACAAAGGTGTTCCGTCTCGATTTTGTGTTCCGGCTTTACAAAGTGAAGCTGTAAACAGCCCGGAGGCGAATTTGAGCGCCACAGTGTTGCACTTGGCGTATACTGTTGGCTATGGTTGGCGTTGCCTTCCTACGACCTTCGAACTAATAAATACATCCAATTACAGTCGTCCTGAGAGTCAAAAATGGATTCTGAACTACAGTGCAGGTCAGAGCTTTAGTATTAACAACTAATGTCACAGAGAAAAAAAAATTGGTGACCGATAAAAATCGTAGTGCTAACACGAGATAGAAGTTTAGGCCTTAGGATCCTCATCTAATCTGCCACTTACCACAAAGCCGCCTAGCCACACGCCCTGACTTTTACGACGCAATAACATCTCACAAAACTATCTTTTTCCTAAAACAGCGCCAACTGTTTGTCAATAGCATTTAATTTTGTTATGGTGTTGTTTAAGGTACAATGATAGTTCCACTGTCGTTACTAATACGTGAATGATTAGGGCAACGCACGTGTTCCACCGTCTGCCTGTGTATTTGATACCAACTAAAATTGTTCGTAAAGCTGTAAACCACAAAAGAACTATCTGTTACGATCAATGTAAGCATCGCACCTGCCCTCGGCTTCACACTTTCTAAACTCGCAATGACGACCATCCCAACCCCCGCGGTCTGTTGGGTCATTTAAAAGGGTTTCACTAAAGTGATATGATATGAAATATTTATTCTGCTATACCAGATTTAATGAACAAACACTTCTTACCGAAAAGTGATTGACCCCAAGTGGCATCAGAACAAGGGACATTAAGTAAAGCTGCTTAAATTATTATCCAGTGTAGACTCCGAAGGCTGCAGTTAACCACATATGTCCCAGTAGTAAGTAATAAAATTAGTAAAGTGGGCTTAATGAACGAAAAATCAAAACATAGTGAAGCACTCTTTCGGTAATGTCACTTGCTTTCCTGGTCACAGTGGCGTATTATTCATTTACTCTGCGACGTCTGCCCGCATCTCGTGGTCGTGCGGTAGCGTTCTCGCTTCCCACGCCCGGGTTCCCGGGTTCGATTCCCGGCGGGGTCAGGGATTTTCTCTGCCTCGTGATGGCTGGGTGTTGTGTGCTGTCCTTAAGTTAGTTAGGTTTAAGTAGTTCTAAGTTCTAGGGGTCTTATGACCACAGAAGTTGAGTCCCATAGTGCTCAGAGCCATTTGAACCATCTGCGACGTCTTCTTTGCCCTACCATCGACAAGTCATCCACTGGCAAAATTCATTCCATTTCCCTAACTGTTCTCACAATGGGACCGCGCCTACTGGTCATAACTGATTTCCTCCACATGCAGGGCGTGGTCACAAACGAGACAGAAGTAGGCGCTCCAGATGGTCAGGCGTTTAGAAAAATCAGCGTTTGTGGTGCGGGTCGGGGAAGCCATGAGTCATTTATGTTAGGCGTGAAATGTCTTCGTAGTTGCGAATATGGACAACCATCACCTCCGTAATGTAATGTCGACAGAGAAAATTTCTGCCGGACTCGGGCTCGAACCCGGAATTTTCCCTTTATCGCGAGTGGTCGGCTTATAATTTGGCTATCCGAGCACACTTCACGGCCACAGCCAAACTTCCATATGTTGTCAACCGTGTGTCTGCAACGAGAACTTGTACCTCCATTATGTATATTCCCGTACGGGGGAAACATTTTAATTTAAAATCACTTGCCCAGTGCTGGAGGATAAATACGGTATGGCATTACTTTATTGAGCGCCAGTACGATGCAATATTCCTTGGGACATACTTGAATGTCCGGAGGAACGTCGCATCATACTTCTAAACAACACAGGCACTGCAATATTGCATTTGTTTTGGGGTGGTTTTCGGGCAACGGTTGGCGCAGCACTAGGTCTACAGAACAGTAATCCAAGGGTCGTGTGCGCGAGTCCCTATATTTCTTTAATGTTCAGTTTTAACGTCACTTAGACAGGAAATAAACCGAAGGATTACCCAATTTATTTTATTTATCAATATTTTTGTAAAATGCATGATGCCTAAGTGGTCCTCTAACAGACCATCACTTCGTTGTTTTCAATCTTCTGTATATTATTCTGGTCTGCAACGTGGGTGCTTTTGCCTGTCAAGTTTATTGTAGCACACTTCTCACACTTATTTTCCCTTGCTATCTTCATGAGTTTGTGAGTCATATCTTCCCAAACGGCGGGCTTTCAGCTCAAAAATTCTCCACACTAACGTGGATAAACGTTTTATTGTCTTCCCCAATTATTTTACACGTTGCGAAGAATGTTTCTTACCTCTTCTACGTTGTTGATTCCTATAGTTATTGAGCTGTGTCTAGTGACTAGCATGTGATAAAATGAGACACAGAAATCTAAAAATTCAGTCAGTATGGGTAATCTAATTAGCACGATTTAAGCTCTTTCACAAATTATAAGTAGTACCTTAAATTTTTTTTTCTTATTGCCTTCTGGCAGAACTGGAAGAGCATGTCAGTATCAGTGTTTACTCACAATGTATCCTAACACAGGATAGGGTGTTAGAAATTCTGTCCATTTGAAAGCTTGATATTTTAATGCAAAATTCCACCCTGATGGCGGTGGAGAAATGTAGTTCTCAGTGAGAAATGGATGGGAGGGCGTTCCAATTCAGACAGTGCCTAATAGTCAAGGCGAAACTCAGCAGTATCGGTAATAATAGTAACGTTAATAGGCTGTTTGGAATATGAGAGCGAGCGAGCGAGCGAGCGAGCGAGAGAGAGAGAGAGAGAGAGAGAGAGAGAGAGAGTCACAGTTGAAGGAGTCGTGGAAAACAGAAATGCATTTTCAGCTGACGTTTTCCTTTGTTCCTCAGTTGCCCATATTACAAATATGTTGCGTGTCCTTGCAAACAAAATAACCCATGACGGACAAAGCAGGCAAGACACGCCTAAGAAAACTAGCACAGGCAAAGAGGACACTCCTGGCCAAGAGAAATTACTGGTACGAAACAGAGGCCTTAACTTGAAAAAATTCTAAGACTCTACGTATGTAGCAGAGCATTGTATGACAGTGGGGAAACCGGAACACAAAATAATCGAAGTTTTTGAGATGGAGAGGTATAGAAGAATGTTGAAAATTTGGTGGACTGATAAGGTAAGGAATGAGGCAGTCCTCCACAGAACCGACGAAGATAGGAACATATGGGAAGCACAGGATGAAGAGACAGGATGATAGGACATACGTCATTAGGGAATAACCTCCTTGATAATAATTGGTGCTGTTGAGGGTGAAAAGTGTGGCGAGAGATAGATATTGGAACACATCCAGCAAATAACTGAGGATGTAGCATATGCTACTTTGAGATGAAAAGGTTAGTGGAGGAGAAAAATTCCTGATGATACCCATGAACCAGTTTCCCTCATATTATCAATTATGCTATTTTGCTTTACGTGTTGGACGCTGAATATAGATGCTGTAAACAGTTCTACATTTTCTGCCCTTCTATGCCGCAGTAATAATTAAAATTTTTAATTAAAAATGTCGTATTCCTTGTTCTTGTTTTACACGCGTTCTTCGTTGCTTACCTTCATACGAAATTTGGTTTCACGACACTAGCAATTGATCACTCGTTTAGATGTTATTTTTCGATGACTTTGGCGACTGTTGAATGTTATTTCTACTGAATGTGTTTATGTGATATCAAATTATCTGTCTCCCTCTTCTCTCTCTGTCTCTGTCTCTCTCTATCTGTCTGTCTCTCTCTCTCTCTCTTTGTGTGTGTGTGTGTGATGTGTGTATGTGTGAGAGAAAGAGAGCTCTCGTGCGTGTGCGCACGAATTGATATTTACTCTAGTACGGTTAGGTGTGGGTATTTCCTATTTCACTAAGCAGAAGTAGAAAATCTGTAAACCAAGAAAAAGGGTACAGGTAGTTCAGCATCTGAGAAATCCGTAAGTAAAAATTTAAATTGTTATTACATCATCGAAAAGTGGAGAGTGATGAACTGCTTATAAATTCAATATACAACTTCCAAATTATAAAGCAAAAAATTTGAGAAAGGTATGTACATATATATATTCCTCAACGCCAGGCCACTGAAGATGTCTTGCAAATAATGGAGGCGGAACGCTTATGACACGAAAGTGTGCTTCAATCAGTTGTGATTGGACGGGCCCAAAGTAATAATTAAGTACAAATGCGTTTACTGCACCATATTCATACGAGAGCTGAGCATACACGTTAAGTTCTGGCAAAGAAGAGGTATAGTTTACCTACGTCATCATTCATTTAATTCTGCTTACAAGTTACAAAGGGTAAATAGTTAACACTGTCTGCAGGTACCACACATAACATCGCACGCAGACTGCTGTTCTTTTTTGAATGAAAAGAGACTTCGAAGTTTATTTTTGCAGATGTCATTCCAAGGCTACAACAGTCCACCAATGTGACTGAGTGTTCATAATACAGAAATATCGATTTTCATTTGTGTTTCCTCCTGCGTCCATATGCACAAACAGGATGGAATGTGCTATTTGGGCACTATCTTTGCCATTCTGTGTCATAAACACGTGAAGACCAGTTTGTACCCATAACATGTAAGTAATAATTTATGCGATATCGCGCTACTAAATAAATAATTACGCTCTGTGTTTGCTGTGATATTACTAATTATTTCATTAATTACCTGAGAGTACGATACGCGACACAACATGTTAATATCGTTGCTCCATGTTTGTGGTACCCAAATATTAAAAGTTGTAAACCAACGTCAATCGGATGCACTGCTGGCAGCCTATCGGGGAAAATCAGGGTAATTATCTCTTTAGCTTGTAAATTTCTCGTTCAGTTTATGAAGTTGTAGATCACTGGTATGCAATACCTATTTCAGTACCAGGGCTCGACACAGTAAGTGAAGAAAATGTGAAGCGAGCTGCTAAAAGAATCTGAGGAATCTGACAGTCCTTCAAACACAAGCGAAAGATCGAAGAACGAAGACGCATTAGAAACTACTACAGAGCCTTTTACATATGTAAAGTATTTCTAGAACAATATCACTTTTGGTCCCCTCAATGTGTTATTTGATAACCAAATACCAAAGAAAGCATTTTCTCTTACTTTCAATGCAAGAAATTTGTTAAATCAACAATGTTTGTAAATCCTCAAGTTATGATGTTAAGAGTCTGTTAAACATTCCAGAATATGCAGAAGACAGCGAATTTACCATATCGCTGTATATCAACTGAAACGTCCCCTAAGAAAAATTATACATGACTGTGCTTAAACTGACACACAATATTTTTTAGCCCAACGCAATCTGACTTTCAATAATCCCTACAAAAGAATGGCCCTGACTAACATTAACCTATACCTTTCACAAATCACTTACCTCACAAAAATATTCGTTACTCGAACTACTGCAATACAGCGAGCGCCACTACTGCCAGCTTAATAACAGATTCAAACTCCTGAAGGCACTAACTACTGATGGGCATAGTTAGCAAATGAAAGATTTTGAACTCATTACCAGTACTGGTAAATGTTCTAAGTATGTGAGCCTTATAGTCGTTACGTAATGGTGCAACTAACAAGCAAGAATGTACACACACAATAACACTGTGTCGTCTGTTCACAATAACAATGCATTCGTAATTTCTGTTTAAATAAGTTCTCTTGGTTCTTGACTGGATATTTAACTTCAAACACTGTTGCATGTTAACAGATTCTAAGTCTGACAAAGCATACTAGTAATGTAAAGTGAAAAATTTTGTAGCAAAAATTAAGTTAAAAAAACAGATTATCTCTCAATAAACAGTTTTACATGTGAAAAGTGGTGCAATCCTTTACCCTTCCTAGTAAGCAGAGTTTCAACTTGAATGCAATTATAATGCGGTATACGTCGGTAAGGAATACTAAAATGTTTCTCAAGGTTAGCGTCTGTGTTATTTTTCACTGAGCCAGCTGGCGCACGTGGCTGCCTGCGGTGCGAGTCATTGTCTGTCTCTTTGTTGGCGCGCATCGTTAGGATTACGAGACCTAACTTCTACAAATTCACCTTGTTGAGAGTGCCCTGCTCTGTTTGAATCCCGCCAGTTCTGATGCAATTCAGGTCTGTCATTACGATTATATCGTCTGTCGGCATGTCGGTAGATTCCATGATTTCTTTCTTGTCGGTCACGTGGTGGAGAATTTCTCCCTGAATCGTAACTGCGCGATGAACTGTTGCGTCTGAAGTTATTCTGTCTCCCTTGATAATAGTTGTTTTGGTTCCCATATTGTCTATTTCTATGTTTATCTCTGTCATATTCGTTACTACGGAAATGCGATCTTTCTCAGTAACTACTATTCTGCCAATGGTTAGCATACGGGTGGTGTCTGTTTTGGTCACGATTTGCATTGTAAGAATAGCCTTGTCGTGTCCAGTTGTTATTTCTTTCATCGCGGAATTGTGACGGATGTGACCTGTAATTGTTGTGTTCCTGTTTTCGCATTCCGCAATTGTCAATTTCCAATTCTTGTAACAGTCCCTGAAAAGCTTCAATGTCGTCTTTGGAACGTCCCGCTAAAATAATATGTCGTAAATGTTCAGGCAATTTGATTAAGGAAATGTGGATGGGTTCTGACGGGCTGTATGGCTTTGAAAGATACTGATTCTTATGCAACATGTCTTCAAAATGTTTCACAAGACTGGAAAATTCAGATAGTTCGAAACGTTTCATCATTATGATGCTATGTTTTACTCAGTCTTGTGTAGCTTGAGACCAATACGCTGAGAGGAAGACATGATAAAATTCTCCTTCACTGTGACAATCGTGAATGACCGATCGCATTCTTACAGCTGGTTCATTCTCCAAGTAGCCACACATAAATTCTAACCTGTGCTAAATTGACCAGTTGGGAGGAAAACAATAAGAGAATTGATGAAGCCATGCTTGTGGATGAATGTCGTTGTCAGAATTCTTAAATGTTGTGAATTTACGTGTAGTAATGAACAGCTTATAGTCAAAATCATCGTGTCGGCGAGTCGCACATCGCTCATTGTTACTTCGTTTCGGCGGTTCCATCTCAAAATCCAATGCGGCCTGCCAATTTCTTTCATAATTTCCGAAGTGTCCTGTGTTATTATTTTGTGGTTGTTCTGTATTTCTATGTCCATCTTCCCGTACTGGAGCGTGAGTGTCCTCTGAAATATGTAATTCTTCTATTACTTGTGCCAACTGATGTTGTACTTCCCAAATTTCTCTTTTGTACTGTGTATTGATTTGATTTTGATTTTGTTTGAATCTTCTAATTTGTTCATACTCTTCAGTCTCCGTGAAGGCTACAAGCCTTGTGTCATTCAGATCATAATCTACCTTTGTAGATAAGTTAGTGAACTGATCTGAAAGTTCGGTTACTTTATCCGATAATGACATTATTTCCTCTGTGTGTTTTTCTGAACCAAGTTTCAGAGTGTCCATTTGTGTTGAAATCGTATCTACTGTGTCCTTTAAGTTTTCCTGAGTTTTTGCAAGTTGCGTAACCGAATCGGTGGATCAACTGAGTCAATTTTAGCTTACAAGGTATCGTGATTTTCATGAACAATAGTTTGCAGTTCTTTTATGGCTGCTTCGTGATTCTGTAATGCATTTTCATGACGCGAAAAAATAGGTTGGAAATGCTCACAAATTTGTGTTTTTACGTCATTATAGACTTTTCGACATTTCGACTCAATGTTATGTAACTTAGTAGTTAAATCTTCACGTGTTTGTTCAAGTGTGGTGTCTAACTTCCGAAGATTTTGTTCCATTGTGTCTAACTGTTGCTGTGTTTGTCTCTGGTGTTGTTCCATTGTATCTAACTTTTGAAGATTCTGTTCCATTGTGTCTAACTTTTGAAGATTTTGTCTCATTTGTTTCTGATTTTGTTCAAGCATTCTGTCTAACCTTTGTAGCCTTTGTCCCGTTTGTTGCATTAACTGTAATTACAGTGCACTGGTGTCTGAAACATGTTCCTCAGTACTATTCGGCAGTGCATTAGAACCTGCAATATTCGCAATTTGAAAAGCAGAAAATGTGTCGTGATTTATCTGAGAAAACGGTGAGGACGCAAAACCTGAATCTACAGTATTTGCAAGATTGTGTCCTGTCATTTCGGAATCCTGAGGCGAGCTGTTGCCGACCGATCGATCGATAATGCTTCCCTGTTCACTAATTGTTTCACTGCCTACACCATTATTTGCAGCCCACTCCATTTCCCTATGCACAATTACCAAATTACTACTTTTAACATTAGTTAATTCATTACATGGTGGCGCAAACACACTGCTTTCGTCTTCAATGTCATTTCTCAGTTTACTTAGGAGCCTAGTATTACGTTTTTCACACGCCGTTATTGTCACAATATTTCACACGACAACACAGAAAAACACAATTTGAAGAGCAAAAATAAGAGAACACATTGACATTGCACTGAAAATAATATCTAGTTAATTGCAAGCGCAGCTGCGAAATACTTGGTGCAAATTTACATGTGTGCCACACCTGTTTTACTGTACAACAATGAAAGACTGCAACTACAAACGAGATTCTCTCTACAATTACACGCTAGCAATAAACAAAATCTACACTAATTACACAAACTACAAGAAAAAATCAGAAGATTCCAGTGAGGTATCCTCGGCTAAGGGTCAACATATGAAATGTCCCCTTAGAAAATTTATACATGACTGTGCTTAAACTGACACACAATATTTTTTAGCGAAACGCAATCTGACTTTCAATAATCCCTACAAAAGAATGGCACTGACTAACATTAACCTATACCTTTCACAAATCCCTTACCTCACAAAAATCTTCGTTACTCGAACTACTGCAATACAGTGAGCGCCATTACTGCCAGCTAAATAAAAGATTCAAACTCCTGAAGGCACTAACTACTGATAGGCATAGTTAGCAAATGAAAGATTTTGATAGAGAACAAACAATGTATTTACCTCAATAGTGTTCAAAAGTCATAATGGATATAGCAGTTCTTCACATCCAGTCTTACAAATTTCAAAACACCGCCATCTCTCTCCCCACATCCACCACTGCTGGCGGCTCACCTCCAACCGCGCAACGCTATGCGCTGCTGACAGCCAACTGCCCAACACCACAATGGCATACAACAATGCAAACCAGCCACAGACTGCACACAGCACAGCCAGTGATTTTCATACAGAGTGCTACATGGCGTTACCAATGAAGAAAACCTAAACAGCCTACTTACACAACGTTAATTGACTCATTGCGGAAGAAAGAAGTTGTTACAGACGTGAAAATGTGCCGAGGAATCTCACTTGTCCCAGCAAAAAATTATAGAAATACACCTGAAGAGTATACTCGGAAATATCAGGGAGCTTTCAGAGATAGTAAATTGTGTTTTTGAATACATTGTGGGATTGAATAGTGATCAATGTGTTACAAATATTTACTATCAAAAACAGTCTTGATCACAATTTATTTATTATGGTGACCAGTTTCGACCACTACTGTGGTCATCTTCAGACCTACAAGTCGTATACAAAACTTTAATTAGAGGGCTGCATACATTAAAGAAAATACATAAAGTTATAAAGCTATAAAACGATGAATTGTCAATGAGTAAGAACCTCCTTCTGGTGGTAAATCACTACTGGAGACACCAGTGCACATCTTACTATACTTAATGGAGGCTCCGCCCTCTTCTGACGACATTATTTCAATTACTAACCGTTGGGTTACAGGTCACATAATAATGTAAAATTTTTTAGTTAAAAGAACATTGCCAAGAAAGTAAAATAAACACACACTAAACTTAGCTTGTTAAAGAGCTGTTGTCAATTAAGAAGCGTTAAAAATATTAAAATATGTAGGATAAATTAACTTCGTTTTGACAGTACATGTGCTGCCCTCTCAAGGCCTGTTACTGAACCATTTGGAACCATTGGTTGCCATCATGAAGTTGGACGCCGCTCCAAAGATGTGGCAACAGGTCTCTTTGTACTGAAGTTGTTGTAATTTTTGATATAACAGATCAACCTGATGGGAACAACAAACAAATTATGCTGTTGTACATTCTAAGAAGAGATTTACTAAAATGACATACATGGAGCCTATTTTATATCAAATAAATAAATTATTTAAGAATACAAGCGTGACAATTGCATTCAAAACCAATAACCCACTACAGATGAAACTGAAACACACAATTGGGGAATCAAATATATACCAAAAGTCAGGCGTTTACAAAATACTATGTAATGACCGTGAGAAACAGTATATTGGCCAAACTGGCCGTAACTTTCTAACCTGTTTTAAGGAACATACTACTGATACTCAACGTACCAAATCAATATTTGGTCAACATCTTGATGGACACAATCATTCTGAGGCTTGCATTTCTAACAATTTGAAATATTACATACTGTGCCAAAAGGGCTACTGCTAAATACTTTAGAAGAAATTGAAATCTATTCACTTCACAAAAGTAAACCGTTATCTGTTTTAAATGAGCAACTTGAATTCAAAGACAAACATTTCTTTCAGCTTTTTGACGATCTGCTTTAGAATGTACACTCGTCTGTCCGTTTTTAAAATTATTAAGAACTTTAGGAGATATTTTATTTTTACTTTGTAATTTTATTTCGCCAAACATTATTTTATGAGTGACTATCTGTTTCTAGAATGTTTGCTAATACGCTTTAAGACTGCATATTGCTAATTCACATCCCTTTATTTTTGGCACTACGGCTCGTAGTATTATAATTTTAAATTCCTTGTATTTTTATTATTTTTATTTGTTTATAACACGGGCATGCAACATAAGACATAGCAATGCCTCTTAAAAATTGTCACATGTAAAAAAAATGGAATCTACATATGAACTTCATAGACAATATTTCATAAGTATGCACAACTACTGTGCCCTCTTGATTTTATTTCTTAGTATTGATCTGTAAGAATTATTATGTAATCTATGTAAATCGTATGTGTGCAGATGTACTATACATGTCAGTTAATGATTATTGTAGCCTACTCATTGAAAATCGTTTCAATAAAGACATGACGCTGCTCAGTAGTACATCGTTTGACATGACAGCCTTTGCCATTCCACTTTCGCAACAACTTCGTTAGAAAGAAGTCTGCTGCCACATCTTTGGACCTGCATTTATTCTCACCATGGCAACCACTGATTTGCCTATCGACTTTACAACAACTTCAGTGGAAAGAAGCCTACTGCCACATCTTTGGAACGGCGTCCAACTTCACCATGGCTACCAATGGTTACAAATGGTTCACTTACAGGCCTTGGGAGGGCAACCCATATACTGTCAAAACGAAGGTAATTTCTCCTACATGTTTAAATATTTTTAACGCTTCTTGATTGACAATAGCTGTTTAGTGTGTGTTTATTTTCCTTTCTTGACAATGTTCTTTTAACTAGAAAATTTTACATTTTTATGCGACCTGTAACCCATTAGTTTGTAAATAACATAATTCCGTCAGAATAGGGCGGAGCCTCCATTATGTATAGTAACACGTGCACTGGTTTCTCCAGTAGTGATTTACTACCAGAAGGAGGGTCTTACTCATTGACAGTTCATCGTTTTATAGCTTTATAACTTTATGTATTTTCTTTAATATATGTAGCCCTCTAATTAAAGCTTTGCAACGACTTGTAGGTCTGAAGATGGCCACAATAGTGGTCGAAACCGGTCACCGTAATAAATAAATTGATCAAGACTGTTTTTTATGGTAAATATTAGTAAATTGCGTGCTGAATAAATCATGCTTAAAAATACTGGCTCACTCCGATGTTTGTAACCTCCTTAGGAATGATTGGAAAATTTATTCAAGTATTACTATTTGAGTATTATCATTCACCCTGTACAAAACGTGAAAGAGACTAAGTCTAAAGCTAGTTATAGGTGGTTGGTTTCTGATGATATTAACACTGAAACAGTCGTGGAATGACTGGTGAGAAACAAAGCATTGAACTAGATACTTGGAATGTCCTGATCGGGGGCCATTTCGATAGTGGGATAAAAGGGCGCCGCGCAAAGTGACCGCGCGATTAGAAGCACCATGTCACGGATTGCGCGGCTCCTCCTGCTGGAGGTTCGAGTCCTCTCTCGGGCATGGGTATGTGTGTGTTGTTCTTAGCATAAGTTAGATTAAGTAGTGTGTAATTGTAGGGACCGATGACCTCAGCAGTTCGGTCCTTTAGAAATTCACACACATTTTAACATTTGATAGAATAGCTAGAACCAGAATGACTATTACGTAACGTTAACGCTACCTAAGGACACTCTGCAAACAACTCCATTTATCAGAGCATTCCTGAAACTAAGTAAGGACTCTGAGCCAACCGAGTTCAGTCTAGTCGACCAAAGATTATCAGTGGAACTGGCCAAAGCAAGAGAGTATATAAATTTAAAAACCTTGCTGAGTGGAATGATCCCAACATGTTAGAGGAAGTATTCCACTCTGCAGTTGGTAACTAGTATATAGGGTGAAGCCTTTAAAACTTTCACCGCAGATATTGCGGAAATGGAAAGTGCTATTTCTATGCGGTTTTCACAGAGTTGATAGGTAGTCAGGGGCATGTACTGTAAGCCAATCAAAAGACTGTAATAATGCTTGTAAAAGTGTACTTTTTGGGCAGATATACACAGTTTTAAATGGAATATTCCCTATTGACATTAACAAACTGAAAATAGGTTATATTAAAATGTTAGTGGTTTTTGTTGTTGAATTTTAATGGGCGTCGTTTACGAGATGTCGAATTTTGACAAGTTCCCACACCGACACTTGTAAACTACCTGTGGTAGCACACACTAACGAACAACACAAGACTATTCACTAGTTATGTGCCTTGTGACCAGTAGCGAGACAACTGACCATCACCAGTTGTGTTCAAAATGACCACCGGCAGTGGTAATATGTGCCTCCAGTCTGGTATGGAATGCCTACTACTCACATTCCAGTACTTCAGCGAAGACATCGGAGCTGGATGCAGTAATATATCGTTGCATATCATCGGGACCGAGCGAGGTGGTGCAGTGGTAGCACACTGGACTCGCATTCGGAATTTCGACCGTGCAATCCCGCGTCCGCCCACTCTGATTTAGGTTTTCCATGATTTCCCTAAATCGCTCCAGAAAAATGCTGGGGTGGTTCCTCTGAAAGGGCACGGCCGACTTCCTTCCCCATCCTTCCCTAATCCGACGAGACCGATGACCTCGCTGTTTGGTCTCTTCCCCCAAACAAACCAACCAACCACATCATCGGGTATGCCCTTGTAGATAGCGCCTTTCAGCTTTGCCTGTGGAAAAAAAATCTACAGGGTTCAAAATCCGGGGAACGAGCCGGCCAAGGTATACATCCTCTGCGTACAGTCCAACGATTGGAAAACATTCCGTGAAGACATGCTGTAATATCTCGTGCACTATGGGCTGCACAGCCATCATGTTGGTATCACAGGCTCCTCCTACTCTCTAGAGAAACTTCCTTTAGCGTCCATGGAAGTTGGTCTGTTAGCAGACTGAGATAGTTGTGGGCGATCATTGTTCGTCTGTGAGAAACGGCACCACGAGGTGATGGTTCACTATTCTACAACACACTTTTACAATGCATGGACGCTTCGTTCCACCTGACGTAGCCAACGAGGATTATCAATAGATCAATAGTGGCCACGCCGATAGCTGAGTGGTCAGTATGACTGATTGTCATCTAACGGGCCCGGGTTCGCTTCCCGGCTGGGTCGGAGATTTTCTCCGCTCAGAGACTTGGTGTTGTGTTGTTGCCATCATCATTTCATCCCCATTCGGCGTGCAGGTCGCCCAATGTATCGTCGAATGTAATAAGACCTGTACCAAGGCGGCCGGAGCAGCCCCTCATGGGCCTCGCGGCCAATGACGCCAAACGCTCATTTCCATTCCAACAGGTCAATAGTCCATGTTTCGGGGGCTTACGTACCCATGATTAATAAATGTGGCATCGTCACTAAACAAGATACTTGATACACCTGGAGTAGCCTGTCTTAGTGCCTACGTACACAAGTTAACAGGACATAACGTGCCCATCAACTGCAACAGCAGGAACAACATTGATTTCCACCCACTCTGTCATCACGTGTTTCCTTCCGTTACGTTGCCTAGGTATTACACTACCTCTTTCACATAATTGATATCAGAGTTTGATAAATAATTGCCGAGATGTTTAACTTATTTTGGCCTCATAGACCGTGCAAGGAACGAAGTGCATACTTCCTATACTCCCCATGTGCCATGAGCATGCCGGCTTTCTCTGCGTTGGTAAATCCCATCGTGCACTCCCGACCTAGTGCTTGGACTGTCACACATTATCTGACTAGGAAGTCACAGTGTTGTATTAGGAAAACACAAGAACAATGTAAGGAGACATAACAACGTTACAGCTAGCAACCACGCAGGTTGAAAGGTGTAACCAAGCGTCGGTGTGGAAATTCTTCAAAATACGGTGCCTCCTAAACGACTCGCAGTAGGGTCCTCCAAACAACACCACTGACATTCTATTCTAGTTCAACTTACTTTTAGTTGTTAATTTCAACAGGTAGTGCTCCATTTAAATAAGCATATTTTGAATAAAAAATAACTTTCTATGTGTTATTAAAATACGTTTATTGGGTAACAACACGAGCCCCTGACTACCAGTCCATTCAGAGAAGATCGCGCAACCGTTCCATTTACACAATATTTGCAGTGCAGGTTCTAGGTGATTCACGGTGTATACCAGCCAGCCTTCAATATAGCGTTTGGAAAGTATGTAAATACGTTGAAGCTGATTTCCGGCAGTTTTTGACCACTTGTTTTTTAATTTAAGAATAGCACAAATGGAAACATAGATGGCTGTGCTTTAAGGTTGGGAGACATATATATTATCCACCGCAAACGTACAAAGATGAGAAGAAACTGAAAGCGAATTACTGGGTCGTGATTCCGGAAGGCGAAGTGTTAACAGTAAAAACTGCATACCTAACACTACGTTCGTTTATTACACCAACGTTAGGCAACAAAATGCCTGTGGGCATCTTCACTATAGTTTTTGGAAATTATTTAAATACATTGACACTAGTTCCCGCCAGTTTCTGACCACCTGTTTCGTTCATTCTTCGAACGAGAGAGAAATACAGATGATTCAGCATAGACTATAAGAAACTGAGCCTTCAGTTGCAAGGTAAATTTTCTTTTGTTTACCTGGGTTTCGATGCCAGTAATGGTATCTTCTTCAGAGCTTGTTTTAAGTATTTTATACACTACGTCGATATATATGTTACCTGCTTTACTTGCTTCGGCAGGTACAAATTTACAAATCTTTAACATAATGCAGCGCTTCAGCAACCGTGAATTGTTCAGACAATAAGAAATTCAGCCTTCAGTTGTAAGGTAATTTTTTTTATTTTACCTAGGTTTCGATGCCAATAATTGTATCTTCTTCAGAACCTGTTTTAAGTATCTTATACATTACATCTATGTATCTGAATTTCTTCAAACGAGAGGGAAATGGAGATGGCCCTGCTTAGAGGTTGAGAGACACCGGGAAAGGTAGAACGGCGAAAAGAAACTGACTGCGAAATGCAGGGTAGTGGTTTTGGAAGACCAGGTGTCTACATTAAAAGGAGACTGCTCTCTGATGGCAGTGTGAAGCGGTTACGGTCTGCTGCTCGGCGGCGCCCTTGGCGCGCCGCCCCTTCGCGGTAGACTCTCTGTGCGGATCACCGCCAGCACAATCACTGCTCCAGCAGCCTCGCAGAAGATCGATAGTGGGCCGCGCGGGTCCGCCGACCGGCCTGCGTTTCTATTACTGCCGGCAGAAAAGAACTTCATTAGCGTGATTGGGCTCGACGAATCGGCACGCATTTAGCTCGGTGGCGTCCAGTACGGCCCGGGGGGAGATAATCAGCCTTGCCACCGAGCCGCTGGGGTAGGGCCGGCGTTGCACCGTGGTTCCACATCCTGCAGCGTCCACCATCGCACTGAGGTTTCGCTGCTATTGCAGCCAGACCGTCATAAAGGTAGCTAGCTTGGCCGTGATAATTAGGTTGTTCTGTGTCCTTTGTGCGCCTCACGCGTGCTGCAGAGTGCTTTCTGTTTCATTGTCTGTCGTGTCGGTCTGACTTCGCTTGTATTCACACCCAGCTCATGACAGAAAAGCAGTTCATCTTACGTGAAGGTCACACGACAACCCGATTTTTTTAAATTTTTCTATATTCGTTCTACGTGAGTTTCAGCACTCAAATATCAAGCAGCAGCATTTCGATGCAACTGTCAGTAATACTCCAGAAAATCAGTTTTGAAGATTTCCAAGCGTGTTTGATACCCTAAAATAACGAAGACTTTTCGACAGGCAGTGTTTCTCAGAGGCAGAATGTTCTACTGTTACGTAGCCGGTCCCGTTCGATTCCTGGTCATGCCAAACTTTTAAACAAAGATGCATGTTGCACGAGCACTTCCGCAAAGCATAAAATATGTAAATATGAAAAAAGTTTAATTTGTAAAGTTTTTTATGATTTTAACAGTCTTTAATCTGAATGTTTTATAAAATATCGGTAAATAAAAAAATTATGTCCACAATGAAACTTGGATTTCTCGGTTCAGTGTGTGATTAGGATTTAGAGAACATGAATTCTTCATAGAAATTGCTGTTCTGAATATATTAATTACCAAATATCTGATGGATTTTATATTTAAATGATGTAGGTATTCTAAAGGAATGAAAAAAATTAAGTAAATAATGATCGAAATAAGACTCAAATCAGCAGTTAACAGTCTATTGTGCTAAATATAAAAATTATGTCCACAATGAAACTTGGATTTCTCGGTTCAGTGTGTGATTAGGATTTAGAGAACATGAATTCTTCATAGAAATTGCAGTTCTGTATATATTAATTACCAAATATCTGATGGATTTTATATTTAAATGATGTAGGTATTCTAAATGAATGGAAAAAATTAAGTAAATAATGATCGAAATAAGACTCAAATCAGCAGTTAACAGTCTATAGTGCTAATGATTTTTGTCCATCTTTACGTCTATTATGCTTCACGAAAACGCACCTTTGTTTAAAAATTTGCATCGTCCGGGAATCGAACCCAGGTTTCCTAACTTTGCAGGTGAGTATTCTACAACAGTGCCATGTTTCCTGTCAAAGAACTTATTAACTCTACAGCCTTAAACCTCTTGGGAATTATTGACAGTTGTATCGAACTTCTTTGCGAAACTGATATTTGAGCGCTGGACTGACGTTAGTGTGAGTGACAGCCTCAGTAATAAGTATTTTAAGATATGTATCGTAATATCCAGAGATGTATCATGCATACTCTCTCTCTCTTTCTCACTCTTTTTTTTTTTTTTTTTTGTAAGTTTTAGACTGCGAAACACAGCTTAGATATGAGTGGTATTTGAGGAGAACGCAGAAAAACATACGGTTCCAGAAGATGGAGCAGGAGCCTTTCCGGTAAATGCAGGGGCAGTAGTCTCCACGATTGACTGATTTCCTTACTATTTTTGTTACGCGAATGGCTACAAGCATGGCGGAAACACAGCCATATTTTCCGTGGACATACACCAGCCACTTAAACCGCAGCCAGGCCTTGGGTTCACTTAGTCCATACTTCCACACTTCGGTGCCATCTGCATCTTCATCTCCCATGGTATTATCCTTCCATCTCATTCTCGACCGTCCCAGTGGTCTCTTCCCTTCAGCTTCTCCGCCCATTACTGGCTTTATTAAAAAAAAAATGTTCAAATGTGTGTGAAATCTTATGGGATTTAACTGCTAAGGTCATCAGCCCCTAAGCTTACACACTACTTAACCTAAATTATCCTAAGGACAAACACACACACTCATGCCCGAGGGAGGACGCGAACCTCCGCCGGGACCAGTCGATGACTGTAGCGCCCAAGACCGCTCGGCTAGTCCCGCGCGGCTTTATTACCGTGTTCGTCCTTCTCCTTCTCACATATCTGTACTATATTAGTCTTATAATTTTCACAGTCGCTACGAAGTCAGGCAGTGTGCATATTTATCTGTTTTTCTTATTCTCCACTGTTCTTTTTCTCTCACAGGTCCATATATTTTTCTCAATATTTTATTTTCAAAAGTGACGAGTTTCTTGAATGGCTCTCTAGCTTGATTTAATTTGGATGGAATCCTCTTGGGTAAAATATTCCAAAAGTAAAATACACACATTCGGATCTCGGGGACGGGGATTACTCAACAGGGTGCTGCCGCCAGGAGAACCAGTGGAGAGTTGTTTCAGGCCAGAGTGCGGACTGAAGACCTCAACAGTATCTTGTGCAGTGTAAGCTCATAGGGCAATATATTAGTCTTCGCCATTAAGCAGCACACTAATGGTGTCGGAGGTCAGTTAATGGCGTAGATTGGGGTTGGGTTGTTTGGGGGAAGACACCAAACAGCGAGGTCATCGGTCTTATCGGATTAGGGAAGGACAGGGAAGGAAGTCTGCCCTGCCCTTTCAAAATAACCATTCCGGCATTTGCCTGGAGCCATTTAGGGAAATCACGGAAAACCTAAATCAGGATGGCCGGACGCGGGATTGAGCCGTCGTCCTCCCGAATGCGAGTCCAGTGTGCTAACCACTGCGCCACCTCGCTCGGTAATGGCGTAGAGCAGACACCACAAATGTCAGGGCAGTGACGCCAGTGAAGTAGTGTGTACGTGCCAATCGGTTGTGTGGAACCAGTGCAACCAGGTATGTCGACGTTGAGATACAGTTGCTGAAAGGAATTTCCGCATTGGGACGTCCCGTTATCAAACTGAATGAAGTCAGCCGATTTGTTCTACTCTAAGGTGGACCATCCAGCGTGTCTATCATGAATGGTGTACCATTTGCAGCAATTCAGCATAAGAACAGAGGTCGTAAAAAGCTGAAGTGTCATGCCTTGTCGATGAGATTTGGTTTCAAACAGGACAGAATTGCTGTGGCCAATGAATGGATGTCTATCTCAATCGCTTCAAAGGGAACCGCAGTCATTCGATTTTTTTAAAGCCTGGTACTTTGCAAAAGGCCATCTCGCAAAGATGAATCTGACAGTTTCTACTGCAAGGATGTAGTGTGGTCCAAGGGATAGCGAATTTGTCAAGTAATGCACGGCATATAGAGTACACTGTCGAACCAATAAGAACTTTAACCTGCAGTGTGCAAAATCAGTGATTCATGGCGAAGAGCGTTCTGTGAGACTTTAGGGGTGTTCTTTGCACCAAGACTTGGGCTCAGTCATTGTGTGGATACTTCCGTCTCCCAAGATGCCAACGGCCATTTTACATACCGTATATTACATCACAGGACACTATATTTTGTTTTACAACTTCATTATGTTACTAGTCAAGTATTTACACATACTTAATACAAAAATTTATACAGTATATACATATTAATTTAACCCTCAACAGCCTCCGCACTCTGGTCCAGCACATCTTGGTCGATATCTAGGCGGATGAGTACCTTTCATTGTCTTAAAAGTGAAAGTGATAGAGGAAAATTCTTTTTTATCCTAAGGTTTAGTAAGGCGCGTGAATGCTGACGAAAGCGGGCCAGGGGATTGGGGGGCGGGTGCACTAGGTAATATCTGCGTGCATGCATGGGTAATGGTCTCAGAAAGATTGTGAACCACTGATCTATACCGTACTATCGACAATGAGTGTCTTCAGCTGGATGTGGCAACCCTGAAGACACTTTCTTACTCTCTTCCTCACCAAACAGGACCAATTATTAAGGTTAGTATTGGTTGTCCACGGAAGGTATTGGTGCTATACGGTACGGACGTGAAGTGTACTTACATTGCAATGTCAACTACACAAATGTCAATCACTTTACTGATCTTTCTACTACTTGTATCGGAGGATTACGTCAGCATCGTCAGTTCGGTTTATTTGAACTACAAACTGTTTTAGTACATTTTCAATACTATGTTGAAACGAACAGAGAAGAATATGTCTTTGTGTAAACTTCCAGTCTCACACGAACCATTTCAAGAAGACACTACGTGAACTGAAACTAACCTTCGTTCAGTTTCTTACTCTTACTTTTATCGTCAAGATCATTTGACATCACTGCTGGTATTTCATAAGATTACAAAGTATTCAAAATCAGGTGAACTTTCTATGCGGAATCAAAATTTTCATTCATCACTTCTGCACCGATTGGAACGAACGATTGTTGTTCATTCCATTTACCAGTTCACAAAATGATCATACATTATTCAAAAAGTGAAAAAAGTTCAATTTTTGTTCCTAAAAGCAAATTTAGCATCTTCAAGAGACCCTCTGGAAAACTTTTTGTGCACCGTTATTGATAATCTGTTGACAATGCGACTTATACTGGAGCAACAGTGTGGTTACTGGCACAGATGCATTACCTACCTGCAGTAATAAAGGTAAATATCTTTCAGATATTTAGAAAACTAGCTGCTAGACTTACTCGTTACCCATAAAGAATTCAAATACACGTTGAAGTGCTAAATACTGTTTATTTCAGTAATTATGAAGTGGCCACTGTATTATACATTCGCGTCCTGTATTCATTACGCTTTTAATTGGGCTGAATAATTTACATTACAGAAAGAGGTCGAAATATTCTTCAATCTAGAATGTAACAAGACTTCCATCCACGTGCTCGACTGCGAACTTTAAGGCTGTAAATGCCAGAGACTTTCACCAATAGTGATTTCAGCCACAAACTACGAGACTGAGTGGGCTTTGAAGCAGTGTACCAACTTGATAGGATACTGATACAAAGAATGAACAATCTGTGTTGTTAAAGACCAGTTGATGTTAAGGCCTCAGTCGTTATGCCAGGGTTTCTGATTACCAAAATGAGGTGCGATTTTCACGCTACTGTTGTTTCATTGTCTTTCTGCAGGATATAGCGCTGTCTACTTTAGAAACTGAAATGATGATTTACGGTCATGGTATGAAATTTGCACCGTAAGTTGGGTATGAGGCTCCCCGTGGCTTGAATAAGATGTTAACATTTTTGGTTTGTTATGGGTGATTTTTTGTATTTTACGGATCTGGAGTTACGTGTGCGTCGTAGTGTACGACCTTTACATCTGTGAAATTGTACCTACCAGATAGCTGCCAGATTTCTCAGCCATCTGTTTGTTATTGTATGAGGTGGAAATATAATGTAGTGTCGCAGAGTAGCCCTAATACTGAGTTCATCCCTTTCGACTCGCATGTGCAACTGATTAAATAGCGCGTTACCTTTATTGCAGATATCGGCGATGAGTATTTGAAAATAAAACTTTAATTAGACCAACGTATTTGACACTGGTCTTCCAGAGTAAGAGTGTTTCATCTGCAATCATTTTCATACCATAATATATCGTTATGCTAGAATTTATGATAACTCGACTTTCGATGTCATTTATTTTGATGTTGCAGAGAAGGACACATTTCCGGATATCTTCTAGGTGGTCTTGAAATTCCAGGCCTACGTACCATTTGAGATGTCCTGTTGGTTGTTGCGGATTATCGTTGCTTACACAGTATAAATGGCAGTCGAGAACTGATCCCTGAGGTTCGCCTGCAGTAATACAGCGAGGTGGCGATACATTATAATAACGTGTCGGATCTCCTTTCGCCCAGCGTGGTGCGGTAGCTCGGCGATATACGGACTGTAGAAGTCGTTGGACGTCGCCTGCAGAATTATTGAGTCATGCTGTCACAACAGCCGTCCATAATTGCGGAAATCTTGCAGGTGCAGGCTTTTGTGCAAGAACTGTTTTCTCTATTATGTCCGAAATATGTTCGAAGGGATTCTGGTCGGACGATCTGAGTGGACAAATCATTCTCTCCAATTGTCCTGACGATTCATTCGCTCCGTTTGTCCAGAATGTTCTTCAAACAAGTTGCGAACCATTTTGTGTCACAGTGACATGTTCCAATGTCATCCATAAAAGTTTAATCGGTGTTTGGGAAGGCCAGGAAGGGCTGCATATGGTCTCAAAGTACCCGAACATACCATTTACGGCCAATGATCGGTTCCGACGGACCACAGGTCCCACTTCATTCCGTCTAATCGCTGTCCACACCATTAAGGAGACACGACAATTTTGCCAACTTCGGTCGATAGCTTCGTGGGGGGCTGCACCACCACACGAGTTCTACCAATTGAAACCGGGACTCATGTGACCAGACCACGGTTTTACAGCCGTCTAGGATCCAACCGAGAAGTGCTGCAAGTGATCTAGCGCTTGTTAACAATAGCGTTCCCATCGGTAGTCAGCTGTCATACAACATTCACGCCAAATTTCGGCGCACTGTCTCAACGGATACGTTCGTCCCACATTGATTTATGTAGTTATTTCACGCAGTCTTGCTTGTATGTTACGCAACCACCGTTGTTCTCGTTCGTTAGCCGCCGACCACTGCATTGTCCTTGGTGGAGATGATGTTTGGTTTGTGAGGCGCTCAACTATGCGGTCCTCAGCGCCCGTACAAAGTCCAATTTTTTCACAGCCCAATTTTTTTCACAGTTTAATCTACCACTGTCACGAATGTTGAGGATAATAATGAAATGATGAGGACAACATAAACACCCAGTCCCTGGCCGGGAATCGAACCCGGGACCCCGTGATCGAGAGGTACCAACGCTAGCCACTCGACCACTAGCCTTAGTGAGAGGCAATTCCTGAAACGTAGTACTTTCGGCACACCCTTGACACCTCTTCTTGAGTCAGCTCACTGGCTCCTGTCCTGTGCTAACCTCTTCATCTGAGAGTAGCACTTGCAACGAACGTCTTCAATTATATGCTAGATGTATTCCAGTCTCTTCCTACTGTACAGTTTTTGCCCTCTAAAGCTCCCTCTACATGCATGGAAGTCTTTCCCTGATGTCTTAATAGACGGCCTAGCATCCTGTCCCTTCACCTTGTCAGTGTTTTCTACATATTCCTTGTGTAAGTAGGCTGTTTAGGTTTTTATATTGGTAACGCCACGTAGCGGTCTGTATGAAAATCACTGACTGTGCTGTGTGCAGTCTGTGGCTGGGTGGCATTGTTGTAATAGTCGCTAATGTAGTGTTTGGCAGTTGGCTGTGAACAGCGCGTAGCGTTGCGCAGTTGGAGGTGAGCCGCCAGCAGTGGTGGATGTGGGGAGGTGAGATGGCGCATTTTTGAGAGCGGATGATCTGGACTTGTGTCCATCAGAGACAGTAAATTTGTAAGACTGGATGTCATGATCTGATATATATAATATGACTTTTGAACAATATTAAGGTAAATACATTGTTTGTTCTCTATCAAAATCTTTCTTTTGCTAACTGTGCCTATCAGTAGTTAGTGCCTTCAGTAGTTTGAATCTTTTAATAAGCTGGCAGCAGTGGCGCTCGCTGTATTGCAGTAGTTCGAGTAACGAAGATTTTGGTGAGGTAAGTGATTTGTGAAACGTATAGGTTAATGTTAGTTAGGACCATTCTTTTGTAGGAATTTTTAAAAGTCAGATTGCGTTGCGCTAAAAATATTGTGTATCAGTTGAAGCACAGTCATGTATAATTATTCAAAGGGGACGTTTCATATGGCGACCCTGCCAAGATTCGAACCTGGAATCTTCTGATGCTTCTACTAACTTATGAAATGCCACATGACTATTGAATGATATTTTTATGCTTTGTACATAGTTGTTTATTTCATTTGATATCTGGTTTCCATCTGTGTCAGGCATACCAGGCATAGTGCTACTGAATTTCACTTTGTATTACTCTCTTAAGCCAGTTTTACTACTGATTTATTTTTCTTGTTGCTGCACATTGGCCCATATTAGTTGTAATGTTGCATTTTCTCTGTTAATTTAGATTTACTGCTGCTTGCTTTGCCAATTTGCATTTTTTGTCATTGCTGTTTGTGTTAATTGTTTTGTGCTGCTGCATTACCTCGTCCCTTTGTTTATGCATCTGAGCTCAGTAGATTTAAGTTAGCTTAAGAGGGAGTAGGCTATATAAGAGAACGAGTTATGATGTATTGGTAGAAATGCATTGAGAAGTTATACGAAAAAAGTACAGAAAGCAGGTATAGATAGGACTTTTTGGAAATAATGAAGAACGAAGGGAGATCTCCAAGAAGTAAAGAAAGTTTTGTTTGCAAAATACTGCAGTAAAACAAACCCTGTCCTTTCCTTGTGTTATCGCACTATGTGTTTGTGTACCCTTGGGTATTTGTGTTTTTCCTGTCTTTATGTGTTTAGCTAATAAGAGTTATGTTGTAGATTTTTTCTAATAATATGTAATCTACTTTGTAAAGATGTTTAGACATTATTTAATCTGCTTTGTTTTATTGTTCATGTGTGGATTTGATGTTTCAAAAGTTATTCTGATCTTTTATGTATTTACTTATATTTTAATTCCTGTAACACTGACGTATATGTTTATTTCTAGTCTTTTGTAAAGCCTGTATTACTACAAATGCTATCTGTATTATTATATTTTCTGTATCTCTGTAATTGTATTCTCATGTTGTAAAATTGTAATTGACACCAGTTTATCAAATTAAGTAACTTGTAAGCATTCATTTCACTGCACACATTTCTGTTGGTCATAGTATATGCACAATATGTGAAAAAAAGAGGTCTGTTAGTGCTTGCACGTGTGTTAATAATTCAGCATGGGACTGGATAACAGCATTGCTGGTTCCAAGAACATTTCAAAATTTTTTTTTGTGAGTGCACAATAGGTGGTTTATGGACTTGCTATATTATCTGCAAGACTCTCCAGTGGTGATTGTGCACCCGCACAGTCACAACAGATGGCTACTGGCCATCTCTGCAAGGACTACAGTGGGTCTGCATCTTTGATGACCCACCAATACCATTATTTCTACAAGGACTACAGTGGGTCTACACCTTTGCTGACTCACAAGTACCATTATTTGTACAAGGACTGCAGTGTGTCTGCACCTCTGGTGGCCCACCAATACCATATTCTCTACCAGGACTACAGTGGGTCTGCTCTGTGATGACCTACCTACCAATATTCTTCAACACTTCGACTGCTGACTCTGCTGTGGGTTTGCTTTGTTGTGGGCCATTATCTGTCTGCATGTCAAGAGTCAGCACTGTCTTTGCGTTGGAAGGACAACACTACTTCTTGAAGACTGCATGGAAATCCACTACTTCCGTGTGCATTTTCTTTTGCTGCTCAGACTTTGAGAAAAACACTGAAATTTTACTGTGATGAACGATCAGGACTGTCTTTATGGACTGTGAGAAAATTTTAGGTTTTGACCAACATTGTGTCAATAAGTGTGTGCATTTGATTTCTTTGTTACTGTAATTGTGAAAATTTTTTGACAAATATGTATTGGACAGTGCCCAAAACAATTTGTAAAATTTTTTGTGGGGAGCATGGGGGCTATGTAAGTAGGCTGTTCAAGATTTTATATTGGTAACGCCACGTAGCGCTCTGTATGAAAATCGCTGACTGTGCTGTGTGCAGTCTGAGGCTGGGTGGCATTGTTGTAATAGTCGCTATTGTAGTGTTGGGCAGTTGGCTGTTAACAGCGAGTAGCGTTGCGCAGTTGGAGGTGAGCCGCCAGAAGTGGGGAAGTGAGATGGAGAATTTTTGAGAGCAGATGATCTGGACGTGTGTCCATCAGAGACAGTACATTTGTAAGACTGGATGTCATGAACTGATATATATATATATATATATATATATATATATATATATAACACGACTTTTGAACAATATTAAGGTAAATACATTGTTTGTTCTCTATCAAAATATTTCTTTTGCTAACTGTGCCTATCAGTAGTTAGTGCCTTCAGTAGTTTGAATCTTTTATTTAGCTGGCAGTAGCGGCGCTCGCTGTATTGCAGTAGTTCGAGTAACAATGATTTATGTGAGGTAAGTGATCTGTGAAACGTATAGGTTAATGTCAGTCAGGGCCATTCTTTTGTAGGGATTTTTGAAAGTCAGATTGCGTTGCGCTAAAAATATTGTGTGTCAGTTTAAACACAGTCATGTATAATTGTTCAAAGAGGACGTTTCACTTGACAGAGAAAGGGCCGGAATACTAAACGTCTTTCTTCACCTTAGTTCCTCTTAAATCTTCGTGTAAACAACATAATGACAGACAAGGGACAGTAAAGCAAGTCATATGGCTCAACAGGGGAAAGGCCACTGGAGCTGACCGGATACCAGTTCGATTCCACACAGAGGATCTGAAAGAGTTTGTCCCTCTTCTACCAGCAGTGTACTGTAAGTCTCCAGATGAATGAAACGTTCCTAATGATTGGAAAAAAGGCACACGTCCCCATTTCCTTAAGTTATTGAACAGGCGCGCAGACTGTAGATCAATATCTCTGACATCAGTCTGCTGTATAACTCGGAAAATTAATTCTTAATATTGGAGACAGGAAATATCCTCCATAGGAACCAAAGCTGAAAGAGCGTGTGACACCCAGTAGATACCGGTCACCATGATGATGCAGTGTTCCTTGGTTTCCTGAAGGTTTTCAATACAGTTTCTCGCCCGTGCCTGATGAAAAACATACGAGCAGTGTTTTTATTTATTTTGTTTTATTTTATTTTATTTTATTTCATATTCTTAGTTTCTTTTAGTGACCAGTTTTCTGACTGGATTGATGCGGCCAGACACGAATTCCTTCCCTGTCCTAAAGATTTCAATCTCGGAATAGCAATTATTTACACCATGTATTCTAGTCTCTGCCTCCCCGCTACAGCTCACTCTAGTATCGTGGAGGCTATTCAAGGTTGTCTTAACCGATATCCTATCTTCCAGTTCCTTCAACTTCTTAGTGTTTTCCACATATTCCTTTCCTCGCCTATTCTGAGGAGAAGCTCCACACTCCTTTACTTATCATTCCACCTAATTTCAGCATTCTTCCGCAGCACCACATCTCAAGAACATTGTTTCTCTTCTTTTAGGGTGTTCTCGTAGTCTGACAATCACTCAATGATCTGCTCCAAACGTACACCCTTACAAATTTCTCCCCCAGTTTAAGGACTATGTTTGATATTAGCAGACTTTTCTTGGTCAAAAACCGCCCTTTCTGCCAGTGCTAGTGCCGGCCGGAGTGACCGAGCGGTTCTAGGCGCTACAGTCTGGAACCGCGCGACCGCTACGGTCGAAGGTTCGAATCCTGCCTTGGGCATGGATGTGTGTGATTTCATTAGGTTACTTAGGTTTAAGTAGTTCTACGTTCTAGGGGACTGATGACCTCAGAAGTTAAGTCCCATAGTGCTCAGAGCCATTTTTTTGTCAGAGCTAGTATACTACAGAAGGACTAGTCAGTTCTCTAAGGGAGTAGGTACTGCGACGATGAATAGCTCAGTAGTAACATTAAGAGCGCAATGGAATTTGCCTTGTTAAATGCAAGGGAGAGAGTAGATTTTTATTCAAAGATCGCACTGATACTGAACTCACATCCACTTATGGTAGTCGCTTAAACGTTAAAAACAGCGGGACATGGTTATTAATGGTATGTGTGATCACTACTGTTGGCAATATGTTGTCGATTGCGCATTTTTATTCTTGAAAAAGGATGCAGGGTCGAACTGTCTCTATGAAAGACGCAGGAAAGCAACACTGCGTGAAAGAAACGGAGAAATCAATGTGGGACGTACGACGGACGTATGCGGAGAATTTGGCGTTAATGTGCTACGGTAGCAGACGACCGAGGCGAGTGCCTTTGTAGCTGCACGATATCGCCTGCAGCGCCTCTCCCTTGCTCGTGACCACATCGGTTGGACCCCAGATGACTGGAAAACCGTGGCCTGGTCAGATGAGTCGCGATTTCAGCTGGTAAGAGCTGACGGTAGGGTTCGACTGCGGTGCAGACGTAACGAAACCATGGACCTAAGTTGTCAACAAGGCACCGTGCGAACTTGTGGTGGCTCTGTAATGTGGGCTGTGTTTACATGGAGCAGACTGGTTCCTTTGGATGTTCGACTACTTGGAGACCAGTTTCAGCCTTTCAAGGACGTCATGTTCCCAAACGACGAAGGTATTTTTGTGGATGACTGTGCGCTAAGTCACTGGACCACAGTTTAAAGAATATTCTGGCCACTTCGAGCCTATAATTTGTCCACCCAGATCGTGAGATATGACCGCCATCTAACATTTATTGCACGTAATGGAGAAGTCAGTTCGCGGACAAAACTCTGCAGAGGGAACACTTTTGCAATTATGGACTCCACTGTTGCAGGTACAATCGTTCACACTCTGCTTTATGTGATCCTGCGTTGTTGTGCATTATGATCGCACTGCCCACGAGGTCCGGACCTTCCAAACACCACCTGATTGCAGTCGTATCTGTCGCAGCAAGATATTCGTGTAATACTCCTGTAGCTGTCACTCTTCTGTCATGTTGAAAGAAGTGACACATAATAACACCCCTGCTGTCATACGCACCGATCATCAGTTTCATGGGGCGGCCGCGGTGGTCTTGCGGTTCTAGGCGCTGCAGTCCGGAACGGCGGGACTGCTACGGTCGCAGGTTCGAATCCTGCCTCGTGCATGGATGTGTGTGATGTCTTTAGGTTAGTTAGGTTTAAGTAGTTCTAAGTTCTAGGGGACTTATGACCTAAGATGTTGAGTCCCATAGTGCTCAGAGCCATCAGTTTCATGGGGAAGGATCCTGACGGAACTTCTGCTACCTTGGTGATCCGGGATTTCACCACCCAGCGAAACGACTCTTCCGGTTCTTATGCGTTGTACATAAACGCATCGATGGTTCATCGATGGCGTTTAGTTGTCAGATGAAGTCATGACCGTCCAGTTGCTAGCACGCTAGATGGTCGGAGCGTATTGCCTATCGCATCCAACGTTGAACATACATCATTTCATGGAGAACACAGCGTGATGCTATTTGTGCAGTAGCAGCTATGTCCTCAATACGTTGAGGAAGGTGATTTTCTCTATGGCACTTCCCCTCCCTAACTCCAGTAGCGTCGATCGTCGCTGCCCGATGGCGCATTCGGCAATTCAGTCCGCACACTGACAGGTCATACCGAGTGTTGTTGATCACCGGCTGCCATACATCCTTGATGAAACTTTCCTACCCACTATGGTGCTGTATAGCATAGTAGGGCATTATTCTCTAGGATTCCGTTAGTTCACTGTGACATTCTCTCTGTGGGCGGCTTTTCTGATGTATGTGCACAGCTCAATACGGTTACTTTTCTGATGTATGTGCACAGCTCAATACGGTTACTTCCATCTCGAACGGACGTTCACCACACAATTGATTTCGCAGCAGACTCTGTGCCACTACCAGCAATTACAAAGCCATCTGTTGTAGTGAATAGACTGCGTGCTTACATAGCCTCCGCGCGCGACAAATAGAGGATTGTGATCTGCTCGCATAAACATGTTGTCAGAAACTATCTTAAATAACTGTTAACAGTTAAAGTCGATACGTTGTGCCGTTTTGGAGATAACTGACATTGAAGTTAGCGGTTTAGGCTGTTGCGTGCGCAAATCCAAGCTGCCCGGTAGAGACGGCGCCACCGGACATGTAATTCGTTTGGTTTTCTAAAAGGGAGTGATCCAAATATGTTACATGTGACAGCATTAAGGAGCAACCTCAAGCCGAAGCCTGAGCAGTCTCGTGCGCTGCCACCTACGTTATGAAAACAACTGATACTAACCGTATCCGGCGAGCCGCTTACATTTGCACTCACAACGACTTGATTAGCTAAATTCGGTGCTAATTATCTGCGAGACGGCACTACGTATTGGTTATCTCCTAACAATTATTGCTCAGAACAACCTGCCCTGCAACACCCTTACAAACGTCTCCAGTGTTTCTGACCATCCTGTACGCAAGAAAAAATTATTGCAATGACTTTTGATTAACACTCATATCTTTACTCTTACGCAGCTAATATCCGAATACACACTGCCAGAACTGGAAAGTGTTACACCAGGCAGCACCAGTTTGATATATTTTAGACTTAGTGAAGAGGATCATCAGTTTTTGGTACGGCCCTCCACTACATGCACTGCTGTGCCAACCTCTTCATCTCCAAGTAGTACTTGAAACCAAGTCATAATTATGGGGCACATATCACCGTCTACCATCACCTGCAGTTATTACCCGACAGAGCTCCTTCAACTACCATTGAAGTTATTTCTGGATGTCGCAACAGATTTCCTACCATTCGGTCCCTTCTTCTTGTTATCGTACTTCTGCCGCCTGATTCTGTGGAAAACCTCCTCAGCTCTTACCGTATCAGTCCGTCTGATATTCCACGTCCTTGTGAAACACCACGCATCAAACGCTTCGATTCTCTTTCCAGACACCATGTTTCGGTCACATACAATAATGTGCTCCAAACGTCGGTTCATGGAAACTTATTCCTCATATTAAGGCAACTTCTCAGTATAATTCCTCACATAATAGGTATCAAGTGACAATATTTTAATTTCTTTCTGAACTGAAGTCAAGAAAGAGCTGTAACCCCTACGGCCTCCAACGCACTTCTGTATTTCTCGTCATTTGTTGTGATATGGAAGATGGCGATATGCTGATCGCAAGTCCATTGGACATGTGTGCTGCGTTCTCCACTTCCAGTAACGTCAGATACTACGAATGGTGGTGGTGTACCATTTTTCATCTGTAGGAATCCTTTATCGAAAATGATCTTGCATGAGGAGAAAACGTTAATCACAATAGCCCATAGATAAGAAAACACCAATGAGCTGCGGCACGACAGTTCGATTTACCGCTGCGCGAAAATTCTCTGTGCCTCATATGTCAGTACTGGCCAACCCTTCGGTTGCGACGAGAGGTTCCGATAGAGGCGAGCGCATGCTCGACTGGTGAGCGTGAAAGTAACCTGATAAACTTGTTTTCGTGTCATATCTACCTGAAAATTTTAAGTTTTGAGCGTATGTATGTGGAGCTCATAACGCAAGATGCGAAATCAACAGTAGCCGATACATCTAATAACTCGCCTCCGAGAAAGCCATCAGTTTACAATTAAATTAACATATGCTACAGTATCTGACCGCATAACAAAATGATTCAGACTAAAATGTTGGCCCCGAATATTGCTAATTTTTTATCTTTAGTCTTGCAAACAATCACTGCATCCGAACTATTATTGCAATTACAGAGCAAATGAACTTTAAAATTAAGGCAACTGAATTTCTGATAAAACTGTTTGAAAATTCACAAGGTAGCACATTACTGAAATCTTTCACTGGAAAGTCTCCGAACTGATACTGACATTTTCACAAAAATACTCGGACAGTCACTGTGCATTACAATGGACATGAACTCTAATGTTAATTTAACTTATTTGCATACCTGTGAACACGGAATTCTGATCTGCTCTGCAACCTGTTATTATTAGGACTATTGATCTGACTGACCAAAACCAAATTTCATTTGCCGTACTTGCGATGTGAAGTGCAAGTCGGTATCGTACTAGTTTTCATAAAAATTCTTCTCAGTACGCAACTCGTGACGTACAATGTGAGTGTGCAAACATGGCTATGAAAGTAAAAGAAAAGCTTAAGGACTGATAGATGAGAACAGGGATTCCCAGTTTAACTGGCTTCATTAAGGCTTGACGACACACACCTTTTCATAAAGTTCTCACACGTAGACAAATTAGAATAATATTTCTTATTACCTCTATTGTGTAAAATAGCCTTGCTTGAGACTTATTTCATTTATAAGACAAAACGATACGCTGCATTATAAAATTTCTGCAACAAACTTCAACCACAAAATCAAATGGCTCTAAGCACTATGGGACTTAACATCTGAGGTCATCAGTCCCCTAGATTTAGAACTACCTAAACCTAACTAACCTAAGGACATCTCACACATCAATTCCCGATTCAGGATTCGAACCTGCGACCGTAGCAGCAGCGCGGTTCTGAACTGAAACGCCTAGAACCGCTCGGCCACAGCGGCCGGCACTTCAATCATACGCAATATTCTGTGAATAAGGAACTACAGAATTACACTGCGTGCTTCTTTCTTCAAAAGAAGTTACCTATCTGACAAATAACCGTGGTCTAGAAAACAGATATACAAAGAATAAGATTATATCGATGTTACAGAGATGGAGTACATTTACCAAATTCGTAACTTCATTCTTATTTATGGCCAAAACTACATGAAAATGATCATGGCGAATAGGACATCCCCCTTCCCAGAATCAGCCAAATACACTATGCGTTCAAAAGTATCCTGATACTTAGCGGAAAATTACAAGTTCGTGGCGCCCTCCATCGGTAATGCGGAATTCAATATGGTGTTGGTAACCTTGATGACAGCTTCCACTCTCGCAGGGATACGTCCAATCAGGTGCAGGAAGATTTGTTGTGGAGAGGCAGCCCATTCTTCACGGAGTGCTGGGCTGAGGAGAGGTATCGATGTTGGTCGATGAGGCCTGTTACGAAGTCGGCGTACCAAATAATCCCAAAGGTGTTCTCTAGGTTTCAGGTCAGAACTCTGTGCAGGTCAGTCCATTACAGGGATGTTACTGTCGAGTATCCACTCCGTCACAAGCTCCGCATTATGAACAGGTGCTCTATCGTGTTGAAAGATACAATCAAATGGTTCAAATGGCTCTGAGCACTATGGGACTCAACTGCTGAGGTCATTAGTCCCCTAGAACTTAGAACTAGTTAAACCTAACTAACCGAAGGACATCACAAACATCCATGCCCGAGGCAGGATTCGAACCTGCGACCGTAGCGGTCTTGCGGTTCCAGACTGAAGCGCCTTTAACCGCACGGCCACTCCGGCCGGCAAAGATACAATCGCAATCCCCGAAATGCTAATCAACAGTGCGAAGCAGGAAGGTACTTAAAACATCTATGAGGCCTGTGCTGTGATAGTGCGAGTTAAAACAACAATGGTTGCAGACCACTTCCACGAAAAACACAACCACACCAAAACACCACTGCCTTCGAATTTTACTGTTGGAACTTCACACTCTGACAAATGACATTCACCTGGCATTCGCCGTACCCACACCCTGTCATCGGATCGCCACACTGTGTACCGTGATTCGTCACTCCACGAAACGTTTTTCCACTGCTCAATCGTCCAGTGGTTACGCTTCTTACACCAAGGGTGGCGTCGTTTGGCATTACCCGGCGTGATGTGTGGCTTATGAGCAGCCGCTAGACCATGAGATACAAGTTTCTCACCTCCCGGCTAACTGTCATAGTAGCTGCAGTGGATCCTGATGCAGTTTGGAATTCCTGTGTGATGGTCTGGATTGAAGTCTGCCTATTACACATTACTAACCTCTTCAACTGTCGACGGTCTCTGTCAACAGACGAGATCGGCTTGTACACTTTTGTGCTATACGTGTACCTCCACGTTTCCGCTTCACTGACACATCGGAAACAGTGGACCCACGGATGGTTAGGAGTGTGGAAATCTCGCGTACAGACGTATAACACAAGTGACACCCAATCAATGACCAAGTTCGAGGTCCGTGAGTTCCGCTCTCTCACGATGTCTAATGACAACTGAAGTCGCTGATATGGACTACCTGGCAGTAGGTGGCAGCACAATGCACCTACTATGAAAAACGTGTGTTAATGAGGATGTCCGGATACTTTTGATCACATAGTGGACACAAGGGGGATGGCGTTTGCTGAGACGATGTGAGCTTTGGCGCATTCATAATGGTATTTGTGCCCTCTCACATATGGTTAGGAGCACGCCTGAATTACCGCCATGTTTTGAAGCGCTTTGCGACGAGAGGGATCGCTGACTTGGGGCACAGCGGTCAGAAACTTCTACTGGACATCTTTAGAGGATCCATGTTCGTTGTGGTACGGCTGTGGAACGGTTGACTTCCCAAACGGATCATGAATATCCTGTGAGTCCTTCTTGATTTATCCGTTTGCTGCTGAGAGTTCCTTTGTTTAATTCTGGGCTCTGATAAATTTCCTTGGGGAACTGTTATTCTTATGGGGAAACATACAAGCCTTCTCGTACTCTCGTTCTCTGCTACTGCAAGGTTTTAGAGAAAAAAGGGAGAGAGTTGCAGAACGAGTTGAGTGTAGTTATCAGTGCTGTGATAAAATTTATCCTGATGCTTGTGAAGAAGATGAAATGGGCTTATCTTTGGAAATTTTGGCAACTGAAATTGTCCTAGTGGTTAAATAATTATCTTATTATGTAAGGCATTGGTCGAAGCCATTGGTACATTTAAACGTTTATCTTGAGTTGGTTCCTAAATCAGCACAGTATCTGCTAAAGGCGTGACGCAAGGTGGTAGTCTCTCCCCTGTCCTATCCAATATAGCCCTGCATAGTCTAGTAAATAAAATCAATAAAAGAGGCACAATATTTATGAAAATTAAGCAGATATGTGCATACGCTGATGACATTGCTATAGGACGAAGAAATATCAGTCCAATGCAAGAAACATACCGGGCAATGGAAACAGAAGCATTAGAAATTGGCCTCATAGTAAATGAAAACAAAGCCAAATATTTGGTGATGTCACAATCTGAGGCCAGAAGAACACCCTTCAGACCTAAACACGAATGGGAAATGCTTAAAATGTGTGCCTTCTTTTGATTTCCTGGGAGCATTTATAACAAATCATAACAGTATTGGAAAGGCTATAAGGGAAATAATACGAGCAGGAAACAGAGCTTACTTTACAAATATGCAGCTTTTCAGAAACAGCCTTGTTACAAAAAAAACAAACTACATAATTTCCTAGTCCATCCAGATATCACACACGGCTCAGAGGTATGGATGCTGATAGAACATGACAAAAATGCACTAAGAGCGTTTGAGCGGAAAATACTTCGCAAAATATTCACGCGTACCAATACGACTTGTATTTTGTCTCGCTTTTATTTCTGCTGCTAGAGAATGCGTGTAGCAGACAGGGCGCCGCGTGCTGTGAGCCACGTTCGGCAACAGCGCCGTCTGCCCGCCGGAACTGTCAGTACCAATCACTCGTCTCACGGACTATAGGCATGTATCCTAATAAAACAGATTGCGTACCACCGCAAGAACCGTCATCAAGCGAATATTACGACTGCAGGCGTGGTGGGCCCACTTGTGCTGCGGCGGGCCGCATTTGGGCGCAGGCCTGGTGCAGCTTTTGGTGCGGGCCTGAAGTGGCGGCGCTCGTCTGCTCTTGTTGCTCGCGTTGATTAGAGGCGGGAAGAACAAAGGAAGCAGGCAACAGCCGATGCAGTTTCACAGGGCGCTCATTTTCTGTGTGGAGAGCACTTTGGGCGTACCCGTTCCAGGGAGTCAAAAGCGGAGCATCTGCTCAGTCTACGGGGCTTGAGGGCGCCCTTTGATTCCCGCGAAACGTAGCAACGCTCTAACCGCAGCGCGTTCTTCTCGAGAAGCGGGTTTTGAATGGAGAACTGGATACGTTCCTCATTTGCGAAAGCTTTATGGTGCTATATATCTGATAAAGGAGAAAGAAGACGCTGTAATGCATCCTTTATAAATGTTCTGTATACATTTCGTTCTTCTGAAATACCCGTGTAGGATTGAGAGTAAATCTGAAACAAGGTCTATGAGTTCTAACCAAAACACTACCTCAACTGACTTTACATCTACATCTACGTATATACTACGAAAGCCACCTTACGGTGCACGATGGAGAGTGCTTCAAATGGCTCTGAGCACTATGCGACTTAACTTCTGAGGTCATCAGTCGCCTAGAACATGGAACTAATTAAACCTAACTAACCTAAGGACATCACACACATCCATGCCCGAGGCAGGGTTCGACCCTGCGACCGTAGCGGTCGCTTGGTTCCAGACTGTAGCGCCTAGAACCGTACGGCCACTCCGGCCGGCCGGAGAGTGCTTTCTACCGCTGATAGTCGTTTCCTGTCCTGCTCCACGCGCAGAAAGAACGAGGGAAAAACCGCTGTTGTGTGCCTACGTATACGCCATAATATCTAATTCTTTATATTCGTGGTCCGTACGCGAAATGTACGCAGGCGGTAGTAGGATGTTTCTGCAGTCAGCTCCAAATGTCGGTTCTCGTAAATTTCTGAATAGCGTCCCTTGAAAAGAAGATCGCCTTCCCTCCAGGGATTCGCATTTCACTTCCTGAAACTTCTCTACAACAAATTAACTTTTCACAACTGGGATTCACAGTCATGTGAAATTTCTTGAAAGACATTATGTTTACGCCAGTGACTGTTAAACTTTTTATTTCCACTATTGCAATTGCCGGCCGGTGTGGCCGAGCGGTTCTAGCCGCTTCATTCTGGAACCGCGCGACCGCTACGGTCGCAGGTTCGAATCCTGCCTCGGTCATGGATGTGTGTGATGTTCTTAGGTTAGTTAGGTTTAAGTAGTTGTGACTTCTTGGTCCCATAGTGCTCCGAGCCATTTGAAACATTTGAACTAGTACAATGGCCTTAGGCCATTATCAAGTGGAGATGTTTTGGTTTTAAGCCATGTCTACTTTATACAAGCTGACACATTTGTCGCTGTCATTTGCTGTTATGTACATTAGCAGCGTTACGAATGTATATAGCAGCAAATGACAACGACACATAAATGTGTCAGCTTGTATAAAGTAGACATGGCTTAAGCCGGCCGCGGTGGTCTAGCGGTTCTGGCGCTGCAGTCCGGAACCGCGGGACTGCTACGGTCGCAGGTTCGAATCCTGCCTCGGGCATGGGTGTGTGTGATGTCCTTAGGTTAGTTAGGTTTAAGTAGTTCTAAGTTCTAGGGGACTTATGACCTAAGATGTTGAGTCCCATAGTGCTCAGAGCCACACATGGCTTAAAGCCAAAACATCTGCACTTGATAATGGCCTAAGGCCGAAATTGCAATAGTGGAAATGAAAAGTTTAACAGCCACTGGCGTAAACATGATGTCTTTCAAGAAAATTCTCTGCAACACTTTCGTGTTGATTGACCCTACACCTAGATACCAAGTCTCGTAACCCGCCTTTCAATTACTTTGATGTCTTCCTTTCTTCTGATCAGGTGCGGGTCCCAGACATTCAAGCGTTCTTCAACAACAGGTCAAACTATCGCCCTATACGCGGATCCTTTACGGATGAACCACAGTTCCCCTAACTTCTCCCGATAAACCGAAGTCCACCATTCGCCTCCCCTACCACAATCCTGACAAGGTCGTTCCATCTCACAGCGGTTTGCAGTGTTACACGTTGTAATTATTCCACCTATTCATTCTGTAGAAGGTCGTCATAACATTTTATGACGATGTGTTAAGTAGTTATAGCAGTTACACAAATCAAGACTGCCTTTTATGATCTAAAGGTTGTTCGGGTGTGGCTGAAACTAGTAATCACAATGAAACGTGTTTGCGATCTTGACTTCGCCTTATTGGCTTAGTTGCTTTGAGTGTATTTGTTTTCCACTCTCTTGTAATTATTAGGTGTATCCAGTCATTATTGTTTCACATTGGTTTAAGTTTAGCTTTGTCTCTACGACTGCAAGTACAGTCAGAAAATATAACGGTAAAATTCGGCTTCTTTATTTAATTTGTTTTAAAATCCTGCACAATTATGAAATTACTCAAATTAAACGTCTACTAATGTGCAAATATGACTGCCGTGTGCTGATGTATCCTTACATATTTACTACCATTTCTATACAGTAAGGTCTTTAATCGTTTAATGTTACTTTTCTAAAACTTATGTTTTAGTACAGTCTCAAATATATCATGTGGTTTTCTCTAACCGTTTTTTTTAATTAATTAAACAACCTCTGAATCTCTATTGTGACCGAATTATCTTCTCTCTGGTTACATTAGCCACTGAATTAACAGCTATGAGACCTCAACTTTTCCCGGCGAGCTGAATGTTCAAATAACTTGCGGGTTTGCTGCCGATATTTCGACAGGAGCACACCCTGCCATTCTCAAGGCACAAATGCAAGGAATAGCTGGACGTGCAAACCAGAATCTCCGTGTTGTTGTATTCCGAAGGATGACCGGTGTCAACAACACGGAGATTCTGGCTTGCACGTCCAGCTATTGGGATAGTGTTATTAAGGAAGCAGTTGAAATCAAACTATCAAGTAACCTTATTAACAGAGATGGTGGATTTTGTTTAAATGCTGTTTGGAATCCGGCTGTCTCTCATCAAAAAACAGAGGGACAGATTTAGTGCTACCTCACCTGTTGATTAATAGTCACTATCGATATTTCTCATGCTGGTTATCTTTGTTTGTGTTGACACTTGTTCTGTGTGTGGTATCTTCCTTGTTTCTCCTCTGTGAACCGAGGCATTAAATTTCCGTGCACATTTCTTCCTCCTTGCATTTGTGCCTTGTGAATGGCAGGGTGTGCTCCTGTCGAAATATCGGCGGTGGTCGACGACGTCACCCGGCAGCAAACCCGTAAGTTAATTTAAATTAACAGCTATGTTTTCCTCAGGCAGTTGCCATTAAGTTCTCCCGTAACTTGTTGAAGTTTACCTGAACAAGAGGCAGACCGTACTAAGTCATCCACAAAACAAAGATGATTCAGGTGAGTTCCATCACCACATACCCCTTATACTTTCCTCCAGTGAAGGGATTTGCAAACTTTACGTGGGGTAGCACGTTCACATTTCACGTCTGGCTCAGCAATACATAGACCTCCAAACAAAGGGCTTTCCTGGAAACATGTTGCCCCCTTTTCTACTATTCACGCGCGAGGAGCTCGCCTGCGTTTTATTGGTCAATTGAATGTAAATTAGCACAATACATCGGTTGGCCGGGAAGTGCCAGGTGGTATTAAACGTAGCAGACGTATTTACGAGGCTTTAATGGTTACCCCAGGAGCCTCGCGGAGAGAAAACCTCGCGCAAAATTGCGCGTTTTAATTAAACTGCGCTCGAGATTAAGCCAGCGAGCGTCACGAGGAGCCTCAAACGATTCTGGAGCTGCGGTATAAAAATAAAGGTAACTCTTTGTGTGTGTGTGTGTGTGTGTGTGTGTGTGTGTGCGTTCGTGTCGAATGGGTAGGTGTGCGCTCTGAGGGAGGCCATTATCATTAACAAAGAAGGCGGTGGTCGACCCCAAATAAAACCTAACCTGGGTAGTATTTCGTGAAGGAGAAGAAAATTGTGCAGTTGCCTATTCAATAGCCAGACGTCTCCTGTTGTTGACCAATCAACAACAAATATTAAAAGTTCAACCATAGCTTCACATTGCGGAATTTATGTGTCTAGAAGCACTATTTTAACCTAACCTCTCAACAGAGATTAATCCCTGGCTCATATACAAGACACATGACTTCAAACTGTTGATTCTCCTGGGAATTACGGTATCCTTACTCTTTCATTTTTAATCAGGTATTTTTTTGTGTGTCATCAATCGGCAGATTGGGCTGATGCAGGGTTATACCTTTTATTTTTTTATTTTGTATGAGAATAATTTGTTTACCAAGGATATTACAACTGAAGTGTCCCATTTTTTATATTGTTGTGGTCTTCTGTTCGAAGAGTGATTTGATGCATCTCCACAAGTTACTCTGTCCTGTCCAACGCTTTTTATCTTCGAAAAACTACTGCAATCCACATTCAACTGGACCTGCTTGACTGTACTGATCTCTTTATGTCCCTCTGCAATTTTTACATTCTTCTCGCCCCAACACAGAAATGGGTCCCTCCAATAATAAGTTGGTGATCCCTGTTATGGTCAGTATCTCATAATTAGTTACGCTAACTAGCCATTTCTCACCTTCGACATTCGTCTGCAGTAACACATTTCAAGGACTTCCATTCTTTTCTAGGCGGCCGCGCGGGATTAGCCGAGCGGTCTCAGGCGCTGCGGCTGGTCCCGACGGAGGTTCGAGTCCTCCCTCGGGCATGGGTCATTAGGATAACATAGGTTAAGTAGTGTGTAAGCTTAGGGACTGATGACCTTAGCAGTTAAGTCCCATAAGATCTCCCACACATTTGAACATTTTTTCTTCTAGGCGCAACTGATTGTAGTATACGTTTCACTTCTGTACAAGGCTGCAATTCAAACAAATATCTTCAAAAAATTTCATAATACTTAACATTAAATTCCATGTTAACAAATCTCTCTTCTTCAAAAATACTTTTCTTGCCATTTCCAACCTACATTTTATGTCCCCTGTACTTTGGCTATGATCATTTATCTTACAGCCCAAATATCAACACTCATCTGTTTCCTACAGCATTTCATTTCCTAAACTTATTCCTCCTGGACCACCTGCTTGAATACGGCTACATTTCATTTACCTATAGTTCATGTTCCCCCAGACACATTTTCTCATCTTTATCTACGGTAAGGATGAAGTAAGATCTGTGCCACAGCTGTAACTCGAACACAGGTCCCCTTGCTAACTAGGCAGAAATGCTGACCATTACATCATCGCAGCACTATAGTAAAAAGGTTTACGTGGACTACCCAACTTCAGTGCCCTCTTCAGGCGGTGGGGAGAGCACTAGGTTTGGGTAGTCGGTGCAGCACTATACACAGTAGTGGTGCGGTAGTGTTACGGTCAGCATTTCCAGCCAGTAAACAAGGAGGCCTGGTTTCGAGTCCCGGTGGTGGTACTATTTTTAATCCATTTCTTCAGTCTTCATCCTTCTAGCACATAAAGTTGAGACTTAAATGTCTAGGGGGAAATTAATTATAAGAACTATAAGATCATCTGATGTACGGGACTTCCCCATTACATCCAACACTGGGTTGCTGTTCCAATGCCGGAGAGCCCTGGCAGTAGTGATGATTCAGGGGAAAATAAGCTGAAGATACGAAGTGAAGTTTGTGTTTGGACGGCACTGGGCATGGGTAGCCCCTGCAGAAATATTAACGGTAGTGCTGCGGTGGTGTAATCGTCTGCTTTTGTGCCTACTAAGCAAGGAATCCTGGGCATGACACAAATTTTAATTCATTTCTGAGCTTTCGTTCTTATCGTTTCGTTAACTGGTTTTGGTTCTGTTAATGTTCATGTTATATCTCCCTTTAAAGACGTGGTCTACTCACTTATGCTCTATTTACTAGTTCTTTGCTGTCTATGACAGAATTACGGTTTCGTCGGCAAACCTTGAACTTTTTATTTCTTCTCCCAGAACTTAAATGCCTTCTCCATTTCTTTTTCTTTTTCTCAACGATTACTTCGCTTCGACACTAATAACTATTGCCTGGTTTCTGTTCAAGTTGTAAATAACCTTTCGTCTCTGCTACATTCAGAATTTCAAAGAGGGTAATCCAGTCAGCACTGTCAAAAACTTTCTGTAAGTCTACAAAAGCTATAAACAGTGGTTAACCTCTTTTGACTTATTTTCAAAGTAAGACATATTGTTAGCATTACTTCTGGTGCTCCAACATTTCTGTGGCACCCAAACTGATCTTTGCCGAGGTCGGAATCTTCTTGGCTTCCTTTTTTTAAATTATTTTGTATATAACTGGTGTAAAAAATTTGTAATCATGATATATTAAACTTATATTCGCTAACATTCACACTTGGAGGTACCTGCATTCTTTGGAATTGAAATTATTACATTCTGTTTCTATTCTGAGTAATTGCCAAGTCTTATGTATCTTGTGCACCAGATGGAATAGCTTTGTCAGGGCTGTCTATTCCATTGATATCGGCAGTTCTGAAAAAATATCATCTAATCCAAGGGCCTTGTTTCATCTTAGGTCTTTCTGTGCTCTGTCACATTCATCTCTCAGTTTAATATTTCCCATCCCACCTTTATTTCCTGTTCTCTTACTACATTTCCTTCATTTCCCTTGTAGAGCCAATATATATATATATATATATATATATATATATATATATATATATATATATATATATATATAAGGGTAGTAGCCAATATATATATATATTGCTACTACCTTTCCCTTCTTTGCTTATTATTAGTTTTGCATCTCTATAGTCATGCAGCTGCATCTCTTTTCTCTAAAGACCCCTTAAATTTTTCTTTTGCGTTAAACTATCTTTCCCTTTGTTGTGTTGGCAGAAGAGCCAACACCGTGTTACTAGTGGAGGCCAAAATGCACGCGTTTTAGCTCATGCAGGCTGGCGTGAGGAGGGAACAACTATACTGAAGTGAGGTCTGGAACATGACAAGCAATTAGAATTCAGAAAGCGGACGTAATTACTTTGATACTTAACTTTAATCCATTAATGATAAACGTCGCTCTTGACGGTACATGATTCACAATTTTATCTGTTCAGAATACATTCATAGTAACTGAATATGGCGCCTGGCTAGGTTGTAGCAACTTACGTAGCTGAAGGCTATGCTAAACTGTCGTCTCTGCAAATGAGAGCGTATGTAGTCAGTGAACCATCGCTAGCAAAGTCGGCTGTACGACTGGGCGAGTGCTAAGGAGTCTTTCTAGACTAGACCTGCCGTGTGGCGACGCTCGGTCTGCAATCACTGATAGTGGCGACACGCGGGTCCGACGTATACTAACGGACCGCGGCCGATTTAAAGGCTACCACCTAGCAAGTGTGATCTCTGACGGTGACACCACACCCTTAGTTATACATGCCTCGAAAGACTTTGATTTGTCTAGTCAGTCCCGCTCAGTCATTTTGTACTTTCTGTCGATATAATTATTGAGACTTATATATTCAATTTTCCTGCTTCATTTGCGGCTTTTCTCTACAGTTTCTTTTTTCATCAGTTAAGTTCAGCAGCTCCTGTGATATCCTAGGGTATCTAATGGTATTGACCCCTTTGCTGTCGTCACTGTTTCATCTCTAAAAGCTACCCATTCATCCTCTGTTGTGGTACTTCCCCTCTTTCGATTAGTCGTTGCCTAGTTCTTCCGTTAGTGATGATTAAATTAAGATCTCTTCTAAATTCTACCTGCTAGATTCGTCCTTAATTTTTTGTTACTGCATGTGTATTTTAATAAAGTAATATTGATACAGAGTTTCAATTTATTATCATAAGGCAATACACAATGATAAGCCAAAACATTATGACCACTGTCCACCGCACGTTGGATGTCACCGGGTGTCGTTGCGGGCACGTGACGCGTAACCAAAGTATGTAAGCGGAGCAAACATGCGCGGTGGATCACCCAAGCGAAGATATGTGCAGCACATGGGGAAAGAACAGATGATTATTACGAATATCCCGAAAACGGCGAAGCTGGGCCAATATTCACATGCTACTGCCATGAGCATATACAAGAATTGAAACTACAGATGGGCTCTAAATGGTTGGACGTCCACGAATCTTTGCAGAACATGCGGTCTGGAGGCTTATCTGGTCTGTAATGCGTGGTAGATGGTGATCTATGGCATCTCTGTCTCCAAAACAGCCACAAACGTAGCCCCTGGTTACCGAGCAACTTCATCGATTCGCATTAATACGTACGTCCACAGTCCTTCGTCGTATCATCTTTGCTAGGTTATGTTTTTCCTCTGCGGATGTGTGGTTGCGAGTGGTGTGTCGGACAAGGAACTAGATATGTCGAGATGTACAGAACAACTTGTTAGAAACCATGAGCAGCAGGGTAGTGTTATCCGATGCCTCGAGTCTTGTAGCGATTGGCCTCCTCGGCATTTGTTTGAAATTAATTATGATGACTGTTTAGTAAGTACTGTACTTAAAGATTGTTAATTCTGCCATGTGTGAGCTGACCTGGAATTCAGTTTCTTCATGCCTTTGGGTGACCCTTTGGGGCTTTGTGTGTCAATCCGGAGGTTTTTGTATGCGTCAAGCTAGTAGTTTGCAGTGTTGATCTTGTAGTTGAAATCATGGTTTGTTATTATTGAGTATTTGCTAGTCAACTGAATTTTCAGTTATCCGTTCAAATATTATTGTGTATGTTAATTCTACCAAACTTGTTTGTTGTTTGTTGTATGCTGACAGCCTTGTATCTGCAACGGTTAACGTGTTGCTTTTATGCTGTCCTGGGGCAGGGACGCGTTTTCCTTCTGCTTCGGCAGCTTTCCCGTCATGACACCACGCCTAATTGTTGGCAGGTCACACGCGATTCAGCGGATCTTCCACTCAAGCCTCAAGTTTAGTAGTTTGTTATTCTTTTAGTGTCGTGCCAGGATGGGGGTGTGACCAGATAAGGAAGAATTCAGCTATCGTAAGGCCCTTGTGAGTGTGTGACGAAAGACTTTGGGCACCCTGAGCACTGAGTTTCTCGAATTCTTTAAAAAATTAATTGTTTAGTTGTCATTATTTTGATTGTGTTTAAGGGACTGGTAGTTATTTAAGTACTTATGGCCATTTATATGGAACACGCTTGCGTCCAATTAGTGAAATACTACTGTTGTTTCGGTTTTACATGTGGGTAGCCTTTGGCAGCTCGGCCGCATGCTACCTGTGTAAGAGTAGAACAAGAGTGGAGATATGTGCACTCTGATGTCTTTTGATTAATGTTTGTTGAACTTCTATTCAAGTCCTGTTGTGGAGTCAGCCCACACGTGTGATCTAGTTACAGGGACACAGTGCCCCTGCAGGTTTATTTAGTTAATTAACTGTTTGTAGTCCTGTCACCTTTGTGTCGCGCAGTTGACATTTTTGAGTACTATTTGTAATTTTATGTATGATGTAAATCTTCTTATACACTGTAAATTTAATTCTAAAATCTTAAATATTTGTATGTATTTCGCAATAATCTTGGTAGCTGTCAGCTACCTCGTGACTGAATTGTTAACAAACAATAATGTTTTATTGGGAATTATAAATGACGCAGGAAGTAGGGCCACCCTTCCAGGTGTTTTCCTTAAATTAATCCCGGTCGATGTTCTTGGTCTCAAGTTTTTATCTACCATTACAGTTTTTGCATTTACTCTCACTCGTCTTAACACATGACCTGTCATCTCATCCCTTGCTGTAGTCAGCGTTTACCTCATATTTTAATCGCAGATTCTGTGGAGAACCGTCTTATTTTCAATTCTTATCTTTTGCTGAGGAGCAGGGAAGGAGCAGTGGGGAAGGGGGGGGGGTAGAGAATGGAGAAACAGGCCGTGTTAATTTCAAAGGAAAGATGTAGTAATCTGCCATAAACGATTGCGGAATCTAAATTTTGATGATCGTACAAGAATTTGTAAACCGACTGAAAAAAGACGCAACATCGAGAAGGAGTTAGGCGATATAATCGAAAGTTGGTAAGCATGTTCCTACATCTCAAAGATGACGTCTAGTCCAATCTTGCGGCAGTCGCATAAGAATGGCTCTAGCAGGACCACTATGAGGCTACGAACCAGTTTTGCGTTAAATACACACCGTAAGGGTCGTGAGCGTTAGTTACCTTTGAGACTGGACGTGATAAGTTGATGTTGGGCAAGAATGCACTTAAGACGACATAGACACCGTTATTAGCACCTCACTGAGTTTGAACGACGTTGTGTAATAGGGCTGTGAGAAGCTGGTTCCTTCTGCGATATTCCAAGAATGTAGCCACTGTATTGTATCCTGCAAACAAAGATAATACTCGGCGCGGTGGCTGCTGGAAGCGACCGTAACGGCATTTGACATATACAGTCGCCCGCATCAGACACCGCGCCGAGTGTCATCTTTGTTTGCGCGTGTAATACGTGGTTGGTGGCTGAAGTGGTCACGAGGTCGCCACTCGGCACAACCGACAGGGATGGCCGTCTATTTCGGGGTGTAGCTCTGGCGCACTGTATTGCCCCTGCGGCAGCAATTAGAACAGCAGTTGGCACAACAGTGACACAATGAACTGTTGCAAATCTGTTAACTGAAGGACAGTCAGGCGCCCTATAACGTGCATTCCACTGAACTCAAATCACCGCTATTTGCGACTTTAGAGGTGTCAACCGAGAACTCACTGGAAAGCAGGATGGATGTCTCGTGTTTTCTGATGAAACCTCATTCTACGTCGGTGCCAGTGAAGATCGTTTGTTAGTTAGAAACAACCCAGTTGAGGGCCTGCAAGCAACCTGTGTACTTGCTAGATACGCTAGATCTACTCAGGGAGTTATGGTCATGGTTTTGATTTCTTGTAGCAACTAGGGCACACACGATGACTGCAAATCTGCACGTCAATCTGGTGATTCGACTTGTTGTGCTGCCCTTCATGAACAGTATTCGAGGGATGTTACCAGTACGGTAAGGCTCGCCGACTTACCGTTGTTGTAACACAAATCTCTACCAAGTGTCTTCGCGTTGTCCTGGCCCACTCGATCACCCCATCTGTTTCCAATAGGACTTTTGTGGGACATCATCGGACCACAACTACAGCTTCATCCACAAACAGCATTAACCATCGCTGCATTCACAGACCAAAAGCAACAGGCATGGAACTCCATCCCCCAAAGTGACATTGGGCATCTGCACGGGACGTTTGCATGCTTGTATTCGATAATGTGGCGGTTACCCCTGTTATTAATGTACCAGCGTTGTACATTTGCAATGGCTTATCTCCCGCTAACCTTAACCTGTAATTTTTCTGTGCTAATAACTTAAGTATGTTACCTAGACCAACTTATTCCCGAAACTTCGTGCCTCAAAATTAGTTATTCCCCGCTGTTGCGATTTTTGTATATCGCGCTGCGGTCGTCAACGCCTATACACGACAAGGGTGTGGCGCAGTTGTTAGATCGGTTACTGCTACTACAATGGCAGGTTATCAAGATTTAAGGGGGTTTGCACGCACGAGCGATGGGACACAGCATATCCTAGGTAGCGATGAAGTGAGGATTTTTCCATACGACCATTTCACGAGTGTACCGTGCATATCAGGAATCCGGTAAAATATCAAATCTCCGACATCATAAGGTTGGAAAATGATCCTGCCAGAACGGAAGCAAAGACAACTGAACGTGACAGAAGTGCAACACTTCCGCAAATTGCTGCAGATTTCAATGCTGGACCATCAACAAGTGTCAGCGTGCGAACCATTTAGCGAAACGTAATAGATATGGGCTTTCGGAGTCAAGGTCCACTCGAGTACCCTTGATGACTGCACGACATACAGCTTCACGCCTTGACTGGGCCCGTCAACACCGACATTGGACTGTTGATGTCTGGAAACATGTTGCCTGATCGGACGAGTGTAGTTTCAAATTGTATCGAGCGAATGGACGTGTACGGATATGGAGACAACCACTTGAATCCTCGGACACTACATGTCAGCACGGGAATGTTCAAGCTGGTGGAGTCTCTCTAATGGTGTGGGGCTTGTGCAATTGGAATGATATGGAACTCCTTGGTCTAGATCCGACTCTGGGAGGTGACACGAACACCTGCATCCAAGGACTTGGGCAATTCTAGCAACACTATCCAACGAACCACACGTTTAAAATAACTACAGATAGGCTCCACGAACACTCTTCTGACTTTAAACACTTCCGCTGGCCACCAAACTCCCCAGACATGAACATTATTGAGCATATCTCGGATGCCTAGCAGCGTGTTGTTCAGAAGAGATCTCCACCCTCTCGTACTCTTACAGATTTATGAACAGCCCTGTTGGATTCATTGTGTCAGTTCCCTCGAAAACTACTTCTGACATTAGTCGAGTCCACGCCATGTCGTGTTGCAGCACTTCTCCGTGGTCGCGGGGGCCCTACGCGATGTTAGCAGGTGTGCCAGTTTCTTTGGCTCTTCAGTACGGTGGTCTATTGATAGTGACCGGGCCAAATACCTCACGAAATAAGCGTGAAACTAAAAACCTACAATGAACGAAACTCGTCTAGCCTTAAGGGGGAAACCAGATGGCGTTATGGTTGACCCGCTAGATGGCGCTGCCATTGGTCAAACGGGTATCAGCTGCGTTTTTTTAATAGGACCCCAATTTTGTATTACATATTCAAGTAGTACGTGTGAATGTTTTAGTTGGACCACATTTTTCGCTTTGTGATAGATGACACTATAATAGTCACAAACGTATAAGTACATGGTATCACGTAACATTCCGCCAGTGTGGACGGTGTTTGCTTCTTGATACATTACCCGTGTTAAAATGGACGGTTTACCAATTACGATATAGGAGGTCGATATCGTGTTGATGTATGGCTATTGTGATCAAAATGCCCTATGGGCGTGTGCTATGTATGTTGCCCGGTATCCTGGACGACATCATCCAAGTGTTCGGACCGTTCGCCGGATAGTTACGTTGTTTAAGGAAACAGGAAGTGTTCAGCCTCATGTGAAACGTCAACCACGACCTGCAACAAATGATGAAGCGCAAGTACGTGTTCTAGCAGCTGTCGTGTCTAATCCGCACATCAATAGCAGACAAACTGCGCGAGAATCGGGAATCTCAACAATGTCGGTGTTGAGAATGATACATCAACATGGAATCCACCCGTACCATTTTTCTATGCACCAGGAATTGCATGGCGACGACTTTGAACGTCGTGTACAGTTCTGCCACCGGGCAAAAGAGAAATTACGGGACGATGACAGATTTTTTTGCACGTGGCCTATTTAGCGACGAAGCGTCATTCACCAACAGCGGCAACGTAAACCGGCATAATATGCAATATTGGGCTCGGAAAATCCACGCTAGCTGTGACAAGTGGAACATCAGCGACCTTGGCGGGTTAATGTATGGTGCGGCATTATCGAAGGAAGGATAATTGGACCCCATTTTATCGATGGCAATCTAAATGGTGCAATGTATGCTGATTTCCTGCATAATGTTCTACTGATGTTACTACTAAATGTTTCACTGCATGACAGAATGGCGATGTACTTCCAACATGATGGATGTCCGGCACATAGCTCGCGTGCGGTTGAAGTGGTATTGAATAGCATACTTCACGACAGGTGGATTGGTCGTCGAAGCACCAAACCATGGCCCGCACGTTCACCGGATCTAACGTCCCCGAATTTCTCTCTGTGGGGAAGGTTGAAGGATATTTGCTATCGTGATCCATCGACAACGCCTGACAACATGCTTCAGCGTATTGTCAATACATTTGCGAACATAGCAGAAGGCGAACTAATGAAATCGGATACAAATTTATATGTCGATAATGTAGTCTTATATCGAAATAAAATATGAGAAGCAATATAAAAAAGAAGATAGCCGTTGTTGTGTAGTGTAACAGCAAAATGCGGAAGATTCGATGGTTAGATAGAGGAACTAATGAAGTATTGAAAGGAATTCTACATAAGAAAAATGTAAATAAAAAACCTTTGTGGTACAACTTCGCTACATGAAGGGGTAAGTTGACAGGCTGCACTGTCTAGGTAGTATGCAAGTTAGAAACTGTAAAGGGAGAACAAATCTTGACTGTTGTTAACAGGTTAAAGTGGACGTAATTTATTGTAGTTACAAAGATGTAAGACTCGCACAGGATAGAGTTGTGTGGAGAACATCAAATAGTGTATCAGACTGAAGCATGTGCCCCTACACAGTCCATTACTATTGGTTCTGTATGTAAATACAACTTTAAAACTGGCCGCGAAAATAACAACACGAACAGATTTCACTCAGTTACTCGTCATTGTGAGACTAGCGCCATCAAATATTTATTTACAAATAAACAGGGTTTCCCAATATTTCGCATTACGTTCAGATAACGATACATATGTCACAAAAAGGTTTCCATTACCTATGGGCTGTAACACTTGATAGAAATTGTAGTATTCTGGGAAGCTGTAGAACATCAGTACCACTTCAGGAGGCTAGAAGAGAAACAGGTTTTAATCGGGCTAGGTTAATTTGAGGGCATTAGCTATAATAGAACTGAGGGAAGAGGTGCAATATGAAGAGAATGAGGAACGCGAAGGAAACGGAAGTAACGAAGAGAGAAAGAAAGGAAGTGGCGTGACTGCTTGAGAAACGACAAGAGGAAAGAGCTTAGCGGGGAGAGGAAAGAGGCATTTGCTTTATACTTTAACACAAAGAAAACTGAGCTCACGTATTAACATTATTGGAGAAGTTGTAAAGTTGAAAACGGGATAGTGCCTCAGAATTTTTATTAAATGCAACACGTCATTACTTTTGCGTAGAATGCAGGATAGCGTATTTCTGAGGTTGAGAGCAGCAACAGAGAAGAAGAAAATCGTGAATGCATCTAAGAAGCAGTGCTGGAATTAAAAGAAAGGCCCTAGCGTAGGATTAAAATACAGGGTAAAAGGAAATCATTGGTAAGATTCGCTGATGGTACAGCTATCTTCAGTGAAAGTGAAGAAGCATTTCATGATCTGTTCAATGGAATGAACAGTCTAATGAGCGCATAATATGAATTGGGAGTGAACCAGAAACAGACGAAAGGCCGTGAGAAGCAGCAGAAATGAGAATCGCGAGGAACTTAAAAATCAAGATTTTTGGTTGACGAAGTTAAGGGATTTATCTACCATGGAAACAAGACAACCTATGGCGGCCGAAGCAAGGATGACATAAAAGGCAAACTATCACAGGCAAAGAGAGTATTTCTGGCCAAGAGAAGTCTGCTAGTATCAAACATAAGCCTTAATTTCAGAAGGCAGTTTCTGAGAACGTACGCTTGGAGCACAGCATTGTTTGGCAGTGAATCAAGAACAGTAGGAAAACCGGAACTGAATAAAACAGAAGCGACTGAGATGTGATCATACAGAAGGATGTTGAAGATCAGGTGGACTGATAAGATAAGAAATGAGGTTCTCCGAAGAATCAGCGCAGAAAGGAATGGATGGAAAATACTGAAAAGAAGTGGGGACAGGAGGATAGGAAATCTGTTAAGACGTCAGGAAGTAGCCTCTATGGTACCAGACGGTACTGTAGAGGGAAAAATACTTTAGCGAATTACAGAGATTGGAATACATCCATTTAATAATGGAGGACGTTGGGTGGCTGTGCTACCCTGAAATGAAGAGGTTAGCGTGGCAGAGGACTTCGTGGCGGGCCACATCAAACCAGTCAGAAGACTGATGACTAAAAATGTGCAGTAGCAGTATCTATTGTTAAAAGGTTTTGGGTATAGTAAGTGGAAAATATTTTGAAAATCAACTTACGTCCTGTTGAAATGTTATTAAAGAAACCACTGTAATAGCATTGATGTCATTTACTTAATATTATGTGTTTTCGCGGGAACTGAAACAAGAGTAGGACGATGGTTTCGCAAGTTTGACCACGTCTCAACTAGAAATACTCTGAGAAGAATAATGTCGAAAATATTGATTAACGAGTGCAAGACAAAAATCAAAAGCCTATATTTCATATAAAGATATACATGAAACCAAATACACTCCTGGAAATGGAAAAAGGAACACATTGACACCGGTGTGTCAGACCCACCATACTTGCTCCGGACACTGCGAGAGGGCTGTACAAGCAATGATCACACGCACGGCACAGCGGACACACCAGGAACCGCGGTGTTGGCCGTCGAATGGCGCTAGCTGCGCAGCATTTGTGCACCGCCGCCGTCAGTGTCAGCCAGTTTGCCGTGGCATACGGAGCTCCATCGCAGTCTTTAACACTGGTAGCATGCCGCGACAGCGTGGACGTGAACCGTATGTGCAGTTGACGGACATTGAGCGAGGGCGTATAGTGGGCATGCGGGAGGCCGGGTGGACGTACCGCCGATTTGCTCAACACGTGGGGCGTGAGGTCTCCACAGTACATCGATGTTGTCGCCAGTGGTCGGCGGAAGGTGCACGTGCCCGTCGACCTGGGACCGGACCGCAGCGACGCACGGATGCACGCCAAGACCGTAGGATCCTACGCAGTGCCGTAGGGGACCGCACCGCCACTTCCCAGCAAATTAGGGACACTGTTGCTCCTGGGGTATCGGCGAGGACCATTCGCAACCGTCTCCATGAAGCTGGGCTACGGTCCCGCACACCGTTAGGCCGTCTTCCGCTCACGCCCCAACATCGTGCAGCCCGCCTCCAGTGGTGTCGCGACAGGCGTGAATGGAGGGACGAATGGAGACGTGTCGTCTTCAGCGATGAGAGTCGCTTGTGCCTCGGTGCCAATGATGGTCGTATGCGTGTTTGGCGCCGTGCAGGTGAGCGCCACAATCAGGACTGCATACGACCGAGGCACACAGGGCCAACACCCGGCATCATGGTGTGGGGAGCGATCTCCTACACTGGCCGTACACCACTGGTGATCGTCGAGGGGACACGGTACATCCAAACCGTCATCGAACCCATCGTTCTACCATTCCTAGACCGGCAAGGGAACTTGCTGTTCCAACAGGACAATGCACGTCCGCATGTATCCCGTGCCACCCAACGTGCTCTAGGTGTAAGTCAACTACCCTGGCCAGCAAGATCTCCGGATCTCTCCCCCATTGAGCATGTTTGGGACTGGATGAAGCGTCGTCTCACGCGGTCTGCACGTCCAGCACGAACGCTGGTCCAACTGAGGCGCCAGGTGGAAATGGCATGGCAAGCCGTTCCACAGCACTACATCCAGCATCTCTACGATCGTCTCCATGGGAGAATAGCAGCCTGCATTGCTGCGAAAGGTGGATATACACTGTACTAGTGCCGACATTGGGCATGCTCTGTTGCCTGTGTCTATGTGCCTGTGGTTCTGTCAGTGTGACCATATGATGTATCTGACCCCAGGAATGTGTCAATAAAGTTTCCCCTTCCTAGGACAATGAATTCACGGTGTTCTTATTTCAATTTCCAGGAGTGTAGAAACCTGGCCGGCCGGAGTGGCCGTGCAGTTCTAGGCACTTCAGTCTGGAACCGAGCGACCGCTACGGTCGCAGTTTCGAATCCTGCCGCGGGCATGGATGTGCGTGATGTCCTTAGGTTAGTTAGGTTTAATTAGTTCTAAGTTCTAGGTGACTGATGACCTCAGAAGTTAAGTCGCATACTGCTCAGAGCCAGCCAAATAGAAACCTGAAACTATTCCTACACGAAGGAATATCACGCCTTCAGACAAAACTGGGCTAGAAACGAAAGAAGGAATTTATGAGCAACATACATAACTGAAATGTGATAATTACTGCTTCCTAATCCAGCCAGGTAAAAAAAACCGCGAAGCACAGGACCAGTGGGGATTTTACACACTTCATTCTTTATTTCACAAAGTTTCAGTCACAAAGCAGCCAACTAAGCTTTGCTTTTCTAATTAATCAAAGCCCCAAGTAATGACACTCATTTAAAATTTATTGCTAATTTAAATAATTTACAGAAAATATAAAGCTAACTTTAATCCAAGGTGACTTAACATTTTTTAAGGCGAGAAATGACCTATATAATACACAGAATGAAATAAGGGTCAAGTCGTAGTACTGGCAACGCAAATCTAAACAACTCTACCGGAGCAGATCATGAAAGACGTATACATTGCCGGCGACTGGCGAGGCATGACAGAATCTCTGACCAGAGAGTAGTTTATCGTTAGCTGTTGCTAGTCTGCGCTTGACCGCGCGAGTCGACAGTAGTAGTAGTCAGTCTTCAGTAGTCGTCAGTCCGTGCTAGTCCGTGCTAGTAGGCGGGAGTCGGCGGGAGTCGGCATGCGTCGGCTGTGTGCTCTGCTCGCGACTCTGGTCAGGACTCTGGAGGATGAGTATTGTTGTAGAAGGTAAAGAAGCAGCCTTGCGCATATTTAATAATGTATGTTAATTGTAATTTAATTTGTTCAAAGAAATACCCCAATAATAATTTTATAATATAAAGCAACTCTTTTAAAGAAAAGCATTCATTTCAATTTAAAGAGTATGTCAAATGCATGATCATTCCTTCCAATAATAATAAAAAAAAAAATATACGCCAGCATTGCACGAAGCTGTGTCGAAAAATTCCAACTTAAGAGCAGATATAATTGCGGTTTTTATTGAGGTAAGAATTTTTGCTTTTTTTATCCAGAATACAGGGCCAAAGGTCAGCGCAGCTGTCCTCATAAAATTTCTCGGGTTACAGAACTTTTTTTTATTTTTGTTGTTTAGGAATTTTTCTATTTCGAACTTGACATTAAATGAGAAAAGAATTTTGGGGGAATATTAAGTGTGAATGCATTCTTTGCACAGAGACTATAAATGGGAGCCAATTTGTGTTCAGAAGTTACATTAAAATCAATTTTGTTCAGAGGTTACAAGATTTAAAAATTCATTTAATTATAAGTTATTATATTTTGTGGGAAGGTTACTCCTGGCTCACATTTTCATTTCCATTTTCATTCTCTGTGGGGAGGTTACAATCAAAAGGGCCTTAATCAACAAAGGCTTCTCCTTTCTTACATAATTTAAAGAGGGAGCAGCTAGCCGAGCAAAATTTGGGACGAATTACCGGAAAAAAATTGACCATGCCAATAAATCTGGCCATTCCCTTGTTATTCTTAGGTGGTGGGAAGTTTGGCAGATCTCGCATATGCCCTTGATCTATTCTTATTCCGTTATCCAAAACTAAATGACCCAAAAAGGAAATCTGCATGTAGCCAAGTTCATCTTAGATGGTTTGACCATAATACCAACCTCTCTATATAAAGCAATACTTGTTGAACCCAATGTTAATCAACGCTCGCATTGTAGATAACAACATCTTGCAGGTTGTTGCAGACGGACTTAAATTTAACGTCTTCAAGCTCATTATCAAATAAGAGAGACATAACTGCGGCGCCAGTGGAAAGTCCGAATGGAACAAGATTTAACTAGTGAAGAGTCCAATCGGTGCAGAAGGCGGTTCGTGTTTGCATTTCTCGGTTAAGGGTATATGATGATAAGCTTTTTGCTGGTCTAAAACAATAAAATTATGCGCCCCGAAAGAACTGTATAGATCTGGTAAAGGAACAGACTCTAAGATGACCTTTTCGTCGGGAAGCCTATAATCGAAAACAGGTCTATAATCACCCCACAGCCTCTTGGGAACGAAAAAGACAGAAATGGCATAAGTGTAGGTGAACTCTCTAATAACCACGAATTGCACAATTGATTATTCACATAAGGGCTTTCATCTAGGAAGGGGATAATCGATAAGGAATATGCCTGACAGATACGTCATCGTTCAAACGGATCTTGTACTCAATTCTTCTAATAACACAAAGGTATAACACTGAAGGACCTGCAACAACTTCCTACCTCGCTCAACATTCAAGTAATCAAGATCGAAACCATGACCTAGCTAGTGCACCATATTAAAAAAAAAAAGAAAAGAAAAAGAAAAAAATGCGCTTGACAAGAGCCAAACGTACACTAGGACAAAAACTGAAATAAAACAACTTACCCCCACAATCAAAAACAAGTCCAAGATGGCATATAAAATCGCACCTCAAAAGTAGATAAAGAATGACACCATCAACTACTAACAGATCAACGGGCAATTAAAATCCATGGATACTAAGGTTCCCCGATACTTCACCTATCAGAGGCAACACTTACCCGTTGATAGCACAACATACCTGATTAGAAGCACGCCAGGAGGAAACTTGAGATACAATTGATAAAAGGTAGTGCCAGAGTCAAGAAGAGCACAAACAGGATTCTGATTAAACTGCACACAGGCAGAAGGACGTCTTCCACCCACTGCCGGTCTACTATGGGCGCACTGTTTCGATAGTTTAGGGGAGTTGCCCGCTCCCGTGTTCCTCTTGCGGCAGCTGCTTGTACGTGGACACCGCTTGGACGTGGGGATCTCGTACCAAACTCCCGCGGTTACCACACTGATAAAAGTTCCTGACTTAAAACTGGACATACGGAACTCTTTCTGAACTCTCAAGATTCTGGCAGACGCTAGGTTGGGCATTCATTGGCAAACTGCATTTCTTCAACAGGGACAAGCAAATGGCCAAATTCGGTCAGAGAAGTGGGTTTATTGGAAAAGGTAAGCCGTGAATGGAAAAGGTAACCCTCTCAATGTAATGAGCTAAGTTCTCACCAATAGACTGCACACGCCCAAAATATTTATTCTCATTCTCTTTTAATTCGGAGGGGTTATTTAAGCTGTATTCTTTGGCTGAATGCGCTTAATAAAGCTGGATTTGGTAGTGCCTCGGAAAAATTCTACTTAACAATCCCGGAGTTGATGGATATAACAACTACATTATAATTTTTGTGAAATGCCTAACTCGTTCGCATGATGTTAAAATTGGTCTAACAACGACAAAAAAACTCTCAAGCTGACTAAATTGCTCTACCAAACGTTCAGTGACCCCTCTCAATAGCTGAGACAGAGGATTCAGTAATTTAGCACACTCTTTAGCAACAGACACACTGACGTGCGGAGTGGTGGCGCGGTTTGAGGCGCCATGTCACGGAATGCGCTGCCCCTCCCGCCAGAGGTTCGAGTCCTCCCTCTGGCATGGGTGTGTGTGTTGTTCTTAGGATAAGTTAGTTGAAGCAGTGTGTAAGTGTAGGGACCGATGACCACAGCAGTTTGGTCCCTTAGGAATTTACACACTTTTGAACATTTTGAACAGACACACTTGTCGGTAATTCCGCGACGTCATTAGTATTCTGTGAACCTGTCTAATAATTCCGTCCTGATTCTGAACGGCACTTCCTCCCTCTTCTAATCCAACAAGACTAACTTCTAACTCTTTCATTTGGCTAAGCATTTATTCCGCCGAATTATACTGCCCGGCTGTTGGCTTTAATTGCGTAAATCAGACGCTCGGTTACTACAGTGCGCCAGTTGCGCTTGCTCCCGACACCACTGTCTACGGTTAGTCTGATTGTCACTAAGAAAGGCAATAATTTGAGATAGTTCTAAAAGAGCTGAAAAAAAAATAGCCGAATAAAACTCACCGACGCTGTCAGGAGCGATGTTCACTGGGTTTCAAGTGCAAAATGTAAACATGCCGCTAATTCTTTTTCCTTTACACGGCCACATATTTTTAACACAAATTCGAGTCGCTTGAAGTGAAGCAGAGCTATTTCAGGACACGCCCTAGCCTCCGTACTATAATAATCTTCACCTGAAGCAGTACAATAATCAGTACAATTACTTAGAAAAGAAAAAAAGTAAATAAGGATATTCAGGCAAAAAGTTTCTTCATGACCAGAGCACAATCACGCTTTTCTACTAGCTGAAATGTGATAGTTACGGCCCCTTAATTCAGCCATGTAGGGAAACAGGGAAGGGCTGTACCAGTGGAGATTTTATACACATCATACGCTGTTAGAACACAAATTCATTTCATACTGTTTCAATCACATAGCGGCCAAGATCGGAATCGTCTTGATTACCAATGATAGAATATGATTTATACTTGACTGATTAAAAAATTATAACAATGAAAAACTGTTCAACACCAGTAGTTAGGCAAGATAATCTTTAGCCCAGAAATACACACCAATTAAAGATTTTACAAATTTTCCTGTGACAATAGAATAGTTACGTTACAACAGATTAACGTATATGACGGTATCCCAACACACATCAAAATCTTCTTAAGGTGGAGGCCACAAGTTAACGGATACAAATTCAGAATTATTCCAAGTATAAACTTAACGTGAACAGGATCATCAAGTAGTGAGGCTGCGATTGGAGGAAACAGCGCAGAAGATAGACAGCGGCAAAAGCTGCTGAGTGCATGCTCCCCAAATGACGTAAACACTCCACTACACTAGCCTACGGACTGTGAGTAAGCGGGGACTGATATAGGGTAACACATACAAGTAACGGAGAACAAAAGATTATTAATGACAGTACCCAGCAGCACAAATAATTTCATTTAGAATTCAACACACAGCCTTGCATCAAATAAATATCTCTTATGGTAGAATTAGTTAATCTAAGCTCTTATCGAAAACCATGACAACCAAAAGATTTAAGAACCACCTACGAAAATTCTAAAAAAATAATTTCAGCAACAAAATAGTAATATTAGAAACCTTTTTTGTTATTAGCAAACCATTGGAGTAGTCACATGGACACTCGTTGACATTCAAAGCTCAACTGTACACACATTAGTCCATATTGGTTCGGAGAGAACAAACGCGTCCTGAAACACACAAAAATTAATCTGAGCCACTTAAGTAGAAGAGACAGACTATATAATTTCTTAGACAGCATAGGCCTTTACCATTAGTTGCAAGGAAACCGTAACAATAAAAGCAAATTATAAATAGGCGAGTAAAATAGCAAATCCGACACACTCTGACATGAACAATTAAACATGCTTGGTAACTGGTCACACTAAACACATCACTGCTCCTATAATTGAAAACTACCTTAAGAATCAGAAGAGTTAATGGTAGGCCGAAAATAACAGGTAACACGTACACTAATGCACACTGCTAACTTTCCAAATAAGCTTTCTTCTGCAATACGACGGTTTACACTGTTGAGACGTTCACAAGCAACACAGATACATGAGGTTAACACACAAAACAAATTATAATAAGACATCAGCTAATAAATCAGTCTAAAACCTCTACCAGATCTTGGAGTAAAAAAAAATGGTTCAAATGGTTCTGAGCACTATGGGACTTATCAGCTGAGGTCATCAGTACCCTAGAACTTAGAACTACTTCATCCTACCTAACCTAATGACATCACACACATCCATGCCCGAGGCAGGATTCGAACCTGCGGTCGTAGCGGTCGCGCGTTTCCAGACTGAAGCGCCTAGAACCGCTCGGCCACTCTGGCCGTCTCTTGGAGTCACATTGTCCTTCGAATACTGTGGAGACATGGCTGTCTGTACCCAACAAACAGAAGTAAGACAGACAAAAATGACAGTGAACACTTCCCTGACAGCTCTGTGTCCTTCTGATAAACCACAGCAGATGCTACGTCGGAACTCAATAGCTTACATGGGGTAACGAACCCGAAATTGGTCGCCCGCCAACAGCTAACACCACAGCGAAGAGGCCCCAGGAAAGATAATTACAGCTTCGTTCCTCAGCTTGTACTCCCACCAAACCGGCCACTACGGCCAAACGCGAGACACCAGATGGTGCTGCGCTCCATAGGCAGCATGTTAGTCAAAGATTATTAGAACAGTGATACGGATGCATTGCGAGAAAACTGCCCCGGCTCAAGAACATAGGTAAAATTATAAATAAAGAGATTTCAATTAATTGAAGTTGTAATGTACGTCTCTTACTTTTTCTCCAGGCCCTGAAAAATATTCAAGCAGACCAGGTAACTGCGGCATTTAGTAAGGCTTGCTAAGCAGTGTTATACATTCGATTAGCTCACAGCGGCGACAGCAAGATGGAGGTTAGAAGCCAGCCTCCAGTTCTGTACCATTTTATGACAAGGTACTGGCTTGTCGTCGAGAAGACCATGAGGCAGTTTTGGTAGGAATGCGGGATACTTTTGGTGCGATACTTCGTATTTAGATTAAGTCCTAGGATTAGCGACCATACGACGAGTGAAGAAATTACCTCATCCAACTGGACTACGCCAGTACAGATATATCCGGGTCCGGGACTTTAGTAAAACTTTCAGCACCTCCCCCTCCCGGATGATGAACTTCGTCGTGACATATACCCTTCCTTCCAACTAGGACGTGGCCTTGTTCGCCCCCTCTCCATAGCCCCCTTTTTTCGACTCCTCTCCTTCTCCCTAGAGCATATTTTACTTCTCCCCCCCTGAGCCCCTGCCCCATTCCTTGTCTCTTTCCCTCTTATGTCCCTCCTTACCTGGCCCTCTCTGGTGCGCCCCCCACCTATCTCCCCCCTCTCTTCCCCTCCCTCCCTTTTTCCCTTCTCCCTCATCTCCTTGCGCCTGGCAGATCCTCCGTTTTGATCATCGTACCACGTCAGTGTTGTGTTTAGTGCTGTTTCTCCTGTGCGTCGGGAGATGTCATTTTAATTGTGTGCTGGACATGTACTTAGTGTTACTGTCAGTGCTTGTTATGTGCTACGCCATCCATTGATACTTTTATGCTCCGGTCATACTGCGCCTTGTTTCTTTTAATTGTCCCAGTGTGTGGTTTTTTGTGTGTGCTACTTTCTTACGGTTTTTATCTCCATTTTACAGTCGCCCCCTTTTTTGTCAATTGTCTTCCATGATGTTACCCCTTTTTGTATCTACACTCCTGGAAATGGAAAAAAGAACACATTGACACCGGTGTGTCAGACCCACCATACTTGCTCCGGACACTGCGAGAGGGCTGTACAAGCAATGATGCACGCCAAGACCGTAGGATCCTACGCAGTGCCGTAGGGGACCGCACCGCCACTTCCCAGCAAATTAGGGACACTGTTGCTCCTGGGGTATCGGCGAGGACCATTCGCAACCGTCTCCATGAAGCTGGGCTACGGTCCCGCACACCGTTAGGCCGTCTTCCGCTCACGCCCCAACATCGTGCAGCCCGCCTTCAATGGTGTCGCGACAGGCGTGAATGGAGGGACGAATGGAGACGTGTCGTCTTCAGCGATGAGAGTCGCTTCTGCCTTGGTGCCAATTATGGTCGTATGCGTGTTTGGCGCCGTGCAGGTGAGCGCCACAATCAGGACTGCATACGACCGAGGCACACAGGGCCAACACCCGGCATCATGGTGTGGGGAGCGATCTCCTACACTGGCCGTACACCACTGGTGATCGTCGAGGGGACACTGAATAGTGCACGGTACATCCAAACCGTCATCGAACCCATCGTTCTACCATTCCTAGACCGGCAAGGGAACTTGCTGTTCCAACAGGACAATGCACGTCCGCATGTATCCCGTGCCACCCAACGTGCTCTAGAAGGTGTAAGTCAACTACCCTGGCCAGCAAGATCTCCGGATCTGTCCCCCATTGAGCATGTTTGGGACTGGATGAAGCGTCGTCTCACGCGGTCTGCACGTCCAGCACGAACGCTGGTCCAACTGATGCGCCAGGTGGAAATGGCATGGCAAGCCGTTCCACAGGACTACATCCAGCATCTCTACGATCGTCTCCATGGGAGAATAGCAGCCTGCATTGCTGCGAAAGGTGGATATACACTGTACTAGTGCCGACATTGTGCATGCTCTGTTGCCTGTGTGTATGTGCCTGTGGTTCTGTCAGTGTGATCATGTGATGTATCTGACCCCAGGAATGTGTCAATAAAGTTTCCCCTTCCTGGGACAATGAATTCACGGTGTTCTTATTTCAATTTCCAGGAGTGTATGTTCACCATGTTTTCTCCTTTGTTATTTTATAAGTGTCTTCTATTATTTGTTCTACGTCTTTCGGCTGAAGAGCAGTGCATATGCTGCTGCCAGCCCGCCCCGATAGGGTATTGAAATACAATAAAGGAAAAAAAAATAGTAAAACTGTAGGTCGGACTATCATTGACATGCAAGGAGAACAGTAGTATGTATCTTGTAATCGTAGAACGTCTTAGGTCGCGTTCTACAACATTTAGGTGGTCAACTAAAACCGTGACAGTGCCAGAGTCTCGTGGGAACGGATTGACGCGAAAAGCAGTGGGAGGGGCAAGGCGCCACAGCGGAATGCGTCTCTAGAGCGGCAGACGTCGCCACCGTAATGAAGCAGTAGCGTGTCGACAACGGCGCCGATGAGTCGGGAGGGGTGGTTTAGAAGGGCGGTGGGCGCGGTGGTGTGGGGGGAGACGGGTGGGAAAGGCAGGGCGAGGAGTGAGTGTGGGGGCACGGGCCATTCTCGGCGAAGCAGGAACGCCGGTTTCCGCTGACGCAGCCGTATAAAAACGTTGCGCCTATTGGGGAGTATTGGATTTCGTCGACCTCCGCTGCGATCATCTGAGAACGTGTTGCAATACTCCGCTCGTGCTGGCTGATCTTCAGCGCTCGCGCCGCTGCGCCGTTCTTTCGGCACTGCGTCCGAGCTCAAATCTTTATTTGATTTTATGCGCAGTAGGGCCAACAAATGCTACATTATCGCTCAGTATTACCAGGATTCTTTGTTAGGGTTGAGAGAGCTTACGGCTCAAATCAAACAATCACAGCGCAGTACTTTCTTCTTTCTGATTCGAGTTACGTACATAGCTACGGACATTGTTACTACAAAACGCAGAAGTGTTCCCCAATCACTTTACGGCACTTATCTCGTCTCCGTGCTTAGTGATTTAGATTTGAATAAATCACCAATACATAATCACTATAAAGGGTATTTATAAATAGGTGTCTATAAATGTTGGGATTTGTTCCAGCCCACAAAACAAAATGTTCATATTGAAACTTCTTTATTTAAGTGAGTGTGTCTATACTTAAATTGCAGAGTGACTGAGAAGATGAAACTTCTACGTTATTTACTCCTGAAACAGCTGAGTAAAACTGAACGTACTGAGCCTACTTTCTCTTTACTTTTTATTATCATGTCAACACTGACCCAAGATACTCTAGCGCAACGCAATCTGACTGCTCAGAAAAATTATAACCTGACTTCAAATAATTAATTTAAAAGAATGGCCCTGGCTAAAAGGAAATCTTAACAATATCCTATACATTTCATTAAGCACTTATCCCACAAAAATCTTCATTACGCGAACTACTGCAATACAGCAAGCGTCAGTATTGCCAGCTAAATAAAAGATTATGTCTACTAAAGCCACTAACTACTATTAGGTATGTGGTTAGCAAAGGAAAGATTTTGTCGCAAACCAAATAATGTATTTTTTACCTTAATAATGAGACATCCAGCTCAAACACGAATATAAATCGTCATAGACATCTAGTACGAAGGTATATAATCATGAATAATATTGAACCTCCAGGTCGAACTGTACAGATCTTTAGCCTAATCTAATACTTCAGACCTCTACCCTCCATCAATGCTAACTTCTCACGTCTGACATCCATCACTGCTGGCTATTCACCTCCAACTGCCCAACAGTACTTCCATCATTGCTGGCGAACAACTTACAACGGCCCAACACTAAAGGCGATTAACTTCGAACAACGAGTCCGACCAGTCTCCAAGTCTCTTACAACGAAAGCGCAGTCAGAGATCCAACGCAAAGCGCTTCACAGCGCAGCCAACACAGAAGCAACACACTTACAGTATGAAACATGAGTCAGAAAATCCTTCGTTTTTCATCATATTTTTCATTTGAATTTCATATTTTTGCAATTGTCATAGTGTCGAGATAATTAAAGATAATAGGTCACCCACTGCGTTGTACTTCTAGGACATTTACAGAACATTTGAAATGGGATTTCGTGTTTATTCCACATCAGTATTTTCATCACATCTCCTACTATTATGTTCTTTGCAGTTATTAGATTCTAAACTTCATCTTGTCTCTCTTCAGTGCTTGTAGTACGTGGTGGAGTATGTGACGTAACACGGCAGACAAAGTAGCCTGTAACTATTGGAGATCAAGCTCAACCGTACACACATTAGTCCATAGCGGTTCGGAGAGAAAAAACGTTCTGAAAAGCACTACAGTTAATCTGAGCCACTTAAGTGGAACAGACACATTACATAATTTCATAGACAGCATAGGCCTTCAGCATTAGTGTCAAGGAAACCAGAACAACCAAAGCAAATTATAAATAGGCGAGTAAAATAGCAAAACCGACGCACTCTGACATGAACAATTAAACATCCATGGTAACCGGCCATACTAAACATTTCAATGCATGACCAATCGTTTACCTTAAGAATCAGAAGAGTTAATGGGAGACGGACAAGAACAAAACTATGTGTCTCGTACGAAACTAGTGTTTTATTTTTAGTTCTCTTCTACTTGGCAGCGGCACGTGTTATCCCAGAGTCGCAACACAACACATTTGCACATAAATTCACTTGATAAAGATTTCAACCTCCTGAAACGCGTAATTGGTAACAGTAAACCACTTTTTTCAATTGAAATGATCAGGCAGTTTTATTGGTTTGAGGACAATTAAGCGACACAACATGAATCTCATAAAATATATGGTGAAATCTACTGGAATGACTCCACTGCAGGTTTCAGTGTTGGATTCATGCTACATTCAGATCCAGGTATTCTACAATCGAATAGGTGATAATTCAGTAAATAGTTTTAAACCAGATTAATGCAAAATCAACTTCATTCTTTTAAGATATAGCGAATGGAGTAGTTCACAAAACAGATGAAATGACGCATTTTCCCAGACGAAGTAGTCCACTTACTCTTTGATCACCTTAGGCACTTTCATCTCACACGTTAAGTCCTACTTTGTGGCCTGGGCACTTCGACATGTATTATCTCTGAATCGTCAGGGCCTCGCTGTGTCATGGTTGCCTTAAGCTCGTATTTCCTGTGTCTGTTCTTATACGTTAGAACTTACACATATTGTGTGGTTTCCTCGCTCCGTCAACATCGTGCGGCGTGCCCAGACAAGACGTCCATTCGGCTGCCAAGTACCAATCACAGAACTTATGAATCGAATTCACTTATTTTCTTCCGATTGGTCCTGCCATCTCGCGGAATTCTCATTTTAATGACTTGGAATTTTAAGTAGGCGAACTTGGTAATTATCTACTCTCTTGTGTGACTGGGTGAATCTGCTTTTGACTCATTTTTGCTGTGTAAATGTTGGACTCAGCTCTGCTGCTCCTGCTGCTGGTTTGGTAAAAGTTTTAGTCCTTGATTTTTAATACTCCAGAAACGAACAGCTGAAGCTTTCTTAACGTTGTTTTCATTTAGGCATTGTCATGCGAACCCAAGAAGCAGCTCGCTTTGTTACCTGCAAACCTCTACACGAATTTTAAATTAAATTGCCACGCCAGGTTTTCTGTATGTATGTCTGTATCAGGAGCTACTGTAGAGACTTTGATACAGTTGTCTCTGACAGACAGACTCAGTAACTGGTACGTAAGTCAGGCCGTCCGGTTGTAGGTACTACCCATGTGACGAAACGTGACTAGTGCCCATGTAACAGATGTACTTCAGGTATTAAGTGGTGTCCTTTCCAACAATTTACTATGCACCTAGTACGTTCTGGTATCCATAATACAAAGCCTATTATCGTAATTCATCATTCTGTGTGCATGGCGCTGGGTTTATTTTCGAATACTTTGTTTTGTATAATTAAATCAATGTTCCTTTCGGGGTAGCACCTTGCGTGACTTGTGATGCAAGCACAACGAAACAGGCGCAGTTGCTCGGGTTAAATGAATGAGACAAGGTTTATTGTGTATCGTAATTATGCGCAGAGGAGATAAATCTAGCGAAATGCTAACAAATAAGTTGCTCAGGGCAGATTATCGTAAGTACATGGGAAGTTTGTAGCACATAGAATATCCATGTATATGTTTCAAATTTTCACAGTTACCTTCTGTAAGTTAAATCTCCTATACACAATAGAAAAGTGGTATCATGGGGAAGGAACTGTGCCGTGGCTGCAAGGAAAGTCGTGCTTTATACAGGGTTGTTAGAAAAAGTCCGAAAAGCTTGAAAGGGTGTTGAGGGGAAGGTAGTGCTGAGAAACAATTCATAAGAAGAAACTCCACACGTTGCGCCGTTTCCGAGATAATTAGCGTTTAAGTTCGCCCTTTAGGCCGTTGCGCGTGGAAATTCAAGCGGTGCGCCATATACAATTAGTGTCCGTTGTTTTCGTAGTGTCGATGATATCTCACGAGGTCGATCCTTACTTTCTCCCCATGTTCCATTTTTGTATCGCTCTCTTGTTCGGTTTCGGGAATCGAAACGAGGAACACGTTTGACGACACCTTCTCTGACGTGCCGCTTTAAATTTCACGCCGAACGCCTTGATCGGCAACGTTCAATGCTAATTAACTCTGAAACAGCACAACATTGATGTGGGCACATAATCGTGATAGCTACACACGGAAAATCAAACTCTGTCGAAGTTCAATATGGCATTGCCATAAACTTGCATGACATGCCATTTTGAACGCACAACTATTAAGAGTACAACTTCATCTTGAATGCTTGACTGTGACCTAAGGTGCCCAGTAGTGCTGAATAATTTACTGCAGCCGGACAGCCGGTATGGAAATGATCACGCTTTTATATGAAGTTTTCGGGGCAATAGTGCTCGAATACAAGAAATCAATAAATTTGTTTATCTTGAAAAGTTATGTAAACCTAACAGAATAATAAATAAATTGAGTTATTAAGATTATGAATATTTTGTGTCTTATCGATACATAGAATATACAAGAATTATACAAAAGGCCTTGGAAAGTAGGCAGAATGGGAAAAAGGAATACCTAAAGTAGACGAAATTGCGTTTCACAGATTGACGATAGTCAGCATTCAGCATTACTGTGCAGAATAAATGTTGCAACAGCGCGAAATAGAGTTAATTCCAGCTATAACAATCAGATCTAGATTATTATTAAGAACTGTGGTGGCTTCAATCCATCGAAGGATCCGCGGCGCATATAAGCAGTCGGTGGGTAGACTATGTCTTGAAGTAAACAATAGCTGTCAGGTGAAAGCCGAGAATAGTGCCCCCCTTCTCCGTTTACCCCTGATTCAGATCAAACAACCTTTCTTGTAAGTTACATCAATAAAAAGATGAAGTATATCCAATGCTGATGGTCGTAGATTGGCGTTGTTACTAAAGGTAAGGTGTCCTGAGAATGAAAGAGTTTGAAAGCTTTTTCGGATATTAACACATTTATATTAACCCAAACTTTTAAAAAAAAATTGTATATCAACCGAGAACACGTCACTGTCTATCATGTTCCAAGTCTGAAAGGAAAAGTTGCCGATAATGATCTTCATTTTATCACTTCGCTGAGACGAAATACACGGAAACTCGAAAAAAAAAGTTTGCGTTAGCTGTTTGTAGAAATTTTTATTGGAACCTGCAAGTTAAAAGGGAAAAAATTTTAAGAAATAGTGCTTCATTAATCGAATCGGTGCACGAGTCATGTGAAAAGGCTATCTTTTGGAGATATGATGAAGTAGATTTATCGTCATTTAGCTACACCTTTACATCAGTCTGACGCTATTGATCCCCGAGAACCATTTCCTCCCTCCCTTCCTTTGTCCTTCCCCACTCCCCACCTGGTGTCACCTATGCTTCGCGTCCCCCACCCCCCAGGACTACTCTGTCTTTGTCAATCAGGTCCGTGTCTAATGGCTCGGTGGGCATAATGTCCTACTCGTAATGCTGGGATTACAGGTTAATCTCAGGCTTATCAGACAGGTAACGTAAGTGATTACCAGACTGTAGCAACAATCACTGCTGGAGCTTCCGCTTGACAGTGATGTTCGAAAGAGCGAATCTTCATTTTGCTGTGACCTAGGGTCTACATTTATTAACTAAGATAAATTTCTTGTTAATGAATAATCTTTAATGTGCGCATGCCACAGTTACATTTCTCTCAGATAACTTTAAGGTATCACAAACATACAGGAATATTTCAACATAATTTATTCTCTACTCTATTTGTTTGCCAGCCGTCTTAAATCTCTGTTGACAAGTCTAAAGACAATAATTAAAAAGTTGGTCTGAACTTTACGCATTACATGTTTTGTTAACAAATTTTCACAGCAATTGGAGGAGGAGAAGAGAAGGAGGAGATTAGTGTTTAACGTCCCGTCGACAACGAGGTCATTAGAGACGGAGCGCAAGCTCGGGTGAGGGAAGGATGGGGAAGGATATCGGCCGTGCCCTTTCAAAGGAACCATCCCGGCATTTGCCTGAAGCGATTTAGGGAAATCATGGAAAATCTAAATCAGGATGGCCGAAGACGGGATTGAACCGTCGTCCTCCCGAATGCGAGTCCAGTGTGCTAACCACTGCGCCACCTCGCTCGGTCACAGCAATTGGCATCGTTTCGTACATCTACATCAGTACTTTACACTTCACACTTAAGTATTTGGGACAGAGTGCTCAACATATCACCTTCGTACTATTTCCATGAGACGGTGCAGTTGATAAGGCACTGAATTCGTATTTCGAAGGATTGGGTTCGCTTTGTCCGGCCATCCTGATATCATTTTTCTGTGGTTTTCCTTGATCACTTCAAGCGAATGCTACCATTGTTCCTTTATAGAGGCCACGGCCTACGACCTGTTCTGTTCGTATAGACCATACTTAAGTAGGATGTTATGTATTTACATTTTGAGCAATTGGTTTTTACTGTATTACCGTGACAAACAGGTTACTGTGAGATGATCCTTGGATGAAATAAATAAATAAATACACCCTTGACATCTCATTCGTCTCCCTTTGTACGCCTCCAAGACACATCGCAGGTTTTCAGGGCACCGAAGGACTGGTTTGCTAACAATATTCTGCCTGTTCAGCGTGTTTCGCTTACATAGATAGCCCTATGGAGAAGACGTCGTAATGCTTCGTCCGGCTATTGGCGTGGAGATGGGCTTTCCTAAACGTCATTCGGCTCGCCTTTAGCCGTCCCCAAACCCCTGAAGTGCCGGCAGGCTTGTGACTATCGGCCTACGTCGTTGTCTATGCTCACGCTTCATTGCGTGTTTCACTTAACGTACCAAGGCATAGAATTTAGTTTGCATTTCATTACAGTACACTTAAGGAAAGCTCCAGAATACCCATGTCTTACGGAGGAACAGCTGTCTCATTTAAATGACGTGGCCATACCATTATTATTTACAGACTGATCAGGAGAGTGTTACGGCACACTCACTTTAGAAAACTACCATGCACTTTCTATGAGAAAAAGACTTTGTTTTTCTACCTTAGTACACACTACGTGATATCTGGGTGTGTCAGGATGAATAAAGAAATGAAACGAACACTCACATGTAAAAAAAAGTGCGGGAACCGAAGGCTGGTAGAAATATCACACAGCCCCGCGGAGTCACCGCGCGCTTAAAGGCGCCATGTCACGAATTGCGTTGCCCCTCCCGCCGGAATTTCGAGTGCTTCTTCGGACATGGATGAGTGTGGTGTTCTTAGCATAAGTTAGTGTAAGTTAGTTGAAGTAGTGTGTAAGCCTAGGGCCCGATGGCCTCAGCAGTTTGGAATTCACACACACAATTGTCACAGAAATAGGAAGATATTTATATGGTACCTACAACAAAAGGTTGTTTTACATAAGTGCATTTTTTGAGGGATCACTCTCTCGCTGAATTGCTTAAATAACATCATAGTCCCCATTGACCATATTGTTTATTACAATATCCTGTATCAGACATTGTTGTGTTGTAATTACGTAAACGATTATATTGGCATCTACATTTATCTCACCCGTGTTGTTTACGGCCTATATTTCTTATTCTTTTAAGGCTATGTAATAGTAACAATTACATTGTTATCTTACAGGTGTATTGGTGAAGAAGACTGGAGGAAACGGCGTAGTCGAACACAGTTGTGAGACTAAGGTAAGTTCTTGCTTCAAATACGAAACTGTATTCGTGAAAACTGACTGTTGCTCTGTTCTTCATCAGGGGCCTCCATATTCGTCCAAATATAGCTCATGTGGTGCAACGATGAAACATTTTCGTGTAAACTGAAAGAGAAACATTCATCTTCATATTGCCTATCTGTTTATTTTTATTTATTTTTACTATTCTCAGTACGCTGAAATACACATCACTTGTGATTGTGAGTAGGAACACAGTTGCGAGCATCAGTACTGCTGCTATGCTGTGTTCGCATCGACCCTCTGTCCATAATTATGTTGTATAAATGGAGATGATGTTTTAACTACTGAAGACGCCTTTGGCACGATTGTTTTATGTATCTCCACTGCAGGATGTGATTTTAGTGTATTTTACTTCTGATGAAGGTCTATTTAGATATACAGAAACCGTGGTCAAGGATTTAAATAAATCTTTATCCTGCAACTCTTTGGCTGTTATCATTTACCGTGAAGCTTCAAAACATACATATTTATAATGTCATGTCATGAGTGACTAAATAAAAAATCGCCAATAGTTCGTCTCATCGCGTTGGCATCAGCTTTTAGAACATTCTGGAACTTCTAGCAGAGGAACCACGACCCAGGACATATCCACTAACAGTTCCCTATTTTAGAGAAGATGTCCCTTAGAGGATCTGAAACCATGTTTGTACTAATGAATTACGAAAACGCATCGTATGGAATGAAAATAAAAGAAATATTTTGACGAACAAGGCAAGAGTAACTCTTTAGTATCTGCTAATGGAGCTACAAATGAAACAATACATTCAGTAGTACCAGTAATGAACAATACTTTGAGTGGTACCAGTAATAAGCTTTTACGGTAACAATATTCTTCAAAGAACGTGTAACTATATTTGCATCCTTTCACTGAAAAGTATAGTTAATTTGGAAAAGATTTTACAGTAACAACAATCCACCATCGACATAAATGATTATGGTTTTATCAGTAGTGGATATGGGATATTAGCTGTAACAGTCAATGTTAAAATGTTGGCTCGACCACCTATTTACAGCGTAAAGGTCACTAATTTACGAATATCGAAGGTCAAACCATTATCTTCTTATTTGCTGTAAAAGAACCTCTAAAAGCAGCTAATGTACACCATTTTTGATGATGAAGGCTTGACCTTTGACACGTATAAATACTAGTGTGTTTTACTCTGATAACAGAAGACCGAGCAGGCATTTAAACGTTGAAAAATAATTATTCATCACTTTAAACAGTAACGTAAAACCCTCTTACAACTGCAAAATGTACTCAACTAAATTGATATTCTAAATATTACTGTTACTAAGTAGAATAACGCTGTTTTTCTTCAATAGCTTTCTATCACGATTTCTGCCTAAGACGATACAAATATCTTGATACGTGAAGCAGACCACTCGTATGTACTAAGCATTTGCCCACCTGAACAACTACCCAGTTACTTCGGCCTTCAGAAAAGCGACACAGAACACGTCCTGTGTTTCGGAAATGAGCTATCGTGTAAATTTGCTTCAATACCATTAGTACTTCAGAACTTCTTTTATGTGGCAGTCACTTATCAGGCAATTCATGAGACAAAGGGACGTGACCGATGACACTACGTAATGCTTTCCCTCAGAAAATCCATCTGCGAAATAATGTCATCTATAGCGTCTCACGCATACTCAAGAATCACTGTAAGAGAAATATTGGTGGAACGAACCTGAAATAATTATTCAACAAAAGCACAAATCTGTTGATGATTTTCATTATATTAGATACCGTACACACATAATTTTCGTTTATGATTATGCAATAGTTCCACCAATAAGCAACGGAAGCAGCAATTAACATGAATATGGAGTATCTGCTATTGGGACAACAATGGTTCTGGAACCACTGAATTTTCGCGAAGGATTTCATCAGTTTGAGACACATACTTTCCGTGTATGTTTTGGGAGAGTCAACGGGACTTCATGGTTGTATCATATTTTAATATTGAGAATTTTTACTAGATACAAACCTATCTTATTAGTGACATCTTGGGAAAATTGGTTAGGTTAGGGTAGGTTACTACTTACATTGCGAATGAGATCTTAAGGTGAGACAAAATACTCAAATTGTTTCCTTTGACTCTCTTATTTTCGTAATCTTTTCGGCGTTCACTAATGATGAGCTCCTCTGTTTGTTTAGTACCCTGAAGCATTAGTACTGATTTTTAGCAAGCGGTTCTCGAGTCACTGATCTGTGTAGATGTAAATACCTAAGGCCAGAGACCAAATTCAGATCCATATGTAGTAGCTTGTAGCTGATGTTTCAAAGGTTATGACTTGTACTTAAATGATAAGTCCATTGCTTTTCATTAATTGGTAGAGTTTAATGAGTACAGTATGAAAAGACCGGTTCATAGGATACATCCTGAAGCGTAAAACAACACTTACACTGGTTGTGGCAGAAAGTGTAAAGTGTAAAAATCATAGTGGGACACCAGGATTTGACTGCAGTGAACAGATTTATGTCGACAAAGCACACAGCAGTTACGAAGAGGTACAGAGGCTTCAAAGATGGACTACAATGCAAAGTTGTATCAAACCAATGTTTGAACGGAAGACCCCAACCAAAGACATTTTTTGAAGGTCAGTATTTTATCTAACACTGTTGATAGGTATTTTATAATACTGTTCATGGTAAATATTATTGTTAAATCTTATCTTTGTTTCACGTGTTGTTTCCTTGCTGGTAAATAAAATGTCTTGAGGTTCTTAAGTGTTTATAGTTCTTTTTCCAGATTTTTATCCACCGACCACTTGTAGGAGGTGTTGCACAAGTTTGTTTGGTTTGATTTTGAAGTTTGAGCTGCTCCTGCATAACGCAGTAAAAACTAAAAACATTGATAGATGACAACAGGTCTGCTGTTGGCTGTCATTCATATAAGTGGAATAGATGACTGTGGAAAACTACACCCGCATCAAGAAAGCTTCCACTGACCTCAGAATGAATGTAGAAAGCTCTGTTTCTGATAAACGATGTGTGTATTTTATTTAGATATTTTGAACATTTGTGAGACTTCTTTGTGGGACACTATTGAAGGCCGTAATTCTTGTTACATCCCTATATTCACGAAGCTCATGGCGTATCGGGGAATTGCTGCGATAGATCATCGCGAACCCGGAACAGAGCTGAAACGTTCTACCAGCATTCTCGAGGTTTTACGGAGCTTCACCGTTGTGCATACTATATGTCTGTTATGTATTACTGATATCACATTTTGTGATCCACTATCCTGTTTATAGCATCTTCTTCTAATCAGAAGCCATTTTTGCACACTATCTACTGCAGTATCGTTATCTCTGCTTGGTCCTGCAAGTTTACAGCTTTCACGATGGCTGACTAATCGCTGCTTTTCCAGCAGAACATATAGCATTCTGCAGTAATGAACCATACTGATAGTTTGTGTGTTTCACATTTTTCTGACGTGAAAAAAATTTAAGTGTTATGTAAATCTTATTTTACGCACGCCAAATATACTGATCCCAGAATCGTTGCTCAGCGGACAAACTCTTTTGCATAATTATCATGTGCTCATTTATTTTACGCAACATTATATTTCCCAGGCATAGTTCGCGTTCATTTTCTCGAAACTACTTGAATCTCTGCTATAATTCGCCTGTGTGCATTATATCTCAATAAACGTCAGAAACAATTCGTTATATGATGCCTCTGATATTAAAAGTGCGTACAGTATTACTTTAGCAATACACTCCATAGCTAGATTTACATTAAGAGTAACGAAGTTGTAAGGAAGTTAGTGAAGCCAATGCCATGACCTTTGTCTGGTTCAGATGGTGGTTCAATAAACAGGATGTGAATGTTTTTGGAATTGGTTTTTACACTACCGTCTGCTTTGCTATAATAATTACATTCTAAATGTTAGAATGTATGTGTACATGACGCCTCTGCCGAAATGGCTGTTAGATAAATTCATGTCTTGTTTTATCCGAACTAGAGGGAAACATCCACACACGCACACACATATAGTACACATTGGCGCGACCAGTGATTCGCGCAAGTACACAAATAAGGGTCATCGAGCACATGACACAGTTCACCTGTAGCCCTTTCAGATTAAAAAAATGTGCACGGAGAATGTTAACGTGCAAGGGAAGTCCAGAACGAAATTATTTTAAAGCTATTGAGTATACTTACGGTACATCTATAGCGGAAAAGTGTCATCAGCGTTACTTCCTGGGATGATTTATTTGCTTTAGGAAAGACTTTCACATAGAGACAGAATGAAAAATAACATGTTTTTCGTTTCCCTTTTAGCTGTGGACCGTCGTTTGGCGGGCTGATAAACTGAAAATAGAGTTTTCAATATATTGAAAGTTTGCACAATTAGTAGGTTACATATCTTCCGACACAAATATCTTCTTTAAATTAATATGCGATTGAAAAATATTTCGAGCCGCAGCGGACGTGGTATTCATAAACAATTAGAAAAACGTGTGTTACGGCTATTATTATTTGTTCTTGTAATTCTTGAAGCCATTACACTGCTAACTGAAAATAAATACCCCTACAAAACTGAGGCAATCAAGGGATGAAAATCGTAAGCGCCACCCTGGATTTCAGTGTTACTGAAGTTACGAATGTTTCTCAAGAACTTTGAAAAATTTTGCTGGCAGAGTACTACAATATCACATCACATGCAAGACTACGTTTTACTTACAATTAATGTTATAGCTGACGTGTTGAGGCATAAGGTAATACTTAATCTGGTAAGAGACGGAATTTGGGAGAAGGGTGGGGATAGAAATTGTAGAGAGACACGTATTCTTAATCATAGTAAGCACCTTAAAGTCTATATATTTGTACGTCCCAACATTAACAACAACAGGAAAGTAATCGAATAATGTGTTCTACATGTTACAGAAGAGCTGTATTTCAGCGAAGAAATAGCATCATTACCAAGCAGAAATTGACAAGATATTTATTAACAGCAATAACGTCATCCAAAGAATGAGCTTCATGAAGGATATTCTTACGTTCCAGAGTGTCATTCTCCTCGCAGTATGAGTTCTGTGGCATCAAATTCAATATCGCAACAGACAGAAAGAGTTGGTCTCATGCTGAATTCCTAGAAGTAAAGATGATCCTCAGTTCACATCTAAGATTGTTAAGTGAAAATTTTTGTGAAACATTTCCTGCCATACGCCTTGATAATGCTCCGTTACGCTGTTTAAAACTAACCCCGTCATAATGGATAGTATTGTCTTTGTTATATGCTGCTCAAAATGTAAGAACATATTTCTTAAACAATAATAAAAAATGACCTAGTACTTAAGCCACCAGAAACTATATTACTGTAATGTTGTTCAAGTGCCTTACAGGAATAGAAGCCTTGAAATGTGCCTTTTCCTGTGGAAAATTTTGTTATTTGTCATGTTGTCAATTAGTATTTATGCAGGGTGACAATTATTGAACTTTATGAAAAAACTTAAACTAGTTAGAAACTACGGCGTGCACACACTTTATTCAACATGTACACGTCACTACAGATATTCGGGTCTAGGACATGACGTCTTCGATATGCCTGCCGTCTTTGGCGATGATGGGGCGCAGACGAATAGCGAAATTATGCATGGCTAGCTGAAGCGTCGGAACATCGATGCTGCCCATGACCTCCTGAATGGCTGATTCCTGCTCAGCAATGGTTTTGGTGTTATTGCTGTACACCTTGTCTTTAACATAGCCCCCCGAAAAGGAGTCGCATATGTTTAGGTCCGGAGAATATGTCTGCCAATCGAGGCCCGTGTCGGTGGCCTCTTTGCACTGCAGAGCCAGAACGTGGTAACCAGAGTGCTCTTCCAGGGCTTCACTGCTTCGTCTTCATGAACTACATCTTTTCGAAATCAGGGTCACTATGGATTATATCGGTGAAATCATTTTCCAGAAACGTACAGTTCGGTAGTCACCGTGCCATCAAGGAATATCGCATCGATTATTCCGTGACTGGACATTGTACACCGTTCAGTGACCCGTTGAGGGTGAAGAGACTTCTCCATAGCAAAATGCGGATTCTCGGACCCCCCCCCCCCCCGCCTCCCATCCCGCACCAACGCACGAATTTTGCTTATTGACTAACTCATCCAAATGAAAGTGAGCTTCGTCGCATGAAAGTCCAGTTCGTCAGTTCTGTGGACAATAGTGTTGGCGATACACAACCGCTGTTCCATGGCCCTAGGGCTTAATGGCTGATTTTGTGCGAGAAGAAATGCAAGTGTCCAACAACAATTTGTTGCAGTGTCTCCCGGTCGATTCCCACTTGTGGTGCAGCTCGCCTGATGGATTTCCTGCGGCTGGTTTGAAAACCAGCGCATGTCTTTTCAATGTTTTAAGGTGTTTTCGTCCTTTTTGGACGACCGACGTTGTCAACACTATCATCACAAACACTACCCAATCTTTCAAACTTGCGAATCAAATTTTTGATTGCTAGCACACTTGGGCCGGTTGTCTTCACCTTGAACTCGGTAGCAAACGACCTCTGAGCCGCAGTTGGGCTGTTACTGCTCGCATAGTAAGCCTTCACAAGCGCTATACGCTGAGTCACGCTGTAACATTTTCACGTGGAAATGGTCGACAACGACAACTGCGTGCGCATACGCATACCAATTCCCATCGTGCACCGCGGCCAACTCGACAGTTTTGACGTCCTAGAGCAAACCGTTTTTAAGTTATGAGAATTCTGTTTCATATAGTTCGATAATTGTCACCACGTATGACCAAATAAGCATTGTGATTTTCACTCGCTTTCTTCATTGACTGTTATAATCACCGAACTTCTTTGAACTTCTCTTCGTATTCATTACGATAGGTTATCATTAATTTTTATTTACCACTTAGAAAAAATAAAGTTAGGTAATGATTTCTTTATTTGTTTGCAGATATATACCGTCCTGCTAAACACTGAAATTCCGACGATACAGAACCCTAGCAGGCCACTAGAAGGTCTATCTCCACTTCATCTGTAGGCTGCGCAATTATTTCTGGTTCCTCGGGTAGATCGCTACAGTGGTATGGCACGAGGATTTTATTGTGAACTGAAACTACAGATATATACGTACGAACAGACAAATTATTAACTTCGTAAATTATTTCTTAGTAGATCATTAAAATTTTGTGTCTTCCTCTGGATACTGTCATTATTCCACAATCATAACGAAAACCTGACCGTCTCATTGTCTTCGTTGTACCTATGCACAACTCTAAATCTTTGTCTGTTGTATCATGTTTACGTGAAATTATCGGATATCGTGTGTACAGATTGACGCTTCATATAAGAAGGAGCTAAAAGGTTATCGTCTGTAATTGATGTGGCTTGGCTATAGGCTTACCCTAGGCAGCCTTTCCACAGTTAAGGGGTTAATCGGCATATCTGTCTCAGTGTCAAGCTGTCGCTCATCATACCTCTATGTGTACCGCTATTGATTTTGCCTCAGTTTCCTTTAATTTTTCAATATTTCACACCCCAATCACCTTCTCTTCCAAATTTGTCTTCTTGTCAATTACTATCACGACATTCTGTTCATGCACATCCTACATAGAAGGAATGTTATGCAGGGTGGGGCCAATAAAAGTGGCCTGCACGAGTGGATACGAATGGACGTGAATTTGTGGCAGCATTAACAGAGGTGGAAAATACCTAGAGTTACTTCCAGCAGGATGTAGCAACAGCCGGCTGAATCTTGGAGCACACCTGACAGAGTTGTTATGAGATGTCAGTCTGGTTGCGGTCATAGCTGACAAACCAGGTCACATGATCAGTCAGTGTGCTATCACTTTGTGTGGGGGTCCCGCAAGTTTAACCTGTATCACAACAGCCTTCATAATCTTCATGAAGTGCAGCACAACATTTAGGATGAGACTGCAGAAATTCCAGCAGTCCAGCTTCGATCCTCCTTCAGCAACTGGCTGACCAGACTCCCATTGCCAAGTGTTCAATGGTGGTCACTTTCAGCAAATGTTATAGTCAGGTTAGTTCCGTATATCCTTTTCTCTGCTATTGTTTCTTTGTATCCTGGATCTCTGTTCTGCAGACAACTTTTATTTGCACCGCCTGGCTCATTAGAAAGAGATTTACAACAATTTTAATAGTACTGAAATTGTTCTGCATTTTAAATCCTGCAGCTATGTTTGTCACATTTGTTATGCCATTGGTGTAACTCATTCGTATGAGCAGTCCGATGTTATTTTCTAAGAGTCTCTAAACTGGTTATACGGAAGAGGAAGCCATTAGACCCCAGTACCACAAGACAAAGTAACTAAGCAAATGCAGGCATGGTTCTCCGGATCCACAACGATCGTTGTAAATAATGTTCACCTAAAACAGCTCCTTTGTGTTTGACAGCTGCATCGACTGGCACTTTTACTGCCCAGATGTGTTGCCACAAAGGCACGTCTGATGAGTGAAATCGGTTATAGTAAATAAATTGTGTCCTACCTTTAAGAGGGGTAGGACGTCAAACGTGCCAACTTGGAGCAGGAGAGGCACCACAGGACATTTTAATTTCTCCTGTCTATACTTTTACAAATAAATTCATAAAACTTTGTCAGCATGACCAGGAAGGATTCAGAATTCACTCATAGTAGTAGAAGTTCGAAAACATAACGAAATAATTTTTTTACATCTGAAATTGGATCTTTTTTTCACTTACTAATGACAAAATTTGTTGCTATAGGCACACTTTACTTCATAAGTGATACTTTGATGAATTTTGCACAGTATACAAACTATATTTAAAGGTGTATGAAACTCTAGAATTTTCCAAATCTATTAAAAACTGTGGTAAAAAGTGAGATAATTAACTAGAAAAATTGTGTTTTTTCTAAACATGAACTTTAAAATATAGCAGCTCTTTCGTTTTTTCATAAATTAAATAAATTCTAGAGTTTCATACACCTGTAAGTATGGTATGTATGCTGTGCAAAAATCATGGAAGAATCTCTCCAACTTATGAAGAAAAGTGTAACTACAGAAACAAATGCAGCCATTAGTAAGTGAAAAAATGAAGAAATTTCACATATAAAAAAATTTTCGTGTTTTCGAAGTTCCACTGTAATGAGTGTGAATCCTGAATCCTTCGTGGTGATGCTGACAAAGTTTTATGAATTTATTTGTAAAAGTATAGACACTGGAAATTAAAATGTCCTGTGATGCCTTTCCTGCTCCAAGTCGGCCCGTTTGACGTCCTCCCCCCCCCCCCCCCCTTACAGTTTTCTTTGAGAATTAAATTCAAAACTAATGTGCAGATAGTTTGCTCTGTGTACATTGAATACCTGAACATGTTTTGTCGTCGTAAGTATCTGTTTTCTAGTCGTACAATGGCGGTAGGAGGAAGGTTTAATGTGGAAATAATGATTGAGGCAGCGAGGTGTCGATACGGAACGGTCGATATAAATCAGAGAAACGTAATCGATTCCCAGGCCGGGATCCACGTCCAGGCTTCGACCGAACTGTGCACTGGGAACACTTTGTCAGCGCGCACAAACATTTGTGTGGCAGATTGAGCCTGCTGTAACCACTGATGCGGCAAGCGGGAAAACAAATTTACGCTCGGAAGCGTGGTCGGCCGCAGACCATGGAAGGGGGGGGGGGGGGGGCCTTGGGGCTACAGCGGGCACTGGGGTCGCTGCGGGCGCGGCAGGCCCGTCTGCGCTGCCCACTGGCGGTAGGCATCACGCGCAACGCGAACTGTAAGGCTGGTGTGGCGTCAGCAAGCGAGTTAGAATAAATCAGATTAGATTACAAGGAGATTGTAGAGGATGTAGAATATTAAAGTGGTACAATATTACACAATACATCCTTTGTACGTAGAGGAGGAAAACTACCGGAGGCTACTGTATACTATCCTGAGTAAGCATAGAATACGGAAGTTTTAGTAAGTTTGGTCAGTTTAGGTCGTACCTGCATTAGCTTTATGTTAGGTGTGTTGCATACCTATCGGGCAATATCTCATACCGATCGCTTTCTTTATGCATGCCATCAACGACTTACTATATTCCCCTGAGAACAGTAAGTGATGAACCATCTGGAAATTGATTGACCATTATAAAGGGATAGGTAACTTACGGAACATTTCTGTTCTACATAGTTATCCTCCTGTCTGTTACTTAAGACCAAACAACATTTATAGCAACATTAAAAGGGTCAATGTTTAATTCTGGTTTTATCCGAAAATTATTGATCTGGAATGTGAAGCAGATGGATGTTCAGTAAAAATAAAAAAAAAACACAGCTTTATCATATAGCGCTAGAAAATGCCATTTCCTCAACAATCGGTTAAAAATTCAAAAATCTGCAAGAGAAACATAAAAATATATCAATTATCGCTTGAATACTTCGTGGAAATCATACAAAACATGTTTCTATTATTCATAAACAACTTTCGCATTTATCAGTTATAACAGAAAAGTCTTGCCTTTGATCATGATGAATGGAAAAGAATAGCAGTAATGTTAGTGCTCGTAAACTTCACTTGCATCAAAGGTACTTGCTTTGGTTACATAAAAGCGTAGATGTTAGGCGATCGGCTAATTTTTATTGTTTAAAAAATGCAATTTTTATTCTGTAGTGATATAAAGTGCAGAATGGACTGACACTGAATGGCGTGCGGTCCTATCTATGTGGAAACAAAGAGATGTCGTCAGCTTCCAGTTTCTCTTTTACGCATTCATGTTTTTTTGCCTACCAGTGTCAACAGTACTACCGCTAAACCTAAAGTTTACTATGTTAGTTATGTAGTGCACCAAAACCACCGAAACGTACTTCTGGTGGAGGACTGCGCTAATTATACATCTCTGGAACAGAGTGTGCCGGCCGCTGTGGCCGAGCAGTTTGAGACGCTTAAGTCCGGAACTCCGCTGCTGCTATGGTCGCAGGTTCGAATCCTGCCTCAGGCATGGATGTGTGTGGTGTCCTTAGGTTAGTTAGGTTTAAGTAGTTCTATGTCTAGGGGACTGATGACCTCAGATGTTAAGTTCAAAATGGTTCAAATGGCTCTGAGCACTATGGGACTTAACATCTATGGTCATCAGTCCCCTAGAACTTAGAACTACTTAAACCTAACTAACCTAAGGACATCCCACAACACCCAGTCATCACGAGGCAGAGAAAATCCCTGACCCCGCCGGGAATTGAACCCGGAAACCCGGGAGCGGGAAGCGAGAACGCTACCGCACGAGATGTTAAGTCCCATAGTGCTTAGCGCCATTTGAACAGAGTGTGCACTGCTTAGAAATATCCTGCGTGATTAAAAGTCAGTGCCGGACAGTGATTCGAGTCCATAACATTACCTCTGAACACAACATTACTACCGACTGAGCAATCGTGGCAGAACCCGCGACGCGCCCTCACGGCATAAAAGATCTCCAATTTCACTGTAGTGTGTAGGGTGTAAAGGGGATGATGCACCTCTAAAGTGAGTATAACAAAATATCATTTACAGTGTTCATTCGTACCATTAGGTGCTCCTCAATGCTAATAGCATTCTAGGCTTCACAGCGCTTGGTGTGGGAAGTGTGGCATGAATAGAATATGTCCCTATCCACCAACGACTTAAGCGAGGTATGCGGCCTCCGAGTTCCGCCTCACATCTGCATCCATAGTTTTGCAGCTGTATTATCGCCGGACGCTTAGTTGTATTGGTGTCCTGGAGCTTGCGTTTTCAGCGTTTGATCAAAAACGCAAGGCTCTCAGAGGCGATGTGTGCGTAATACAATTTTCTGGGTGACCGCAGTTACACAAAGAATGAACACAGTTCAATACCGCAAGTCCTTGAATAAAAACCCAGCACAGTTGTCTGACATGAGAAATCCAGCAGGAGACAATCACCAGGGTCAAAAACCAAACACACAAACAGATCCATTGCATTCGGGCATCTATTAGTAGACATTAATATGGGGTGTCCCCTTTGCCTTTATGTCACTTTCAAAAAAATGGTTCAAATGGCTCTGAGCACTGTGGGACTTAACTTCTGAGGTCTTCAGTCCCCTATAACTTAGAACTACTTAAACCTAACTAACAGAAGGACATCACACACATCCATGCCCGAGGCAGGATTCGAATCTGCGACCGTAGCGGTCACGCAGTTCCAGAACCGCACGACCACAGCAGCGTGCTGCATGCATCATGTTAATTACACTCGCAAATAATGCGATAGTTATAATCTTCTGAAGAGCATCTCAAATTGCCTGAAACCGGTTAAGAAATTAAGTTTCATTTATGCAACTGGTTGCTGATGATTTCGAGGTACAACTACAGTTGCTGTAGATGGATAAAATACTTAACCCAGGTTCCTGCGGTTCTAGGCGTTACAGTCCGGAACCGTGCGACCGCTACGGTCGCAGGTTCGAATCCTGCCTCGGGCATGGGTGTGTGTGATGTCCTTAGGTTAGTTAGGTTTAAGTAGTTCTAAGTTCTAGGGGACTGATGACCTCAGAAGATAAGTCCCATAGTGCTCAGAGCCATTTTGAACCAGGTTCCTGTACGACTCGGTGTCGTGGAAGTTGTTCGGGGTACCTTACGAGAACGAAGAGTGCAGCTATAGGAAACGTATGTCAGTAGCCAACAGCATCGAACTGAATTAGTGACAACGAATTTTACTCTCAGCGTTATAAACGTACGATAATTCTGTCTAATAATGCAATGGGCAGATGCGTCACCTACATTTTTCAACATTCTTTCTGACAAAATTGCCGCTAAATCTTTAGAAAAAGCAAAAGGCGTAACAGCAGGAGTAGACGGTAAAGCACCGTTCTTTACTCAAAGAACTACATGGAAGGTTCGGAGGTAAACATGTGAGTTCTGTCAAAATATGTTTGAAAGGAAATAAAGTGGAAGAAGTGCGATCGCGTAGGCCCTTAAGAAGTTTAAATGGAAACTGTGTGGAGGAAATAAAAAGCTTTTAAAATGTGAAACATTTGTCATCATCAAAATGAATACCGATAGAACAAGAAAGCCACTGGTGAAATGCTTTGTGGCATTATATGACAGGGAATCAAGGACAGTCAAGAAACCGAGAGAGAAAAAAATGCTTGCGTTGCAATGAATAATGTTGGGACAAACATGCTAAAATTAATGTATTGCTGGATTGAAAGATGAAGTAGTACTTCTAGCTCCAGTAGAGGCAAAAAAAAGTGGAACTGATGAAAGTGAGGGGAAATATATTGGTTGAAACATGTACGGCGAAGGAATTACCTACAGGATAAACACAACTTGGAATGCTGGATAACATTAAAAATGAATGAAGTTACCAGCAGTTTAAGTTAGATGCACAGGAAAGAGGAATGTCCAGAGTGTCCACTCGGTGGGTATCGTAACGATGATAGGCCCAAGCCAAGGAATGCTATAGCTTTTGCTTTCGTATGTCTGAATACGTGTATTATGCATGACTGGCATAAAACTGGGGCAGTTAATTACGTACTGTTATATTTCATTTTACATTTTAAGTAGGCTATACTTTCTAGTTATTATTATTATGTAGTATTCTGCGTAGTGGCAGGTCCATGTCTTCGTACGGAGAATTTCTGATTCTACTGTTCCCTGCCTTCAGCTTCTTCGTTCAGTCTGTTCTATCTCCTTCCATCTTTCACGTCGTCCAGATGTTGAATTTTTCTTCTTCCTCGTCCAGCGTTTCCTCTGAGTTTCCCTTCGATGACATCATGTATGAGTCTCTCGTGTTTAAGTACATGTGCAATGCAGTTGGCCTTTCTCTGAATCTCTGAAGAATTTTACGCAAAATACCTTTCTTCTCTGCTACTCTTCGCCGTACATCGTCATTTTTTATGCGATCTGTCCACTTGATCTTTTCCATTCTCCTCCAGCACCACATTTCAAAGCTCTCTAAGTATTTGTTCTCCTTCTTTCTCATGGTCCAAGTCTCTGCTCCATACAGTGCAATGCTCCAAATGTAGCACTTTATCAGTTTTTTCTTCAATGCCAAACTGTACTTGCTGGCCAAAAGAGTCCTCTTCATGTTGTAAGCAGCTTTGGCCATGGCGCTTCTTGCTCGGATTTCTAGTGCACTGAACGAAAATTATGCTAACGTCGAAAGGGTCTGGTAGCAAAATCATTTCGATAATATTAGGGCTTAAAGCACAAAAGAGGCCTTTTTGACTCTTATTATTGCCACCCGGTTTATCAGATACCCAATCCTATTCTTATCAACCCCTCCGCCCCCTTTTCTACTCCCAACTTGTTTTGCAACAACTTCGCACTTTCAAATACTGTACACCTGTATTACTCAGGATTCTGGTGGAGCATTTCATAACACGTTTGTGCCGTGCCTCGTGGACCAATGAAACAGTGAGCACGAACTCCGCTGAAGGATTACAACGACCCGTCCAGCAGTCTAAGCAGCACCACCGTGACAGTCGCCGCCCGTCAAGGCGTGCTCGGGTAAACACGTGTTGCGTCGCTCGTAATTAGAGGTCAGGTTGCCCGCCGGGCGGTCAAGTCGCGAGCGCCGGTTGCAGCCGCGGCCGCGAGACGCCGTAATTACGGGGGTGGCTTGCGGTGACCCGCGGAGCTCCGCCCCCACCGGCACCCGCCCCCGCCGCTCACGCCTGCCGTCACCTCACACGCACGCACGCACACACCGCTGCGCGCTGCCCGCAGGTCCGCGTCGCCCAGGCGACGACACGTAGCCAGGCGTCACAGGTGGCCGCAGAACACAGCGCAGACTCAGCCGTCCGGCCGTGACGACACCAGCTCCATTTGAACTCTGCAAGGCTTGCGGATCACGGTCGTAGCTTTTCTCCACAGGCTGTTTCACAGTTCGTATTACAAGCCTCCAGGAGTTGTACGGAACACTTACTAGATAACGTTTTTAAAAGGAACCCAAGTTGGGAAGCGTATCGTTTGTATACACACTCATGAGTATAAACATTATGAGCACTGTCCACAGTGAGGCTGGATGCCGCCTGGTGGCACAGAAATGAAAATACGTAAGCGCAGAAGACAGTTAGGGACCACCATAACGAAGATACGGTTTGCAAATTGGGATATCCACGGAGATAAGGGACTATGTCAAAGGACAGATTATTACTACGCTAAGACTGTGAACGAGTATCTCGAAAACGGCGAGCACCTACCGACATGAAGTAGACGAATAGTGAACAATACGGCAAGAAAAAAGGAATAAAAGTGAGATTGAGTTAATACTTTCATCCTTCTTTACCTCCTCTTCATTACTGCAGATGACGTGTCACTGAGCACATTTGCACTGTGCGTGCAGTACACGTGAGGTGCCTAGTTGTTTCCACTGCCATGTGTGTAATACATAAGTTCTTGTACACTTCACTTAACTGCTGTCTTCATGATGATGATGTCCCCAGCGCAGAAAACAGCACGCAGGTCGTCGATTCTTTTTCTTGAGGCTGAAATCAACTTCGCAAGGAACTGCTGATACGAATAAACTATAACTCGTTTGGGATGCCACTCGCGTTTTTATTGATATATACAGGAGAAACTATTCTTGACCACAACGTATTCAACATATCTTTCCACAGTCATTATATCTGGCTAAAATAACATGATATACATCCTGCCACAGACAACATGTCGGTACCTAGCGGCGGTCGGAACTGTAGTAAATAAAATTGCTTGAAACAAATACTGCTATAACAGACAACATGTCTGTGTACTGGAACGGTCAGAACTGGAGAGCCGGACTGCCCGAGACACTTCGCGCGCCAAGCCAGCAAAGCGTGACCCGAACGCCACCGAAGTGCATCGGCAGTAATATCGTCAGTCTTTTGTTTTAGTAATACTTAGATTTTAATAATTTTGAAATGACTGATTGATAGCTGGCTGTCGAGAGATGTTTATTTTAAAAAAATGAAGTATTTTGGATGACAGGTTTAATTAATAATATCAACTGAAGTTTAACGTTTTGGCGCCCTACTGCCGAACACAGCAGAAAATCACAGAGCAGCAGCATCATGCAGGCGATCTTTCTCACGGCAATGGTACCGAATCTAACATCTGTCACCGGTACCTCATCCCACATTGCGTCATCTCGATGCTTCTTGCATCTCCATTGCCCTGGGAATAGCTTCCTGGAGGCTAATATGATGGCTGAATAAGCCAGAAATATTACAACTGCCACTAGACACTAAATGGTCGAACGTCAATGACTTTCACGAAGAAACGGTTTCGGAAGTTTCCCTGCTCTTTAAAGTACGATACATGGTGATCTGTGGCATCTCCGGCAAAAGAGCACGGCGCTGGTGCACACACAGCTGTTTGGAGAACACCGTTCTCGTACATTGTTGAACATGAAGCTCTGCAGCAGACCTCACGTTCATGTTCACATGTTGAACCAACGACATCGTCAACTGCGACTGCAGTGGGCAAGGATTCGACCTCAGATCAATGGGAACATGTCTGTATTTTTGCTGCACTACGTTGATGGTCGTCTCCACAAACGCCGTAATCGAGAAGAAAGGCGGCTCGAAACGCGCATTGTGCCACGGAAGAAGGCTGATAGGAACAGTGTTATGCTCTGGGAGACATTCTCCTGCGCTTTCATGGGACTTGTGGCAACAAGCGAAGACTCGCTGACAGCTGCGAACCATCTGCATACCTACTTGCTTGATGTCTTCCCAGACGGCGATGTCACCTTTCAGCATTAAAACTGTCTGTGTCTCAGAGCCAGAACCCTGCTTCAGTGGTTTGGGGAGCATTGTAGTGAACATGCTGGTTTCTCGGCGATCACATTCACCTGGTGTAAATCCTAAGGAACTCATCTGGATCGCTGTGGGCGCCATCACCGCGTATGCAAATCAGCGGCCCGTTATTCACACGAGTTAGATGACCTATGCCTAGACATCTAACGCCACATACCTCCACAAACATACCAACAAGCTGACGGATCCGAGACACACAGAATAAGTAATATAATTCGATCCTGAGTCCAACAAACTATTAATAAAGTGGTCATAATGTTTTGTCTCACCATTGTAAAATAAGTTTGAAGATCGTTGACTTTCTATTTTCTTACCTCAAGATATAGTATAAAATTTGAGAGGAGGGCTCCGTTGGCAGTCTCTTTTGCTATTAATTCACATGAGGAGAATCGTTTCCTAACGTATTAAATGCAGTCGAGGACAAAAAGCAGTTTGGTGCGTTTTCACTCCATTTGGGGGGTGGTCTATAAGTCAGACTGGAAGATTTCGGATTCTTTTCCGTAGTAATTTAGAGTAGAAAAATGTGAATCATGTCAAGTCGTATTATACTTACACCGCAGCATATGTTTCAAAACCTATTATATTCGGGGCAAGCTTCTCAGTCTCCGTTATTAGCCCACTCTTTTGCTTTCTGTTTCCGCTATTTTCAGCTTACTACTTACTGTGTGGTGTTTATTATACGACTGTACACATATGTACACTATGGAGGGCTATTTACTCGTGAGAGAGCGACTGAAAGGGAGTAGAACCAGAGTTAGAGTTGCGAAACCTAAAAAACAGCGTGAAAAGAAAGCTCAGTGAGTAATAGCAACGAATGTAATTTATGAATGATGATTTTTCAGTGAAATTTTTGACGTCGTTATACTCATGTATTATTCGTGTGGGGACATGAAGAGACTTATTTCGTTTTAGGTACTTCAAATGAGATCCACAGTTAAGTAATTTTGAGCCACGTTGTAGTCACAGAGAAGGCGGATTAAATTGCAGAAGTACCCCACCATTCAACCTAGTGAAAGCAGAAAATAACGTTTACGTCATCCCGCACAAAGTTGAACGAGACCGCAGTCTCCGTTATATGATAAAAGTTACAGCTCCAAAACCACGAAGAACTGGAAAGCATTATGCAGGAAAGCGCAGTCGAAATTCCATTGACACCCCGAGAGAATTACTGCCGGTAAGAAGCTGGGTGAGAATAAACTGATGAAAACAAGATTTCTAGACAACTGGAAAGTGGTTGATAGTTTACAGTTCTATGTTTCGGCACAGAACATCGACGCGACATCAGCTGAAACTGGTAGGCTGTGAGGAAGATGACTGTGACTATTTACAGGAAGAAGAAGGACTACGCACAAGACTGTTACACGCCGCTCTACCGTGGACAACATGTCAATAACTTTATTTTCATGCGCGATGGGCTCTGTTCAGCAATAAAATAAAAAAAATAATTGAAATAAAAGTGTTATATTATGCGAAAACATGACTGGATCAAAACGTCTTTTGTTATGTAAATTGGCTCAAAATGTATTAAGAGCAGTTTAAAAGTTAAAATGGCACTTCCATGCAGTAGGAAATGATTTCAATCATTACTGATTCGGGAATGTAATCATAATACCTAGGTCCTCCCGCCTATAATTCTCATATGCTTCATTTGGTTACGAAAAGAAACGTTTTCTATGCTTTCTGTAAAATTATGATATGTTCACTTAATACGATTTAAAATCATTTTCCTCACATACACTGATTCACATAAGTTTGGAAACACCAAGTGATTATGGACAATGGAAAGGAGATACATTACGTACTGCATTTTACGGATTTTTAATGCCTTAATGAACTGAAACAACATTTAGGTAGCCTAAATGCAACTATTAAACTTTAGATTCCTCAAAATAGCCGCACTTTGCTTTAATCAATATCATGCAGAGTCTCCGGATGCGATGGGTCAGATTTGCCTGAGTTTGATTTGCATTTACTCTCCATTCTTGCTGCAGGGCCTCCCACAGGTGTGTCCCACTCACGATTCCCCGTTTTCGGATCCTCTTACCCAACTCATCCTATACTAGCTCGATATGGTTATAATCAGGGGACTAGGGAGGTCATTGCATGTTTTTTTTTTTCTTTTTTTAAATTCTCTTGACCTCTAAAGACTTCACATAGTTCTGACGCATGCGGGGTGTATGTTTTGGGTAGTTGTCTAGCTGCAAGACAAAACCTTTCCCGACCAGACGCAAACCACATACCTTGACATGTCGCTGAAGAATGGCATGATAATCATTCGGTTAATTTTTCCGTGTACTTTCACCAATTCTCCGACTTTATTTCCTACCATCGCAGAACCCCCTCGTTGCTTCACAGCTGGAATCACGCACTGGAAATTCAGGCTGTCAAGTATAAACGACGTACGAATTGATGGTGTTCCATATATTTCGAACTTGGATTCGCCAGTGAATAAGACACTTTCCCAATCCACTGCTATCCAATGTTCGTGTGTCGCAGCCCACTGAAGGCTTTTCCTCTTGTCAACAGAGGGAAACACACTTTCCTTGCTGTTACATAACCATGGAAGCTGTTCTCCGCAAGGGGCTGTCTCACTATTTACTCACTAACTGGTAACAACATAGGTATGCTTAGTTCAGCTGTAAGTTAAGGGAATGTTTTGAATACATTACGTTTATTGCTCTTTTCAAAATACTTTTCCTGGCGTTCTGGCATTTCCCTAGGCTCCTGACCTAAGACGATCATCACAGGAGCGTCAATGTCGATGCCGATGGTCTTGACAGAGTCGCTAATCTTTAATTTCCTTGATATTTGTCGAACACTGTTGCCATCTTGGTGCAAGTGATTATGTTTACCCGTGAGTCATAAGGAACGTGAGACCATTTTCAGTTACTTTCCAAGAGCGTACTACCTCGTTTCCTCGCGTTTATTACCTTCATATAAACGGAACTCCAACTGAACATAATTGTAAAAAAGAAAAAAAAGTGCGTCTACACATTCGATCCGTCTACTGGTGACACTTAGAGTGTATATTCCAATTGCTTAGATGGGTAAAGTCAGTTCATATAAAACTAAGCAGTATCAATATGAGCTATAACAGTATGTACCAATATGTAAGTATATGTGCAACGATTATCTGAACTATACTGTAAGTGTCATTATTAATTGTTATTTGAGCATACTATTCTGTATTGTAACCAATAACTCACATACATCACTCCGATTATGCTCCCTCCATTGTAACACCCATCGTGGTGATTCCAAATTTGTGGAAGGTAGTATTGCTAAGCGGGTCATTTGAAAGTGTTTCTTCCCCGAACTTTTCATTCAAAGTGTAAATTTTCTAGAAATGACTTCCTCATCATAATTTAACTTACAAAGACCTGCTACAACCCCCGCAAGCTTGCAATAGAAATTGTGTAACACGTAGCATATTCTAGTCTTTTGTGAAATCGCTACTCTGCTAAGATTGCGCGTATATTTCAAACAAAAACGAAGTCCATCCAAAAAATTAGCAGGCCCCTGGAGACATCGCGCTAATGTATCCTTACACCGCATCTGGCCTTGACGCTTCATTCCAGCCATGAAGAGAAAACCTAAATTTCTCCACGCCTGCCACATCCAGCTTAAGCCTCTCACTGATATTCTGTACGGCTATCAGGTAAAGGCACCAGAGACGCAGTTCTCACGTTGGGGTTGATGCTAAAGGCAAGACACGTTTACTGTGATTTTAGATCTGGAAAAACCGTTCGAGCATGTCAAATGGTATAAGATGTTCGAAATTCTGAGAAAAAAGGTGTAAGCTAAAGGGAAGACCGCGTTGTGTACAGTACATAAAAGAACCAATTGGGAGCAATAAGAATTGGAGACCAAGAACGGAGTGCTTAGGATAGAAAAAGGTGTGAGACAGGTATGTAGTCTTCCATACGTTGCTAACTATACACCAAAGAAGCAGTGATGGATATAAAACAAAACGTCAAGAGTAGGATTAATATTGACGGTGAAAGGATATCAATGCTAAGAATCGATTATGATGTCACTATCGTGAGTGAAAGTGAAGAAGAATTACAGGAACTGTGGAACGGAGTGAACAGTCTGATGCGTACAGAGTATGGACTGAGAATAAATTGAATAAATACGATAGTAATGAGAATATCGAAAATGAGAACAGCGAGAATCTTAATATCAGAATTAGGAAATATGAAGTTGATGAAGTTAAGGAGTTTTACTACCTACGCAGCAAAATAACCCATGTTAAACGAAGCAAGATCTACACAAAGAGCACACTAGCAGTGGCAAAAAGCGCTTTTCTGGCCAAGAGATGTCCGCTAATATCAGATATGGACCTTAACTTGCGGAACAGATCTAAGAATGTATGTTTGGAGCACTGAATTGTATGGTAGTGAAACACGCACTGTGCCAAAACCGGAACAGAAGTAAATCGAAACGTTTGAGATATAGTATTACAGAAGAATGTTGATGATAGGATGGGCTGATAAAATAAGGAATGAAGGCGTTCTCCGCAGAATTTGGGAGGAAAGAAAAATGAGGAAAACACAGACAAGAATGAGGGATAGGATGTTAGCACATGTATTAACACACCAGGGAATAACTTCTATGGTACAGGAAGAAGATGTAGACGGTAAAAACTGTAGATGGATGCATAGATTGCCGGCCGGTGTGGCCGGGCGGTTCTAGGCGCTTCAGTCTGGAACCGCGTGACTGCTACGGTCGCATGTTCGAATCCTGCCTCGGGCATGGATGTGTGTGACGTCCTTAGGTTAGTTAGGTTTAAGTAGTTCTAAGTTCTAGAGGCTGATGACCACAAATTTTAAGTCCCATAGTGCTCAGAGCCATTTGAACCATTTGATGCATAGACTGGAATACATCCAGCAAATAATAGAAGTAGTATGTTACAACTGGAGAGTAATTCTGTAGGCTGTTTTCCTAAATACAAAAAAAAGGCTATCAAATAATGGCGGTGCTGACTGCCGCGTGTAAAACAGGACATTTTTTTAAATTATTAATCAGACTTTTGTCTTTCATGACCACCAATTCACTTAAGAGTAGCACTTTTACTATATTTACTTAGTTATTTGTTGGATATAATCCAGTGTCTGACTTCCCCTACCCTGTACCGCTCCCTCGAGTACCAAGGACGTCATTTCCTGATGTGCTACCTAATGTCCTGTTATTCTGGCTCTTCTTGTTGTCACTGTTTACCACATGTTAATTTCTCTGCGAATTCTGCTGAGAACCTCTTCATTCCTTGGCAGTATGGCAAATTTTCAATATACTTCCATACACCACATCTCAAACACTTAGATTTTTTCATGTTCCGGTCCTCCCGCAGATCATGATTCACTACCATACAATTCTGTGATTCAAACGTACATGCTTAGAAATGTTTCCTCATATTAAAGTCTATGTTTGATGACAGAAAGTTCTCTAGGCCAGGAATCCTTTTTTGCCAGTACTAGTCTGCTTTTTATGTCTTCCTTGATCTATCCATCAAGGGTTATTTTGCTGCCTAGGTAGCAGATTTCCATAATTTGGTGATCAACTACACCCATTTTAATTCTCTTCATATTCTCATTTCTGCTACTTTTCATTACTTTAGTATTTTTTCGATTTACTATCAGTCCATTACTGTACATTCCATTCAAGAGGTCCTGTAATTCTACATCTCACAGAGAGGTTTAGCGACAGTCGTTCTCTGCAGCACGGAATATGGATGGAAAAACAATATGTTATTAGTACCGGAAATATCTTACGGGGAAGTTGCGAGTATAATCCTGAAATCAGATGCCGCTGAACGAGTTGTGAGGACTCCGCACTTGCTTTCTTGTGGCGGTGAAGAGTGTCCAAAATGCTAATCTAAGAAACGTTTGGGCAAGTAAGACTTGGTGATAATTTTGCTTGGATTCTGATCGATAGATGGTTAAAGGTAAATTGCAGGTTCCTCCTTTTCTTTCTTTCTTTCTTTTCTTTTTGGTTCAAGTTTTCGACTATAACTATTTTAGAGTCTGTTTATCTCGCATAAATTCTTTTAGGCTACTCCTTCACTCGTGAAAGTGATTCATTGCAACAGAAATACGCTGTATAAGAATGAGAAACGAGTATTATCAAGTTTTAGGTCCAGTCCATCATGGAATTCCGGAAACTGTGATGATAGCAAATGCAGCAAGATGTCGGCTATGCTGGATGTCTTAAGTGGGGAGCAGCAACGTGGTATATTAGCTTTTGGATTCGCTTAAATAGAATCCCAGAACACATTCGCTGGAGAATAAATACATATTCCCGCCAGCCGCCTCAGCTTGTTTGGACGAGGACAAGCGATATCCCTTCAAATACACCAATCAACACAAGATCATCGACGGAAATCCTACAGAATTCAGTTATAGTTTGTGCTTCATATTGTTCGAATGGGCTGTCAAGCTTAAAATAGTTTCTGCTGCGTGGGTGCCAAAGAACTTACAGTAACACTGAGAGACATTCGTGTTAATGGCTGAGAAAGTTTTCTATGGATGTAAGAGACTCAAGAAACTGATTTCTGATGTAGAATGCTACCAGTGACGGGTGTTTGTTACATTACGTTTTGCCAAATGTCAATGAAACATGCGAGGAATTCATGGAATTCATTTTCGCTGAAAGCCAATAAATTCCGTACTTCTCGTTAGCACTCTTTCGAATGAAAATGTAATAATGAAACATTATATACTGAAGGGAAATGCAGCAAATAACGACTCATACTGTATTTTAATTGACAACCAGTCGAATTTGTGTGATCTAAACAAATCGTCGTGTATTATTGAGTACTGACTACGGCTGCAGACAGGTGGTAAGAAAACACGAACTAGTCACTGAAAGTGTCTCAGTATTGGTGATCTTCACTGAGAATTTTTACCACCTTTTTGTAGAACCACTCAACGCAGCATCAAGTAATTCAAACGAGCTTACGACTCTAGAAGCCACTTGGCAGTAAGACGTTGTCTAGTCAGTCTGTTGTTCAAAATGTTATAAGGTAATAGAGGTACGCAATTGTTATGGTTCGGGTCTGCTTTGTCACCTTTCTTGTTCAATGATTGCCTCGAAGAGCCTTTCCAGTACAGTGAACCGAGTGAGACGGCGAAGCAGTTAGCACATTGGATGCACATTCGGGAGGACGACGGTTCAAATCCGCGTCCGGTCATCCAGATTCAGGTTTTCCGTAATTTCTCTAACTGTATCTGGGCAAATGTCGGGATGGTTTCTTTGAAGGGGCACGGCCAGTTTCCGTTCAAATCTCTCAAATATTCAGTGATTGTTCTCTGCCTCTAATGACCTCGATGTCGAAGGAATTTTAAATCCTAAACTTCCTTCCTTTCATCAGTCTTGTGTAATCATTCCAGATTACCAGATTTCGGTTACATATAAGTGTATTCCATTGTGTATTCCATTCAGAATTACACTTCTAACACTAAGAAGGAATGCCGAATACACCACGATCTTTGTTTTCAAGTGTTGATGATTTCAGAAGGACACTTATTGTGGGTAGATTACAGTCAAGGAGATCATAGAGACAGTCACTAATGTGCAGTTCTCTTTAGTATTCGCCTGTAATGTTCCATTTGCTCACGTGCTATACAAATTGTAGTGTTGACTCACTAAGAATATCCGGTTACGCATAAGGGTGAGACTGAGGAACTTATTCTACATCTACATGACTACACTGCAATTCAACATAAAAGGGGCCTTCGAATCACCTTCAGACTATTTCTCTGCTGCTCCACGCCTTAACAGCGCGTAGGTAAAATGAACACTTAAGTCTTTCTGGAGGAGTTCTGATTTTTCTAATTCTATGATGATCATATCTCCATATGTAGGTTAGTTTCAATAAAATATTTTCGCAGAGGACAAAGTCAGTGACTGAAATTTCGTGGAAAGATCTCGCTGCAACGGAGAACACCTTTGTTTTAATGATTGCCATCCCAATTCGCTTTTCACATCCGTGACACTATCTCCCATATTTTGCGATTCTACAAATCTACGTCTACCTAACTACAGCATAGCAGTACTAGATCTGAGGACGAACAAGCGTAGCGCAGGCCTTCTCTTTAGTGGACCTAATGCATCTTCCAAGGGTTTTGCCGATAAAAAATACTCTTTGGTTTGCCCTTCCCGAAACATTATCTGTATGATCGAACATAAGTTGCTACTAATTATAATCCCTAGGTGTTCAGTCGAGTTTACGGTCTGTAGATTCGTGTGATTTATCGTGAAATCTGAATTTAATGGATTTCTTTTTGTACTCATGTGGATGACCTGGCAACTTATCCTTAATGAGAGACAATTGGCACTTTTCGCACTATGCAAATATCGTGCATGAATAATTTCGCAATTTGTTTTGATTCTTTGATGACTTTACTACACAGTAAATGACAGCATCACCTGCAAACAATCTAAGAGCGCTACCCAAATCATCCGCTAAATCTTTTCTGTAGACCAGGAACAGGAGATGGACTGTAACACATCCTTGGTCAACGCTGGATACCACTTCCACTTTAGTCGATGATTTTCCGTCGATTTCTATGTACTGTAACCTTTCTGAGAGGATATCACGGCTCTAGAAGCACAACTGAAGCGATCCTCGGTACGATCGCAATTTTATTAAAAGTCTTTTGTGGCAAGCAGTGTCGAAAGACTTCTGGAAATCATGAAATATGGAATTAATTTGAGACCCCTGTCAATAACACTCATCACTTCGTGGGAATATACAGCTAGTTGTGTTTCACAACATCGATATTTTCTGACTCCGATTTGACTGTGTGTCAACAGACTTTTACCTTCGAGGTAATTCATAACGTTCGAACACGTATATGTTTCAAAATTCTACTGCCAATCAAGGTTAGTGATGTTGGCTTGCAATTCAGTGGATTATTCCTATTTCCTTTCTTGAGTATTGGGATGATCTCTCCAACTTCCCATCCTTTGGTACAGATCTTTCGTCGAGCGGGAAGTTTTGTGGTTACTAAGTATCGGGCTATTCCATTAGCATACTTTGCAAGGAACCTTATTGGTATGCTACATGGAACGGAAAACTTGCCTTTATTTAGTGCCCTAAGCTGCTTCGCTACAACGACGATATTAGCTCCTAAGTTACTAATGTTGTCAGTTGTTCTCGATTCGATTACTGAAATACTTGCTTCGTCTTCCTTGGTTAAGGAATTTCTGAAAAGTGTGTATGTTCTATCGGACATGTGGGGAAGAACAGATAGTACGCATATAATTATGGCGATGGCAGTCAATGATTCCTTTAGTGCAGATGAACACCAAGATCGAACTCTTATAAGAATCGGCGAGACAAAGCGAGTAACGAGGCTGAAAAGCAGGAGCACTACATCGGTAGTGTGTGGTGTAAGCTGAGAATTTTTGTCTGCCGGGAGGGGTTTTGGTGACCACTGTGGTCAGAGGGCGTAGTGGTCAGCTCCTCTCCCTAGTGAGCAGGAATCCCATGTTCGAATCCCACTCTGGCAAAATACTTTCCCACTGACATAATTCAATGTCCATTGGCTACTAATAATTTGTGCCTTGATTCATAGTGGCCGCAGGATCAAAATGGCGTCAGTTCTTTTCGACGTGTTCGAAAGAACAAACACATTTATGGTAAAATGCTCTAAATGCCCTAAATAGTGAGGAAACAAGATGCAAAGTGGCAACAGCAAGAATCTCGTTTCTGAAAAAGTGATTTGTTAACAGTGAACATTAAGTTTAATGCTAGGAAGTATTTTCCGAAGCTGTTTGTCTGTAGTCTTGCACAGAAATGACACGTGCACGATAAGTAGATTAGGTTCTGAAATTTGTCTCTACTCATGAATGTTCAACGTAGATGGATGACACGAATAACATATCAAGATATATTGAATGGAACTGGGGAAAAAGGAAATCTGTCACACAACCTGACTTAGAGAAGAGCTCGGTTGCTTGTGATCATCAGTTTTGTGATGGTAGAAGGTGGAACGGGCGGTGAGATGGGGAGGAGTGGGTTGGTTTGTAACAACTGTAGAGGGAGACAAGGAGTTAAGTGAAGTAAGCAGGGTGAATAGTTATGTAGAGCTAAAACAGCTTCCATAGGAAGAGTAGTATGTACAACTACCTCAAACCAATCTGTGGGAAACACTAATGCGCATCTTAGCAACCAATCCCTTGGATGTACAACAGGTTTCTAGGAGCGTCTCCCACAGTGAACTATAGAGGATTTTCACTCTCAGACAAACACATGTGCCTCTCGTTTCAACATGCTCTATCTCTTCCCGTGATATGCATACAAACACGGATAGTGGTGGTAACGTTATCGAAGTGGCAGACAGTTCTGACTTCGATAGCGGTGACTCCAGGTTCCACGTCCGATCACATCAGCTGGGGATGACAGTTAGCCCTCTACAGGAAAGAAACACGCATAACGGGAGTTGGATCGGCAGTTCTCATCTTAACATCGACGCCTTTGCTACGTCGATCAGTAACCAGACACGACAGTTACACCGAGCGAGGTGGCGCAGTGGTTAGCACACTGGACTCGCATTCGGGAGGACGACGGTTCAATCCCGTCTCCGGCCATCCTGATTTAGGTTTTCCGTGATTTCCCTAAATCGCTTCAGGCAAATGCCGGGATGGTTCCTTTGAAAGGGCACGGCCGATTTCCTTCCCCATCCTTCCCTCACCCGAGCTTGCGCTCCGTCTCTAATGACCTCGTTGTCGACGGGACGTTAAACACTAATCTCCCCTCCCCACGACAGTTACCTCGCTTTTCTGAATGTGTGCTTTAGTTACTATTCCTTCCCATAGCGTTTTGCAGTTTAAAACAACTGTGGGTTTATTCCTTGATACTGACTTGATTGTACGTCACTTGTAACGTACAATCTCTACAGTGCCGGTTTCTTGGCCGTCGACTTCATACCGAAATTGATTCCCACTCACTGCATGGTTTATGGCAGAGGCTTGCTTAGTTTCAATCGGGCTAAATCATGAAAGTGAGTGACAATGAGAGCAATTTTCAATGTTCCGTAGGACTGCAGTTCTGTTCTGTAACAACTTATATGACAGAAATGTTCGGTACAACATGGAATGCAGAATACCTTCAAGTTTATTTATAAATGTTCATTGCGGCTAAGTTTTGTTAGAAGACAGATGTGCCGTCTCTAATCAGTTTCCTGAAACGAGTCTTGTGTGTGGTGGTAACTGCTTGTGCTATCCGTTGACGCAGCTCGTCGACCGGTCCCGGACGCGTAGGATCAAACAATTCGTCTTCAATGTAACACCGCACACAGAAGTCGATTTGGTTTAAATCAGGTGATCATAGTGGCCAGGATATTGTTCCACCATGCCCAATCAAAGCCGGCACATTCATACGGAGATACTTGACAGATTCACAATATAAAAATATAAAGGGAGAAAATAGGAAAAACATTAACACTGTACTGAACTGGGAGACTTACGGGTTGTTTTGTTCACTAACATAGCTCATCACAGGTGGATGGCTTCAGCTGTATTTGAATTCTGAATTTCTTACTATGTTATGAACGCCACAGGCCATGGTATTTTCAATAGCAGAGATAAGATCTAGTTACTTACCAACGGTAGAGTATACAAATTACCGCTTCTGATAATGATTAGGTTGCCATTGGTCAGTCAGGCAGAGACATAGCATCTAGGATGGACGAACATGAGCAAAGCTGGAAGTTGCAGAATTCGGAGTCCACACTTTTTGAGCATGTACTGAGTGAGGGCCGCAACAAGGGAGTTACACTCATTCAAGAATCGGGCTTATATTGGTATCGTTCTGCCTATGTCAAAGGGACTGATCTATTACAAGAGCCCTTTATGAGTCTCTTACAGTTCCATGTCCTTCATTTATCAAATTCAGCAACTTCCAGCAGAGTAATACTTCCCCTATTCTAATCTTTATATAGTTCTCTGTTTTTCGTCGCTTCCCAGCACTGTCTGTTCCATCATATACCCCCATTCTCCTGTATTCATTCAGTTATATTATTATATTGAAATTGCCTATGTAATCCACATAGTTTTTAGTAACTATTGGTAAGTCTTTTTTTAATTGGTACTTTTATTACTTTCCATATTTAATACCTCTTGAAGTAGTGTTTCAGGTACTGTTCATTTCATTAATGCAAACTGTTACGTAGACACAGTTTTTGAGTGTAGTGTTGTTGTTGTTCCTGTTTGCTCCCTATGTATTTGAATATTATTCAAATTTTAATTTTTTTAAATACAGTTTCAAAAACCAGTACCACCACACTCTCAAAGATGGAATTTACTGTATGTTCGCTCAGATTCGCCCTATTCCTGCTTTCATTGATTTCTGTCTATCTTACTGATGTACTTAATATCTTCATATATTCTGTAGGTACAACAGCTAATTCTTTCTTCCAATTGGTTTTTGAAGTATCCTTGTCAAGTACTAATTTTATTTTATGTTATTGGATTTTTTAATTAATATTAATTGTTATGTAGGCAAGCTTTCGAGTTTTGTGTTAAAGTTTTTTTCTTGACTCATTTTATATTTATTTATTCTTCAATATTTTCTTTTGACATCGGATTACCACCACACTGTCAAAGGTGTCACTTACTGTGCGTTTGTGCTTCAATCCAGTGTCGTTTACAATCGTTACAACATCTTCGGCGACAATAGTAAGTTCATGTCTGATGATTGCCTTGTAAACCGAAAACCGGTTAACACAATAAATAAATACCTTAGAATAAAAGCAGACCAGCGCTTTTCATTTATTACAATGATGTTACACCAAGAACCAACGGAAGATTGAGTTAACACAAATAGCTTACAGGAATGTTCGGTGCGACATGGAATGCAGAATACTTTCAAGTTTTATTTATAAATGTTCATTGCGGCTAAGGTTTGTTACACGGCAGATGTGCCGTCTCTAATCAATTTCCTGAAACGAGTCTCACTGTGTGGTGGTAACTGCTTTTGCTATCGGCTGGTCCAGCTCGTTGACCTTTGCCGGAACCAGAGAATCAAACACTTGGTCTTTAATGTAACACCGCACATAGAAGCCAATTTGGTTTAAATCAGGTGATCGTAGTGGCCAGGATAGTGTTCCAGCATGCCCAAACCAAGCCGCCAATTCCTACGGAGATACGTGACAATTTCACGATGACAGTGTGCTGAAGCGCCGTCTTGCTGTAAATAAATCATGTTCCCACATCCTGTTGTAACTGAGGCATTAGGTAATGTTCAAGCATGTACAGGTGTGATATGTGAGGTAGAGTTTATTCGGCAAAAGAGAAAAGACCGTAAATCCTGATACATCCTAAGGGGCAAGAAACATTTACCGTTGGCGAGTCACGCACATGTTCGATTAAGTGACGTGGTTTCTGCTTATCGCAATAAATGGCTCTGAGCACTATGGGACTTAACAGCTGAGGTCATCAGTCCCCTAGAACTTATAACTACTTAAACCTAGCTAACCTAAGGACATCACACACATCCATGCCCGAGGCAGGATTCGAACCTGCGACCGTAGCGGTCACGCGGTTCCAGACTGAAGTGCCTAGAACCGCACGGCCACTATGGCCGGCTGCTTATCGCATATCCGAACATTACTCAGATTCACTTTACCGCGTTTATGGAAGATGGCTTCGCCACTGAGCACAATTTTACTAAGAAAATTATCTTAGTCTGCATTTTGTTGAACAATTCCACACAAAAATTCTACAATTTGTAGGGTTTGATTGACAGTTGTTTCCATAATACCTTCCCCGCCTTAACACTAAGTAACATTAGATACTAGTCTGGGATATATCATTGATTTACCTGGACTACGAACGTAAGACTGCCGAACTTGTTCAATTGCAACTTCAGAGACTGCTGGCAGAAACTGACCAGGCGTTGTATGTTACACAAAGCCAGATTCGGTGAAACGTTTTTACCATTTAATAACAGTTTGTCTTTGGGGTGTTGGCTTGCGATATTTGGTCCTCAATATTCTTTGAACTGTAGTAGACGACCTGGATTCATGAAACCGTAAACAAAATTGCACACGCTATGAACCGTTATACGACTCCTCGATGACTTTCGGGATAAAACATTCGTGAATGCTACCTAGCAGGAAAGTCGGGAACTAAGAGTGTTAGGTGTGAACTAAGCTTGAAAAGATACTGTAGGTGTTTACCCTTTTCACAAATGAAGGTTACTTTTATATAGATAACTTAAAAACACTCTTCAGTCTAGTGCCTATACCTGTTATTAAAAAGATAATCATTTAAGTATCCTGTGCTTATGAACGTAGATTTCTGAATTCATTCCTTAAAGGCGTTTATTTCTCAGTCTGGAAGGTTATAACTCTCTTCCTATTGAGTGTAAATATCTGATTATTTTGTCTAATATATTTCTTGATGTTCAGTTCCGCCTGAAAAAATTGTTGTTCTTTTCCCAATCTGTTGATTGAAACATTTACACTGGTGGGCAAAACTCAATTACGAAAATTAGTTTCGTATGATGTGTCACTGCCAAGTAACTCGAACAATACGATTACAGCACACATTTTTGAGTATCTCTCGAGACTAGTCTTTGTGGATATGGGGTCTTTCATAAATGGCCAATTTATATAGAGTAGTGTTCATTACCTGTTAGCGAGTAGTAACGTATTTCGTCGCTGTTTCGAACATTAAGCTTTACAGGGGTAACAACACATCCTCAGCAGCGCATTGCAGGCGCGTTGGACTGGGGCAGAATCTGGAGTAGAGTAAGCTCCTTTGGAGAGATATAGCTCCCGTAATCCGATTACTGCTGACGAAATACGACCGCAGCACATCGTTCTATCAGCACATGCCGCAACTCACGGCCCTGGTCTCAGACCGCCAGTCGTAAATAGTTTTACGGAACTAGCTGAGTGGTGGGCTTTAAGTCGCCATGCTTCTCATAAAACAGAAGCAAGTAGCTATGTATCATATGTACCATTCCTCTTTACCTTCTTTTCCAATTCCGACTGCATCTTCTCTTTCTCTCTCTTCCTCATTTGGAACGCTGTAGTTATACTACGTAGCACCTATTATTTGGAGCAGCGGTGAAGATATCGAATAAGAACGATGGTCAGCGACAGTAGATGAGAAAAGGAATTACTGCATGTAAAACATGGTATGTGATGTGCCTCATTCCTGTTAGTGGAGAGTTCCCGCATAAGCCCAGAAATGGCTGCTCTGTTTCAGATTTAGATTCTCACTAATGCCAGCTTTCTCATACCGTGTGCATGTAAATGCCAAATGCCAAAACACAGTAGCAGTAATCCATGCGGTGTTCGTCCCAGGAAAGTCCGTTCCAGAAACGATTTGTACAAATCTGCGGATGACGTGGATAACTACGACACTGTTAAATATTCTCAATATGTTATTGAACGCAAACACGCACTAAAAGTTGTTGGTAATCAGGTAAATATGAATATGTGTTTAAGCAAGTAAACGATGTAAAAATTTTGTCCCACACCACAACGTACTTGAATTAAGTGAGAATCTGATGGTAGAAATGTTAAGGGATACCTTAACATGGTTTAGATGCTATAATAAGTTGTTTCCTAAAACTAATTTTATAGTGTGCTGAATCATAGATAAATTTTTGAGGTCGCTATACACTATCATTGCAAAATTTTGTTAATGTTCATCGTAGTATCAAAAGAGAAGCAGTTAATACTTTTTAAATCTGTATTTCTGAGAAGTTTCGCAGTAAAGCTTCGTTACCTCGTACAGCAAGTAAACAGAGGCTAGTCTGTGAAGGAAAAGCCTTTTCTTTAGCTACCACGGTTCACGCGGCTCCCCGTGTCGGAGTTTCGAGTCCTCCCTTGGGCATGGGTGTGTGTCTCGTCCTTGGCGTTAAGGTAGTTTAAGTTGGATTAAGTAGTGTGTAAGCTTAGGAACCGATGATCTCAGCAGTTTGGTCCCGTAAGATCTTACCACAAATTTAAAAAAAAAATGTCTTTAGTCTACCACAAGAAATAGACGTCGCTCTGTTCCAGCTTTCTGACAAAAAGACAGTGTCACAATTAAATGCATTTAACTTTTTGATGGTAGACTGAAAATGTGCGCAAATTAATCAGTCATGTGGTATATCACAAAGGTCAGTTGTCTCGTGGGGGGAGGGGGGCAGGGGAGTAATTTCCGAGCCTTGATTGAAGTATTCAGAGTAATATATAATATGTCGAACAGCGTCAAAGGCTGTTCGAACCGTTATTTTGAATTCCAGACCACGGCTTCTTTGTAGTGGACGGTCGCCAGTCTGTTCCCTTTCGACGAACAGCCGCAACTCCAGGGAACTGAACTTTGCGATGGTACGAGTAGGCCTTACTGGCCGCAACAAAACTTAATCTCAGTCTGATTATGTTGCGTACGGGTTCATCATTCCGCCGGAGGACACTTACTGGGCTGCGTTACTCTCGGTAACAAAACTGACGGGAGAAGGCCCTCTCGTCCACATTTTCTTGCAGTTGTTAGTTGCAGTAGGTCCGTGGAGTCCAGTAGCATAGAAGTTGTAGCCATTTGTATGGCTTAGAGCTTGATTATCGTTCTCAAGAGCAGCCATGGACCTTACTACTCCGCTTAGTACTGTTGTGCTTTATAGATAACGCACGAATTAAAGATAACGCAAAGGGGTGGTCATTTCGTTCCTGAACAGTCAGACATGGAATGGTTTGCATATTAATCCGTAAGCGTGACAAAACTAATCACGATTGTGCGATAGTGCTTTGTACTACCCCAGCGTGGCATGATCGAGGATTGCACGAGTTAACAGAATGCTCGTTAATACTGCAAATTTTTGGGTTCGTCTTGTCCTCCAGCAAGACGTTTGCTATGTCATGTTTCTGCTACAGTGTGTGAGTAGTATTCGATATTTTAATTGTAACAGCTTACCTCGTATTTACATATGTCTGGTTATGGGGATATATCCAATATTTTACCTTATTTGATCGACATCTCGTCTGTGCAACTCCCCTGTTGCCTCCCCCAACTCTTTAATTAAAATTCAGAAATCCATATTAGAAGACATAAGATCCGATGCTCGTCACGGTAAGTACAGCAGCAGATTAGCAGGTAAAGTCAAATGTACCTGTTAAATGGGAATCAACAGAAGCACAATATCTGCAAGTGAGTGCTAACTCATGTTACTTGCACTAAGTTCGCAAGCAGACAATATTAAGTAGCCCGTGACCAATTCTTAAAAATAAAATTTTGAGTAGAAATTATCATTTTAAAAATATGTTGCTACCGTGGAGACATTTGAAAATAATGACTTATCTGAATAAAAACAATCACCGAGTATGTATGTGAAATATTTATGAGATTTTATTGAAACTTTACTGCACAAAATCCCTAAACAGCCAACTTGTCCCCTACCATTGTTTACAGCAGACGTCTTGAGGTAAGTTAAATTGCTTACTGTGATATGAGAGGTAGGGGTGTCGATTTTTTCCAATGTGTAGGAGTAAACTAGTGGGCCATCTTTTATTCTATCGAAAACGATAAAAGAAGTTCAGGATTATTCACGCAAACTTTAACATTTTATTGCATCGCAGCTTTAGATAAATTTTACTTTGTGTGTCGACTGTAATAACGCAAAATCTGCACAGAATTTTCACGACTAAACCTACATTATTTTTGCTTCACGCTCCCCTAAGGAAGAAATGAAAGCAAGATTAGTGGTTAACGACCCATCGGCAAGAGGTAATTAGAGGGAAGGAAGGGAAAGTAATTCGGCTGTGCTGTTTCGATGGTACCAAAGCAGTATTCGAGATAAGCCATTTAGGTAAATCAAGGAAAATCAAAATCTGGATGACCGAACGGTCGCAGTCCCGAATGCACGTCTAGTGTGCTAACCACTGCACCACCTCAGTAGGCTTCTTTAAGTAATCATTCATTCTTCGGAAGGAGCACTCGGTCCCCGGCACGAATCCGCGCGGCGGACTTGTGTCGAGGACCGATGAGCCGGCCAGTCTGTGTATGGTTTTTAGGCGGTTTTCCATCTGCCTCGGTGAAAGCGGGGATGGCCCCCTTACTCCCCCTCGGCTACACTATGTCGGCGATTGCTGCGCAAACAAGTTCTCTACGTACGCGTACACAACTATTACTCTACCACCCAAACGTAGGGGCTACACTCGTCTGATGTGAGACGTTCCCTGGGGGCGTCCACCGGGGACCGAACAGCACAATGACAATGAAAGAGAGGTTCGGTGTGGGGTGAAATGGACTGTGGTAGTCGTCGTGGGATTGTGGACCACTGCAGCTGCGGCGGGGACGGAGCCTCTCCGTCGTTTATAGGTCCCTGGTTAACATACAATACAATACAATACTTCCGTTCATTCTGTGAGGTCTCCTTCAGATAACACACATCAGTCTCTTCATATAGAACTGTGCTTGTAAGCTTGTTAAACACAATGTACTGATAAAGTTTCATTACTTAGGCTTACACGTCTCATTTTGGCAGAGTATCGGTACTGGAATTTACAGGGTGATTTAGCTGCGCCTGTATATGGGTTTTATGCAGCCCGCAACATCTTCGAAAACCATGAACGAGACTTTTATATTCTCTCGCTCTCTAAGGACAAACTAATAGTCTTACCAAAAAAATGAACAGGACCTTTTCGTAGCAAATTCAATCTAATTATATTCTGTACTGGGTAGGGTTTTGGTAGGGGACATAGTTTTTGAATTAAACAAAAACATACAAAAGCAACCTTCAAAAGCATTTCTGTTGAATAACTTGTAAACTGTTGCCGCCAGCGAAAACGTATCCCAGTACAAAATTTAATCACATTAAATTTCCTACAATTTTTTTTTCCCTAGGTAGTTTGTACACAGTGAGCGACAGAATATGAAAATCTCGTTTATGGTTTCTAAAGGTGTTATGCGTTGCATGAGACCCTTAGGTTGGGGTGCAAATCACCCTCTAAACTGCAGAGGACACCACACCAAGAAGGACAGCAAGTAAAATTCCATTTATCATATTGCTACAGCACAGCAACATTAATACTCATACATGAGTAAATGTTTAGGGGCAAAACTTAGCTCGCAGATATGTCACCTGTCAGAAACAATGCCTAGGCACCGCGTCGAACTGAGCTTGGGTGACACATACACGTATGTCATTCCACGTTGTTTCAACTCTACGTAAATTCACGAATGTTAATGTCGGGCGAATTGTGACATGTCAACCTGTCGGCAACCCATGCTGATATTTGCAGTTGGTGTGAAATGCGATGTACGTGCTGGCGAGGGTAACATCCGAGCACAACGTTGTCTAGACGGGTCGTGAGTGCACGTGCAACGTGCTTTCTTATGATACCTGGCTCGGAACATCAAGGAGACATTCAAAGATAAGGCATAGTCACTGGTCGTAACGCGTTATAGATGTAGCAGCTGCTGCCTCCATTATTCGATATGATAACCATAGATGACAGTTTTCTCTCAATGGCAATCCACCCCCTCGCTCCCGAATTATCATGCGAGGTGCTGGGACCGTGTGGCAACGACAAACGCAGACTGGCACTGTTTGTTCACGTCGATGCTTCCACTCACTGATATGTACATCACGATGCTGTGCGCTGGAAATCGTCTGAAAAGACGACGTGGCAACACACATGTGTCCTGCGTTGTAATTAGCAGGGCTGTCGACGGCCCGCCCTCTCTGCTGCCGTATACAATAAAAGTCGCAGCGTTAAAAGGCTTTGCCTCGTCGCACAGCCTGTGTGGATACTTGTCTTGCTGCAAAGAAGCCCATTTCCTGGCCCAAGACACGAGACGTTGTTGTACGATCCTCTACGACGAGCGAACAATATTTCAGACTCCTCAAGCGCTACTCACGTGCGGCCATTGAGTTTCGAATTCTGAAACAATAGAGTCCACATTCGCCGACAGTCGTGCGATCCCAATCAACGCAAGCAGCAACATGGCGTAACAGAACTCCTTCTTATACAAGACAGTACACGGTCCTCTCGCAAAAAACGAACATCGAAATGCCCTTTCTGAATGAAAGACTTGGTGCGTGTCTTTTTGTACACACAGAGTGTACAGAGATTGCACAAACATATGGGAAAACCAAAAGCACATTGCAATGCCTACTACATTGCAGGAAAAGCGTTAAAATTCAAAACAGCTTCCAGTAATCTCCGAATGGATAAATGCAGATCCTGCATAGTTTCCAAGGGAGTATTGTACAACTCTTAGCACAAAATAGTGGTAAGCTTAGGTAACGATGTTGGAGATTGATCACTCATCGTTCTCTGCAAAGAAGACCATAGAGGCTCTCTCTTATTGAGATCTGGTGACTGTACTGGCCAGGTGAAACACAACAATTCATCCTCGTGCCGACAAAACCCGTCCTGGATGATGAGAATGTGAATAGAGGCCGTGTCGTCTTGCAACCAAGTATCACCATTGGCAAATCTTTATACCATGGGATAGACGTGATCAGCCAAAATGGTCACTTAATCCATGGCAGTAAAGTGGTCTGGCAGCATAACCATGGGGTCCATGTAATATCACGACATGGCTGTCGAAATCGTCACCGAACCCACGCCACGCTTCACTCTTCACAAGTAAAATTGGCCAGAAGTTGGAAACAATTTGAAACAAGACCAATCCCACCAGGTGAATTTCTTCTATTGGTCCGTAGTCCAGGTTTTACAGCTTCTACACAATGTTTCCGTGTTACGGGCGTATGCGTCACGTATGTCGTTTTTTGGAATTCCAGTTCGCCTTTAATGCCCCGCTTATTTAGCACTGTTCATGTTTCTTCTTGCTGACAGGGTTGGCCAGTGCAATATCCACTTCTGCAATGTCTTTTACAGCTGTCGTCTTATTTTTCTTCGCAATCATCTTAAATGATTGTCTGCCACCGTCACTCAACACACAGTTTCGTCCGTCGTGTTACTTAGCGAATGATTTTTTCCCGTTTTGGCTGTATCCTGTGAAACAACGAACACACCATTTTCCTTGATTTTTTACGAGCACCAACAGTATTCCCACTTTAGAATTCACTTAGCTCCGACATAGCACTTTCGTAACTTCACAGAACACTTTTAGCCTTTTTTAAATGTTCGGATCATAAGTTGCCGTCTCTTTATCTAAGAATAGATGATGAATGCAGCTAGCCGCTATCTCTGTGTAATGTCTTGTCTGTATAGACGTGTGTCTGTTGCCTTTAAGATCCCTTCACCTTCACACAGAAATCTATACAGTAAAGTAAGGCCCTCCCCGTTCTTGGCTGATCCGTGATAAGACAGGCGAAAAATTAGACTAATGAAGGATTATTAGTATTATCTCTATTTTCATTCGCTCTCTCTCTTTCTCTCCTTTCTCTATGTACAGTTTTTAATATAATATTTTATTACGTGAAATCAGCCAAATAGGATCTTTGGTGAAGTCCTTCGTCTTGGTAATCAGCGGCTGGCTTGCTGTAAGAGATCTTTACATTTATTATTACTGTTAAACACCGCAGTCAGTCGGGAGAATCCATCGTTTGGACAATTTGTTCCTTTTACGAAAGATTGCGAATTCCAGATGTGTACGAAGCCTTTTTGGACGATTTAACACAGACTCAGTCATTGCAGGCTCTCTTCGACACAGCTGAAACTTCCCCACTAATTACAGGGCCAATGTGATCATCAAATGATTCAGAAAAAACTCATTCGTTCATTCACTCCAGAACAAAAATGTCACAAACTTTATTTATGGATGAAATTGTGTATTAAATCCATCTCCATTAGATATCCAGATCTCCGGTGATTCCACGTCTTAATTATTTTCCTTTTACAGTCTCTTTCTCCTCAAACCAACCGCTAACGGCACAGATGTTAATTGGCTCGCTTTAGCGAGAAGAAAAGCAGAATATGTATCTCTCAGAAACACGTCAATCCCTCAACAGATGCTCCAGAAGCTGTCCTAGTTACCATTCCAACAACCATGGAGAATCCATATATGCATCTCTGTTATTTCAAAGAATAAACGCACTAGAAAATACTTTGGCGTCGTCGAGCTGTCGCCGCATGTATTACTAGAAAATCAGATCAGATAACTTTTCCATAGTGAATGAATGTGGATGGTTTGATTGAAAATGATTAATTGGTGCGTGGTAGAGGGTATTTTCTGTGGGGACATTACACACTGTCCTGATCATGACTGACAATTGCTACGTATTGAAGACTTTGCACAGGGGCCGTTCCTTGTCAGATAGAGCAGTGCAACCTGGAGGGATTGCTACCATCCGCATTTCTGTTAAAGACTGATTCCTCGTGGTATTTCCACAAATTTACCTGAGCCCTGTACACAACGTTACTCCTACCTATTTCTTTCGGCTGCGGAGAAACAGTAATTATTTGTAATTGACATCGGAAAAGTACAAAGGAGGGCAGCTCGTTTTGTCCTAGGGGAGTTAGTGCCACAGACATGATACGTGAATTGGGTTGCGACGGGATCTTCTCATGAAATTTCAATCACGAGTTTTCTCCTCCGAAGGCGAAAACATTCTGTTGACACCCACCTACATTGGGAGAAATGATCATCACGATAAAATAAGAGAAATGGGCGCTCGCACAGAAAAATTTAAGTGCTTGTTTTTCCCGCGCACCATCCACGAGTGGAACGGTACAGACAACTTTAAGGTGGTTCATTGAACCCTCTGCCAGGCGGTTCATTGTGAATAGCAGAGTAATCACTTACATGTAGATGTCTAAGCACGTAACATACTTAATGCCCTTGTAGGTACTTGCCCCTGATAATTTACTCGTTCCAGAGTAGAGAATACTTTGTCTAAACAATATGCAGGACATTTGTGATGACTTTATTTGATTCAGAGGTCTTTACCTTTGCTATCACGAGATATATGAATTTGCACGTTGTATTCTCATCTTTTTCGATTAAATGGCCCGCTATAGTAACATCATCTTTACAAGATCGTCCCTTTCTAAACCTATGTTGCCCTCCATTACGAGGGCGTCAGCTATACTTTCTCACTCTGTTGTTAATAAATATTCTGTACAGTTCGTGAGAGTATTTAGTAGGCATCGTTCTCTATAGTACTCACAGGTATTTCTTCCTTATTTCTTTGCTGACTGATATCACCTCCGCTGTCTTCCACGATTTAGGTACCACACTCGTATTCCAGCATTCGCTTAAAACGTATGAGAGCCCCAGTTGTCAACTTCAATCCTCTGAGCTTAGTTCTGCTTGGATTTAATCAGGCCCCGCAGCTTTTCTATTTTTATCTGTTTCAGGGACTCTTGCATCTCATCTTGTGTGATTCCATGGTCTTCATACACAAGCTAGTCTCCTTTAATCTCTGAAGTTGCTATTTCTTCCTCTTTCTCAATTCTTCGGTCTATATTTCTCAGAAATGTTGTAACTCAGCCTCTCTTATTCTCACAATTTTCTAAATGATATATATCTTGGTGGTGGAGGAATGTCTCCTTGGTCTCTAATGTTAGCCAATAGGGCGTGCCGGGAACAAATATTCTTTCTTCCATAAATTTCGAATTTAGTACTCCAAACCATCTCTGTTGCGGGCACGGATAAGCCTCAAAGTCCTTTCACAATGTCTAGCAATGCTTCTCTGAAATCGACCGACGTCTTACGTTATACCTAGTTCCGACGTCTAACCGAGGGAGAAATACCCTAGAAATGGTCCTCTTATCATCTTATATATTATTTCCCTTACTGACGGAACACGTCTTTCTAGAACTAAAATAGGAAATGTATGGCTTCCATTTATCCTCTTTGTTATAGGTTTTACGTATTTATCCAAATTTATACTGCCTATTGGTATTGCGCCTAAATATTTAAATTACGCTACGGGATCCGTAAAAAGACCGGTCACCAAGTAATTCCTCAACATATTTCTGTTTGTTACTGACATTAGCTCGCATTAATTCAAACATACAGACTTCTACAGAAGAATGGTCACAGCTGTCCACTATTTGCCATTTCTCTGACTGTAATTGCTATGAAAGAACAGTTATGCCTTATTCAGTACTGAAGTGACCTAACCGGCGTTAGTTCAACAATCTCTGCAATAAACGATATTCCAGTTCAATTGCCGCGTCTGTCTGCCCTTAACGGTGAATACACTTCCAAGAAATATTGAGTTTCAAAGGATGACTCTATTTTCGATAATCTATACATATTCTTATTCATGCGATATATTAATGTTATTAATTTAAATTTTCACAACTTTTTAAATTCCGTTGTTTCTAAATTAATTCAGCAAAATGAAAATGATTTCTGACAGACAGCACCTGCCTTACCAACATATTCTACGATGCGGGGCCGCACGAAATTATAACTTATAAACATCTGTGTGTTAGGTCATCAGACAAACTATGGAAAAAATTAATATACACATATACTGTCCATTTTATTGCTGCATATTTTCCTCTCGGTTAGTTTGAGTGCCTTTGGTCTCCTCAGAAATCTGCTCCCATATATCTCTGTTTTCCGCCTCCACACTCGAATTCCACCGTGGTAAGATTAACCAACACATCTTCGCAGGCCCTTTCTTTGAGTGATATACCAACTTTCTCTCATTATTCTTTTGGACATCATAGTGCCATTAGGTTATCCCCAGATGTCTTAACGTGTGCCCCATCATCGTATCCCTTCTTTCTGTCAATGTTTTCCACACGTTCCTTTCTGCGGCAATTTTCTCTATCTCATCAGTCCGCCAAATTTTCAACATCCGTAGGTAGCACCACAACTCAAACGCTTCACTTCTCCTTTGTTCCGTTTTTCCCACAGTCCATGTTTAACTACCATACAATACTGTACTCCAAAAGTACATTCTCAAATATTAATTTCTCAGATTAATGTCTGTTTGATGCCAGCAGGTCTCTCTTCCCTAGGAAAGCCCTCTTTATTTGTGTTAATCTGCTTTTTATGTCCTCGTAGCTTCGTCTGTAATTTGTTTCCTAGGTGGCAAGACTACACGTCGAACATCTGTGTGATGTAACGCAACTTCTCTATAAGCACACGCTTTTGTAATATTCCTGTCGGGCTGAGAATGATTCATATGTTTTGAAATAAGATGTCACAATAAAGTGGTTATTAAAGAACAGCATATGACGTCCTCAAAAAATATTATAAAAATATCTAAATCTAGATCATTCGAACATAAACTAATGGCTGATTTATCCGTAACCATTTGCCATTTACCTGCGGAAGAGCAGGCAGGTTTGGCTGGATGTCCCGCAGTAGCTTCGGAAAGATCCTCTCTCAGGAACAGCAACGGGTAGTCACAGACTGAGATGATCGCGTGGGAGGATCGATGAAGGGGGGGGGGCGATGTATAGGCTTAGATGGAGCTGACGCGGAGACACTGCCTGCAGTCCACAAGAACCTGCCATCCCGTCTATCAGTCGCCACCGCTCGCGTCCTAACAGACCCCTGTCTCGTCACATCGAAAGCTAGCAAGTAGCCGAGATTAGGCAGAATGCTACATATGAAATGATGTGCAATATTAATATTTAATATGGTTAAGAACATTTATCATACGAGCTAATGACACGACGGAGAGATGGTGTTGATCTACACACCGTAACTGTGTTATACACTAAAGCGCCAAAGAAATTGGTATAGGCACGCGTATTCAAATACAGAGATATGTCAACAGGCAAAATACGGCGCTGGGGGCAACAACCCCTATATACTACAACAAGTGTCTGGCGCAGCTGTTAGATCAATTACTGCTGCTACAATGGCAGGTTACCATGATTTAAGTGCGTTTAAACGTGGTGTTACAGTCGGTGCAAGAGCGATGGCAAACAGCACCTCGGAGGTAGCGATGAAGTGGGTATTTTCCCTTACGACCATTTTAGCAGTGTACCATGAATATCAGAAATTCGGCAAAACAAATCTTTGACATCGCAACTGCCCGGAAAAGATCCTGCAAGAACGCGATCATCGACGACGACTGAAGAGAATCGTTCAACGTGACATAAGTGCAACCCATGCCCAGATTGCTGCAGATTTCAGTGCTCGGCCATAAACAAATGTCAGCTTGCGAACTATTCAACGAAACATCATCGATATGAGGCTTCGGAACCGAAGTCCCACTTATGTATCGTTAATGACCGCACTACACAGAGCTTTACGGCTCGCCTGGGCCCGCCGACACCGACATTGGGCTGTTAATGATTGATGGACGAATCTCTTATCAAACTGTATCGAGCAAATGGACGTATACGGAAACAACCTAGTGAATTCATGGACCCTGCATGCCAGCAGAGGTCTCTTCAAGCTGCTAAAGGCTATGTAATGGTGTGGGGCGTGTGCAGTTGGATTGATGTGGGACCCCTGATACGTCTAGATACAACTGTGACAGGTGACACGTGTGTAAGCATTCTGTCTGATCAGCTGCATCCATTAACGACCATTGTGTATTCCGACAGACTTAGGCAAGTCCAGGAGGACAATTCGACACCCCACACGTCCAGAATTGTTGCAGAGTGGCTCCAGGAACGAGTGAATGTAAACACTTCTGCTGGCCACCAAACTCCCCAGGCATGAACATTATTGAGCATATCTGGGATGCCCTGCATCATGCTGTTCAGAAGAGATCTCCACCCCCTCGGTCTCCTACGGATTTATTTACAGCCCTGCAAGATTCATCGTGTCAGTTCCCTCCAGCAATACTTCAGACATTAGTCGACTCCATGCCACGTCGCGTTGCGGCACTTCTGTGTGCTCGCGGAGGCCCTACATGATATTATGCAGGTGTACCAGTTTCTTTCGCTCTTCAGTGTATGCTTTGTTGTGTAAAAAGATTTTCTATTCCTAATTTTTGAATTTGTATATTGCAATATGAACGTTCTTTCAAGTGAATAAGTGGCATCCTTACGTAGACGCTACCTGACGATCACAGTCGCCAAATCCATCTCAAAATGTGTAATTATATCCCAGTTCACTTCGACTAAAAGTATTTTAAAAGCTTACAACCATGCTAAAGAAGCTATCGTGTATGATATGGTACAGGACTGGTGAATCTATGACCCTGAGTCCAGGCCACGTGAGCAGATAATTTTGTTTAATCACGGCTCGAGAGCCAAGCTGACCCACCCCAATCAACACAGAAAAATCATACCGAAAGTCTGCCTTCCGAACCAAACTCATTACGTGCAGGCAAGCAATGCATCGGAAAAGTTACCTGACTATCTTCACACTTCTAAAATCAAACTTCAGAAAACCATATTTCCAAAAACGAATATCCTCTTCATCTGCATTTCTGTTTTCAGAAGCCATTGAGTAGCGACACCGACACCAGACACGCGAATTCCAAAGTGACAACGACAAACTGCTGACAATCTGAGATTACACTGCTTGCTCTTGAAACCTCTATGGCGTAACATATCGACTACTACAAACATGTTTCTGCAATATATCCAATGTGTATATGAAGTATGATTCATGGAATAAAAGGAGAACACACTTCACTCTCATTGACTACAAAAAATAAGCTAGTGAACCGGTCTCTCCGCGTTTTAACATTCCCATGCCAGTGTGTGGTATTTTACGTGCTGACATGTGTAATTCCTTGTGGCTTACGTGCGAAATGAGGTCGGCGCTTCTGCAGAGGTTGTCCCTTCCCGTGAAACTCGAGCTGCTGACAGTTTCGCTCTATGCACTCGCTGTGTGTTGCCAACACGATTCGCGGGTAAGGAAGCAGATGTCTGCAGCCGGAGAGCGTCAGCTCTAAGCCACAGGCTCTCTGGCGCCGTCTCCCATTGGCTAGGACGCTCTCTACGGATTTTAGTTCTGTAATGATTACCGCGCGACCGCTACGGTTGCAGGTTCGTATCCTGTCTCGGACATGGATGTGTGTTATGTTCTTAGATTAGTTGGGTTTAAGTAAAGTTCTAGGAGACTGATGACCTCAGACTGATGACCGTAGTGCTCAGAGCCATTTGAACCAATTTTGTAATGATTAACTTATATATCGAAAGCATCACCTCTCATCCCGGCCATGACTGGTCAGTGCCTTATATGCCAACCTGGACGTGCACATCTTAAGATGTAACGCACCATAAGAGATACCCACAGTCTCACTATCCTGGACATTCTTGCTCTGCACCAGCATAGTTAATTTATTTCGTTTATGTTTTATTCAAGGCCTCATGGAAAACTGGTATCACAATAAAGAGATTGACTTAACAGTTGTCAGTTTGTTTTCCAGTATTACTTTCAGTTATTAACTACCGTATTAATGACAGTCAGCTGCAACCCTGAAAAAGCGACAGATTCGTCCACACCTGCGCCTCACGTACACTGATAGTTAAAGACCTCGTACCACATTAAGTACTGATTTCAAAATAGTTTACAATGGTCGAGATTGGAATAGCACAAATCTGAATGTGATAAGTGGTTAGAAAACCAGGAAAGAGAAATGGAAGGAAGAAAAGGATTTGTGGTCAGATGATTAGAGGAAACTATCAATAACAGCAGATAACAGTGTAACATTGAAAGGTCAGGAAGGAAGGAACAGCGGTCAGTCGTGGACAGTCTAGATTTTACTGCATATTTTTTTTTATGCTTCCACCACTTTGGGTCTGTTGGTTGTGTCTTTTGTAAAGATTGCTATATATACCTGTATTTAGGTATTCAAGCTTTGGTCTACATTTGTGAGCAAACTTGGTGTTTTATGCACTAATGATGACTATTTGAAATTGATCGGCTATTAAACTGAGATTATTCGTGACCGATCACTGTTCTTACTTTCTAAAAATCCAACGATCGCTGCACAACATAAACAAAATTGGAAGATGTTTGTTCATTCAGCCACCGTTCACCTTGATCACGTATTTCTGCCATCGATAACGGGAGAGATCGTCGTCCTTATTTCCTCATCGCAAGTTGATAGATCACATTGTTTATGTCCGCTATATGGGAATTACTTACGTTTTACTTGTGGTCTGTGTAGCCGGTAGCTCGGCCGATCGACGGCTAGGGCGTGGCCGTGGCACGTGAGCAGGTAGAATCTGAAAGGAAGAAGGGGAGGCAGTTGTGGTCAGACGTGGGCGGTCCTAAGTGGCCTCACCACATAACACAGTGCGTTTTATTGAGAGTTAGTAGGCACTATGCGGTTTTACGCATGAAGCGCCTGTCATTGTGAGTTTGTGCCGACAGGCAGTGCTGAGCCGGAAGAGGCCGTTTGAAAGTTGTTTCTAATACACAAGCTGTGGTCTGATAATTTGTGAGCCACTCAGTTGAAAAAAGGAAGTGAACAACATTCGAACTGGTAGTGACAGTGCCTGTACTGTTATATCTTGAGAGAGAGAGAGAGAGAGAGAGAGAGAGAGAGAGAGAGCTATATTCCTTCAACTGATAACGATAAGCACATTTCCCACCAGTCCGCAGTTCATGTTCCAGTGGCTAGAGTTGCTGCCTCTGGATCACGGGTCTCGCGTTCAATACCGGGTCGGGTTTGGGATTTTCTCTGCCTGGGGACTGCGTGTTTGTGTTGTCCTCATCAGTTCATCATCAATCATCATTCGCGACAGTGGCTAGATTTGACTGTGAAAAAAATTAGACTGTGCAACATTCGGTACTTTGTACGGGCGCTGATGACCGCGCAGTTGAGCCCACCATAAACCAGACATCCTCATCATCAGCATTTTCCACCTTATACTGCGCAGCGATATAAAGTGTTATTCTTTTCCTTATGTTGGCATGTTATGTAGAGGCAGTGTGATTCAGCAGACTTTCCTGCGAACCGTGTACCAGAGTGACGATTAGATTGCGATTAATATCCAGCATTTTGATTACCTTCTTCTTCTTTGGTTAACCCCCGGGAGGGAGTTAGTAAATTGTTGTTTCATTCACCAAACTGGCTGGTAATATTTGCTTCTTTTTTTTTTATATTGCCGATATATGAACCGAAAAGCAATTGGCCATATTGAGTGTAGCAGACGGTTTGAATTCTATTATTCTATGTGGGCGTTTCTGATAGTAATTATCCTAATTAATCAGACTGAAGGTCCCATCTCGCACCTTTCTGAAGTAATAACAAACAAAATTTTTGTGGTTAATACTGTTCCGAAATTTTAACTTATTTCTACCTAGTTAAGATGTCTAAGAGGGGTCGCTGTTGTATAAGAGGGCCAATTCTGTAAATATATCGAAAGTCACTCTGCAGAACGACGAAACTGGGCCCGCCGAGCTCTTATGTTACTCTTTCCAGGTGGTGTGGCATTGTCAGTCACTGTTTGAGCAAACGTATATACGATTTAGTTTCTCTATCCCATATATAAGGGCAGGAACCGGCCATTAGTGACATACAGAGGTTGTTTATTGGTTGGGCCACACCAGAATATCTTTCAACCAATGTTAGATCGTACCGTTGCGTAATATATTCACCTTGTCCGTTTAAACGTGCATGTGCATAGATACACATCGATTCTATTACTAGACAAGTACACTTGACTATTGACTCGTACGGTACGAGTAATTTTCTTCATGAATAAAATGGTGGAGCGGAGAGCTACTATGAATAGCTCAGCGATAGGATTACTCTCGTCTGAATCGCCAACAACAATAATTCATGTACACACAAGAGATAGAAAAAGCACGTGGCGATGTTAAACGTGTAATTCAGTATGTAAAAGTGGATGAAAACATAATGATCATGGGGGATTCGAACGTGGTAGTAGGTGACGGATTACTAGGGTTACGGGGAAATATGAGGTTGGTATAATAATGAGACACGGGTATGGGTAACTGAGTCCTATAATTAGTTTCAGCTTCTAATAGAACATACATCATTCAGAAACCACCAGGGGTTGAGGTTCACTAGGAAAAGGCACAGAGATATAAAGTGGAAGTGATTGCAATTTGTCGTTATGTTTTGTTCGGTGAAGGTAGTTTTATTTGCTTTTTTTCTAAATGCGAACCATGTAAGCGAAGCGCATAAGTACGCGTGAGAAAATTCCTACAGTGACTGAATCAAGACATAGACCTTCGTCGGCCCACAGATTCTGAGACTTTTAGTAGACAAGCAAGTTACTGTAATGTTACATGCCTATTAGGAATCTGCCTAGGTAAGTTTTAAAAGGGTTTATTTCATGTTCTTACGAAATAGCACAAAATTATAAGGAGCGTGTGGGTAGTATGTTGCCATGTTATTAAAACCTTGGCTGCTAAGTGTTTCTGCAGTACACTTCCTTAATGCCAGTCTCGAATTCTTCCCTGAAGATTATAGAGATGTTTCTGTTGAACATGTTCTGTGATTTTATCAGTGCATTGACGTCACGGAAAAGTGGTATGCAGGGAAATTTTTTCTTGTAACTTCGGCAGACTGTAGCTACACTATTATTTGGGATGTCTATATGTAACTTACAGTCAATACTCCAAGCGGAAACTCGCAACCAATATACAGTTTGAAAAAAAATTTATGCTCAGAGCATTACAATGGTAAAAATGTTCACAGTATTGAATATTATACATGGTTGTGGTACCAACTGTTACTGTTTATATTGGATTATCTGTGTACCTTTAATAATTTCTGCAAGAAACTGGAAAAAAACATGGACAATTTTTCAGTTCCTTTTGCTTTAAGTTATTTTCCGAGTATGTTTTGTTGTATTTAATCATTACAAGTGACTTTATGTTATTCCAGTGTTTTTCATCTCAGAGATTCACATTAGAAAATTACATATACTACTTGCATAAGTTTGTATTTTGATGGTATAAAACATGACACATATATCCGAAGCTGGTGGAAAATATATACTGTAATGTCCACTTTTACTGTTAAAGATCAGAAGTGTTTTGGTTTCTATGAGAGAACAAGAAGTTTAAAGAACAATAAAACGGAAACATCAGCTGAAAAGCGATGGACATAGTTATAGAAAATGGAAGACATTTCCAGTTGTTGTTGTTGTGGTCTTCAGCCCTGAGACTTGTTTGATGCAGCTCTCCATGCTACTCTATCTTGTGCAGGCTTCTTCATCTCCCAGTCCTTACTGCAACCTACATCCTTCTGAATCGCTTAGTGTATTCATCTCTTGATCTCCCTCGACGATTTTTACCCTCCACACTGCCCTACAATGCTAAATTTGTATTCCCTTGAAACCTCAGTACATGTCCTACCAACCGGTCCCTTCTTCTTGTCAAGTTGTGCCACAGACTCCTCTTCTCCCCAATTCTATTCAGTACCTCCTCATCAGTTATGTCATCCACCCATCTAATCTATCAGCATTCTTCTGTAGCACCACATTTCGAAAGCTTCTATTCTCTTCTTGTCCAAACTATTTATCGTCCACGTTTCACGTCCATACATGGCTACTCTCCATACAAATACTTTCAAAAACGACTTCCTGACATTTAAATCTATACTCGAAGTTAACAAATTTCTCTTCATCAGAAACGCTTTCCTTGCCATTGCCAGTCTACATTTTATATCCTCTCTACTTCGACCATAATCAGTTATTTTGCTCCCCAAATAGCAAAACTCCTTTACTACTTTAAGTGTCTCATTTCCTAATCTAATTCCCTCAGCATCACCCGATTTAATTCGACTACATTCCATTATCCTCGTTTTGCTTTTGTTGATGTTCATCTTATACCCTCCTTTCAAGACACTGTCCATTCCATTCAATTGCTCTTCCAAGTCCTTTGCTGTATCTGAATGAATTACAATGTCATCGGCAAACCTTAAAGTTTTTATTTCTTCTCCATGGATTTAATTCCTACACAAAATTTTTCTTTTGTTTCCTTTACTGCTTGCTCAATATACAGATTGAATAACATCGGGGAGAGGCTACAGCCCAGTCTCACTCCCTTCCCAACCACTGCTTCCCTTACATGTCCCTCGACTTTTATAACTGCCATCTGGTTTTTGTACAAATTGTAAACATCCTTTCGCTCCCTGTATTTTACCCCTGCCACCTTTTGAATTTGAAAGAGAGTATTCCAATCAACAAAGTCAAAAGCTTTCTCTAAGTCTACGAATGCTAGAAACGTAGGTTTGCCTTTCCTTAAGCTTTCTTCTAAGATAAGTCGTAAGGTCAGTATTGCCTCATGTGATCCAACATTTCTACGGAATCCTAACTGACCTTCCCCGAGTTCGGCTTCTACCAGTTGTTCCATTCGTCTGCAAAGAATTCGCGTTAGTATATTGCAGCTGTGACTTATTAAACTGATAGTTAGGTAATTTTCACATCTGTCAACACCTTCTTCCTTTGGGACTGGAATTATTATATTCTTCTTGAAGTCTGACGGTATTTCGCTTGTCTCATACAACTTTCTCATCAGATGGTAGAGTTTTGTCAGAACTGGCTCTCCCAAGGCCGTCAGTAGTTCTAATGGAATGTTGTCTACACCCGGGGAATTGTTTCGACTCAGGTCTTTCAGTGCCCTGTCAAACTCTTCACGTAGTATCGTATCTCCCATTTCATCTTCATCTACATCCTCCTCCATTTCCATAATATTGTCCTCAAGTACATCGCCCTTGTATAGACCCTCTATATACTCCTTCCACCTTTGTGCTTTCCCTTCTTTGCTTAGAACTGGGTTTCCATCTGAGCTCTTGATATTCATACAAGTGTTTCTCTTTTCTCCAAAGGTCTCTCTAATTTTCCTGTAGATTGTATCTATCTTGCCCCTAGGGAGATAAGCTTCTACATCATTTACTATCATTTACTTTGTCTTCAATAACTGCTTCACTGTGTCACGAACTTGAGTAGGCAAATCGTCCATTTTTAATACTTCGTCCAGAAAAAAGATGGCATTCAGGTTGTGGAACGCAGTCTAAAGCTACAGTACGGCTGGCCGATGTATCAGACCACGGGCTGCCCATCTGGTGCTTGGTTTCGACCCCAGTGTAGTTCGATTCCTGTCTACCGAGCCTACCTCAGCGCGCTAAAGTACAGGAGAAGGTTTGTCACATATTACGAAAAATAGTACAAATCGCAGGATGAGTTATGTAGTATTCCTCTGTGTAACGATGGTTAGAGAAGCTTCCATCAACTGGAGAACTCCATTGATTTCAATATCTAGAGTTAAAATTCGGAAATACTGGGTGATCAAAAAGTCAGTATAAATTTGAAAACTGAATAAATCACGGAATAATGTAGATAGAGAGGTACAAATTGACACACATGCTTGGAATCACATAGGGTTTTATTAGAACCAAAAAAAAAATACAAAAGTTAAAAAAAATGTCCGACAGATGGCGCTTCATTTGATCAGAATAGCAATAATTATCACAACAAAGTAAGACAAAGCAAAGATGATGTTCTTTACAGGAAAAACTCAATATGGCCACCATCATTCCCAAACAATAGCTGTAGTCGAGGAATGATGTTGTGAACAGCACTGTAAAGCATGTCCGGAGTTATAGCGAAGCATTGGCGTCGGACGTTGTCTTTCAGCACCCCCAGAGATGTCGGTCGATCACGATACACTTGCGACTTCACGTAACCCCAAAGCCAATAATCGCATGGGCTGAGGTCTGGGGACCTGGGAGGCCAAGCATGACGAAAGTGGCGGCTGAGCACACGATCATCACCAAACGACGCTCGCAAGAGATCTTTCACGCGTCTAGCAATATGGGGTGGAGTGCCATCCTGCATAAACATCGTACGTTCCAGCAGGTGTTTATCAGCCAGGCTGGGGATGATGCAATTCTGTAACATATCGGCGTACCTCTCACCCGTCACGGTAGGAGTGGCAGTTAGAAAACCAGAATCACGCATTTCTTTGAAGAAAAAAGGCCCGATAACAGTAGATGTGGTAAATACAACCCATACCGTGACTTTCTCGTCGTGCAATGGAGTTTCCACGACAGTTCTAGAAGTTTAGGTAGCCCAAATTCTGCAGTTGTGGGCGTTGACAGACCCTCGGAGTGTGAAATGAGCTTCGTCAGTCTACAACACGTTACTCAATCAATCGTCATCTTCTGCCATCTTTTGAAACGCCCTCAACGCAAATGCCCTCCGCTGCACTAAATCGCCAGGCAACAGTTCATGATGTCGATGGCTTTTGTACGGATAGCATCGGTGAGTACGCCTCAGTGCCAACCAAAAAGTAGAGTATGGAATGACGGTGCGACGTGGGACTGCACGAGCGCTGACTTCCCCGTGCATAGACGAACCCGCTACAGTCTCCATTTCTTCCTGAACTGTCTCAGCAGCATTACGCCTTGTGCTCGGTCGGCCACTACGGGATCTATCGTCTAAACAACCCTTGGCTTCGAACTTCGAAATCATTTTCGCCACAGCTGCATTTGTCAACGGACTTTTACCCATTCGAATCCCCTTCCTATGTCGATAGGATCGTAACGCGGAACCAGCACATTCCCCATTCTGATAATACAGCTTCACGAAAAGCGCCGTTTCAGCTAACATCAACATGCTGCGACTGTTGGCGCATCTGATTCTCTCTCTCATTACAGCTCTTTTTATACAAGATTGTCATGCGCAGTCACTGACGTTGTGCTATTCAGCGCCATCTGTCTGAGATTTGGTGAACTTTGTTTTTTCTTTTGTTCTAATAAAACCCCATGTCATTCCAAGCATGTGTGTCAATTTTTATCTCTCTATCTGCATTATTCCGTGGTTTATTAATTTTTCAAGTTTATACTCATTTTCTGATCACCAGGTATTTGTAATTGAGATATAACGTGAAGAATGACAGAGGCGTATGTTTGCATGATAGTGTTGCGGAGGGCCGTAAAATATTTGCGGTTAATGTAAATAGAACAAGTATCAAAACACAACTTAAAATTTTCTTCTAGGAAGAAGAAATTTCCGAAGTGCGTTCTACAGCTTGCGATAGTCCTTATCCGGGTCAGATGTATAATAGATCCCGTTCAAGGCACAAACTTCTAGCAATCGAAAATAGACGCGTTTGTGAGCCGATTGTGCAAAACGTCATATGTATGCTAAGGAGATAAAAAGAAGGGCGATACAAAAGTAGGATGAGACAAATTGCCGATGACAAAACGACGAGTCGTTAAATAAAAACGGTGTCACTTACACTCGTATAATCTCTACATACTGCAAGCTCAGGGCACATGCAGTGTTCGTTAATAGTATATTACGCAGCCGTATTTAGAAGCAAAACAGTGGCGTATATGTCCATCTGAGATTTATAAAAGTACCCAGGTCCACAATGTCAAGTTGAAAAGCGGCTTTTTGGTTACTCACAGTGAACTTAACTATTCATGGGTGCCGATTTCGCAGTCTTGTCCCCTTTCAGAAATTATCCGAAAGAGCATATTATCTCAAATTTTGATTTTTCAGTGTTCATAAGGCATTTCATGCAAACTGTAAAACGCGACTTCTCATATTTCTTGCAACGCTATATGTCAATCATTCATATTGTTATGTCTATAATGTCACCAGAATTCCTTCATTATATTGATATTCCCACTGGCACAGATGTAAAAGTAATATCCGGAGCACCACTGGGACGTGCGATAGGACCGTTGCTGTTTACAATATATATAAAGCGTCGGATTTTTTTGCGTGACTATCCCGAGCGACATCGCCGACTTAGTGTAAGTGAGGCGGAATAAGGGAAACCAGCCCACATTCGCAGAGGCAGAAGGAAAACCGCCTTAAAAACCGCCCACAAACTGGGCGGCACACCGGACCTTGACACTATTCCGCCGGGCGGATTCGTGCCGGGGACCATCACGCCTTCCCGCCCGGAAACCAGTGCGTTGGACCGTACGGCTCACCGGGTGGTCGTGATTGGTGTTAGTTACCGTCCTGTGTGCGTTGTCGAATGTCTTTCATACGATAACAACAGTCAGACACACTATTGTAGGTCCTTTCACCTTTAGACTCCTTTGTGCATTTCTGCTAACATGAGTTTTGTTTGTAACTCATTAACTTCGTTGAACATTCTTGCAAACCACGCTCCCCACGCAAAAACTTCTCATTAATTTTTTAGATTGACGGAGATCGGTGTACGTTAGTTTTGCTTCTGTTTAAAGGTATTCTACTGAAATTATAACAATAACAATAATAACAATAATTATATCTCCCTTTTAACAACTTTCTGTTTCGCATCACAATCGATTTTCTTTTATACATCCCGCAAAACAGTAGTGTAATCTATGGATTTCACATTAACGTAGTTATTCTTTCGAATTTGTACCTCTATAATTGAATTACTTTCAACATAACGTTTGAAATTCGGTATGAAACAACGACTTATAATTACACACCATTTTGTTAACACAGTAGTTTTTGCAATAGTAGGCACTTCGGAAAAAATCTCCAGAGGAAACACTTCCCCCACACACGAACAGTGTGGAAACTTTGTGCATTGCATTTTGACACATTCTGCCTGACTTCATATCAGATTCCGTTGTACGCTGTCCTTTTCATTTCCACATGGCACCAGTTCTTCCAAAAAATTAAAGTATAGAACGAGTGTTAGTTGTAAACACATCTCCCTGCAAATATCAGTCCAGTTTGAATGCACGTCGCTCATTCGCTCCGAGAAAATGTAATACAGTTGTCATTGTCATGTCGACTCTGCAACGCGGCGGCGCTTCGCGAGCGGCTCAGTCCAGTTTCATTTCGTCGTGACTGAGGAAATTCAGTGAATTTCATCAGAGCGGCGTACATTCCGCATATTTTAGGCCTGCGTCACCCAGCGCTCGCCTGGCGCGAAGCCTTTGGGACGGCTGACCCGGAATGGACGTCCGCCGCTGTAATCATCCTTTTATTTTGAGTGAGCGCCCGGGGAGAGTTACTCCAATTTAACTCCGTCCTGCACAACAGATTTTAATGGCGCCGTTACGCCTTTGACGATCCGTGCCTCGCAGCAATACGCCCACAGATTTCACTTCCCGAATACCGTCTAACTCTACACGTTCTCTTGCCACCTTCTCTTTCGCACGGACGTCATTGTGTAGCAGGGTGACAATGAAGAGTTGTGCTGTGAAAAGTCTTTGTAGGAACTACACAAAATAGCTGGCTGCGTGGACGAGAAAGGGAAGTGATATAAAAAACAACATGGTGGGGAGAGGGTTACAGGGCACCTGAACACTCTTTCTAAATAACCTAAATGTCTACCTGTAACGGTTTTCAGTCGCAGCAGAAACTGATTGCACGCATTCTGAACAGTGAGACACCAATGTCTAAATAACCGCACTCTTGGCGTGAACTGTGTTAGTCGTTTGCAATGTATGTCAAAACGAGACCCAAACACAATCTAATATGAAGTTCAAATAGTTCTAACTGCAAGGCTGTGCATATTCCACTAGGGATAATATTTTTTTTCTAGGTCACTATGCTGAGGCTTGTGCCGAAACTGTTTACCCGAGAATTACTAATCCGAAAATACACTCCTGGAAATTGAAATAAGAACACCGTGAATTCATTGTCCCAGGAAGGAGAAACTTTATTGACACATTCCTGGGGTCAGATACATCACATGATCACACTGACAGAACCACAGGCACATAGACACAGGCAACAGAGCATGCACAATGTCGGCACTAGTACAGTGTATATCCACCTTTCGCAGCAATGCAGGCTGCTATTCTCCCATGGAGACGATCGTAGAGATGCTGGATGTAGTCCTGTGGAACGGCTTGCCATGCCATTTCCACCTGGCGCCTCAGTTGGACCAGCGTTCGTGCTGGACGTGCAGACCGCGTGAGACGACGCTTCATCCAGTCCCAAACATGCTCAATGGGGGACAGATCCGGAGATCTTGCTGGCCAGGGTAGTTGACTTACACCTTCTAGAGCACGTTGGGTGGCACGGGATACATGCGGACGTGCATTGTCCTGTTGGAACAGCAAGTTCCCTTGCCGGTCTAGGAATGGTAGAACGATGGGTTCGATGACGGTTTGGATGTACCGTGCACTATTCAGTGTCCCCTCGACGATCACCAGTGGTGTACGGCCAGTGTAGGAGATCGCTCCCCACACCATGATGCCGGGTGTTGGCCCTGTGTGCCTCGGTCGTATGCAGTCCTGATTGTGGCGCTCACCTGCACGGCGCCAAACACGCATACGACCATCATTGGCACCAAGGCAGAAGCGACTCTCATCGCTGAAGACGACACGTCTCCATTCGTGCCTCCATTCACGCCTGTCGCGACACCACTGGAGGCGGGCTGCACGATGTTGGGGCGTGAGCGGAAGACGGCCTAACGGTGTGCGGGACCGTAGCCCAGCTTCATGGAGACGGTTGCGAATGGTCCTCGCCGATACCCCAGGAGCAACAGTGTCCCTAATTTGCTGGGAAGTGGCGGTGCGGTCCCCTACGGCACTGCGTAGGATCCTACGGTCTTGGCGTGCATCCGTGCGTCGCTGCGGTCCGGTCCCAGGTCGACGGGCACGTGCACCTTCCGCCGACCACTGGCGACAACATCGATGTACTGTGGAGACCTCACGCCCCACGTGTTGAGCAATTCGGCGGTACGTCCACCCGGCCTCCCGCATGCCCACTATACGCCCTCGCTCAAAGTCCGTCAACTGCACATACGGTTCACGTCCACGCTGTCGCGGCATGCTACCAGTGTTAAAGACTGCGATGGAGCTCCGTATGCCACGGCAAACTGGCTGACACTGACGGCGGCGGTGCACAAATGCTGCGCAGCTAGCGCCATTCGACGGCCAACACCGCGGTTCCTGGTGTGTCCGCTGTGCCGTGCGTGTGATAATTGCTTGTACAGCCCTCTCGCAGTGTCCGGAGCAAGTATGGTGGGTCTGACACACCGGTGTCAATGTGTTCTTTTTTTCATTTCCAGGAGTGTATGGTAAGTCTGGGTATACATGGGTCCAAAGGTACCGCCGTCATCCTTCCCAGAGCACCCAGAGAAGTTCTCTTTCGTCGAATCATCATGGAATCGGGCAAAATATACACGCTTGTCAATAAGCACCTATCGCTTTAAGGTACAGGAAATGGTGAAAAATATGGAAACACCATAAACCCAGTATCAAGATTTTAAACATGGCTGAAAAAGCAACTGTTGAAAATCTTCACACTAAATGGTAACAGCCAAACAGTTGCAGGATAAAGATTTATTAAAATCCTTGACCACAGTTTCGGTATATCTAAATATACCTTCATCAGAAGCAAAATACACTAAAATCACATCCTGCAGTGGAGATACATGATACAATCGTGCCAAAGGTGCTGCTGACGACGCCTTTAGCACGATTGTTTGGCACGTGGTCCAGGATTTTAATGAATCTTTATCCTGCAACTGTTTGGCTGTTATCATTTACTGCGGAGAAACTCAGTACTTTACCACACTTACAGTTGGCTTTTAGAAAAACTGCCAGTCGTCGCGGGATTGATAAATAATGGTCCTCTGCAGTTTTCAAGGGAGTCTTATACCATTCTTCCTGATAAATATTGGTAAATTCAGATGGTTCAAATGGCTCTGAGCACTATGCGACTTAACTTCTAAGGTCATCAGTCGCCTAGAAGTTAGAAGTAATTAAACCTAACCAACCTAAGGACATCACAAACATCCAAGCCCGACGCAGGATTCAAACCTGCGACTGTAGTGGTCGCTCGGTTCCAGACTGTAGCGCCTAGAACCGCACGGCCACTCCGGCCGGCGGTAAATTCAGATAAAAGGTGGATAGCGATCACGCACCCTTCTCTCTAAATTAGGCCAAAAGGTCTCAGTAATATTGATACCTGAACACCGCGGGGGGCGAAGAATGCGACAGGGCGTTCTCGTACTCATAAAACCAGTCCTGGATAATGCGAGCTGTTCATAATGGCGCACTGTCGTCTTGGAAGGCAGCATTATCACTGTGGAAAAATGGGGTATGCCTGATTAACCAAAATTGTCGTATAGTGAAGAGCCAAAGAAACCGCTACACCTGCCTAATATCGTGTAAGGTCCCCACGAGCACGCAGAAGTGCCGCAACACGACGTGGCATGGACTCGACTAATGTCTAAAGCAGAGCTGGAGGGAATGGACACCATGAACCCTGCAAGAGTGTACATAAATCCGTAACAGTACGATGGGGTAGAGACCTCTTCTAAACAGGACGTTGCAAGGTATCCCAGATATGCCTAATAACGTCCATGTCTGGCGAAATGGTTAAAATGGCTCTGAGCGCTATGGGACTTAACATCTGAGGTCATCAATCCCCTAGAAGATTACGTGTCACCTGTCAGAGTCGTATCTAGACGTATCAGGGGTCCCATATCGCTCCAAATGCACACGCCCCACATGATTGCAGAGCCTCCACCAGCTTGAAAAGTCCCCTGCTGACATACATGGTTCATGGATTCATGAGTTTATCTCCGTACCAGTACAGTCTGTCTACTCGATGCAATTTGAAACGAGACTCGTTCGACGAGGCAACATGTTTCCAGTCATCAACAGTCTATGTCGGTATTGACGGGCACAAGCGGGGCGTAAAGCTTTATCTCGTGCTGTGATCAAGGACACATGAATTGTCCTTCGGCTCAGAAACCCATCATGTTTCGTTGAGTGGTTCGCACGCTGACACTTGCTGATGGCCCAGCATTGAAATCTGGAACACTTTTGCAGAGGGTTGCAATTATGTCAAGTTGAACGATTCTCTTCAGTCGTCGTTGGTCCCGTTCCTGCAGGATCCTTTTCCGGCAGCAGCGATGTCGGAGATTTGCTGTTTTACCGGATTCCTGACGGGAAAAACCCCACTTTATCGCTACCTCGGAGATGCTGTGTCCCATCGCTCGGGCCCCGACTATAACACGATCAAACCCACTTAAATCTTGATAATCCGCAATTGTAGCAACAGTAACCGATCTAACCACTGAGCCAGGCGCTTGTTGTGTTACTCGCATATAGGCGCTGTCGACTTTAACGCCGTATACTGCATGTTTACATATCTCTGTATCTTATTACGCATGCCTATAGCAGTTTCTTTTCTCTCATATATTCGGGCCACAATCGTATAATAGTATTTGAAAGATATTTCCGCCATTTGACTGCACAAATTCCTCTATTTTATATTACTCTCACGAGTCCAGCCTTAATCTTTTACCAAATACAACAATGTTGGATATTGCAGACTTCACTTAACGAAGTATAATTGTGCATATAGGCAACATTGTTGTACCTCATATTTGCTTAAGGCCGAAATCATGATAGCAGTGCAAAATAAAGAAGTTTTTACAGTTAGGTGGTCTAAGGCGCTGCAGTCGTGGACTGTGCGGCTGGTCCCGGCGGAAGTTCGAGTCCTCCCTCGGGCATAGATGTGTGTGTTTGTCCATAGGATAATTTAGGTTAAGTAGTGTGTAAACTTAGGGACTGATGACCTTAGCAGTTAAGTCCCATATGATTTTACACATATTTTTGCAGTTAAGTGGCGGAAATTTTTTAAAATGGTCATTAATCCTTGGTAGTAACCCGACCTTGAGTACTAACCGTGGCGCCCATGCATTACCACGATATGCCGACCCAAATCGTCACAGAATCGCTGCCATGTCTCACTCTTCGGACGTGAGCACTGCCAGAAGTTGGAAAAACCGTGAAACAAGACTCACCGTATCAAATGGGTTCCATCCAAGGCTTCTTAGTCCACGTTTTATGGTCTCGGCACTACGTTTTCGCGTTACGTGCATTTGCATCACTGAAACGTGGTTTTGGAATTCCAGCTCGCAGAGCGGTTCTCACTTTAAGCAGGTGCCTTCCTCTTGTTTTGGTGCCGACAGGGCTAGCGAGTGCGACAATTCTGCAACAGACTGTTGCACCTGCTGTCTCTTATTTTTCATCACAACTCTCTTAAATGACAGCATATAGCGATCAGTCAAAACACACTTTCGTGCACGTTGTGACCTAACAGGTGGTGTTTTTCCGATTTCCGTGTTTTGCGTTATATACCTGCGACACGGCGCCTCTCGAAACACCAAATACTGAGGCTCCCTTGGCTATGGAAGCAGCCACTATACGAGCCCCTACGTTTCACACACGTCAGAATTCACTTAGCTCCGATATACTGCACTTGTAGCTCTGGCCACGAGTCACCCTTGATACGTACTGAAGGCAATGCACAGTTGCCGTTCGTTGTCAAATACAACAGTGTCACGTTCAGTCTTGGCTACCTGAACCTTGCACATCTCAGTTGTACTGTCGAGTCACTTTAATGTTACTACCTGTGTCCAACTGAATAAACCAAATTTAGCAGCGCGGACTGAGACGTGCGGGATGAGAGTCAGTGAGGTTGTAGAAGGTACCGACAAGGATGTGCAGACATGCCGACTGTCGTGAGGTGGCAAGCTGCGCTAGGTTTCTCGGTTGAGAATCCGTGCATGAAACAGCCCGATAGAGCTGCTCCCACAGATTCTTGATTGGTTTTAAATCCGGGAGTTTTGGTGGCCAGGGGAGTACGATGAACTCATCCTGGTGCTCTTCGAACCATTTACATACACGTTATAAAATGACGAAATTCCTCCAGCTGTATAAAGGTGTTGCTTTTATTGGCAGCTAGTTACTACCTGCCTTCCGCATGGACACGCCTATCTCACCACTGACTACTAATGTTAGACTCCTACGGTTACTGTCAACAAGTATGGGCCAGAGGATGATGTTGCAACAATATCGAAACTAGTTGCCAATAAAAGCAATACCTTAATACAGCTGGAGGAATTTCGTCATTTTTTAACATACACTCCTGGAAATTGAAATAAGAACACCGTGAATTCATTGTCCCAGGAAGGGGAAACTTTATTGACACATTCCTGGGGTCAGATACATCACATGATCACACTGACAGAACCACAGGCACATAGACACAGGCAACAGAGCATGCACAATGTCGGCACTAGTACAGTGTATATCCACCTTTCGCAGCAATGCAGGCTGCTATTCTCCCATGGAGACGATCGTAGAGATGCTGGATGTAGTCCTGTGGAACGGCTTGCCATGCCATTTCCACCTGGCGCCTCAGTTGGACCAGCGTTCGTGCTGGACGTGCAGACCGCGTGAGACGACGCTTCATCCAGTCCCAAACATGCTCAATGGGGGACAGATCCGGAGATCTTGCTGGCCAGGGTAGTTGACTTACACCTTCTAGAGCACGTTGGGTGGCACGGGATACATGCGGACGTGCATTGTCCTGTTGGAACAGCAAGTTCCCTTGCCGGTCTAGGAATGGTAGAACGATGGGTTCGATGACGGTTTGGATGTACCGTGCACTATTCAGTGTCCCCTCGACGATCACCAGTGGTGTACGGCCAGTGTAGGAGATCGCTCCCCACACCATGATGCCGGGTGTTGGCCCTGTGTGCCTCGGTCGTATGCAGTCCTGATTGTGGCGCTCACCTGCACGGCGCCAAACACACATACGACCATCATTGGCACCAAGGCAGAAGCGACTCTCATAGCTGAAGACGACACGTCTCCATTCGTCCCTCCATTCACGCCTGTCGCGACACCACTGGAGGCGGGCTGCACGATGTTGGGGCGTGAGCGGAAGACGGCCTAACGGTGTGCGGGACCGTAGCCCAGCTTCATGGAGACGGTTGCGAATGGTCCTCGCCGATACCGCAGGAGCAACAGTGTCCCTAATTTGCTGGGAAGCGGCGGTGCGGTCCCCTACGGCACTGCGTAGGATCCTACGGTCTTGGCGTGCATCCGTGCGTCGCTGCGGTCCGGTCCCAGGTCGACGGGCACGTGCACCTTCCGCCGACCACTGGCGACAACATCGATGTACTGTGGAGACCTCACGCCCCACGTGTTGAGCAATTCGGCGGTACGTCCACCCGGCCTCCCGCATGCCCACTATACGCCCTCGCTCAAAGTCCGTCAACTGCACATACGGTTCACGTCCACGCTGTCGCGGCATGCTACCAGTGTTAAAGACTGCGATGGAGCTCCGTATGCCACGGCAAACTGGCTGACACTGACGGCGGCGGTGCACAAATGCTGCGCAGCTAGCGCCATTCGACGGCCAACACCGCGGTTCCTGGTGTGTCCGCTGTGCCGTGCGTGTGATCATTGCTTGTACAGCCCTCTCGCAGTGTGCGGAGCAAGTATGGTGGGTCTGACAAACCGGTGTCAATGTGTTCTTTTTTCCATTTCCAGCAGTGTATATTATACTAGCTGAAGTCCCAAGTCGTCCGTTTCAGTTATGGGTATACGAAGATTCCATACGCAGTGAGCTGTGTGATTCGTAGCATTGTCCTGCTCGTGCACGCCATGGCGCCGAGAAAAGTCAAACTGCATGTACGTGTGGAGACGGTCCCCAAGATTACATTCATGTTTGCGTTGTTCCACTGTGTCTCCCAGAATGACGAAATCACCAATGGAATGCGACGAAAACGTTCTCCAAACCATAAGGCACCCTTCTCCGACCTGGACCCTACCGAGGCACCTTTCACTGCTATGGAGCATAAAACGCCATTTACCTGAAAGGGCCAACTGCCTCCACTCGGTGGACATCTAGTTGGGGTATAAGAGTGGAGATTCGAGCCTTCCTGTGGGAATCCATATGCAGCAACTTCCGCAGAAAAGTCATTGAGGAAACATTCTTGGCAGCCCATTGGTTCATGTGGGCGGTCCGTTGCTCAGCTGCACATCTGTTCGCCCTTACACATCTCCGCAACCGTCGATCATAATTGTCATCTACAGCCGGTGGTGCACTACAGCTGCCTCGGCGCTGTTTTTGGACAGCGCCATTTCGCCCGGAACACTGTACTTTAACCACTCCTGCATGCAAACTGTGAAACGTCCCCTTAGAACCATTTATACACGACTGTGCTGACAAACCTCTTACACTATTTGCTTTTCAAACAGCTGAGCAAAACTGAACGTACTCAAACATTCACTAAAGTGACACACAAAAATTTTTGCGCAACGCAATCTGACTATCAAAGATCCCTGCAAAAGACTGGCCCTGAGTAACTTTAACCTATACCTTTCACAAATCACTTACCTCACAAAAATCTTCGTTACTCGAACTACTGCAATACAGCGAGCGCCACTACTGCCAGCTAAATAAAAGATTCAAACTACTGAAGGCACTAACTACTGATAGGGATAGTTAGCAAATGAAAGATTTTAATAGAGAACAAACACTGTATTTACCTTAATATCATCAAAACTCATAATATATGTAATTTCAAAACTCCGCCATTTCCTTCCACACATCCACCACTGCTGGCGGCTCACCTCTAACTGCGCAACGCTACGCGCTGTTCACATCCAGCTGCCGCTCTACAATGGCAGACAACAATGAAAACTAGCCACAGACTGCACACAGCACAGCCAGTGATTTTCATACAGAGAGCGCTACGTGGCGGTGGCGTTACCAATATAAGAACCTAAACAGCCTACTTACATAAAGAAAACATAAACAGCCTACTTACATAAAGAAAACATAAACAGCCTACTTACAACTGTTTACAAAGTTCGCAGTTTCGGAAATGCTTCCACTCTTGACCCAAAAGCTGTGGTGATGCCCTTACGGTCTTCAGATAAATCCCTCCGTTTCTGCTTTACGAGAACTAGACAACGGTTCTACTGTTTTCCGCCTCCCCCCCCCCCCCCACCGCCCACCGTCACGTCCCCCCACCTCCTCGCTTTTAGTTCTGGCGCCTGTCGTTTATGAGTGGTTATTGAACGTCGATGTTGAACATAGGCGGTGGTCACAATGTGGCTGGTCAGTTATCTTAAAGACTTTTCGCACTGTACCATTGTTGACTTATAACAAATATGGCTCCGTTCCAGCAGGCTTCGGAACCGAGCGGAACCCACCGACCTCGGCGTCATCCTCCGTTTCGTGCTTGGAGCCGTTAGTTCTCATTTAAGTAGCTCTGTAATTGGCCTCACAAGGGCAGAGTGCACAGCGCTGGCCGACGGCGCTCGGCAGACCCGTGTGCTACCCAAGCCCGACTGCGCTTAACTCCGCTGATCTGAGGGGAACCGGTGTTACCACTGCGACAAGGCCCTTTGCATAACGAAAACACTGTCACATAATTTTCAAAGTTGTGCGATTACTTCAAAGCATTTTTGTTTGGTCGAACTGAGTGCCTCGTACTGGACGGCACATGTTCAAAATGAATGAAAGTTTCAACGTGTCTACCCCAAGATAACGTAATAGATGGCAAGACGTTTTTACAGGGCAGCAACAAGGGAACTGTTGTTAGAAGATCGTAAGAAGCTGCAGAAAGAGATGGACAAAATCTCTCCATCGTATGCTGAATCACAGGTCTCTATGAACGAGGATTATATCCGTAATAAAGAGAAAGAACCCAGTGCTCTTGGTTACCGGACCAGCGATGAACTTCTATATTCCAATTTAGAGATCAACAGTAAAGCACATAATCCTTATGAACTGAACTCCAAAGAACAGCACAATTTTAAACGTCTGATTACTTTAAAATAACTCTTTAAACATGCAAGTGAGAAAATATTTTGGAAAAAATTGGAATTAAGCGTAAGGTTGTCGCCGGTTGCTAACGTACTCATTATGAAACACTAGATAAATATAAACAGTGTAGTCTGTTCTCCATAGTAAGCAAAAGGACTGAACGTCATTCAATGACATAATTTTGCTGGTACATTAAGTCATATGAGTAGATGCTATATGCAAACTGTATTGCGTGTTGTGTTAGTAGTAAAGAAACAATAAATGAAAACATCAAGTCTGATGATGAAGTGTGACTGCATGAACGGCGAAATCGTAGTATGCGGTGAACTTTTTCCTTTCACCGTTTCGTGGAGTGCGTTGGCGAGAAAGCGTTTCGATAAGGTTTGAAAATATGTGTAAAGGTTTCTGGTAGTCGCTAGGTCCCCTCATTCTCAAATATTGGTTGAATACAGTCCAAGTATTTGCGTGTCGTCAGTTGCGCTGCCGCGAGAGAAATACACCTTTCCAACTATACTACCCTTCATAATGAGCAGATTATGACAGCCTTTTAAACTTTTAAATTCCTTCAATTACTACGCGAAATATTGAAAATCGAATTTTGTTGCATCCGCACTGCAACTGGTTTCGAATTCGGGAATAGCGTTTTATCAGTAGATATTAAGAAACTACAGACAAAATCAATAAGAATTAATAATCGGGAAGCGATATCTGACAGCTTGTATTTCTTTCAAAGATTCTGGGAAATTGTGGTTCATCTGCAAAGTTGTAATATGAGGCTCGGGTATCAACATGTTCAACACAAAAATTGAGAGACATCTCTTTTTCATCGAGTAATTCATCCTTTGAATGGTTTCATGCATCTCACGAGGCCTCCCTTGTGCCTCCCAGAGTAATAGAGTATGTCCTCAGTTATGTGTCGGATGTATTCCCATACATGCTGTAACACAAGCTGTCACCGATTTTAGAAGTCATTGTCATGAAGCCGTTGATAGAACGATAAGAGAAGGATATGAAAGCCATCTGAATGTAGTACTGGAGAAACTCTCCTTTGGTTGCTTTTTTCCCATCAATTGCTGTTCATTTACACTGACAAGTCTTACACCTCCCGTTTCCAGTTTCTTGAATTTTATGTTATGTTTGTAAATACAGAGCCTGAGTGACTGATGCGATCTGGATACGTTTCGCCTGTTCCAACAGTTTGGCCGCGTTTACCTCAAACGAAAACCTCGTCCCCTTCTTCGACTGTTTTCGTGATCAGGCAACTTGCCCTTGATGCGGTTCGGTTTGTCACAATGTATACGACAGCAGAGCAGACTCTAATGGTGCTCAGGAACATAGGTAAGGATACGAGCCATAAAATGTTTCAATTGGCACTGAGCACTATGGGACTTAACATCTGAGGTCATCAGTCATCTAGAACTTAGAACTACTTAAACCTAACTAACCTAAGGACATCACACAAATCCATGCCCGAAACAGGATTCGAACCTGCGACCGTAGCGATCGCGCGGTTCCAGACTGAAGCGCCTAGAACCGCTCGACCTCACTGGTCGGCCTACGACCCATACCTAAGGTACATGTTACCTTATGTTTGGAAAAGTGGGGTAGATGTTTGTAGAACCTCTTGTTCGGTGAGGAGATAGTGATATGGAGCTTGTTACGTTGCGCTACTTAAGTTCCACATGTTTAACGCCACTGACGTTCTGACTGAGGGCGCTAAGCATCGTCCCAGAAGTAAGTATGTCGCTAAATTTAAAAAAGTTGCGACAAGTGGAACATCAGTGACCTTGGCGGGTCAATTAATGGTGCGGCATTATGGGAGGAAGGTTAATTGGTCCCCATTTTATCGATGTCAATCAAAATGGTACAATGAATGCTGATTTCCCACGAATATTCTACCGATGTTACTACAAGATGTTCCACTGCATACAGAATGGCGATGTACTTCCAACATGATGAATGTCCGGCACATAGCTCACGTGCGGTTGAAGCGGTAGTGAATAGCATATTTCATGACAGGTGGCTTGGTCGTCGAAGCACGATACCATGACCCGCACGTTCACCGGAACTGACGTCCCAGGATTTCATTCTGTGGGGAAATTTGAAGGATATTTGCTATCGTGATCCACCGACAACGCCTGACAACATGCGTCAGCGCATTGCCAATGCATGTGCGAACATTACGGGAGGCGAACTACTCGGTGTTGAGAGGAGTGTCGTTACACGTATTGCCAAATGCATTGAGGTTGACGGACATCATTTTGAGCATTTATTGCATTAATATGGTATTTACAGGTAATCACGCTGTAACAGCATGCGTTCTCAGAAATGATAAGTTCATAAAGGTTCATGTATCATATTGGAACAACCGAAATAAAAATGTTCAAATGTACCTACGTTCTGTATTTTAATTTAAAAAAACCTACCTGTTACCAACTGTTCGTCCAAAATTGTGAGCCATATGTTTGTGACTATTACAGGGTCATCTATCACAAAGCTAAAAAAGTGGTCCAACTAAAACATTCCTATTTCTTTACGTACTACAGGAATATGTAATAAAAAATCGGGGGTTCCTATTAAAAAAAACGCAGTTGATATTCGTTTGACCTATGGCAGCACCATCTAGCGGGCCAACTATAACGCCACCTGGTTTCCCCCTTCAAGCTAGACATGTTTGTTGTTTCTTCGTTTGACGCTTATTTCGTGAGATATTTGGCCCGGTCACGATCAATGGACCACCGCATGAAGACACGCATCTGCTCATTCCACATTGTCTGTTAAGACGTTTCTAGCAAAGTACAGCATCCTAATGTTAGGCCACCCGCCCTATTCGTTAACATAGCTCATGTGACTTCCATCTATTCCCCAAAGTGAAATCTGCATTAAAAAGAATGACATTTCTGCAGTGTCTTAGGTTATCGATACTGCTGCAAGCGGTGCCTCTTTGCCTCCTGCGGGGCGCTTTGAACATAGCCACCAATAAATTTCCAGGCCACCGACGAATGGAGATCGCCAGGACGGTGTTATAAACAGCGGCCACCTGAGCACCAGTCTTCTGATTGTAGTTACGTGCTTCTAGTGAGTATAGTATATTTTTAAAACTGCATTTGTGCCAACTAATATTCTGCTAGGCGTCCAGATTCCAGTGGCGACAGACGTTTTGGCCACCTTGCATCCAGTTCTCATTAGCAACGAGGACACTACGGTTGCAGTTCGCTGAAGCAGTCAAAGTAAAAGCGGTACACGCCATCAAGGAGCTAACACAGGAAGACTTACAGCACTGTTCCCATCCATGTAAAATATGCGTAGAGCGTTGTATCTGTGGTGTCACCGCCAGACACCACACTTGCTAGGTGGTAGCCTTTAAATCGGCCGCGGTCCGTTAGTTTACGTCGGACCCGCGTGTCGCCTCTATCAGTGATTGCAGACCGAGCGCCGCCACACGGCAGGTCTAGAGAGACTTCCTAGCACTCGCCCCAGTGGTACAATCGACTTTGCTAGCGATGGTTCGCTGACAAAAAACGCTCTCATTTGCCGAGACGATAGTTAGCATAGCCTTCAGCTACGTCATTTGCTACGACCTAGCAAGGCGCCATTACCAGTTACTATTGATGCAGTAAAACATGTTCCGTCAAGAGCGATGTTCACCAATTATGGATTAAAGTTAAGTATTCCAGCAACTACGTACGTTTTTTGCTAGTCTAATTTCCTTGACCTGATCCAGACCTCACGCCAGCCTGCTTGAGCTAAAACGAGTGCCTTATGGCTTCCTCTCAAGACCGGTGTTGGCTCTCCTGCCAACCCACAACAGTATCGATGGAGGAGGGGAGTGTATTGAGGTTGACAGTAACTAAATTTGTTGTTGTTGATGTTGTGGTCTTCAGTCCTGAGACTGGTTTGATGCAGCTCTCAATGCTAGTCTATCCTGTGCAAGCTTCTTCATCTCCCAGTACCTGCTGGAACCTACATCCTTCTGAATCTGCTTAGTGTATTTATCTCTTGGTCTCTCTCTACAATTTTTACCCTCCATGCTGCCCTCCAGTACTAAATTGGTGATCCCTTGATGCCTCAGAACATGCCTTACCAAACGATCCCTTCTTCTAGTCAAGTTGTGCCACAAACTCCTCTTCTCACCAATTCAATTCAATGCTTCATTAGTTATTTGATCTACCCATGTAATCTTCAGCATTCTTCTGTATCACCAGATTTCAAAAGCGTCTATTCACTTTTTGTCAAAACTATTTATCGTCCACTTTTCACTTCCATACATGGCTACACTCCATACAAATACTTTCAGAAACGAATTCCTCACACTTAAATATACTCGATGTTAACAAATTTCTCTTCTTCAGAAACGCTTTCCTTGCCACTGCCAGTCTACATTTTATATCCTCTCTACTTCTACCATCATCAGTTATTTTGCACTCCAAATAGCAAAACTCCTTTACTACTTTAAGTGCCTCATTTCCTAATCTAATTCCCGCAGCATCACCCGACTTAATTCGACTATTTTCCATTATCTTCGTTTTGTTTTTGTTTATGTTCATCTTATACCCTCCTCTCAAGACACTGTCCATTCCGTTCAATTTCTCTTCCAAGTCCCTTGCTGTCTCTGACAGAATTACAATGTCATCGGCGAACCTCAAAATTTTTATTTTTTCTCCATGAATCTTAATACCTACTCCGAATTTTTCTTTAGTTTCCTTCTCTACTTCCTCGATATATAGATTGAATAACATCGGGGAGAGGCTATAACCCTGTCTCATTCCCTTCCCAACCACTGATTCCCTTTCATGCCCCTCGACTCTTATAACTGCCATCTCCTTTCTGTGCAAATTGTAAATAGTCTTTCGCTCCCTGTATTTTACCCCTGCCACCTTCAGAATTTGAAAGACAGTATTCCAGTCAACATTGTCAAAAGCTTTCTCTAAATCTGCAAATGCTAGAAACGTAGGTTTGCCTTTCCTTAATCTTTCTTCTAAGATATGTCGTAGGGTCAGTAGTGCCTCACGAGTACCAAAATTTCTACGGAGTCCAAACTGATCTTCCCGAGGTCGGCTTCTCCCAGTTTTTCCATTCATCTGTAAAGAATTGGCGTTAGTATTTTGCAGCTGTGACTTATTAAACTGATAGTTTGGTAATTTTCACATCTGTCAACACCTGCTTTCTTTGGGATTGGAATTATTATTTTCGTCTTGACGTCTGATGGAATTTCGCCTGTCTCATACATCTCATGTTGATGTTGTTGTGGTCTTCAGTCCTGAGACTGGTTTGATGCAGCTCTCCCTGCTACTCTATCCTGTGCAAGCTTCTTCATCTACCAGTACTTACTGCAACCTACATCCTACTGAATCTGATTAGGGTATTCATCTCTTGGTCTCCCCCTACGATTTTTACCCTCCACGCTGCCCTCCAATACTAAATTGGTGATCCCTTGATGCCTCAGAACATGTCCTACCAACCGATCCCTTCTTCTGGTCAAGTTGTGCCACAAACTTCTCTTCTGCCCAAACCTATTCAATACTTCCTCATTAGTTATGTGATCTACCCATCTAATCTTCAGCATTCTTCTGTAGCACCACATTTCGAAAGCTTCTATTCTCTTCTTGTCCAAACTATTTACCGTCCATGTTTCACTTCCATGCATGGCTACACTCCATACAAATACTTTCAGAAATGACTTCCTGACACTTAAATCTGTACTCGATGTTAACAAATTTCTCTTCTTCAGAAACGCTTTCCTTGCCATTGCCAGTCTACATTTTATATCCTCTCTACTTCGACCATCATCAGTTATTTTGCTCCCCAAATAGCAAAACTCCTTTACATACATCTCATATGTTTTTGAAATAAAATACAGCAATTTTCCCATTACGTATTTTAAACGATTCAGGAAATACCTGAAGTTAACAGCTCCCCTGAATAACTCTAAAAACCTCGCGCGATACACCTGGAACTGTTTTTATTGAAAATGAAGGACCAAAGCAACTGTTACGCGAGACGTCAACTACAATTTCAGCATCGCTAGTTTCCCGAAACCCGGCATCGTGTTCCGCGCCAGCACCTTTGCTTGCCGTTTATTTACGGTGGCTTGTATAACGCATCGATCTGCCCGGACACGAGTTGATCTCCATGTACCGGTCGCCTGCAGCGACAAAGAATTGCGGGGTCGCGTGTCAGCGCGGTGCAGCGACCGGCTGCATTTCGCCCGGTGACAGGGCGCTGGGAGATGGACAAACAATGGCTGACGGGGCGGCCTGGCGCTGACAAATTGGCTGTTTCCCCCGTCCGCGCCGCGCTTCGCCGCGTTGTCGGACCGCGTCCGGAGGGGTAGCGGATGTGCGGCAGGGGCTGCCCTGCCTGACCCAGCGCAGAGACCCGCCGACTACTGACGGCATCCACTGTGCACAGCTCCGGCCTCCGTAATGTGAACCAGATACAATGGGACGGCAGAAAAGGGCAATTTAGCCGTGCTCGACCTTTAGAAAACTGCCCATTGTATCTTTGCTGCCGCTGAAATGCACGCACTCTATGAAACTACTATGGCGTACCCGTGAGATGAACAGCTGTTAACGCACGTCAAGTATTTTCCGGCATTTAGACTATTGTCAACACACATAAGATTGAGGTTGGCTGAGTAATTTAAAAAATCTTCCTGTGCGCGTGTAGGATCCAGGGCACTGGACGCTTCCTGCGTACAGTAAAACAGATGTTCACAGCCTACTAAGGTGCAGCTGTTTAGAAGTAAACTGTTGTTGTTGTTGTGTTCTTCAGTCCAGAGACTGGTTTGATGCAGCTCTCCATGCTACTCTATCCTGTGCAAGCTTCTTCATCTCGCAGTATCTACTGCAGCCTACATCCTTCTGGATCTGCTTAGTATAATTCATCTCTTGGTCTCCCTCTACGATTTCTACCCTCCACGCTGCCCTCCAATACTAAACTGGTGATCCCTTGATGCCTCAGAACATGTCCTACCAACCGATCCCTTCTTCAAGTCAAGTTGTGCCACAAACTTCCTTTCTCCACAATTGTATTCAGTACCTCCTCATTAGTTATGTGATCTACCCATCTAATCTTCAGCATTCTTCTGTAGCACCACATTTCGAAAGCTTCTATTCTCTTCTTCTCCAAACCATTTATCGTCCATGTTTCACTTCCATACGTGGCTACTCTCCATACAAATACTTTCAGAAACGACTTCCTGACGCTTAAATCTATACTCGACATTAACAAATTTCTCTTCTTCAGAAACGCTTTCCTTGCCACTGCAAGTCTACATTTAATATCTTCTCTACTTCGACCATCATCAGTTATTTTGCTCCCCAAATAGCAATACTCTTTTACTACCTTAGGTGTGTCATTTCCTAATCTAATACCCTCAGCATCCCCCGACTTAATTCGACTACATTCCATTATCCTCGTTTTGCTTTTGTTGATGTTCATCTTATATCCTCCTTTCAACACACAGTCCATTCCGTATACTGCTCTTCCAAGTCCTTTGCTGTCTCTGACAGAATTACAATATCAGCGAACCTCAAAGTTTTTATTTCTTCTCCATGAAATTTAATGCCTACTCCGAATTTTTCTTTTGTTTCCTTCACTGCTTGCTAAATATAGGGATTGAATAACATCGGGGAGAGGCTACTTGCCTGTCTCACTCCGTTCCCTACCACTGCTTCCCTTTGATGTCCCTCGACTCTTATAACTGCCATCTGGTATCTGTACAAATTGTAAATAGCTTTTCGCTCCCTGTATTTTACCCCAGCCACCTTCAGATTGCATCTCAAAAAAATGGCTCTGATCACTATGGGACTTAACTTCTGAGGTCGTCAGTCCCCTAGAACTTAGAACTAGTTAAACCTAACTAACCTAAGGACATCACACACATCCATGCCCGAGGCAGGATTCGAACCTGCGACCGTAGCGGTCGTGCGGTTCCAGACTGTAGCGCCTAGAACCGCTCTGCCACCCCTCCGGGAGCTATTACACCTCACACACCTGTCGTTTAGGTTTTTAATTCTTTAAAGATGCACTGTAACACAAGAAATGACGTTTCACCGCTTCACCAAGAAGTCATCCGATGGTATTCATGTACAGACGAACAAGTGTTAATAATTTCGGAAAAAACTGAGTGTTGTAAGAACGAGGGAGAGTATCACAAAGTGGGCTACTCAGTATCGCTAGAGCTACGTCTGGCCACTATGCAAGCAGTTATTCAGCTTTGCACTGACAGAGTTTCTGGATGTCCTCCTGAGCGACATCGAGCAAAATTCTGTCCAATTGGCGCGTTAGATTCTCATAAGACACAGCTGTTTGGAGGGCCGCGCCCTTAATGCTCCAATCGTTCTTATCTGTGGAGATGTCAAGCAACCTTCCGACTAAGACAATGTTTGGCAAGCACGAAGATAAACGGTAGAAACACTCGCCTTGTGCGGGCGGGCATTATCTTGCTGAAATGCAACCACAGGAAGGGCTTCCATGAAGGGCAACAAAACGGGGCGTACCGCTATGGTTTAAGGGTCCCTTGGATGACACGCAACGTGTCCTCTTACGACAATAAACGGCAGCCCAGACCATCACTCCCTGTTGTCGTGCCGTATGTTCGACGACAGTCAGGTTGGCATCCCACTGTTATTGGGACCCTGATACGTCTAGATACCAGTCTGACAAGTGACACACACGTAGGAATCCTGTCTGATCACATGCATCCATTCATGTCTGTTGTGCATTTCGAAGGACAATTCCTGCTGGACAATGCGACACGCCACACGTCCAGAATTGCTACACAGTAGCTCCAGGAACACTCTTCTGAGTTTAAACCCTTCCCTCGCCACCAAACTCCCCAGATATGAATATTAATGAGCAATTATTGGATGCCTTGAAACGTGCTGTTCAGAAGAGATTTCCACCCCTCGTACCGTTACCGATTTATGGACAGCCACATTGGTCGAGTCATTGCCACGTCGTGTTGCGGCACTTCTGCGTGCTCGTGGGGGCCCTACACGATATTAGGCAGGTGTACCAGTTTCTTCTGCTCTTCAGTGTAGACAGTGTTAGGAAATGTTTTCTGAAAGCTTTTGTGTGGTGTGTGAACCGTGATTTATTTTCAAAGAATATTCTTAAGAATTTATTTTATTTACTAGCGATTCATCAAGAACATTAACACATTTAATCACACTATGTAAACATGGAAGTAGTTGTCACGGAGTAACTGATGAAATCATAACCTAATTCCTTTTAACAAATGGGAATTCTATTCACTTTAATAGTGGCTAAAAGCATTTTTTAAAAGAAACAGATTTAAAATTATAATCAGAGAGCACACACTAAATATCAAAGTTCCAATATACTCAGAGACAGAAAGAAACAAGTTTTGACAGTATGAGCTTTCGGGCAGAGATCCTTGCCGCTCCCTTTTGAGTAGTTACGACCGCTCACAACAGCCTCTGAACGACTACACTGGTACAAAACTGCAGCACACCAGATAACTTTAAACTAACAGTTTTAACAATTTGCACAAGCACACAAACTATGCATCCCCCATAAGAGGGATGGAAATTGTACAAAACACTAACAAATAAAATATTAAACTTGCCACCGAAGATGGAACTTTATTTTAATTTCTAAGAAAAGTCATACGGTCAAAGGGTGGCAACTTTATATACTAAAATGATCATTTAAATAAAATCCCATGAAATGCAATCTATATAAAATTCTACAAGGTTGGCCAGACAATAGTTAAGATTCTCTACAGTACACAGATACCGCCTCTCAAATCATAGGCAATAATATCAAAGTTTCCAAAGATCAAAATATATTTCAGGTATTAGGCCGTTACACTGCAAGCAATAAATTTGTTAACATACCGTATCCGACAAACATGACAGAAGCAGCTACTACCGTACGGTAGATTGATAGGGAGATTACCGAACAACGCGAACCGCAGGTTACTCTAACCCGCACCTACTCCACAAGGGAAAAACGGAGCATCCAATTCATAAACAACTACCTTCGCGCGGGTGGGCAAACGGAGAAGAATGGTGGGACGACGCCAAAGCAAAACGGCTGGTGACCTCACCAAGAAAACAAGAAGAATTTAACAAGAGAAAATCAAACATCATATCACCAATCACTTAACTTCTAATAAACTGCGATTTCTCGATAAGACCTGGCGCAGCACCCAAAACCGCTACCCCGAACAGTCCCCTGCCAGCTGCTTCAATGGACGCAGGAAGGCACGCCGATCTTCCGTCTCATGGCGTCGCAGCTCGCCCCGGCCAGACTGATGTCGTGGGTTGACTCCTGTTGCTCTCGTGTCGACCGCGAACTCACTAACCCTCGCTACACGCCGCGGCCCACTGCACTCACGCGGCGACCTCACATGCGCCGACGCTTAAGACGGACAAGTCATCTTGGGTCTCAGTGCGCGACCGACCAACCGATCGGTCCAACCGCCAATAACCATTGCCTGAGCAAACTCGAGCAGACTGGCGGCCTAACGCGCAGACTCAGATGCAGGAACTAAGCCCCGACCGGGCGACCACTCGCTGAGTTCTCTTACTGGCGGAGTGGAAAGACTCATTTTGCCGGCTTTAAAGGTTGATCCGAACGACAGACATACTAGCACTCCGAACGAAAGACAGACAGTAACGAGAGACAGACTAGCAAGCTGGGGACGAGAGACTGACCCTGACCCTGACTGACCGAATAGCAGCCCTTAAATGCACGTGAACAGGCAACGGTTCTCCTTTCCCACCAGAGGGAGACACCAAAGCTGCGATTGCCACAGCGGCGCCACCGCCAGAAACGGAGGGCGACTACTTCACACTACTCGCTGCGGCGCGCTCTTCAAAACAGCAATTTTGACTACAGATCACCCTTAATACTCCAATCGTTCTTATCTGGAGAGATATCAAGCAATCTTCCGATCGAGTCAATGTTTAGCAAGCAGGAAGATAAGCGGTAGAAACCCTAGCCTTGTGCGGTAGGGCATTATCTTGCTGAAATGCAACCTCAGGATGGCTTCAATGAAGAGCAACAAAACGGGGCGCACCGCTGTGGTGTAAAGGTCCCGTGGATGACACGCAAGGTGTGCTCTTACGAAAAGAAACGGCTCCCCAAACCATCACACCCTGTTGTCGCGCCGTATGTTTGACAACAGTCAGGTTGGCATCCCACTGCTATCCCGGGCGTCTCCATACACGTCTTCGTTGATCATCGGGCCTCAGTTCCAAGCACGATTCCTTACTGAAGACTATTCTACTCCAGTCAATGAGAATCCAGGTGAACACGTGTTTCAACACATTTCGGACGGCAGTGGAAAACTGAAGATCGCCCACCATATGGCCCGACAGTCTGGAGTTATTGTATTTTACCCTTCTGACTGATCGTTTGTGGGACATCGGCAGTTCACATACATAATAAAATTAAATACCTGCAAGTGTCGTTTTGATTTTATTTATTATATTGCAACCAGTTTCGGTGACTCAATACACCACCTTCAGGTCTTAATTGACGCTGAGGGGTGAACTCGAGTGGTACATACGATCACATCAGTGACAAAAATCTATGAATTGGCTTCTGTAGAATACTGCGACAACGATATTGTGCCTGCAGTCATCAACTACCAACCTGGAGCGATGGTTTTGATTGCCATTACTTTTTGTGGCAGGACTTCTTTAGTTTCCTTCCGCAGCTCCCTTGCAGCAACGCATTACGTTGACGATATTCTACCACCGGTTTTGTTGTCCTTCATGGCAAGCCATTCTGGGCTTATACTCGTATTTCAGCAACATAATGTCCGCTGGCACATGGCGAGGTTTTCTACTTCTTGTGTTCCTGCTCACCATACCGTGCGCTGGTAAGTAAGGTCGCCGGATCTCTCCCGAATTGAGAACGCTTAGATCGTCATGCCAGTTGCACAGAATCTGGCACTATATCGCTCGGAAGGAGATCCAAACAACTCTATCAATCAATGTCAGATTAAATAACTGCTTGCATCAGGGCCGGAGTGGGACATGGAGATGCAGACGTAAATGATATCTACCGATTTCCGTCCCACTCGGGTAATTTCAACGTACACGGTTCACCTTTTTTTTTTTTTTTTTTGTCCTATAGTGTACATTACCCTCTCCTGAATTATAAAGAGTAGTTTCTCATCCAGCTCGGATGTTGTGTTACGGGAACGATGTTCTTCTGCTTGTAGATCCAAATCTTGGAATCATCGACTACTATTTATCGGTAATATGCTGCTTTGTCATAAATTTCCCTCGGTTTTATTTGAAGACAAACCTTGACATATCCTTTGTATTTCGGTCAGTTGAATTAGCCACACTGTTTCGAAGCCACCTTGTGAGAGGTGGCATGAGCCCCCTCTCATATTTCTACCTTACGATTTTCCTCTCTAATTGTATGCGGTGAAAAGTTGCTATTCCTTCACATGCGGACATCCCACGCAGCGTCTCTCGTCACCCGGGTGGTTCGGTGACAGGCAGGCACTGCTGATCTTGAAAGGGTAAGCCGACGGGTGTGAGGGAGTCGAGTGAATGCTTTCCAGACGCTGACATTGTAGAATAGCGGTGGAGACACGCTCGCAGGGGCCTGAAGTAGTGGCTGGGCTAGAGGTTCCGTTACTTCGCAGAAACTTAGCGAAAACACTCTCTGGTGGGCTACCAGCGAGGCGTGGGAATGACTTGTGTACCCAGGCAGTTGTGGCGGGCAAATTCCCGCGCTTTCTGCAAAATCGTAACTGTGATTGGCTTGCTCAGGGCATAGCTCCATGACGTAGCAAAATCAGCGCAGAAATTGGCGCCAAGAATCTCCATTGGTGGAATGGTAGTGCTCCAGCAATAGAGTGGAATTTTCCGCCGGTTTTGGAATTGCTGATTGGAACGGTTAACCACGGCCACTGTCGTGGGGCGGGAATGTTCTGTGCTCGGTTTGTACAGGTGCTCTTGTGGGGGTCGGCTCTCGCCTTTTGGTCAGAGTAGGTTACAAGACTGAGCTCTCGCTGCTGTGGACAGCCTTCCTTCCGTTGGCTGTCTAATATACTTTTATTTAATTGTAACTGTTGGACGAAGTTGCTGAAGTTTCGACTTCAATGTAACTTTCCGAGTTCAGTTGGCAATTGAGCGTTCTGCATACAAGAGGCCTATGTTGTCTGTCTTGAGCAGTTTTGGCTAAAGTTGACTGTATCGGAGTTACTGTGTGACTTCGCTTGTTAAAATCAATCACTGTACCGTCAGTGATTGTGTGGCGAGCCTTCTTCCTCAGAGGCCCATTTGTATTGCTAGGAAGTCTTTAGTCTGTAACAACCAGGCCAGGATAATTTGTTTCGGGCTATACTCGTGACATTATCATCACCACGACGGGACGTCGAAGCAACCAGCCATCGCCTCCGGTATGCCAGATCGTGACCGTGCAGTTAAGAAGACAGCTTGGTAATGTACGTCTGCAGCACCAGCAAAGCAGGCAATTTTGCTAGGTGATAATCCGAGCTCAGCAGAGCGCGCCTGTTTGTCTTTTCTAACTTTGATCTGTCTTGGGTGTCCATTGTCTGAGTTCTCACTAATGTAGCAGCAGTTAATGCTGGGTTGGCTGTGTGTCTCTCTTAAGACTTGAGTTGCAAGGAATTGGCTCCACATACCACTTCATCATAAATGTCACAATCTAGTTAAGGGACAACTTCACCTTCACAGCATTAATTTGAGTATCCAATTTGAGCCAATTCGATGTATTGTAAATGTTTCATGTGTTTTTGTTTATTATTTTGAGTTATAATAATTCATATTGTTATTTTGGACAGAAGTTTCATTCTGTTAATCGGTAGAGCAACCCTATCATTTCTCACTACGTTAATGAAACTTTCCTTTATTTAACTTATTTATCAAATGAAAATATTTTCTACTCCACTTGCAGGGTCGATTACAGTCTGTTCGCATTTCTTTTTAATCCATGTGCAACAGCAAAAGTCGAAGTAAGAATAGGGGGGGCTTAGAGCATCATTTACATATGTAGATTCTAGAAGAATTTAGTGTTAAATACACTGCTAGCCCCGGCACCTCACACTTGTAGTACGTGAGCAAACTTTGCACGACTCACAAATACTGGTGAGTAGGCACTCTTCTGTTGAGCAGTCAATATTAGTAACAATATTAGTAATAAGTAATCTTCCTGTTTAGTCTGTTAGCTTACAGATACTGATAAAAGTAGATCGATGTGTCCTGCATTGTTGAAGTATTGGGTTATGTAATCTCACACTTATGATTTTATACATAAAAGGAGAACTAGTCATTAAAGTTCCACTTGATGGCTAACGACTTTATGTGTTACATTTATGGTAACGAAAATGGGGAGACAGTCGTGTTGCACTGTTGGATGCTATAAGCCTAAGACTAATATCATGTTCAATTCAATCTAGGGCCTTTACGCATTAATGCGAGGGCTATTAGGAAAGTAAGGAAACGTAGGTCGCGAATTTGAAGCAACAGTGAAAATCAAAACTGTTTTATTTGCAACGGTTAGCTACATCTTCCAGATACTTCTCTACCCAGTCGCCGCTCAGACTTAGACATGTGTCGTAGCGTTGTTCCAACTTTTCAATTGCCTTGTTGTAGAAGACAATTGTCTATTATGGACTGCAGCTCGTTGTCCGTGTCAAAATATTGTCTTCATAGCCAGCGGTTCTTTTGAACCGAGATGAACCTCAGGGGTAGCCAATAATGGGCTGTATTGTCAGTGATCAAACACTTCCCATCTTCATTGCACCTGCAGAGTACGCCCGAGAATTGTCGTGTAAAAGGAACCGCATGACAGTTATGTTATGTGGATTGCATAGCTTTGCGCCCGAGAATTATCGTGTAGAACGAACCGCATGACAGTTATGTTATGTGGATTTCAGAGCTTCAGGCGAAATCTTTCACAAGGCCCTCATACTTTGCTGGCTAATTTCTAGCCATCTCTACTTTCTCACTGAAAAGGGCGACATGATTTGATCGACGGGTGGACTAGACAGTGTCAAGCGCATCTGTGCAAAGTTTCATCAGATTTTCACTGTATTTTCCATTTAGCGACCGATCGTTCCTTACTTTCCGAATAACTCTCATGTATCCATTGTGTAATTTGTACACGTTAGATATGCCAGCCCACATATTTCCTTTGACATAAATTTATGAAAATGTGTATGTGGTGTGACTATTTTCTATTCAAGTCACGAGCCAGATAGCATTTCGAATTTGTTGCTCTGTTATTAGAATTCTACTTCTGCATATCGGTGAAAATATTGGGGTTATTACTATTTGGGGAATAGTTTATGCTTTCCTAAATACACACACACCTGTCAACCTACCTAGCGTGAAATGTGAGACTTGTGTCTACGGTGTATGTGTTGAGTGTAGGTGACCATGATGAATATATATCGAATTTTACTGTCGAAAATTAGTTTTTAATGACCATGATAGAAGGAAGATGAAATTTTTGGGTGTAAGAAATTTGTTGGGAATCCAGCAAAGAGAGATCTGGGAGCACTTACCATCAGTTTGCGTGGTTACTTGTCATACAGATGTACATTTCATATTTACTATAGTCACAAAAGTTTTCCAATCCAGTCTGTTTCCTGATCTACCTGTTTCTTTCCTACTAGTTTCTGTCACTAAGTCCCAATAGATATCGCTTTGTAGCACTCTGATAGATCCTCGTTTTGTGATGGTTACCTCAATAAAAGTACGTGATTCATTTCACTGGGTGAGGATTGGCGTACTGGCAGAATAATGAAGTTTGAGAAACGATGTTGTAATCAAAAAATTAAAAAACTGTACAGGAAAGAATTAAAATATCTAGGAAAGTACATTATGAAAAGCTGCAGATTGCACTCTGAGCATGAAGGAGTGATCTTCTATACGTGGACTCAACAGAAAATAACAATTAGAGAGGAGCATGTGTTCCACAAATGAAAGTATGTAATGAAAAACGTTCAATGATGGGAAATTGCAGAAGATATATAGTAGTAATGGAAATTATTTAATTCAGAAATTTCAAATGAAAGGAACTTTTAACATTGACAGTATTAAATTGAAAGGGTACAGTACCGCCAGACATTGAAAATAGGTACAGCAATCTTCGTTATTCTTGTCAGAACAACATATTTTTGTAATAATAACTCAATTTCACTTAATACACCAAAGCCGGACACCAGTGAGAGAAAGAATGACAATTTATTTATTTAATTAATCACATGTGCACTCCCTCAAAATAGATCCCTATATCCTATTTGGTGAGATCTGTAAATGAATGAATCTATGGTCATCTGCTAACCGCAGATAGTGAATGTGCAATATGTGACCATCTTTGAGGCGGTCCTTCGGTCACCTTTGGTGGAACCAAAGAGATGAAAGTTACCTGAGCTTTGAGCGCCTGAAATGTGGCTGACCAATACGGTAGCATGGTGCTCCCCCACCTCGGCGGAGGTGCGAGATGACCTGAAGAATGGCCATGTTTCAGCACTCGGGCGCTGGATCTTGTGTTGGTAAGACCTGTCTTAGGTGTGCTCCGTAAAGACAAAAGAGTGGAGACAATGGTATGCGTGTGAAATACTTAAGAGTAGTTTGGAATAATTATTTTTCTATTTCAGGAACTTTTGGGGGGAGAATTAAATGACAGGCATGTAATATTAAGGGGATCGTAGTAATCTTTGGAAGTGACCAACGGTCACAATGAAACCACGTGTTGCAATAAGTTGAAATACTTGCGAGTGCTAGTACTAAGTTGAAATACTTCCGAGTGCTAAAGTTAAGCTGAATTACTGGCGTGTGTACTATAAGATGGAAATACTTAAGAAATGGCGTGTGCAGGACTTGCAATTAGAGACGACCACTTCCACGTGGTGAGTACTGTGTGAGTCTCAATCTGTGTATGAGACTAAGGATCAACAGAAGTACTCGTCCAAGATATCAGTTGAGGACTCGCGTGTGTGACGAATATGATTTTAATATTACTTTGCGTGTTATGTTTCCGTGTGACGCTAGATTCAAACTCCAATACTCTGAGAGAGAAGCAAGGTGAGTCAGCCGTCTATCCAGCAAGCCACTTGGCTTGCATTGCACTGGAAGACGTGAATATATCCTCCAGAGTTCGTAGTAGGAAGGAAAGGTTACGAAGTGGGGCAGTGTCGTGTGAAACTGGGATGAATACTAATTGAAGTGGGGAAGCTGAAAGTGAAGTGATTTTAACGTTGTGACTATTCTTTGTGATTGCATTCCATTTTGCCAGTATGATGTATTTCACGTAATTTAATTGTGAGTGGTTTGCATGAGAGAGTAGCAAGATAGGTTCAGAGGCAGTGGTTTATGCATGTTCCTTTTTGTACCGTTCGGTCTGGAGGAAATTTTCGAGATGATGGGTGTGAGAGTCGAAGTGTTAGATATAGCAAAAGATCCACCATTCTATCCGGAAAGTGCACTGTAGCGTTAGATAATTACGAGACCATAAGATAGAGAATCACTAACGTAAATCCATGCCCACTGGGCGGAGTTTCTCATGTGTAATTGTTGTATAAAATGTATTGGTGTGTTTAGGTTATCTTTGAATCGTAATAGAATTTATCGAAATAAAAAAGATAGTGAAAAGAAAAAGATTGGTAGCCTTGTTCTTCGTATAGTGTGTAGTCATGATATCCAGAATTTATAATGTGTGCGCCATTCGTATTCAGTGCGATGGCCACATGTTGATCAAAACCGTTGGGTAAGAAAGAAAATGTGGTATTGCTAGAGCGTAGTGAACAATCAGATTTGTGTAAATTCAGAATAGTCAGATGTGCGTTATCCGTTTCCGTTGCGTAATATTCAAACAGGAGAATAATTTGTAGCTTAATTGTGAGTACTAGATCTCATAATCAGACATTGATGTTACTCGATAAATAAGAATAAATCCACACGCTTGGCAGACTCATCTTGCAGGCCTTACCGCTTGATGCCATAGTATGAGCAAGGCATGTGGGTGCCTCTCAAAATGAAGTGCTTACTCCCTGTCGCTATACGTTACGTGTGGAGAATGTGTTCACAGCATGCAACAAGGAAGTCTCCTTCCAAATGAGTTTTATAATTAGGTCCTGATATGTGTTACCAGCAATGGACACTTGATTCTGTTCTGTACCGGCATAGCTGCCAATAACAATGTTGTTGCGACATAATCATCTGAAAGAGAACAGCGCTGAGCTGCTTGCTATTTACTATATGTCACAAAAGACGACACCGTATCCACTCGTCGTTCAGTTCATTTGCTAACAATGCTCTAAGTACTCATTCAAAATACATTCAAAACGAGTGAAAAATAAAACGAAACCATAACTTAGTCAATTTCCTCAAAATTGCCAAATCTAAGGTTCAAACCCCTTTTAATAAAATTACTCATTATTTTTAACGCTACCACAGACACCGAACGTTGCTGACGTATAAAATTGCTGCCAGTTTTAGTTTAAAATTATTAAATCAAAGTTTCCTTGTCACTAACAGAAATGGATGGAACTGGTTGACACTTTGGATATATTTCCTTTACCTAAACTCGACATCACTGAACAATGAAAATTAACAAACTACAATAATCCCTAAATGCTCTCAGAGCAATGCGACTAATACCTTTTCGTTGCTGAGTCGTTTCTCTATCAAAATCAAGTCCCAAAATCCTTTCTTCCAATAATATTAAATTCTTAGCTATTTTCCATTTCTCCATTGCTCAAAAGAGTAACACTTGTCCTGATGCAGTGCTCCTTAGTTAAGGCAGCTACTCACCGTCCTCTAAGTACTCGATGTCTTTGCACTTGATGTGTCACACAAATCACTGTTAATCTCTTGCTATGGAAAATTATGTCTCAGTAAATTGATGCACTACAAATACAATCGACAAACTTCTTCTGTAAATAAATTTTCATCATGAGATAATTGGCTAATAATGTATTTTTCTAAGAGTCCTCCATAATACAGGTCCAATTGATCTATAGAATGTTGCTATATCATGCAAATAGGTGGCTTTCTCCTTACATGGACCTTTCACAACGTTCAAGTGACAAGAGGCTATAACATGGCGTACACAGTGGAGAAACAGAACAAATGAAACTCATTTGAAACATGTTATGAAACCAGAAGGTTAATAATGATAAATGCAGCTAAAACAGAACACAGAAAATTATCCGAGGTGGAAAAAAGTCACAGCAGTCCCTAAAGGTTGCGTGGTGACTTCTTATGCCTTCTTTGAAGCGATGTGACAAGGTCAAAGAGAAGCAGTACATACGTAGGAACGTGAAAACTATTTCTAAAAACATCGACGATTTGAAAAGATTCTACAGTAATTTACAATGTTTTTCGTTTATAACTAGACAGTGAATATACGTGGGCTATTCAGAAAGTAGGGAACGTTTACATCTGACGCCGCTAGGCGCATGCCGATCGCGTATATTTTGGTATGTGTGTGCTCGGCAGCTCAGACAGCATCCATCCGTGTCAGTGGGTTAGTCTCTGGGCGTATGGTTTTTTTCCATATTCGAATTTGAAATGTGCGCTGCAATCGAAAATCCCGCCAGTCGTGACGTGCGGTCTGTCATACGGGTTTTGTTGGCAAAAAACCTAAAACCCATAGAAACGTATCGTGAACTGTGCGAAACAATGTAATGAGTGAATGTTCCGTCCGGAAATGGTGCATTCGGTTGAAAAATGGCAAAACCAACGTTCATGATGAAGAGAAGAATAGATGCCCGAGCATTGTGACTGACGATCTTGTAGCTAAAGTTGAAGAAAGAATTCGTGAAAACCGTCGCTTCACAATAACGGAGCTTTCGCTTCCTTTTCCACAAGTTTCACGGATTTCGTTGTTTGAAATTGTCACTCTAAAGCTAGACTGCCAAAAATATTGTGCACGATGTGTGCCCAAAATTCTTACAGAATACCATAAAAAATAGCGATTGGGGGCAACGTTGACATTTCTGAAGGACTGCCACAAACATGGTTATTCATTACTGGATCGAATCGTAACTGGTGACGAGAGCCGGGTGAAACACGTCAATTGCGAGACAAAATTACAGCCCATGGGCGCACACAAGGTCCCCCCATAAACCTAGAAAATGTTTGCAAACCTTGTCAGCTAGGAAGTTGATGGCGACAATGATTTGGAACAGACAAGGTGTGCTTCTTATTGATTTTCTCGAACGTAGAGCAATCATAAATTCTGCCCGGTGCTGTCAAACTTTGCACAGCCTTAGAAGAGCAGTTCAAAACAAATTCTGAGGAAAGCTGGCGTGGCCCGCGCTGTGGCCGAGTGGTTCTAGGCGCTTCAGTCCGGAACCGCGCTGCTGCTACGCTCGCAGGTTCGAATCCTGCCTCGGGCATGGATGGGTGTGATGTCCTTAGGTTAGTTAAATTTAAGTAGTTCAAAGTCTAGGGGACTGATGACCTCAGATGTTAAGTCCCATAGTGCTTAGAGCTAACTGAACCGTTTGAAAGCTGACGTCCAAAATTTTGTTTTTGCACGACAATGCCCGACCTCACACGACAAACCGCACTAAAGAGCTTAATTCATTCAAATGGGAAACTTTCCCTCATCCGTATTTTGAAGACGACTTTGTTTCACAAATTATCTCTTTTGTTGACAGTGAGCATCTACAACATGAAAGATCAGTATGACCTTTGATTTATTCATTCACATTTGTTACTTTAAAACTGATGACTTATTAACGATTTCACCAGCATCCTACTGTAGAACTGATAATTTCACTCCTCAGTTGACAAGTCATGTAAACTGTTGATACCACTTACTGTATTAATAGCACTGTGCATCACAGGTCAGGCAGAGCCCTGGACTGCAGAACATAAAAGCGGACGTCTTTTGATGTGGTAGAAAGCAACAGAATTCAACACTTTAATCATGACATATTGGCGTCTTTCTCTCGGCTGGCTATGAAACACTTTGCGCAGGAGCAACACCTGTTTCACGGATAACTGTGTGGGAAAGAAGCCACAAACGGAATACGATAAAAAGCCAGCATCACTTTGCTCTGATGGTCCATTGATTGCTATAAAAGGGAATTCCCTCTAAGCCTCCCTCTATCTTCCGTAATCCGAGCTGCAACGAAAAGCAGCAGTTTCGCGGTGAGAGCAGTGCGTTTAACCTTCGGTAACATCACTGATTCTTCTGTGACGACATAAATGAAAACCCATGTATTACAGACACACCATACAGCAACTATTTTTTGAGATGGACTGAACTGTTTGTAAGAGCTATTAGGGCAAAAAATTTAACGAAAAAAATTAGATAGAACATTAATTTAGGACTACATTCTTGCACAATTTTGACTAAGGACGTATTGCAAGGGGCGTTCAGTAGGTAATGCAACACATGTCTTTTTTGAATGCAGGTTGGCTTTAATCAGGAATCCAGTACATCATATTATTCCCCACGCTTTTGGCTTCAAATGGCCATTTTTCAACATAATCTCCGTTCAATGAGAACTACTTCCGCTACCTCGCTACCTTACCACTTTACTGATCGACGTTGGAGTGAACGTCTTCCTTTATCAGCAACCTCCACACCATAAATTCTACCCGGTACTGTCAAACTTTGCACAGCCTTAGAAGAGCAGTTCAAAACAAACGCCTGCGGAGAGCGTACTTCATTAAGCCGAACAGATGGAAGTCGGAAGGTGATAGATCCAGGATGTAGGGTGGATGGGGAAGAACAGCCCAATTAGGTTTTGTGAGTGAAACGCCGGCTAAACCCGCTGGGCAGAACAGGTGATTAGGATTGTGGAAAGGGCCAAATAAAGTGTCGGTCAGTTTCACTACAAAATTGTGATTTATTGTAATTTAAAAACACCTTTAAACCTAAACGGAACATAGCCAAACATTTACAACTACGAGTTTGCAAATTCCAGTTCTTTCACAGCTGAAGGCCTCCAAACAAGAAATCTTAAAAAGCGATAAGATAAATTTCAAGCGACTAAAGACATGCAATTAAAACTGCAAATAAAATAATCAATCACAGCTAGGCGGAAAGCCGCAAGGCAAAAGTGGATAGAACAAACATATAAAAGGTGCGATACAAACGGCTGAAGGCCACAATTAAATTTCAAAATTTTTAGATATATTACATAATATTTTAAGGCAGAAGGACGCAATGCTTTCACATAAAAGGAAATTTTGAGAATAAGGCTTTAAGTGGCTGAAGGCCGACAGTTGATTTTCCAAAACTTCAAAAATACATTAACCTTTAAGTTTTCAATGGGGGAAAGCTCACTAAATTAAAAAAAAACAATGCAACGACAATAACTAAATTTAAGAATAAGGTTTTAAGCGGCTAAACGCCCACAATTTATTTACATTAGTTGATTAACATAAAACACAATAGAAAGTTTTCCTTTTAAAGCATTGGCTATAACAGATTACCAACAGACCATTAAACACCCATGAAAAGGGCAGTATAGACAACGGCACTCGATGCAGACATCGTGGGCGGGGGGGGCTGCCTTCAAAACATTAACGTTCACTTAGGTGAGACAGGTGGTGGGCCTAACTACACTTGATCCGTCGGTAACCCAACCAAGAGACAGTCACGGACCAACCTACCAAACGACTTGCTAGCCACCAATCGGTACATAAAAACTCAAGGACCAGACTTTTACAGACGTGATTATCCAAAATGAAATATGTATTAAGCTGTCAAAACTACACACCATGTTGGGCGGCTACAATAGGTGAGGAAAGGACCCTGCCTGAAATTACGTTAGTAGCCAGGGCAGGTAACCGGAACACTAAGGGCCAAAAGGCAGAAAATTCTGCTGGTGCACTTGAATTGTAGTGAACCAATATAGGTACTTCCACTGCACGGCTGCTCGATTTCACCACTACAGACACTCGGTGTAGCTCACAAGGAAAGCTCCCCAACAGCGAACCACCGAAACGAACGACACCACATGAACGGACGTGGCTTGGCTATTTAACACACCATTCAACTTCGACGTCCTGGGTCGGTGTGCCACGAAGCTCGTAGCGATCAGACAGCTGGAGACATGCTCCGACACTGCACAGGGACCGCCAGCCGACCCAGCCGACTGCACCGCACGGAAATATCCTCCTTTGTACTCACCAATCGACCAAGTCCCCTCAGAATGCTGACAACAACTAAAATAGTCGCCAGTGGAAATAACGCCAACTACACATACACTCGCACGAAGACCTAAACGATACCCAACAGCAACTAAGCATGCACGAAGGCAAATCGGGAGCCGATGCACACACACACACACACACACACACACACATAGAGCCGACTCATGAACGATCGGCGAGCAAAAACACGTCGCCCTGTAGGACGACCGACCGACGATCCACCAAGACCATGGCCCGGCTCAAGTGATGCGTGGTGGCAGTGGTCGGGCAAGCCATGTCGAGGCAGACACCTCACTGCTCCATCCCGACTGCACTAGTGCCGCATTGCAATTCCCTGACTGACAGGTCCGGGCTGTGCTCCAGATGCGTTCCAACTGACTGGCAGGCCCAAATCGCGAACCAAACTGGCTTACGACACACAACGACCAGGAAGTATAATAGCATTCCAGCAAAAACACTACGAGAGGGGATATATTGATACGCTCTAATAGCGCCACTCACGGTCAGGCAAAGCAGCAGCTCAGTGACACCAGTAATTTAAATTAACGTAGTGAGGCGGAAGTACGTTAAAAACAGCGGGAACATGAGCCACGCATGGCTCAGTGAGTTCCTGTCAGGGGTGCAGACTTTTGTGGGGCTTTACTTTGTCAAGAGGGTGGAGAAGTTCATTTGCAATTTTGTAGTGACGAACGAGGTGAAGTCGTTTCTTCAATTTCCTGAGGGTCGCACAGAACTATTTAGAATTGATCATTGCACCACGAGGAAGGGCATCACACAGAATAACCCCTTCAGTATCGCAGAAGACCGTCTCCGTGACATTACCGGCAGGGGGTGCGGCTTTCAATTGTTTCTTCGTAAGAGAGGTGGTGTGGCAACATTCTGAGGACTGCCGTTTTGTTTACCGTTCGTAGTGATAAGCTCTCACTTTTTCGCCTGTGACGATGTTCGACAAGAAATTGTAACGTTCATCATCGAAACGCGCCAACAGTTCAGCACACAAGGTCCATTGTTGCTCATGGTCTTTTGCTAGGCGGGGAGAAACCCAGCGGAAACATATGTTAGCGTAGAAACTGGTGGACGAGTGTGTGAACAAAGTGTTTCACTGTGATGCATGGATCAGCTCTAATGAGAGTGTAAACACGTGGCACAATACAGGAGTCACAGCTGTGTGCGGCCGGCCGGCAAGTGGGTGATCGGACACGTTTGCGGGACCTTGTCGCGATGATGACAGACGCCTCGTCCAGTGACTCACAGTACTTTTGTTCATTGCCAGCTCTCCGTAGACATTTTCCAAGAGCTTGTGAGTATCTGCGATGCTGTGGTTTTCCTCCAAAAGAAACTCATTGAGAGCTCTATGATCGAAACGCTCTTCCCTTAGGGCGTTTTTTTTAAGGTTACATGTAGTGCCGGCAACCGCCGGACTTCTTGAACCTATAGCGTCTGAAGCAGGAATTCTGCGCGATGGTCCACAGCAAACTCCAACTTTTTCAGTCGAAACTGGCAGAGAAAAAGACAGCATCCTGAGTAGCAGATCAGGATATTGTGTAGTATTTTGGAATTCTGTGGAGAGGAATCTTGTGGAGCCTGAAATGAATTGGTGAAATTAGTGATACCTTATTAATTCTAGCTGGTCTAGAGAGCTAAGCTACGTGCCGGAGATTTTCTTCTACCGAGTCCTCCAGAAAGCGTTTTTGTGTTACTTATACTGTTTCTCGCCTTGGTTACATATGAAAGCCTAGTTATGTTCACTCTCATGTCAAGGTTTGAACGGTGCTGCGACCTCTAGTCGATCGTGTTTTGTCCTTGAATTCAAATCGATAGCTACAACAACTTTCGTCCCCTATGTTTTAGTTGTGCTAGGTGCTTTGGTAACAAATTTACGTTTCAGGTATTTCAACCCAAATTTTCTTCTTTGTCAACTCATTGTAAAGACCACCTTGATGACTGATGTTTTGTTCAAAACTCAAGAAGTAGCCATTTCACAGTGGGCCATTTTCCTGAGCGTTGTTATTTGGAGCCACGCATTTCAGTAATCTGGGTTTTGATTTGTCGTGTTGAATGCTAGCCAGTGTTTTCACTTGTCATGCTATAAGCTAGTCAATGATAATTATTATTCGGCATTAGTTTCAGAAAATAGCTAATATATTCTGAGCTGTCACTATTGCTTCCTTGGAACTATCACTGTTTCTAATGAGATGCGTCAGGTCATGTAGGTAGATACTTTTTGAAGGGGCTGTGAACCTGATATTTACGTTATTTTGTTATTTGTGTTGGATCTTTAAAGTATTCACTAGCTGAAGTTTTGTAAGCATTCTTGCTCTTTTTAAAATCTGTTACTGGAGTGATCGGTGCTATAATACATTTTACATGTTTTAATAATTTATATGGTAATGGCAAGTTCATTCTTACTGAACTGAATTATGACAAAATTTGCGAAAGCGCAGCTAAGTTTTCTGACTTAGGCTTCAATTTGTATGTTGTTACCTAAGCTCAATGAAACTGATGACAGTTTTGAAACCTTCTTTTCCTAAGTTACAGTCAGTGTGTAGACTTTTAATTTGAGCTTGATTTCATTTGCGTTGAAATGTAACTCTCAAGCTGTTATTCTTGTAGCATGGTGTCATTAGAAATTTTAATATGTAGTAAGAGTATCTAGCGTTTCATTCTGAAGGAAACCTAAGTTTTGGGCACTGATATTAAAACCCAGTCTTCGTCTAATAGTTTTTGGTAAATTAATTTCGACCCAGCTAACAGCACATTTCCCGAGCTGTATACTTTGTTGCGTCAGGAAAAAGTCCTTTTACCTTGTGTGATAGGAACTACTCTCTGACATGTATTGGACAGGTTTGCAAAATAAAGATGTAAATGTATGATAACTCAAAAAATTTTACAAGCCATACATTGCAGATAGGCCCCACACTGACCATGTCAGGAATATTGTTGTAGCTCTTGTTACGGTCTTCAGTCCAAGCATCGGTTTGATGCAGCTCTCCATGCTACTCTATCGTGAGCAAGTCTCTTCATCTCTGAGCAACTACTGCAACCTACGCCCTTCTGAATCTGCTTAGTGTATTCACCTCTTGGTCCCCCTCTATGATTCTTACCCCCCACCTTTTCCTACATTACTGAATTGGTGATCCCTTTATGCATCAGAATTTGTCCTACCAACCGATCCCTTCTACTACTCAGGTTGTGCCGTAAGTTTGTCTTCTCCCCAATTCTATTCAGTACCTCCCCATTAGTTACGTGGCCTACGCATCTAATCTTCACCATTCTTTTGTAGCACCACATTTCAAATGCTTCTATTCCCTTCTTGTCTAAACTTCTTATCGTCCATGTTTCGTTTCCATACATGGCTACAGTCCATGCAAATACTTAAAGCTGTACTCGGTGTTAAAAAATTTCTCTTCTTCAGAAATGCTTTTTTTGCCACTGCGAGTCTGCATTTTATATCCTCCCCACTTCTAACATCATCAGTTATCTTGCTTCCTAAATAGCAAAACCTATTCCATTACCCTCGTTTTGCTTTTCCACATCTACAGCTACGTGATTATTCTGCTATTCACAATAAAGTGCCTGGCAGAGGGTTCAATGAACCACCTTCAAGATGTCTCTCTACCGTTCCACTCGCGGACAGCGCGGTGGAAAAACGAGCACTTAAATTTTTCTGTGCGAGCCCTGATTTCTCTTATTTTATCGTGGTGATAATTTCTCACTTTGTAGTGGGTGCCAACAGAATGTTTTCGGAATCTGAGGAGAAAAAGCTGATGTACATTTCATGAGAAGATCCCGTACCAACGAGAAACGCCTTTCTTTTAATGATTGCCACTCCAATTCACGTTTCATGCCTGTGGCACTATCTCCCCTATTTCGCACTAATACAGAACGAGCTGCCCTTCTTTGAACTGTTTCGATGTCATCCGTTAGTCCCACCTGATGCGCATCCCACACCGCACAGCAATAATCCAGAACAGGGCGGTTAATCGTGGTGCAAGCAGTCTCTTTAGTAGACCTGTTGCACTTACTAAGTGTTCTGCCAGTGAATCGCAATCTTTGGTTTGCTCTACCCACAACATTCTCTATGTGTTCGTTCCAATTCAGGATATTTGTAATCGTAATCCCCAAGTATTTAGTTGAATTTACAGCCTTCAGATTTGTGTGACTTATAGCGTAATCGAAATTTCGCGGAATTTTTTAGTACTCATACGAATAACTTCACACGTTTCTTTATTCAGAGTCAATTGCCACTTTTGCACCATACAGATATCATATCTAAATAATTTTGCAATTCGTTTTGGCGTCTGATGGCTTTACAAGACGGTAAATGACAGCATCATCTGCAAACAATCTAAGACGGCTACTCAGATTGTCTCCTATGTCGTTTATATAGGGGAAGGCGGGACAAGACGGGGAGGTGGGGTAAGACGGGGAAGGGCTGGAAGCTACAGTCAGAGTGCTGCCATCTGTGGATAGCTACGTCAACATCATCAACACATAGGTCCCAGTGTGTTGACATTGCTGAACCTTATTTCTGCGGCGATTTCTGTGAGCTTTGCAAGGTACGTACAATTGTTATACTGATTTGCAATGTTTTACACCTTTCGAGGTCGTGAAACATGTGTTTCGTGAACATTTGTCCAGACTGTATATGTAGCACTGAATAGTACTTCTTATTAACAGTAAACTGCTGCGTCAGTAGTCAGTATTCACTAAATAGTGTTCATGTAGGAGTAACATAACAGCATGGTCGGTGGCAAGACGGGGTGGGGCAAGATGGGGAGCTTCCCTGTCTTGCCCCTACTATTTGTCCAACCATTACGTTCTTATCGTCTTAGTGTTTACCTCGCTGTCGGTTTTGAACACGTACATTATACGTTGAATACAATTGTAAATAGAATGGTATTCGTTATTCCAACGTTTCCTAATTAAATACAAAATATGCCTTAGGCTATATGGTGAATAAAAATACACAAAACGTGCAAAGTCAGTATTCTTGCTATGCTTTAAGGACTGACTAATGGAAATGTGGTATTTACTATATAATATAGATTACCAGGAATGATCTGACTCAATAGTAAATTCCACGTGTTTTATTTCAGATGGTTCGCAAGTATCGGCGACAAACGTCTATGCAAGATTGGTCATTTTAGTCAATGGAAGGCGCTGTACATGCTGTTATAGAAGGTCATATGTGTTCTTTCAGGGCTACTAGACAGTTCAACGTGCCACAGACAACGACTGAACGATATGCGGCAAAGAAACATGCTAATCCTGGCTATACAGTTGTGAAAAGGTTATGACCAATCACTAGTGTGTTTACCCCAGAACAAGAGGCAGAACTTAAAGCCTATTTAACACAGATGGAAGGACAGTATTTTAGCCTAACACTTAAAGAACTTTGTGAACTTGCTTTTCAGCTAGCTGAACGAAACAACATCAAACATCCATTTAATACTGCAGCCAGACCTGCTGGAAGAGATTGGTTAATGGGTTTCTTGCACGAAATCCTACCTTAACAATACGAAAACCAGAGGCCACATCAATCGCACGAGCAATGGGGTTTAATCGAGTTGCTGTAGATCGGTTTTTCGATCTGTTAGAAAATCAATTAGACACATTCCAGTTTACGGGAGACAGAATTTTCAATTGCGATGAGACTGGTTTAACAGTCACTCCAAAAGGTCACACAAAGGTGGTAGCTTTGAAAGGGCGCAGACGGGTGGGAGCAGTTACTTCAGCAGAAAGAGGCCAGACTGTGGCTGCAGAAATCTGTGTTTCAGCGTCGAGGTGCTACGTACCACCTACGTTAATTTATCCTCGAAAACGAATGCAACAAGCGTTTGAGACTGGCCTGCCTCCTGGTTCCTGGGCAAAGGTCCAAGAAACTGGTTGGATGACGAAAGGCCTGTTTTTGACTTGGTTAAAGAAGTTTATTGCATATACTGGAGCGTCAAAGGAAAGACCAATACTTCTCATATTGGACGGCCACAAAACGCACACCAATAATTTAGAACTGATAGATGTGGGCCGCGAAAATGGGGTTGTCTTGCTGCGTTTGCCACCACACTGCTCACACCGTCTTCAACCATTGGACGTGGCATTTATGAAACCTCTCAGTAAATTTCACGAAGATGAAGTAAGATCGTGGCTTCGCACCCATCCTGGAAAAGTTGTTATGCTGCATCAGATCGCAAGTTTATTCGGCAAAGCCTTAATTCATTCAGCTACAATGTCCACAGCAGTGAACGCTTTTCGAAAAACAGGCATTTGGCCTGTAAACAGAAATGTGTTTCAAGAAAGTGATCACCTTCCCTGTTCAACTACAGACATTCATCAAGCTCACACATCTGAAGCTACAGAAACGGAAGACCAAATGCCAGAGACGTTGTCAAGACTTAAACACCTGAACAACTAACAACTGACGATCAAGCCTCTGTTTCGTCTAACTTTCAGGTTACCAGCCCTGAAATGGTGTTACCTATTCCAAAGGTGGATAAAAAAACCAAAAGGAAACCATCTAACAGCCTTGGAAAACCCGTCGTTTTAACCGAATCTCCTTATAGGAGTGAACTATCTGAAGAAATTAAACTAAAAGGATTCCCCAAACGTGCTGCATGTAAAGGAAAACTCTTCTCAAAGACGTTTAATAAACCTGGGATACCACCAAAAGGACATCATGACAACGAAAAAGTGACGAACGTTACTGACGTCTTAACCACTCCTTCATGCTCAAGGGATAATAAACTGAGGTCGAATGACAACGAGGAAGAGAGTGAAGAATGTTTATACTGCTGTGACTTCTCTGAAGGAGGCTGGATACGATGTATTAGCTGAGGACGCTGGGTCCACGACACTTGTGCAGGGATAGAAAGTGATTAGGACGAGGCTGTCCACACTTGTGTACTATGTGAAAGTAAGAGGCCTAAATAAAACGTAATACCTGATTCTACAATTCGTAGAGCCATGTTTCGAAACCTTATCGTCACATGATTTCGTTATTCCAGTCCTTATTTAAGCTTTAGAGATGAATTCATGCTAGTTCCCCATCTTACCCCGCATATGGGGCAAGACGGGGAATTGGTAGGTTATGTTTCAAATCGAGATATTTCTAACTAAATGGAACAAGTTTGCAGTTTCTTTGCATGCTGCTGTAAGTCAATGGTTAAGTAAACAAATGATAATCAAACCAACTTGAATTTGTTTATTTTTCTCCCTTTTGTAGGGGTTTAAAGTTAGCTTCCCCATCTTGCCCCGCCTTGCCTTACAACAGGAACAATAGAGGGCCTATAACACTTCCCCTTGGGGAACGCCAGATCTGTTTTACTCGATGACTTTCCTTCTATTACTACGAATTGCGACCTTTCCGGCAGGAAATGACGAATACAGTCGCACAACTGAGGCGAATTCCATAGGCACGCAGTTTGGTTAGAAGACGCTTGTGAGGATCGGTGTCGGAAGCTCTGTGGAAATCTAAAAATATGGAACTACTTTGACATCCCCTGTCGATAACACTCATTACTTCATGAGTATAAAGAGCTAGTCGTGTCTCACAAGAACGATATTTTTTGGATTCGTGCTGATTATGTGTCAACAAATCGTTTTATTCGAGGTACTTCACAATGTTAGAACACAGTATATATTCTAAACCCCTACTGCAAATCACGTTAGTGATATGGGCCTGTAAATCAGCGGTTTAGTCCTCCTTCCATTTTTAGGTATTGGTGTGACTTGAGCAACTTTCCAGTCTTTAGATACGTATCTTTCTGTGAGTGAGCGGTTGTGTATAATTGATAAATATGGAGCTATTGTATCAGCATACTCTGAAAGTAACCTGACTGGTATGCAATCCGGACCGGAGGCCTTGCTTTTATTAAATGATTTGAGCTGCTTTGCTACACCGAGGCACCTGCTTCTACGTTTCTCACTTTGGCAGTTCTTCTTGATTGGAATTCAGGACTATTTACTTCGTCTTCTTTGGTGAAGGAGTTTCGGAAAACTGTGTTTAATAACTCTGCTTTCGTATCTTTGACATTATTGGTTTCACTGTTGTTATCGCGCAGTGAAAGTATTAATTGCCTCTTGCCACTGGTGTGCTTTATGTACGACCAGAATCTCTTTGGGTTTTCTGCCACATTCCGAGACAGAGTTTCGTTGTGGAAATTATTAAAAGCATCTCGCATTGAAGTACGCGCTATGTTTCGAACTTCTGCAAAACTTCGCCATTCTTTGTGATTTTGCGCTCTTTTAAATTTAGCATGCTTTTTTCGTTGCTTGTGCAAAAGCGATCTGACCCGTTTTGTGTAACATGGGGGATCAGTACCATCACTTATGAATTTATGTGGTTTATATCTCTCAGTTGCCGTTGATACTGTCTCTTTGAAATCATTACACATGTTTTCTATGTTTACATCGGAAGGGGTAAAGACTGTCTCTTACAAAGGCGTTAAGAGCGTTTTTATCAGTGTTTTTTTTTTAATAGAGGCAGTTTACTTTTCTTTTTGATGCTTGTGGATGTTACGGTATTCGGCCTAGCAGCAACTGCCTTGTGACCACTAATCCCTGTGTTCGTCCCGATACTCCATATTTGTCCGGGATTATTTGTTGCTAAGAGGTCAAGTATGCTTCCGCAACCATTTACGCTTCGAGTCGGTTTCTGAACTAAATAATTGTCTCAGAAAGCATTCAGTATAATTTCGGATGACGTTTTATAACGGCCACCGGCTTTAAAGGTATAATTTTTCCAGCATATTGAGGGTAGATTCAAGGCACTACCGACTATAACTGTATGAGTGGGGGACCTATTTGCAATGAAACTCAAGTCTCGTTTGAACTGTTGAGCAACTATATTTTCTGAGTCGGGCGCCAGTAAAACGATCCCATAAATAGTTTCTTTCGAGTGTCAAGTTTAACTAACCTCTACCCATACTATTTCGCAGGAACTGTCTACTTCAATTTCACTACAAAGTAATCTACTTCTGACAGCAATAAATACTCCACCACGAACTGTATTTAATCTATCCTTTCTGAACACTGTGAGGTCGTTTGAAAAAATTTCGCCGTAGCTTATTTCCGGCTTTAGCCAGCTTTCCGTACCTGTAACTGTTTGAGCTTCAGTGCTCTCTATTAGTATTAGAGCCCTGGTTCTTTCCCATCTCAGCTACAACAATTTACAGCTTCAATACCGATAATTTCTACAACTACCTTACTGCGTTTTACCTGCCCACTTTTAGACGGATGCCCTTTCTGTAGTTCCTGAGACCCCCTAACCTAAAAAACAGCCCAGTCCCTTCCACACAGCCCCCAGCACCCGTGTAGCCGCTTGCTGTGTGTAGTGGACTCCTGACCTATTAAGTGGAACCCAAAAACCCTTCTCCCGATGGGGAGTTAAGGCATCTGCAGCCTACACGGTCACAGAACCGCCTGAGCATCTGATTGAGACCCTCCACTCGGTTCTGCACCAAACGACTACAGTCGGTTCTATCGACGACGCTACAGACGGTGAGCTCTGCCTTAATCTTGCAAACAAGACTGACAGTCCCTACCATATCCGCTAGCCGCCCGAAACCAGAGATACTCTCTTCCGATCCAAAGCGGCACAAGTCATTGGTACCGACTTCAGTCACCACCTGCAATCTGCTGCACCCTGTACTCTTCATGACATCCGGAAGCCCCTTTATACATCCGGAATAACTCCCCACGGTATGCACACGGAGTGCACACTGGATTCCTTCCCCTCCATGGTAGCCATGTTCCTAAGGGGCCTAACGTTGGAGCTCCAAACTACCAGCAAACTTACCTTCTGTGAATGCCCAGACCTTGCGGTCCGAGAAGCTTTCTCTGGAACAGTGTGAATGACTGCATCCAGCTTCGAGACTTCGTCAGCCACAGATAACGCCCGAACTGTCCGTCAAACGACCTGGGGAGGCCCTACGACCAGCCCCTCTCAGTCTTTCGCTGTCTGCCAGACTTTGGAATGATCTCCCACGCGACCACGGGTTAGGGGTCAACCTCGGTGCAGGCAGTACCCGGGGCGACCACAGCAGTGGATCGATCGGGGGACAGTGAGTCGTGCTCGACGTCTCTCACATCCCTGCGTCCGACCCCCCTTGGCGATGACCGTTGCAACGGAAGCCAACACAGCTTGGAGCTGTGAGCGAAGGGTCACCAACACAGCTCGCATCTGTATACAGCAGTCACAGTACCTATCTAATTCTGAAGTCGCTCCTGTTTCAAGCTCATACCAAATATATAACAAAGGAATAGTGTACTCGGCTCATTAGCAGCAGGAGTTCGAAGTGCTCTGTTAGTGACAGTCTAACCGACACTGAGCTAAACTAACGAAAACAAACAAAACCCTGTATGATACGAGGTTCGATATAAGGATCGATAACAACGGCGGTACTGTACACTACACTGTTATTACAATAAAAGGCCTAGTGAGCAATCGAACACGCAAGAAATTACAAAAATAAACTAATAACTACACAGGTCGCTCCAGTTGGAAACTCGTAAAAATATATAATAAACGAACGGTGTACTCGCCTTATTAGCAGCACGAACTCGACATGCTCTGTCACTGACGGTCTATCCAACACTTCTGTTGATATTCATCTTATATCCTCTTTTCAAGACGCCATTCCGTCCAACTGCTCTTCCAAGTCCTTTGCTGTCTCTGACAGAATTACAATGTCACCAGCAAACCTCAAAGTTATTATTTCTTCTCCACAGACTATAATTCTTACTTAAAATTTTCCTTTTGTTTCCTTTACTGCTTGCTCATTGCACAGATTGAATAACATTGGGGATAGGCTACAACAGTGTCTCAGTCCCTTCTCGACCACTGCTTCTCTTTCCTGCCCGTCGACTCTTGTAACTGCCGTCTGGTTTCTATAAAAATTGTAAATAGTCTTTCGCTCCCTATGTTTTACCACTGCCACCTTTAGAACTGGAAAGAAATTAATGCAGTCAACATTCTCAAAACCTTTCTCTAAGGCTACAAATGCTATAAACGTAGGTTGGCCTTTCCTTGACCTATCTTCTATAAGAAGTCAAAGGGTCAGTATTGCCTTGCGTGTTTCTACATTTCTCCAGAGACCAAACTGATCTTCCCCGAGGTCGGCTTCTACCAGTTCTTACATTCTTCTGTAAAGGTCTTCTGGAAGTCTGAGGGTATTTCGCCTGTCTGATACATCTTGCTCACCAGATGGAAAAGTTTTGTCATGGCTGGCTCTCCCAAGGCTATCGATAGTTCTGACGGAATGTTGTCTACTCCGGGGCCCTTGTTTCAACCTAAGTCTTTCAGTGCTTTGTCATCTTCATCTACGTCTTCTTTCATTTCCTTAATATTGCCATCAAGTACATCTCCCTTGCATAGACCCCCGATATACTCCTTCGATCATTCTACTTCCTTTCTTTACTTAGGACTGGTTTTCCATCTCAGCTCTTGATATTCATACATTGGTTTCCTTTTCTCCAGAGGTCTCTCTAATATTCCTGTAGGCAGCATCGATCTTGTGCCTAGTGATATATGCTTCTACATCATTACATTTGTCCTCTAGCCATTCCTGCTTAGCCATTTTGCGCCTCCTGAGTGTCAGCATCGATCTTGTGCCTAGTGATATATGCTTCTACATCATTACATTTGTCCTCTAGCCATTCCTGCTTAGCCATTTTGCGCCTCCTGAGGGTCTAATTTTTTTACATTTGTATTCTCTTTCGCCTGGATCATTTATTGCATTTTTACATTTTCTCCTTTCATCGATTAGATTCAGTATCTGTTGTGTTACCCATTGATTTCTACTAGCTCCCCTCTTTTTACCTTCCTGATCTTGCTGCCTTCACTAATGTCTCAAAACTACCCATCCTTCTTCTACTGATCGCTTTCCCCTGTTCCTGTCAATCATTCCCTAATGCTCCCTCTGAAATTCTGTACAATGTCTGGTTCTTTCAGTTTATCCTGGTCCCACCTCTTTAAAATCCTGCCTTTTTGCCGTTTCTTCGGTTTTAATCCTCAGGAATATATAAAAATGTAGATGTAGTTTTTGTAATACCTTCTGGAGATCACAGAAGTGTTAAAACAGAGAGTGGTAAATACAGACGACGACTGCATTATGTATTGAGTTTGGATATGAGAAATAAACGGAGATGGCAAATAGTACCGTTACACCTTAGAACAGCAATGACCCTGATGCCGACGAGGCGATACGCTCCGGAACTTCCTTCCTTGGCTATACTGGGTTAATGCAGTACTAACTCTGAGTGAGCTAATGACGCAGCGGTAATGAAGAGGGAGCCGGAGTCTTTACTCCGGATAATGAAGTCGGAAACGCCCGCTGTCCCTCATATTGACAGGGGATTGCTGCTGCATTATTGGCCGGTCGTGAGAGGATGCGTGTTCATTACGTCGCACGCGCTATGACAGCGACACGACGCTACGTTTAGATGCGGGTCGGCCTGCCGTTGTTTGAGGACCACACCAATGCGGCGTGGGCCGCAATCACCCGCCGATAAAGCAGCGGCGCTATTGTTTATCGGAGAACGACGAGAACGCGGCGAGGGGCAGGACGCTGTTAGTAGCGTAGTTACCAATCAGCACCGACGCGTATTTGCGCAGAGAATCATAGCGATACGGGTGAGGGGCTGCCGCCTGCTCTGGAAGGGAGCGCCGATTAGAGAGCAAATTTATCGGAAAACGTCCGCGGCAGAAGAGCAGCCTGGTGGTGGTGAAAGGTGTGCTCGTCCCCTTTGTCCCTATCAACTGGCGTGGCTTCACCGCACACCCACGGCACTAATGCAGTCTATAAGTCGCAATGCTGCAGCCAGATCAAACCGAGCACGTGCGTTGAATAACAACGAAACGTTTTCTAAATAGAGCCAGAAAACAGCTGTTAGTGCCAAAGATATGGAACGTCCTCGAACGTTCTTGTACAACTCAGCATCAAGGCATCCAACAAAATAATGCGTGTACTTCTCTCAAATAACGAGATGTTTTTGTGGCACTTACACTTTGTAGCTGACAGGAATGCGTGAGACAGGACTGCGGTATAGATATATGTGTCGTGCAGTGAAAAGAATAGTACACACCATACTAAAATAATACACTACTGGCCATTAAACTTTCTACACCACGAAGATGACGTGCTACAGACGCGAAATTTAACCGATAGGAATAAGATGCTGTGATATGCCAATGATTAGCTTCTCAGAGCATTCACACAAGGTTGGCGCCGATGGCGACACCTACAACGTGCTGACATGAGGAAAGTTTCCAACCGATTTCTAATACACAAACAGCAGTTGACCGGCGTTGCATGGTGAAACGTTGTTGTGATGCCTCGTGTAAGGAGGAGAAATGCGTACCATCACGTTTCCTGTTTTGATAAAGGTCGGATTGTAGCCTGTCGCGATTGCGGTTTATCGTATCGTGACATTGCTGCTCGCGTTGGTCGAGATCCAATGACTGTTAGCAGAATATGGAATCGGTGGGTTCAGGAGGGTAATACGGTACGCCGTGCTGGATCCCAACGGCCTCGTATCACTAGCAGTCAAGATGACAGGCGTCTTATCCGCATGCTGTAACGGATCGTTCAGCCACGTCTCGATCCCTGAGTGAACAGATGGGGACGTTTGCAATACGACAACCATCTGCACGAACAGTTCGACAACGTTTGCAGCACTATCAGCTCGGAGACCATGGCTGCGGTTACCCTTGACGCTGCATCACAGGAGCGCCTGCGATGGTGTACTCAACGACGAACCTGGGTGCACGAATGGCAAAACGTCATTTTTTTTCGGATGAATCCAGGTTCTGTTTACAGCATCATGATGGTCGCATCCGTGTTTGGCGAAATCGTAGTGAACGTACATTGGAAGCCTGTATTCGTCATCGCCATACTGGCGTATCACTCGGCGTGATGGTATGGGGTGCCATTGGTTACACGTCTCGGTCACCTCTTGTTCGCATTGACGGCACTTTGAACAGTGGGGGTTACATTTCAGATGTGTTACGACCCGTGGCTCTACCCTTCATTCGATCGCTGCGAAACCCTACATTTCAGCAGGATAATGCACGACGCATGTTGCAGGTCCTGACGGGCCTTTCTGGATACAGAAAATGTTTGACTGCTGCCCTGGCCGGCACATTCTCCAGATTTCTCTCCAATTGAAAACGTCTGGCCAATGGTGGCCGAGCAACTGGCTCGTCACATTACACCAGTCACTACTCTTGATGAACAGTGGTATCGTGTTGAAGCTGCATGGGCAGCTGTACCTGTACTCGCCATCCAAGCTCTGTTTGACTCAATTCCCAGGCGTCTCAAGGCCGTTATTACGGCCAGAGGTGGTTGATCTAGGTACCGATTTCTCAGTATCTATGCACCCAAATTGCGTGAAAATGTAAACACATGTCAGTTCTAGTATAATACATTTGTCCAATGAATATCCGTTTATGATCTGAATTTCTTCTTGGTGTAGCAATTTTAATGACCAGTAGTGTACTTATCAATGCAGTTACGCCAACATTATTGCTGTGTCTTACTCGAAGCTTAGACCTTCACTCAAACTTTCAAACCTAATTCCCTCAGATTCTAAATTTCTGTGTAAACTGAATCTGGAGCCAAATAATTTATACTGTATATGCACGTTCTGAAATATAGTTTTTCGTCACTATACATGTTTCGTGTTATCTAGTTGCACACTCAGGTGGTGGAAGTCATGGAATACCTCATAATACCGTGTAGGGCCTCCTTTCGCCCGGCTTAGTGGTGCAACTCGGCAGGGAATCATCAAGTCGTTGGATGTTCCCCGCAAAAATATCGAGCAATGCACCTCTATAGCCGTCCTTAATTGCGAAAGTTTTGCCGGTGCAGGATTTTGTGCACGAACGGACCTTTAGATTATGTCCCATAAATGTATATGGGATTCATGTCGGTGATCTGAGGAGCCAAATCATTCCCTGAAAGTATCCAGAATGTTCTTCAAACCAATACCGAACAACAGTGGCGAATTAACACAGTTGTTTTTTGACATGAATGTCATGAATTCATATGGTCTCCAAATAGCCGAACAATATCCAATCAGTTAACGATTCGGTTGGAGTGGAGGACCTAGTTCATTCCGTGTAAGCAAAGCCCACACCAGTGTGGAGCCACCACCAGCTGGCCCAGTGGCTTGTGGAAACTTGTGTCCATGGCTTCGTGGGGTCCGCGCCACAATCGAACAGTGCCATCAGCTCTAACTAACTGAAATCGGGACACATCTGACAATGTCACGGTTACCAGCAATATAGGTTCCAAATGATGTCACGAGCCCAGGAGAGGCGCTGGATGCGATATCGTGCTGTCACTGAAGGTACTCGCTTCGGTCGTCTGCTGCCATAGACCATCAACTCCAAAATTCCACTGCACTGTCCTAACGGCATCATTCGTCGTACGTCTCACAGGGATTTCTGCGGTTGTTTCATGCGGCGTTGCTTGTCTGTTAGCATTGTCAACTCTATGTAAACGCTGCAGCTCTCGCTCCTTAAGTGAAAGCAGTGACCGGCGTTGTCCTTAGTGAGAGGCAATATCTGAAATTCGGTATTCTCGGCACACTCTTGACACTGTAGATTTCGGAATATTGAATTCTTCAAATATGGTTCAAATGGCTCTAAGCACTATGGGATTCAACATCTGAGGTCATCAGTTCCCTAGAAATTAGAACTACTTAAACCTGACTAACCTAAGGACATCACACACATCCATGCCCGAGGCAGGATTTGAACCTGCCACCGTAGGAGCAGCGCGGTTCCGGACTGAAGCGCCTAGAACCGCTCGGCCACATCTGCCGGCGCTTGAATTCTTCTCTAATGATTTTCGAAATGGAACGCCACTTGATTCTAACTTCAACCATTTTCCCGCGTTAAAAGTCTGCTAATTTTCGTCGTGCGGCCATAATCACGTGGGACACCTTTTAACATTAATCACCCGAGTACAAATGACAGCTCCGCCAATGAACTGCCCATATACACCTTGTGTAATATATACTACCGCCATCGCACATCGCAAACCCATGACTTTTGTCACCTCAGTGTACTGTAACACGCACCTTACGGCGTGTGGCGGAGGGTACTTTGGATGCCAATGTATCACTTTTCCCCTTCACTGTTCCAGTCGCTTATGGCCCACAGGAAGAAAGACAGCTGGTAAGCCTCCGTGAGGACTCTAATCTCTCCAATTTCACATTCGTGGTCTTCATGCAAGATGTATACTGGAGGAAGCAGCAGTTGGTTGACTCTACTAGGAACTCAAGACGTAGGTATTTTAATGGTGAAATACGCAGAACGCCTCTCTTGCAGCGTCAACCTCTCTAGTTGGTTGACCATCTCCGTGCCACTTTCGCCCTCATTAAATGAAAATGCAACAAATCTCACTGATATATTTTCGGTCTTCTCTAGCTCTTCTACAGATTTTACGTTGTATGAATGATAGACAGACGAGCAATATTTAAGTATTGGTCGAATGAGGCTTTTTCAAGCGCCTTGTTTGTAGGTGGACTGCATTCCCTGAGGGTTCTTCCAATGAGTCTCAGATTTTGTCTACCACACAAGGGAATACTAGTAGTGGTAACTCGTCGTTCCACTCTGAATCACTCAAAGCACAATCTCCTAGATATTTTATGGATGTGACTGCATTCAGAGATCTTTCTGCAAACGTATGATTATACAATAATGAGTCCTCCTGTCTACTTGTGCACGATTCATTAAATTCGTTTACGTTTAAGATCAAATGCTATTCACTGTATCACGTCACGATTATCGGCAGTCTTATTGCATTTCACTACGATTTTCTATCGCTGTGACTTCTCTGTGTACTACAGCAGAATTCGCGAAAAGCCTCGCGGAACTTCAGCGTTGTCTACTGCATCCTTCATACACTCCGTGTAGATCTAGATTCGGATGCAGTGGCATTTGACCTGGGGGAGAGGGTGGTGGTGGTGTTGGTGCAAGCATGGTAATATTCTGAAAAGCAGTTGTGTAAGAACATATCTATAGCACTCAACACAATGACATCAGTATAGATGACTGGCAGTTAATAAGAAACCTAGATGTATTTCTCCCAGAAACATTTTTATGTTGAAATGGGTGTCTCTCAATAATATTTAACAAATAAGGAAATTAATCTAAGCAAACATAATTTATAAAACTCAAATCTGATTCATCCCCTGACACACACAAGTGGGCACCAATAAAGAATAACAGAATAGAATCACAATCTTCACAATATGAAGCCCATCGTACGTTATAATTGGGCAACGGCAATAAGAAAGTGGAGCGCAGGATTTCTCGTCCTCTGCCAATGGAGACTTTCGATTCTATATGGCGATTGGGGGGAGGGGGGGGAGGTAAATGATCAACGAACTGCTGCTTGTCATTTAAGCCGTTCATCAGGTTGTCTCACTAAGCTCAGTGCACCCCATTCGAGTCTTCCCACACAGGAAAAATCCACGGCCGAACCGGGAACTGAAACCGGGTCCTCCAAATAGAAAGCGGTCGCTCTGACCACTGAGTTGCGTAGTCGGACGCAAATATTAGTAGCAGGAACATTTTTGAGAAACAACACTTTCATATAACAAAATACACTCGCAAAAATTTCATGTCTGCATCAACACAATTTGGTCAGTAAATAAGAAAAAATGATTAACAAAATAACAATAACTTAATTCCAGTGGATGACAGCAGGTTAACAAGATTTCCCTTTCAAGTGGGAGCAGTAATTGACCAATAGAAGTGCCAGTATTTCCGCATGTGAGGCTGACTGGCTGAAAGGTGTGAATGTTAAGACAGTTTAAGGAATTTCTTGGAACTTGCTAAGGACAGGACTTGCTCAGTGCGCGATGTACAAACGCCACGAATTGGCTCGTGAAGCCTTTACCTAGCTAAATGTGCGGTTTAATGAAAGGGAGGAGGCTGATGTTGTCTAAATGATGCAATTTTATAATGGAATCTCTGTGGCAGTGTGGCTGGAATCTAACAGGTCAGTCATTGCGCTGCGAAAACGTGACGAAGCACAAACCATCACTACTTGGTATAACCCAGCAAAAACGCTCTTTGTTTGATTTTCAACCTTAAATTACTTTTGATATCATGGAAAATTGAATTTTGTCTATTGGCATTGAACTCTTACTGAATTTTTTTCTGTCGTGATAATCAGTGGAATTGCTATTGCTCAAATGGTTCAAATGGATCTAAGCACTATGGGACTTAACATCTCAGGTCATCAATCTCCTAGACTTAGAACTACTTAAACCTAACTAACGTAAGAACATCGCACACATCCATGCCCGAGGCAGGATTCGAACCTGCGACCGTAGCAGCAGCTCGGTTCCGGACTGAAGTGTCTAGAATCCTCAGCCACAACGGCCGGCAAGTGAATTGCAAAAGGTCGTCCAATCCCTTGCCATCTTAACCATTCATGGATAACTTAGCATACGATCCATAAACGTGTACTTTTCTGGTAATGATTTTAACGCACAATCATTTCCTCACATGTTGTATCTACTAATGCTTTTAAAAAACTTTGTGGAAGCCTATTTCCAATACTCCTGTTCTCTCTTCTCCAGCCTTACTGTACATTTTCGGCGACCTCTAACTCCATACCAGCAACATTTTGTGGAAGACGAACTTCTTCTGGTACACCAATCCTCCATCCATCATTTGTCGAACCACTGGAGTCCTTGCGCATGATTCCACATCCGCAAAATCATTTGGGACGTTGAAAATATGTTTCGTCCTTCCGCTCTTTAATTTTCTTAAAAATAGCTGTTCCTTGCTTCCTTAATTCCCCTGTGCATTAACAACTGAATTCAGTTCGTCACCAATATCAAGTGCTTCATGAAATATTGCAATGAGTAATAACACTGGCATATTTGTGACAAGGAATTACCGGAAGTTCCGTGGTCGCAAAATTGCGTCGTCATGTGTTAATTTTTTTTTTTTTTTTTTTTTTTTTTTTTTTTTTTTTTTACATACAAGGCTCACCTCTCATTCTCTCATTGAATGAATTTATCAACTTCACCGTTTCCTTGCACTGCTGCTGTACGCAGAGGAAAATATAGATAAATAACCGAGTAGACAGTTGAGAAGGGAGCAAGGCACGATTTAGACCAGCATCGCTTTGTTAATGTTGCTCGTCGTACAAGTAATGAGAGAAGCCGTCTGTTTGTACATTGGTACGCATAATGGGGAACTGTTCCAACCACATTGTTTCCTGGCCGTCAACTGCTTTACTCAGGGCTTGTTTCAGTGGACAGTTACGCAGAACGGCGTATTTACTGATACCTCCTCTCGGAAGCAGCTACGTATCCACGGTTTTTGTACGAGCACAACTCGTCCACAAGCGAAGTAAACATACACGAGGCTGTAAGCACTGGGAACGGAAGCCAATACAAACAGACAGACGGATGCATTCTGAAATATCCCTATGTAAACACGAGAGCAGAAAGCAAACAAATCGGGTCACAAAGAAAGATAAAATGAAATATCTAAAACTTAGAGAGGGAATAAGCCACTGTAAGTTCGTAGCATTCTGAGAAGAGTGGCGTGCATACATTTGAAATACAGAATGTGAATATCGTAGATATGCGATAAAAATTTATGAAGGAAAAAAAAATATTGTATCATGATTAAGAATGCGTCAAAAACGCAAAAAATACTTTGTGTGCTAAAATAAATGATTCCTACTTGATTATAATACAGTTAAGTATTTCATAACGGTTATTTACTCAGAAATAAAACTGAATTTCCCTTAACATCTAATTATCTAAGAATGGATTAATATTATCACGTTTTTCAACTTTGACTAAATTTTGTACAGACTTTTTCGAGGTGGTAGAGAAAAGAATAGAAAGGGAACACTATTCAGTAAGAAACGGTAGGAAACTCTACAACTGATAAATTTATAAGTTATTGTTATTTTGCGTGGATGCTATGATGCCGGAAATATACCAGTTTAGGAGAAGAAAGGTAGCTCTACAAAAACTGAAATATTCTACTTGTTTGTCAAAAGCTGGTTGTGATATCACGTAACTTCTAAGGAATACTGAACTATTATTTCACTCTCAAACCTCCAGCGTAATGTAACAGATCTTCTGGGTAACATGCAACTAACTTCCGCTTATTATCTGTAGCGTGAGTTTGTTAATTCGTTAGCGGGGCCATATTTTGAAATTTATAACTTGTAACGTGATTTCCATGTAGAAGTAAGACATGAATTGTCGTTCTTTAGGTGTGTGGTTAGTATTTTTTGAATGGAATTGCTCATGTGCGGGACCTTGAAATTCTTAGGATACGGAAAAGCAGTACAGTGCTCCGTTACCACGTCGTTCTTCTGGATACGGAAAATTAACTGTCCAAAACAGTAAAAAAAAAATCATCTATGAATGAGACAACTCCAGATAAGGCGTTAGCGGAAACATCTTTCCCTCGCCAAATTAGGATTTCGCAGAAGACAAAGTACAGGATGGCAGTGGCGAGAGCCGTTTCCGCTCAATTGTGGACTCTGTTTACGCTCTGTTACGACGAAATGGAGTCACGGATAACGATGAGATGTGCTGCCGAGGGCGGATCTGAATGTCTCATAATTGGTGCCTCTGGTGCGAGCTGACACTACAAGTGAAACAGCAGGGGGACCACTATCACGCCTGCGAACCGAAGTTCATTCGTTTAAGTTTGCAGTGGCAATAACAAGAGAGAGGAAAGTCCGATGAACTAACACCGAAAAAGAGTGAAATGCGCATGAATTATGAGTATACCTGACGGAGACAGAGAAACCTGACTAGTTAGCAGACGTCTTGTTATCTGCGTTTTTGGGATTCAAGAGGCCATGGATGATCATTATTCCTCACGAAAGGTTACGCAAATATTATTTTATGTGTCGATTAAATGTATACCACCAGTGTCGCCTTGTCAACTTTATCTTCAAGAAATTATGTCGTAGAAAAACTGTTTTATCATATTTTACGGTACCCAATATCACAAACACATCCATAACCGCTTTTGACTTATTAGCAGTTCATCATTCAATGATTTGAGTTATCACAGAAACTAGTCAACGAAACAGTTCAGTACGTAAAGGGAGATTAACATCTAAGTCATGTGAGACTGGAATGCGATTTTGGGCGAAGGAGCAGAAAAAAAGGGTTGAGGGAGAATATGGGCTTGGTACTAGTAATGCGAGAGGAGGAACACTGAGTTCTGCAATAAATTTCAGATGGTAATAGCGAATGCTCTGTCCAAGAGTAACAAGAGGTGAAGGTATACTTGGAAAAGACGGGGAGATTTGGGAAGATTTTAGTTGTATTACATCATGGGCAGACATAGATTTCGAAATCAGATACTGGCCTGTCGGACGTATCGGGAGCAAATACATACTCAGGTCATGAAGACCCGGCTGAATTTTAAGAGACTACTCAAGAAGAATCAGTATGTAAACAAGTGGGATACGGAAGTACTAAGGAATGACGAGATACGCTTGAGGTTCTCAAGGATATAGATACAGCAATAATGAATATCTCAGCAGGCAGAACAGTTGAAGAGGGATGTACACATCTAAAAAAGGCAATAACAGAAGTTGCAAAGGGAAACATTGGTACAAAGAAGGTAACTGCAAAGAAAGTATGGGTAACAGAAGAAATACTTGAGCTGCTGAATGAAAGAAGGAAGCACAGAAATTTTAAGGGAAATTCAGGAATATAGAAATACAAGTCGCTGAGGAATAAAAGAAATTTGAAGTGTAGGGAAGCTAAGACAAAATGGCTCCATGAAAAATGTAAAAAAAATCGAAAAAGAAATAACTGTCGCAAGCACTGACTCAGCTTGTAGAAAAGTCAAAAGTCAGGTTGCTAACGTTAACAGTGCAGTGGGAATCCCACTGCTAAATGCAGAGAAGAGGGCGGATAGGGGGAAAGACTGCACTGAAGGCCTCTATGAGGGGGAAGACTTGTCTGATCACGTGATAGAAGAAGAAATAGGTATAGATAGAGAAGACATAGGGCATCTAAAATTAAAATCAGAATTTGAAAGAGCTTGAAAATAAGGCAGCGGGTATAGAGAACATTCCATGAGAATTACTTAAATCATTGTGGAAAGCGAAACAAAATGGTTATTCACATTCATGTGTGGAATGTATGTGTCTGGCGATATACCATCTGACTTTCGGAAAAACATCATCCACACTGTCCTGAAGACTGCAAGAGGCCTGGAACCGTGCGATCGCTACGGTCGCAGGTTCGAATCCTGCCTCGGGCATGGATGTATGTGATGTCCTTAGGTTAGTTAGGTTTAAGTAGTTCTAGGTTCTAGGGGACTGATGACCTCAGAATTTAAGTCCCATAGTGCTCAGAGCCATTTGAACCACTTGACTGCAAGAGCCGACAAGTGGAAGAATTATCAAGCAGTCAGTTTCACAGCTGATGCATTCAAGCTGTTGACAAGAATAATATACAGTAAAGTGGAAAAGAAAGTTAAGGCCGACGATGAGTTTGGCTTTAGGAAAGGAAAAGGCACCAGAGACACACTTCTGACGCTACGGTTGATAATGGAAGTAAGAGTAAATAAAAATCAAGACATGTTCATAGGATCTGTCAACCCGAAAAATGCGTTCTGAGAAAAATAGGGTTAGGCCATAAGGAAAGGCGGGTAATATTAAACAAGAGCCTAAACGGAATAATAAGAGTGGAAGACTAAGAAAGAAGTGCAAGGATTAAAAGGAGTGTAAAACAGAGATGTTGTTTTTCGCCTCTACTGTTCAAACTGTGACATCGAAGGCCCAATAGTGGAAATAAAAGAAAGGTTCAGGAGTGATATTAAAATTCATTGTGAAAGGATATCAATGATAATACTCGCAGATGACATCGATATCCTCGGTGAAAGTGAAGAACGATTACAGGATCTACTGAACGAGCAAAGAATATAGACTGAAGTAAATGGAGGATATACGGAAGTAGTGGGAAACAGCAGATGACAATAGCGAGAAACTTAATATTAGGATGGTGATCAGAAAAGAGATGAAGTTATGGAAACCTGCTAACTACACAGCAAAACTGTCCATGATAGAGCAAGGAGGACATAAAAAGCAAGTTGCACTGGCGAAAAGGGCATTCCTGGCTAACGTAAGTGTACTAATATAAAACGTAGGCCTTCATTTGAGTATGAATTTTCTGAAATATTACGTCTGGAACACAATATTGTATGGAAGTGAAACGTGGGCAGTGGGAAAACCGGAAAAGAAGAGAAGCGAAGCATTTGAGATGTTGTGTTACAGAAGTATGTTGAAAAGTAGGTGGACAGATACAGGAAAGGAACGAGGTGGTTCTTCGGAGGTTCGGCGTGGAAAGGCATATATGGAAAACACTGACAAGAAGAAAGGACAGGATGGTAGGACATTTCTTCTTACTTCAGGGAATAACCTCCATAGTGCTAGAGGGAGCTGTAGAGGGTATAAACTGTAGATGAAGAAAGAGATTGGAATACATCCAGCAGATTGTTGAGGACGTAGGTTGCGAGTGCTACTCTGTGATGAAGAAATTTGTACAGAAGAAGAATTCAAGGTGGGCTGTATCGAACCAGTCAGATGGCTGATGACAAAAAGAAAACAAATATTGTGGTCACAATGTGTTTATATGACGAACTACAATTAAACATAAGCAAATCATTTGATGATGAATCCCTAAGGCGTAGAAACAGAGAATTAATCCATTTGCTGAGCCGAGGTTTCAAGAAATTGTTTTTTCACTTATGGAAGCTTGACATGATGTCAAGTGCAGAAACAATCGCCACAGCTGAACTACAATTCCAGTATTTTTATTGTAGTCTACTGCCGCATTTGTCTTTATAATGGCTACTTGTTTCATTCAAATATCGATCGTCTTCGGATCTGTTAAAACAAATTAAGACATGCTACGTCTCATCTTACCTAAGTGATCTGAAACAAACTTATGACGATTATAAAAGTGAGCTTCATGGTTTTTATTGTTGCAGAGAAACCCGTCAGTTTCGTATTGTACGAAGTCAAGTTTTTTTCCCTTTATTGAGTTTCGATTCCCCCTAAAGGGGGCGGGCTGGCAGCAGCTTATTACTCCGCTCTTCAGCCTACAGAATTTGGTTTAAAAAGATGAAGATAATAAAAAAATAATAACAGTTGGCGATAAAATCGGTGACTTAAAGGTAAAATGGCAGAAAATACTGGAGCTTAAAACATAAAACACAGGGTGGATGATGCTAATAAAATACACAGGAAGCAGAAAAATAATAGACACACAATTAAAAAACACGGCGACAGTCTGGTTTCTGTTCGCAAGAGATATAAAAAGCACACCCAGTGACAGCATGATTTCTGTTCGCAACACTGTGGAAAGACGCACAACACTGAACACTCACTTAAGCACTGCACTAAAAAATTGGCACAAATATGACATACCACACCCGAGAGCAGGTGGGGGGAAACTGGTCAGATGACGGGAAAAAGGGGGGGGGGGGGGGGGGAAGGAGAGAAAATGTGAAGGGGGAGGGGGGAAAGGAGCCAATGGAAGATGAGGATACATAAGAGGGGGCGAAGTCAAGGTAAGTCGCCAATGTATATACATCGCCAAGTCAGAATCTATGAGTGAGGACAAGCATCTTTGAAGATGTCACCTGTTACACAGCGTAATCAGAAACTGTCGCAAAAGCTGGTAAGGGTTGCAGGAGATGTTCTGAGAAACAACTGTTAGGAAAAAATTCGATGCGTTGCACCGTTTCTGAGTTGTTTAGCATTGACGTTGGTCAGTGAGGTAGTCACGCGCACAAATTCAAGCAGTTTCACGCGCTAAAATGCGTTAATGCACAGACATCCGTGGGTCCGCAAGTTACCGCTTGTCGAAATGCTCCTTACCAGTTACAGCGTGCCTTTTTCGGAAGTGAGAAATTTAACATGGTCAGCAAAAGCAACGGACAGGTTGGTGATACTGCGTCTGGCAGGCTGTTTGAATTTTTGTGCACGACGACCTGATTTCCTAACCTCATTGTTAAGCAACTCGGAAAAGGAGCAACGTATCGAACTTTTTTCTTAACAATTATTTCTCAGCATAACCTCTCCTGGAGTACCCTTACAAGTTTTCCACACTGTTTCTAACCATCTTGTATGTGGTACATCAAGATGATACACCCATTTTGTTGCTTGCCCACGCTCCTTTTTTGAGTTCTGAATAAAATTTGGTTCACAGTATATCCGCAACTGAGCATCGGGGAATTAGATAATATACCACTTAATATGTAAAAGATGTAGCGGCTCAGTCACGAACGGTTTCGGGTGATCATAAGCCCATCTTCAGGTGAAAAAAGAACTGCAACACGAAAATGGAGAAATGTAGAATTTATAATAAAAGATCTAAATCACTTCACACATGTTTAGTTGTATCAATAGGAATTCCTTGCGCAACTGTAAAAATGAAGGTGATATGATCGCGTTAGCCAGCATGGAACACGGGTTACGAGTCTTATCATCAACAAAATTACTTTAAGTAATGGGCCTTTATGAAACCAACTGATTGAAACTACAGCAGTCATGCTTAAAATATGTGTGTTTATGACTGGTTATGTAAGACCAAACTAAGCATGTCTTTTTTTAACAGCTCTAAGGATGTTCGAAAGCTGATCGAAAATGGTAACCGTTATAAACACAAATGCTTCAATACATTCTAGTAAAAAGTTTTAGAACCACTTCACTTACGATGGTCAGTTTTTATTGGTGTTCCGTGAATCTGAGTCTAGTAAATCTACTTTTGGAATCTTAAATGTTGCCATCAATCAACGTAGGTGAGTCGAAACATATTTTGTTAACTCATCCTTTTATTTGGTTCTTCGCAATTATCTCCTTAGAGTGTTACACAAATTCTTACATAGGAAATATCAATAATAACGCCCTTAGTCACAATTTTTCGTGTTTTACTGAATCAAGAGATGCATTTCGGATACTGTGAATTCTTTATCGACATTAATCATTTTTACAGAATGCTTACTTCTGCTCTTGAGTGACGTGATGCGAAATGTATATTTAGATGTTAAGTTCTGTGATTCGCGAATGAAATACGATGACAAGCCGTGAAAAACTTACCGACAAATCCAGGAAAATATCGGTCCAGGATCGATGCATGGAGTACCATCACCACACGCGTTTATTTCAGCCAGAAAAATCTGCGGTTGCGGAACATTGTCTTACTGAAGGACACACTGTAAAATGTGGTACGATGAGACAATTGATTCCTCCTGCGAGGTGTTATTGTGATTGTATAGTGAAGGAACCTTTTGAAATCCGGCTGTCTGACAAATTTATAAGCAGAGATAATGGGAATCCAGCAGAAATAGTACAGCATATGATTGGAACTAAATACATCATTAACAACGTAAGAAAGAATTTGGTAGTGCTACACTATGAAGCCAATGGAAGACTCGAAACTATTACAACAACTTGATGTATACTTCAATAAAATCAAACTCCTGAGATGGTATCTCAGATGGCGATAGTCTGACACAAGAAATGTATCATCTAAAAGCAGTGTTGAAGCAGAACTGTTATACCGACAATCAGATCCTTCGTGCTCTTCAGACTGGACCTTCGCGGGAACCAATAGAAGATATAAACAAATCGGCCGCGTTCCTACCTATCGCGGGAAGCATATGTTCAAAAAAAGGAAAAATAGTAAACACATTTGTTACTAAAAATGTGTTTCGTTCGTCAGGTTATTCTAGAGCTCTGCTGCGGTTATTGGAGGATGATTTGGATTTGGAGAAGCCCCGTGTCTACAGAATTGTCTACCATTACGGGAAAGCCTATATTGGACAAATTATTGTTACGGTCAAGGATCGTTGCGTGGAGCACCATCACCATACGCGTTTAGCCAGAAAAAGGGGTATCCTTTAAGTAAGAGTTGGAACCCCGTTTTGCTTGACATTAAAAAAGGACGGTCATTGTTTCGGTCATTAAAAGGGGCCATCTGCGTCTGATATCGATTGATCGTTTCCGTGAGTTGTCACCATCGGTGCGCTGTCGTGCTTTACGCAAGAGGGCAATTATGTTCGCGCTCGCACGATGGGACTACTGGAGGTTTATGAAGGAGTCAGCGCTGCGGTTGATTTCAGTTCCGGTGAGTTAGTGCGACGGCTTACTCAGCTGAAGATGGCGGCCAGGTGGACCGCCAAAGTATTGTGTCAAGATGACGTTATGTTCCGACAGGAGACCCGATATCAATATGATCAATTAATACACCGAAAAAAAATTACGGGGCCACACGCACAGTTTTGTTTGACTATCACTGGTGCAAACGAAAGGGACGAGTATAGCACAATTAAACACCCAAGTAACCCTAATACACATACGTCATGATAACAGTGTTTTCGCAGATACGACTTATTCTGATTGAGTACATGGACACCTTATAACAGAGTCTCCAAGGATCCAACATTGCATTCTACCGTTAACATGAAGTCAGTCTCCAGCACGTCTGCTCATCAATGCTCGAACGCAGTAAAATATTCCCAGGCGTGTTCCGAATGAACTGACAACCATCCAAAATAAGCTCCCGGAGTTCATGGTTACCATCAAAATGACTGGAATAAACAAAGCTTCAAAGTAACACGAAGCAAAATATCCAATGTGTTCAAGTACGTTAGATCGGAGAGGCTGTGGTACTGTCTAGCAAAGACAGGTAGGCTTGTTGTCGAAGTTTCGTGCAGCGTATTCCCGAACAGTCGCATGAAAGTGTGTCTGACGGTAGACATTAACGGGTTATAACACTGGTATGACTGCGTTTGTGCATTTACAAATACTACTTCACAGCATCCAGAATGAGATTTTCACACTGCAGTGGAGTGTGCGCTGATACGAAACTTCCTGGCAGATTAAAACTGTTTGCCGGATCGAGAATCGAGCTCGGGACCTTTGCCTTTCGCGGGCATGTGCTCTACCATCTGAGGTATCCAAGCACGACTCACGACCAGTTCAAAATGGTTCAAATGGATCTAAGAACTATGGGACTTAACATCTGAGGTCATCAGTCACCTAGAACTTAGAACTACTTACACCTAACTAACCTAAGGACATCACACACATCCATGCCCGAGGCAGGATTCGAACCTGCGACCGTAGAGGTGGAGCGGTTCCAGACGCCAACGCCTAGTACTGCTCGGCCACACCGGCCGGCCCACGACCAGTCCTCACAACTTTGGAAGGTCGGAGACGAGGTACTGGCAGAAAAAGAGTTGCGAGGACCATTTGTGTGTCGTGCTTGGGTAGCTCAGTTGGTGGAGCACTTGTCCACCAAAGGCAAAGGTCCCGAGTTGCAGTCTCGTTCCGGCACACAGTTTTAATCTGCCAGGAAGTTTCTTACTTCCAAGTAGTCGGGAAGTAAAAGATCGAGGGAATTTAACCCCTTGGCGCACCTGTATGTTGTATATTACGTGGCGTCCTATTTACTTCATTATGTATCTGTTTTCATTTTGTTATGCACTGACGCTAAAAATTGCAAAATAAAAAAAATTGGAGTGATGATATATTGCAAATGGATTTGTCTAGATAACGTATGTAAGTGGTTAGCATTGCAAGATTCTACTTAATCAAAGCACGACATAAGCCTTTGCAAATGTGAAATGCTGGTGTAGTCTAAAGAGCATTGAATGGAAGCATGCAAACATACATGTATTGTGTTGTACAGGTGTTGGGCTTCAGTTTGTGGGATGGAGTTTCTTGCCTGTTGCACGTGGTCGGTCAGTACAGCACGGTTAATGCTGGTTGTGGATGTCGCTGGATTTGTCGTCCGATGATGTCCTATATGCGCTCTCTTTGGGATACATCTGGTGATCGAGGACTGCCAAAGCAACATGCTGACGCTCTGCAGAGCATTTTGAATTACAACAGTGGTATTTGGAAGAATGTTACCCTCTTCGAAAAGACCCTCTTAAAATTGTGGATGCGCCTGCTGCTAAGCGAGACCGCATCTCAGACTATAACTGCAGACGTAGGTGCAGGGTGTCTTGCTCGCAGACAGATTAGTTGCAGGTCCTCCGCTAGCCTCTTTCTAGCCAACACACAGCGCATAATCAGATTTCATCAAAAAGCACAGACCTCCACCCTGCCCTCCAATGAGCTCTCGCTTGAAGTTGAAAATTTTGATGGTTTGGTGTCAGTGCAAATTACGCTACTGGGCGTCTATCCCCGAACTGTCCTTGTGGTAACCGATTTATAACAGTTCGTTGTGTCATTGCAGTGCCACCTGCTGCTCAAATTTCTGCTGCACACGATGGTCTTACTTCTCGGTAGTTCCAAGTGACCATACGGATCCCGGTCTTCTTGCGGCCGTACATTCCCGTGACCAGCGCTGCGGTATCGCAGAAGAAACATCCAGCTTCTCGTTCAAACTCAGCAAGGTGCTGTAATAGGTTGTTTGTCGCCTTAAAAGCATTCTCGTCTAACATCGACTCACCACGTCCAGTCTAAAAAGAAACTAAAGCATACGAGCGTTACAGCGTGTTTTAAAGCAAACCTGAGTTGCATACTGATGGCGACGCTACTGGGGCCACTCTAATGCAACAGGCGTGACATCTGAACAGACATCATCTTTCGGATATGGACACACGCCTACCGACTTTCATTTATTTCACGTCAGTCATTTTTGGTGTTGCGATTTTTTTCCCGTCAGTGAATTTAGTCTTAATTGAATAAACTCTAGTGTAGGTCCGTATTTTGTTTAATGCCGCCGGCATGCGGGGAAAATTATACAATACATCTCCCTCAGCAACATAGGTCTTCAGTGCTATTAGACGGCGCAATAAAATGCCTGTTATAAAACAAAGAAAATCTCAATTAACGACAAAGGATTCTAAATGGTACATTATAAATAAGTGACAACTTTCAAAGCTGTCTCATTTATTGGTAATTACTCTTCGCCATGCTTGCAATACACCGATCTTAAATCGGTAATGCAGCCAGTAACACGGAATACGACGTGCAAATTGCGAGAAAGGATACAATTAAGTACTGGTTGCCTGTACAGAGAGGAGAGAATTACTTCAGGGGGAGGAGGGGGGGATATGTAAAATTAGTCAAACAAGTTGAATCTTTATTTTCTTTCCGCTAGATTGTTCCATTTCATGATACATATATTGCCTCAAAATTTCAGAGTTTAATTCGTACTATAAAACTTTGTGTTCTGCCTTAATGCAGGTCTTGTCAGGGGGGAAGCCTGGTCAGAGAGGTCCACCGCTTGAGCGTCTTGGGAAGTGATTCCAGTGGTGGTTTCTCGTTGCTTTCCACTGAAGATGATGAGGAGGACAACACAACACCCAGTCCCTGACCGGAGAAAATCTCCGATCCGCAGGGAATCGAACCCGGGCTCCTTGGCTTGACAGACCGCCGCGCTGTCGGAGCGGTCATTCGTACTAAAAAGATGTAAAAACCATGTTGTTTCTACGAATGCGCAGTTCAGTACTTTCTACACGACTGCGTCCGTGTTTGCGGTATTTTGTTATTTCCTGCCACCAGAGAAGACATCTGTAAACAATATAATGCTGTGACCCCGTTTACAATAGAGTACGGTTTATTAAAGAAATGCACACATCGTGGAACACAAAGGCAGAATGAAAGCCGTAATAATTTCATTTACAACAGACGCCTAAAGACAACATTTTGTTCGTCTACTATTGTTAAAATTTCTTCATAAGTTGCTTGTCTCGTGTAACTCTAGAGGAATCAGGGGCCTAATGACACTAGAATTTGTTGTAGACTGCTTCCCTAAAAACTGTAAAGGAAAATTGGTCGTGTGCGTACTGTTAGTTCTCAAATGTGAGTGAAGGGCCAAAACGACACGCCAGAGGGATCAGACTAAAAGGAAAGATCTATATTAAGACCAAATGTATGATTATGGGAAACATTAAAAGGATTGTTTCTGCCTTAAATTCTAGTAAAACCTTTTTTTTTACATTTGCCGCAACTTTCATTTTTCAATGTATAGTGAATATTTTCTGCTCAATCACTCCACACAAAAAAGCGAAATTTTCTTCAGATTTTGTACATACTACAACACAACTTCCTCTGGTTCAAAATTTTTCGAAGTCGATTACTGTCTGATTTATTCATATATTTGTGAAATAAAATTTCCTATGTATCGTACAGCAAAATTGAAAAGAAAAAATATGTGGTGAGAGCTGTTATACTGATATTAGAAAAATGCTACACTGGTATGTTTGTTTAATTACAAATAATAACCTACCACATTTTTAAATGTTCCTAATGTGATAGTATGTGTTCTAAAAGTATCCAGCAACGTCCTGAACTACTTGTTTGACAAGATACTGAAAAAGCCTCCAGATTACAGCCAATAACACAATGAAAGACATGTACAAAATTTGGTTCAATTTGTTGCATTAGCTTATATGTACGGAGTATTTTGTCACACGTCCCCCCTGACAAAATAGAGAGATAGCACTGGGAGACAAATTCGTTCCGCTGATTTAATATTTTCGTCGACTGGGCCTGTAGCCACTATAGGGAAGTAATAAAGCAAAAGCTGTCTACATTTACATCGAAATAGTAATGGATACTACGGTTATTACAATTCTTAGCTTCCCATTTATTCAGTTCACTAAACGGTAATGTTTCTCTATAGAAAGGAATACTTTCAATAAGAACTTTAAAACAACTTATTAATTATACTTAAAATTTATCCTTCCTAGCAATCAGGATGAAAGAAGTAGGACTAATTTGAAATTAGCCTCCTCTCAGAGAAATCAAGACGATCAGTCGCTGAGTGGACGAGGCTTTTCCAGCAACTTGCAATCAAAAGGAAGCAACTCTGTTCGACTGGTAGTCCGGAGTGCCATTTGCCAGATTCACAGTTCTATTTAGACCTGTAATTGCAGGAAAAGAATTTCTTTATTTCCTGTGTGACGCCACTGTGTATCCTTCTGTGAAGCAATCAGACGGACTGAGTTCGTTTGCACCCAGCTGAAACTCGATACGCTTTGAAAGCGGAAGATAGAAATCTCTGTAATTATATTAGTGCGTTACAGAGGCCAGGAAATAAGGATATGGCTGAGGGGAATGCAGCAGGGGGAGGGCTAACAGGATAAGAGAAACCTAATAGTAGCGACAAATCAATCCGCTCAATACAGGAACGGGATCTGCCACTGGCAATTCGTTTTGAACCCATCGACGTGAGCACAAAATCACTGCTGTGCCTAGAGTTCGTACAAATGCTGATCATGCTCTTCGCGCTTAAGCCATCCGAACACCGGACGTGTTTCTTTATCGCAAAGCATATCACACGTGGTATCTGCCGTGTTTTTTGCACATTCTGAAACAACTTGCAACATATCACGGAGCTTGCATTGCATCAGAATTTGCGACAACTGCGCTCCCCATCGGCATTTCTCGGTTAAATCTCGAAGCAAATCACAGAGTTTTTTTTTTTTTTTTTGTGGATGCGCATAAAAATTTGTGATAACTCTGTTAGCGATCGTCGAAGAAGGGGGGAGAATACCGCGAAGAAGATTCTGGAAACATCTATTTGTGATTTGCTGGCAGAGGAACGGTATATACACTGTAGTTAAAAAAGACAAACTGAATTCACTACAAAATAATATTGACAAAATTTGTGTTATGAAATAAACTATTAATGTAAGCTAGTTACTTCTGACCCTCTCCATCTCAATGGCGTTGGCTTACTTTTCTACTTTCCAGTTTGTACATGTTTCACGTGTTGAAACATTCTGTTTTGAATTTGTTTGAAGTCAATAGGTTCAGCCCGAAGCATTTCAGTTTACCAAACCAGCGGAATACCGCCTCGATTCTACACTGATCACTGTGGTAATTGTTACTAAAAAGCAAGCAGTGCTTCTACTTGATAGAGTCTACTAAAACACACATTTATTCCCATGACAACATTTTAGCGATGTTGTTACCTTCGTAATACAAACTGGAGGATATCATCTACTGATGTAAACGGCAGTCTTGCAATTTATGGGCCCATGTACCCTTGGCACAGCGACAAAATCGAACGAACTCCGTCGTGGACAGAGTGTGCTATTATTTATGATAAATAAGAGTATTGCGAAACTTATTTCTATTAAATAAGTACGAAATACCGACAGATAGTTATGAAACATACAAAATATCAACGTAGCAGGAAGCGAACCTGCTAACTTTGCCTTCATAGCTCACGACTCTATCAATAGCTCTGGAAAAATGTATGACACAATTCTGTCTTGTAACATTTATTTTGACAATCCATCTTGAAAGTAAGAATACAGTCATGAAGGATCACCAATGACCGAGACCGGTCGTAATAAATATTACATGAAGATATCTTTTGATGCAATTTCCCAAAAAAAATTGCACTTACCTCTGATGAACTCAGCAATGTGCGATCCACTTCTGGTGTAGTGCAAGACAATTTAACCACGTATAACAAACTATACCAAAAGCTAACTGCTTTCGTTACATCATCAATGCGTCATAGAATGAATCGGCATACATTCATACCACATAAACTATAGCACGAAAAGCATCCAGTACGAGAAACCTTTTACAGCATATATGTAGTTCCCTTCTTTTAGTTGTAACAAATCGCGCATCAGTCTCAAACGACGTATTTTCAATACATCACCGACGTGTTGCTGCTTTCAAGTAGCATATATTCATAGCACGTACGTTGTAATACGAAAACAATCAAATATGGAATTCAGCGTCATATGACTTCATCCAATATATCGTCTCCTAAGTTTACGACGTAAAACTTCAGTTGCATCTCACTGTCCACTTCACTCTCCGCGAGGCTTGGGCCTGACTTGACAGGATCTTTCTTTCACGTTCGCAATGTAAAGGACGTGAACTTCCACTCTGTGACGGCACAAAACACAAGAAACCCTTCGTCCACGAACACTTTCACGTCCTCTGACAGAGAGCTTTTATCGCTCCCCCGTTTAAGACATCTCCTCATGAATTCGTGGGTGACATCTGCAGCAAAAGGATTTGAACTTTTGACACATTATTTTCATTATGTCTCAGTTACCTGTGATACGGTGTCACCATAAATTCCACTTTTAAGCCTACGAGGGCAGCGAAATGCGATTGCCACAAAAGAACAATTAATAAAACGACGATGTATGCGTTATTTCACAATTCTGGAACCATTGATTGTAATCCTTCGCTAGCACTTCCGTTTAGAACAGCTGAAGGCATAGCTACCACTGCACAGATTTCCCCAGGAGTTCTGTTTTACTAACTGTGTCTACACTAGGTGATCATATGTATCCGGACACCCCAAAAACATACATATTTTATATTAGGTGCAGTGTGCTACCACCTACTGCCAGGTACTCCATATCAGCGACCTCAGTAGTCATTAGACATCGTGAGAGAGCAAAATGGGGCGCTCCGCGGAACTCAAAGGCTTTGAACGTGGTCAGGTGATTGGGTGTCACTTGTGTCATACGTCTGTACGCGAGATTTACACACTACTAAACATCCCTATGTCCACTGTTTCCGATATGAACTGAAGTGGAAACGAAGGGACACGTACAGCACAAAAGCGTACAGGTCGACCTCGTCTGTTGTGAGACAGCCGACAGTTGAAGAGGGTCATAATGTGTAATAAATAGGCAGACATCTATCCAGACCATCAGACAGGAATTCCAAACGGCATCAGGATCTACTGCAAGTACTATGAAAGTTGTGCGGGAGGTGGGAAAACTTGAATTTCATGGTCGAACGGCTGCTCATAAGCCACACATCATGCCAGTAAATGCCAAACGACGCCTAGCTTGGTGTAAGGAGAGTAAGCACTGGACGCTTGAACAGTAGAAAAACGTTGTGTGGAGTGATGAATTACGTTACACAATGTGACGATCCGATGGCAGGGTGTGGGTATAGCGGATGCCCGGTGAACGTTATCTGTCAGCGTGTGTAGTGCGAACAGTAAACTTCGGAGACAGTGGTGTTATGGTGTGGTGGTGTTGTTTGTGGAGGGGCTTGCACCTCTTGCTGCTTTGCGTGGCACTGTCATAACACAGGCCTACACTGATGTTTTATCACCTTCTGGCTTGCCACTGTTGAAGAGCAATCCGGGGATAGCCATTGCATCTTTCAACACGATCGAGCACCTGTTCGTAATGCGCGATCTGTGACGGAGTGGTTACACGACAGTAATATCCCTGTGATGGACTGGCCTGCACAGATTTCTAAGCTGAATCTTATAGAACATCTTTGGGATGTTTTTTAGTGCCGACTTCGTGCCAGGCCTCACCGACCGACATCGATAACTCTCCTCAGCGCAGCACTCCGTGCAAAAGGGGCTGCCATTCCCCAAGAAACCTTCCAGCACCTTATTGAACGTATGCTTGCCAGAGTAGAAGCCGTCATCAAGTCTAGGCATGGGCAAACACCATACCGAATTCCAGCATTACTGATGGAGGGCGCCACGTACTTGTAAGTCATTTTCAGCCAGGTGTCCGGATATTTTTTATTACATAGTGTACATATATAGGGTGTATCAGAAATTCAGAGATATGACAGAACGCTCATTCGAAGAAAAATCTTCATAAGCCCTGTTGCCAATGGTTTCTGACACAGAACATATTTATTGTACTCTTCTAAGCGTTGTCGTTCAGGTCACAGTACAACTGTGGTATTGTTATATTACTTGTCTGAGTGCTTCTGCACGTTCCATAACGAGGAAGACAACGTTCATGATGCGACAAAGCAGTTCATTTCACATATTTGCCTTTCGTTTGTACACCTCAGACTTCATCCAACCCCATAATTAAATATTTAATAGCATAAGATCTGACGAGCTTGGTGCCCAGGTAATTATACAACCATGCCCATCCAAGGGATTAGGGTAAGTATGGTTAAATGTTCCCTCACACGTTTGGTCAAAGGTGGAGGGGCCCCGTAATGGTGGAAGTATTTTTCAGTACGCGCGGCCAACAGAAACTCCTCAAGCTGCTCAATAAAAGAGTTTTGCCAAAAAAGATTAGGTAATTCTGTCCCGTCATTCGTTCTTCTAAAATGACTGGAGCTGTCAGCAACTTACCGATGATGTTACACGAAACAGTGATCGAAGAGGAAACCTAGAAATGCATTTCCAGTATGGCATGTGGTTCCTTCTGCGACATCGAAGATATCATGTATTGTTGATCCCATTCCGTATATACGTCGCTTCATCAGTGAAAAGTATTAACGGAAACAAATGACGATTGGAATTTAACCAGAAACAAAGATCGTCATGCGGCATTGTAGCCAATGTGAAGATTGTGGACACGCTTTATGTGAGATAAGTGCAAATTTTCCGCAATTAATGTCCATCATGCTCATTTTCGTGGGGCACTGTTACAAACAGAAAGTCCCTGTCCGGTGATAGTAGGACTACGTTGCATCATTTCAACGATGTGTTGCTGTTCCTGCAGTGTTTGTTGAAAGATACGTTCGGGAAAAAGGATACTCAGAACAATCAATTTCATGAGACGGTATCCTTCGACAGCTGCACGAACATTAATATCGCAGAAACCATATCTGCATCTTCTTCATTAGTGTGGCATTTTACACAGCGCGTGTACTAATGCCGTCAACCTATGCTTCTCTCTGATACACTCTCAGTCCCACGTACCAGTACACCTACAACACACCATGGACCACTGCGCGTTGAACGGGCTAGTTTAATGGCAGAAAAAAGGTTGAAACCAAAGAGACAGTTAGTGCTAATGTGATAGGTCAAGGAGGCTGGGTAGGTAAAACACACGTGCAGGCCACTAGCCCAAAAACAAATGTGCATAAAATGGGTTGTATATTGAAAAACATTAGGAATACGACATATGTCTACATGAAGTTTTTTGCTTCCAATGAGTGTTCCTGCATTGCCCCTGAAAATTTGACCATTCCGCCTGGGACGGCCTGTACACTCCTGAAGTCTATAAACAGTATACAATTATAGTACTTTGTATTAAAATACAAGGCAAATTTCTTGTTCAGCACTGGGAGCATCTTGGTGTGGATTCCGAACTAAAGTATTGGTTTAGAACATAATGTCATCATCTGTAGTTCTGTTCTTTCCGTTTTAAAAACTACGACCGGTTTCCTCCCCTCGCCTCCGCAGAGAAAATATCCAATGGCACAGATGTTAACTTTTAGTTTTGATGCGAAAGTTAAGATTTACATTAATATCATATCTTTCATGCAGAAGATACAATATACGTTATTCTCATGGAGCCATCCTGTGTTCTCTGACGACGCCTCACATGCACCACTGAATAATGGCCCTGGCGGCCGAAACTGGTCATGATGTTCAATATAGAAAGAAAAGTGCAACTAGCACCGGCATGTTATTCAAAATATTACGAGTGTTTTCAGATGACTATTTCTTCTACTTAAATTTAGATCGAAAACTGAGGTGAAATTCAATTTACACATCGAAACAAGAAGTTAACCTTCCAACAAGTTACGTGCTGCCGGTTGATTTGGTTTCCAGTAGAAGTCTCCTTGCTGCAGCCACCTCGTTCGCTCACTCATAACCCAGTGTGCGTAGAGTTGAGCACATAATTGGACTACAAGGCCTTTACAAGAGCAATTCTTTTTCTCAGCCACCGACAGGTCGCGAAATGGAAACATAGCGGAAATAAGAGACGTTTTCACAACATTTAGCAACATCTTCCAGGTACTTCTCTACACAGTCCCCACTCCGAGACAGATAACATTCGTAGCATGGTACCAATATAGCCTGTGATATCCGCGGATTCCTTACGTTGGTCCGCAGTTCGTTGGATGAGTCAAAATGCTGTTCTCATAGCCTGTTCATGAGAGCAAAGCATTGAAAATTCGATGGAGCCAAGTCTGGTCTGTATGGTGGGTGATCAAACTCTTCCCATCAGTAACGCTGCAGGGACGTCTGCGTGGCACATGACGGATGTGGCGGAGCACTGTCACGGAAAAAAAACCGCCAGACAGTTAAGAGGGACGTTCAATAAGTAACACTACACTTTTTTTTGTTAAATCAGGTTTATTTTATTCAGGGTTCCATTACACTATATTATTTCCCACTGTTTTGGTTACAAAATCCTATTTTTCGACATAATCTCCTTTCGATGCGACGACCTTACGCCACCTTACTGGCCGGGCCTGTATGCTCACATGGACTGAACTGGTCGATTTGTGTGCCAAGCTTTTGCTGCATCAGTAACCTCCACATATTATTTCCCGCGGTGTGCATCCCTCATTAGGCCAAACAGATGGAAGTCTCAAGGAGCAAGATACGGATTGCAGGGTGGACGAGGAAAAACAGTCCGATCACTTTTTGTAAGCTCCTGTCAGGTGCACAAACTTGTGTGAGGACTTTCGTTGTCATGGAGCAGGAGAAGTTCGTTGGCATTTTTGTGGCGACAGACATGATAAAGTGGTCCCTTTAGTTTCCTCTGGATATGAGAGTACACTTCAGAGTTGAGAGGGAGGACATAAAACAGAATAACCCCTCAAGAATCCCAGAAGACCGTGGCCAGGACTCACCTGCTGAGGGTGCTGCTTGGAAACTTTACTCCGGTGGAGAGGTGGTGTGGCCGTTTTGTTTCCGGCACGAGGTGATAGATCCACGATTGAACGCCAGTGACGATCTCCGACAATTGTCATGATCAGACTGATAAAGTGCAAGCAATTTCGCACAGATACGTTTTCTTCGCTGTTTATGTTCTTCTGTTAGGCGGCGAAGAATCCAGCGTGCGTTCACCTTCGAGTACCCCAAATGGCAGACGAGTGTGTCAACACTACTTACAAAGACATCCAGGTCTGCAGGGAGGAGTTCGATTGTAATCCTTCGAACACCTTGAATGAGAGTGTCCGCACGTTCCAACAATCCAGGAGTAAACAGCTATGTGCCGTCGCACGCAAGAGATCTTGTTATGATGATGACAGACCTTTCTCAACGATTCACAGTGCTTTTACTGTCTTTCAGGTCTCCAAAGACATTTTGCAAGCGTCTATGATGTCTACTTTCAGGTTTCCCGCCAAAAGAAACTCAGTGACAGCTGTCTGCTTGAAACGCCTCTCCGTTAAAGACGCCATTTGGAAGCGTACGCATAGTGGCGTTAGCTACCGGAAATTCATGAAATTGTAGGGGAATATTTCACGATGTAAAACGGCACATTCCGCAAGTTTTAACCGAAACTGACGTGAGAGAAAAATGTGTTGCATTGCTTATTGGACGCTCCTCGTATATTATGTGGGCTGTATGAAATGAACCGAAGCCCTCAACAGGACATCTCACCTCGCGGACGACATTACTTTCTAGGTACCTTTACGTTTTCACTGTGCGCTCAGAACCGAAAATTGCGACGTGGCATGATAGATAGACGTAGTAGGGTCTTTGTGCAACACATCTCCAAATGATTTTCTCTGTGTCGCTAATTTCGCTACCGACTGGATATTGAGAAAAAAAAAGCCCTCGAATGTTCAAAACACGTATCTGATTTTGCAATGATATATCATTAACAGGTATTCGCATACAACATTAGAGTACTATTTACAAATACATTTCATGATAGGAAATGAAGCACATACTTCGTACGGCGCTATTGCGATATAGAAACTACTACTGTTCTAAGATGACCTATTTCAATAGTCTTATGCAGCCATTATTGGAATTTGTGGAACTCGTTACAATAGAGCAGTGTTACATTACATGAAAAAAAGCACGAAAGACACTTCACACATACACATATCTTGATAAAAAACGCACAGTTGGTAAAATGTGCACAGTTCATAACATCTTCCTGTCATCCATGTATATCGGCGTCGGACATGACTATACCAAGTCTGCCACACAGCACAACGCTGCAGGTGGGGTGTGAAAAATAGGTGCAGGTCCACTATAAAGTTACCTACCTTGCCTTAAATGGCGCATGTGACGATGATGAGGTCCCATACTCCCAGGAGCGTAGGGGACGATGTGGGAGGTCCGCACCGCCGACTAGGCAAGGTCCTAGCGGAGGTGGTTTCCCATTGTCTTCCTTCTACCATAATGGGGATGAATAATGCTGATGAGGACTACACAACAACACCCAGTCATTTCGAGGGAAGGAACATCCCTGAACTCGCCGGGAATCGAACCCGAGAACCCGAGAGCGGGAAGCGACAACGCTACCACAAGACCACGAGCTGAAATGGCTAAAGTAGGAGACGCTAAATAATCTGATTTTGTGGTTACATTTAACGTGTACTACTTGCGCCATCCAACGGTGGGTTTTGAAACTTGGTGGTGGATCTGCTGCCTCTATTTCCACACACCACTTGTAGCTGGGGAGAGTCATGTCCAATGCCGAAATGCATTGACGCCAGAGGATGTTGGTTAACTGTGTGCATCTTATCAACTGTGTGTGTTTTTTTTATCAAGATACATGTGGAGTGCCTTTTGTGCTTTGACTTCATGTACTGTAAGATGGCTCTTTTATATCATGTTCCACAACATCAGATGATGGTAACATAAGACTGTTGAAACCGGTCATCGCGGCATACGAAGTGTCTTCTTCATTTCCAACCATACAGATCGCCCCCACAACACAACATGTACTTTAGAATACAGATAATAGTCACACTCGCCCCATGTTTTGTATGTTGTTGTTGTGGTCTTCAGTCCTCAGACTGGTTTGATGCAGCTCTCCACGCTACTCTATCCTGTGCAAGCTTCTTCATCTCCCAGTACGTACTGCAGCCTACATCCTTCTGAATCTGATTAGTATATTCATCTCTTGGTCTCCCTCTATGATTTTTACCCTCCACGCTGCCCTCCAATACTAAATTTGTGATCCCTTGATACCTCAGAACATGTCCTACCAACCCATCCCTTCTTCTAGTCAAGTTGTGCCACAAGCTCCTCTTCTCCCCAATCCTATTCAGTACTTCCTCATTAGTTATCTGATCTACCCATCTAATCTTCAGCATTCTTCTGTAGCACCACATTTCAAAAGCTTCTATTCTCTTCTTGTCCAAGCTAGTTATCGTCCATGTTTCACTTCCATACACGGCTACACTCCATACATATACTTTCAGAAAAGACTTCCTGACACTTAAATCTATACTCGATGTTAACAAATTTCTCTTCTTCTGAAATGTTTTGTATAGAGTTACTAAATTATCTGCTGCTAGCATGTAGCGTTACATATCACCCAAATCTGGAGACGGATTGCTCTACAGACCCTCACATAAAAAAATCACATACTATTCGATGGGCCACTAGGCGCCAAAGGCTTTTTGAGAGATCCGTAGAAACTTCGCAGCCAATTCGTCGTTGAGGCAGCTCATTTCAAAATGGTTCAAATGGCTCTAAGCACTATGGGACTTAATATCTGAGGTCATCAGTCCCCTAGACTTAGAACTACTTCATCCTAACTAACCTATGGACATCACACACATCCACGCCCTAGGCGGGATTCGAACCTGCGGCCGTAGCAGCAGCGCGGTTCCGGTCTGAGGTGCCTAGAACCACTCGGCCACAGCGGCTGACCTATCAGTTCATTGTTACAATATTCTCTTACATGTAAGAGCTTCTGTGATGTCACACCGTCGCTTTTTATCTCTTGTGGAAAAAAGACGTCTCCAACATACTTGCCAGTAACCACTTCTTTTCTAAAAAAAAAAAAACAGACTGTAAATCTCAACACCGCTAAAAACACATGAAGTTAGGACTTGGGTGGAGCTGTGTATGGGCTGGAGGCTATGCAGGCGTAGGACTCAGTTTAACATTTACTTTCTTTAATATCAGAGGGTAATAGAAACATACTTTGAATAAAACAAAATATTTCTGCAGCCCACAAAGATTAAACAGATCACCACAACACAACGTTCATTTACAGAATTAAAAGCCAACCTTTTCCTTAACATACACAAACAGGCAACGACATTAAAAATTAGCAATGCTTGACTCTTGGCCCTAACCGTAATAACATCTGAGACAAATTCAAAATTAAGATGTGAAACGGACACAGAGACTTAACTAGGTTCATAACACACAACTGTACGTTAGTAACCATCAGTAAACAGGTAACGGAAAAATCTGTACATAATGCTCTATCAAACTACCTGCACGCGTATCTTAAAAAAACTGTAGTAATTCATACAGCTGATTATTTACATAGAACTAATAACAAGGGTATTTCTATGTAGTCAGGTTCGCGGCACAGATTACATAAAACACTTTTGGGCAGTCTGAAGGATATAATATTCTTGTAGAATCAAGTTTGCAGAGATGTTTAGCAATTCGTTTTATTACTTTCTGTGTTGTAACAATGATGTACATCTAATAATGTTACAAGTTCCCATGGTGAAAGGGCTACACTGTCGAAATCGGTCAAGGTCATAAATCCGAATTGCTAGCGATGTTGGCAAACTTGATTCCCCCAGAATAATATACCTTTAGTATTAACACAATCAATCACACTCGTAGCATGTAGCTAACAAGTATAACTATTCTTGTTCGCAGTGCACACACCCGCGCTCTTATGTACCATCTATATACAGCCACAGCTTTTCACACAACAACCATAGACATCGGTGTACAATACTGTCGTCAGTAAATACACACAATTAACCACTTGTATGCAAGACGATGCACTATATCAGCCGTGGAACTACTATCGTGAAATGGCCAGCTTGGAGTGGCACTCACGTGATGCTACTGCTAACATGCACAAAGCCACTTTTCCTACCACCACTGGGATCGTTTTCCACTGAAAGACTACAAGCTGCCTGGATTGCCTCCTTACAGTGATGATCAAAGGGGAATTACGGCTGCAGTGATCGTCAAAGCAACGTTATAGCTGTAGTGCTTAGCAAAGCGGCAGTATTACCGACTCAACAACAGTTAATAGTCCACACAGGATGGACATTACAGAACTATGTGACTTGTGTTGTTGATTCGGCAATAGTGATGGTTTGATGATCACTGCAGGGGCAGTTTTTGCACGTAAGGTATCGCCTGCATTATCACATTTGAGATGTGGGTGGGTTGACAATGGACACAGGTGTCCGAAACAAAACATCATATAGAAATAAAAAAAGATGATTCCCAATGAAAACTATGTGCGGGCTAAGAGCATTTATTTCAATCATAAAACGAACTGCGGACCTACTTTTCACCTGTAGCATGCTGCAAGTTCGTAAAGAAGTAAATAACATTTGCCTCATTGTTTCTGCTGCTCAGCGGTCGCAAACGAGAAGTCGGATGCAGGGGTGCGTGGCCGTGAGCACTCTTGAACCTGTCGTCTTGAGTGGTCTTCATGGGCTCTGTTGCTGAGAGGGCAATCATTCCTGTGTTCTGTGCTAGGACGTCGTTCCGATACAGTTCCAGGGTGATACAGTTCTCTTGATGACCCATATTTTCACGCCCATCGAGATGACAAGAGCTTGTTGAGCTCATAGTGCAGCAGCAGTTCTTTTGGTGTGAATTTACCATTTTATAACGGCACACTGAAGCCAGTTTCATTTTAGTTCAGACACGTAAACACTGCATTATAAAAATCAGATTGCTGCGGTTTATCCTCATCCTTGAGGGAACGAACAGTTTGAATCCACGATCCACTCCGGAACATTGTACTTGTGCTAAGCAACAGTCTGTCATGTTAGAATCGAATAGTTAATAAGTTGGTTTTCTTCTATACGAAGTCGAACTTTCGTAAAAAATCACTGGTTTATTTTGATTTTAAATTCGGTTTAAGTACGTAGTGCTCCCTTCATCTCATTTTCATATGAATTGTTTTTAAAATTAGGTTTTAACAGATTTAATAGTAATTCGCCACTTAAGGATCTCATGTTGGTGCCAAATTACAGATAGCGTTTTTCAATTAATTGTATCAACATTGGATCTTAAAGGATGTGTCGCATTCTAGATAGTACCTGACTATGGTAACGACTAAAGAGTTCACTCATGGGGGGTATTGAAACCTCTGGCCAGGAAAAGACACCAACCGCTACACCAGACTGCCGCAACTCGCACAGTCTGTGTTGACTGCGACAGAATGCGACTGTCCGGCACCTGGCAGCGCACCACCGCTATTATGGCGGCGAAGGCTGTAGGCGACGGAAAATTTTGCTGGTTACATTAACTGCCCGACTGACTACTACATCTTGGCCACCAGCTCGACTACGGCGGCACTTGTGACAGTCACGTGTCTGCACCGTCCGTCTGCCACAACGCAACACTCCATAATGACTCATTGGAGGCGGCGGCAAGTAACAGTGCTCCTAGACTCGGCACAGAGCAGATCGGTGGATTCCCTTTGCATTTGAAACTGCTTGTGTCATCATCGAATGCTTCCAGCTGTAGGAATTTCAGTTCCATATTATTGACGAGCGGTATTTCTTGCTGCGTTATTGCCATGTACAGTCGACACAGTTTTGGTAGTGAATGAGCAAGCAACCGTGCTGACTCTACCCCGGATAAACCGATCGCCGACATCAGCAACCAGCATGTTACTACTGAGCGAGGTACATTTTCCTGCTTCGATGTGTAAGTAAAAATTTTAAGTTTAATGACGATTAATGTAGAATTACCATAGCTGATAAGAGAGATGTACGGTACTGCATCAACTGAAATGTTGCATCGTAAATTTTCTGAATTCGGTGTCCCACCATCAACTTGACACGACTCTCCACGGATTCTTTTCCTGTGCCAACCTCTTCATCACGGAGTGGCACCTGCAGCCTGCGTGCTCAATTATTTGCTGCATATATTCCGGTCTCTGTCTTCCTCTACAGTTTGATCCTCTGCAGCTCCCTCTAGTAATAGAGGTCCTGCCATCCAGTTCCTCCTTTTCGTCAGTGTTTTCCACATATTCCTTTCCTCATCGATTCTATGGAGAACCTGCACATTCCTCATTTTATCATTTCAACTAATTTTCGACATTTTTCTGATACACCAGAACTCAGATCCGTAGATTCTCTTTCGTTACGATTTTCCCAGAGTTCACGTCCCACAACTCAAAATGCTGTGCTCTAAACGTACATTCTTTGAAATTTCTTCGTCAAAGCCTACATTGGATAGGCTAGGAATACTCTCTTTCCCAGTTGTAGTCTGCTTTTTATGTCTTCCTTGATGCCTGGATAGCACAATTCCTACACTACTTCGTGATCCCCAATACTAATCTTAAGTTTCTCGTTGTTCTCAATTCTGCTACTTCTCAGTACTTTCATCTTTCTTCGATTTACTGTCAATCCATATTCTGTACTCATGAGACGCTTCATCCCATTCAGGAGATCCTGCAATTCTTCTTCACTTTCACTGATAGCCATCTCATCAGTGAGTCGTATCATTGATATCCTTTCAACAAGAATTTCAATTCCGCTCTTTATCCTTTCTTTTATTTCCATCATTACTTCCTCGATGTTATAGTTTGAACAGTAGGGGCACAAGGCTTCACCCCCGTCTTACACCCATTTTTATCCGAGCACTTCGTTCTTGGTTTTCCACTCTTGTTACTCCCTCTTGGCTCTTGTACATGTTTAATATCACCCATCTCTCCCTACAGCTTACGACTACCTCTCTCATAATTTGAAACCTTTTGCACCACTGTACATTGTCGATCGCTTTTTCGGGTCGACAAATCTTATAAACGTGTCTTGACTCCACCTCTGTCTCCCAACGTCAGAACTGAACGGTATCCGTCATTAAACACGCAGAATTGCAAATTTCTTGAGCAGATTTATTACACTTCCTGTGGACTATACTGATATGATTGTAGCTTCACGTCTCATTTCCTTCGCATTTTCCGCCAGGCCACATTAGTTAGGACAAGAGACTGTTGGGTAATAATCAAATACTGTCCTCACTACACCTTTGTACACAGTTTACATGAATACTTGAAAAATATATTAAGGTTTTACAGAATCTGCTCTAGAAAGTAATCATGTTTTAGCATGGCCTGTGCCTGATTTTACGTGTCTGTAATATTACATACCGTTTCTTAGTATTAGTCCCAAGTATTCGACTTCATAGGTTTACTTCACAGGTTTACCACTACTATTTTAACTGGATAATACCAAACTGTTTCAGTTACGGGCATAAATTCACAGTTAGTGATATGAATTTCCATTACACGTTCTTGGAGGAAAGCTTATGTTGCTTTAGATTTCTTGTGTCCACTGAACATATACTCTTCAGTAAAACACACTGGGTTTTATTACTCAGTACCTGTTGGACCCAGTCACATATTTGGGAGCGTACTGTTACGATCTGATCTTCGTTGCTATTTGACAGAGAAAAAGCGTGTTGAGCTATTTTTAGAACTCTAGGGACTGAAATAGTAACCCTCCGACCGCTACTTGCAGAATGTTATAAGGAACAACAGCTAAAAGGGAATGTTTCACATCTGTCGTTTATCCTGCGATTATAATTATTGTTTAATCTATAACTAGATGAGTGTCAATGTGTTTCGCCATAGATCCTGCAAGAAGCATAATCTGGGGTATTATTCTCTAATTCTGCACATCATTGCTTTAACCCTCTTTATCAGAGCGAATGATCTGCTCCCTTTTCCAGTTACGTGAACGAGATATTTACGTATAAATAAATTGTAATGTACAAGTGTGAACTCCACTCTAGAGCAATTATTTTTGGACTGGTCTGTTTGCTATGCATTTCCAGGGTTCGAAGATAATTTGCTTTAATTACATTTGTTAATTGTAACTAATGTTGTTGGGTGTGCAAATTACAGTCTGCCGGACGATTTAAAGTAATGAACCTGTATGTATGGGCCCACGCCTTCGGCGGCAAAACATTATCTACAATTCTGCTTTAATGTAATGCACACTGTTGCTTGGATTTGTAGCATAATTAATTGATATGATTCTACAGCAGGCTGAAGGGGTTTAGTTAACTGACTGAGCTCTGAGCGGGACTTTCCTACAAGACTATTACAAAATGTCACAATATATGCCTCCTGAAACCTCTAATAAGATGATACCAATTTGCTGTACATACAAGGCAGTCTTTGTCTCCCATTACTGCTTTTACTCCCTACAGCTCCTTTTAATACCATGAAAGTTATTTCTCGATGTCTTAACACATCTCCTTTCACCGTGACCCCTCTTCGTATGAATTTACTTACTGGATGTATTCCAGTCTTTGTCTCCCATTAAAGCTTTTACCCCCTACAACTCCCTCTGGTACCACGCAAGTTATTTCTCGATGTCTTAACACATCACCTTTCACCATGACCCCTCTTCCTCTGAATTTTTTGCACATGTTCTTTTTCTCCAAGATACTACGAAGAATATCCGAAATGAAACCATCGAAAGACTTACCGTGAGAATTGGGACCACGTATTTGAGGAAGTTACATAATGAAACATGGCTTTTTTTTTGGTCGTGAGTCATTAGACTAGTTTGATATGGCACACTACGAATTTCACTGCTGGGCCAACCTTTTCAACTCAGAGTAGCATTTGCGCACTGCATCGTCAATTACATATTGGATGTTTTCCAGTCTTTGTCTACCATTACAGCTTTTACCCGATACAGTTTCCACGATTTCTTAACACATCTCCTTTCACCGTGACCCCTCTTCCTGTGAATTTACTTACTGGATATATTGCAGTATTTGTCCCCCATTACAGTTTTAACCCCCTACAGCTCCCTCTAGTACCATGAAAGTTATTCCTCGACGTCTTCACACATATCCTTTCACCGTGACCACTCTTCCTCTGAATTTTTTACACATATTCTTCTTATACAACTCAACGCGAAAATTATGACCACGTAGTTGAGGAAGTTATTTAATTGCTACTCTGGCAGCAAACTACCTGACGAAGGAAGCAAGGAGGACGTAAACAGTCGACCAGCACAGGAAAAGAGGGCATTCGTGGCTAAAAGAAGTCTGCTAGTACCAGGAAGAAATTTGTGAGAACGTACGTTTTAACCATAGCATTGTAGTGAATCAAGGATTGTGAGAAAACAGGAAATTAATGTAATCGAAGAGTTTAAAATGTGGTGCTGGAGAAAAATGTTTAAAATTAGGTGGACTGATAAGAAGTGAAGTGTTTATACTTAGAATCAGAGCGGAGGGGACATGTAAACATTGAGAAGAAGGAGGAGCATGATATGACATATACTAAGACATCAAGGAGTAACTTCCAAGGTACTGGAGGGAGTTACAGGGGAAGATAAAGGCTGGAACACACCCAACACAGAATACAGGACGTTAGGTGCAAGTGCTTCTCTGAGATGAAGGGGTGGCTCAGTAAATCAATTCGTGTAGGGCCGCAACGATTTTGTTATTTATTTGTTGACACAAGATACATAGCCAACCAGGTTCTTGTTTCGGTACAAACACGAGGTGTGCATTAAATATCCTTGACATCACTTCATCTTTATTAAAATAAACCCTCATCACAGAATCGCGTTGCCATCGGAATTTCCACGCTGCCAGATGCTTCTCACTTCGGGGAAAGTGCGAACGTTTGTAGTGTCCATGGGTACCTACCACAGGAACTGGTTTCTGGGTGGAAAAGGGATGACACAGAAGCATAACTCAGGAGTGTTGAGCAGTTTCAAGCAAATTTTGTGTATACACTCATTACTTGTATAAAAATATTGCGAGGGCGGTGGTCACGGTCATTACTTTTGACAACGCTATATACAAATTATCCAGTTAATAAGTACTTTAAAACAATTAAATAGTATTTGTGATAAGATAATATGGAAAGGAAGTCTCTTATTCGTAGTTAATAAGTCAACGTAATAAAACATACTTATGGAGCTGGGCATTCATGATGCCTATGATAAAGTTCTTTTGTGTTAAAATCGTCCACGAACAGCACGTTCTAGCGCAAAATTGATGTTCATTGTCAGAAGGCGGGTAAAAATTGTGGTATCGATAGCTAGGATACCACGGCTTAGCTGCCAGTTAAGTTTGCACTATGACAGACAACGACGACAGCGCGCTCTAGCAGGCGCTGTTCAGCTCTACGAGCACCACTACAGATTCTCCCCATTTGATGTGGAGCAAACGGCCGGGACACTTGGCTTCAGCTTCGCATCTACGTATAAAGTTATGTATGCCTCTGTAAATATCCATGCACAGTAAACCCCACTTTCACTCACTCGCAGTTCCGACGTGTATTACCTTTTCCTGCTCCTACCCACGCGTTGCCTTCCAGGCGGTATACAAAAAAATCCTTTCTGACGATGCCTCACTCATCTTCGTACGATTTGTATGTGTTGAGAAGAAAGGGATGTTGACTTGAGAAATAATTTATATGATATTATGGTTTATGACGATTACCTGACATTTTCAGCTGTATTGGAGGTGATCTCAGAAGCTGAACACGGTTGTTTTTCATATTACAGAGGATTATTCGCTAAGCTCTCTCAAAAATACGAAATGTTTACTAGTTTCAGCGAAATTAAATTGCCATCTTCAAATCATTTGTACAGAAAAGATTTTTACAGGGTCAGTCAATTTCGTCTATCCTCGTTAATTGGTGAAAACTTACAGTCTATGGAATGGCGTCTCTATAAGTTTTGACAGATTTATGTGAATAGTCGACGAAATGGATTGGCCCTGTAAAATTTATATCTATACAAATGATCGGAAGATGCTGATTTAATTTCGCTGAAACTAGCAATCACTGTGTATTTGTGTGGAATATCGGCGAATAAACTTCTGCAATAAGAAGAGCAGACGTGTTTTTATTTTACGATTTGGTGCGCAATTCTACTATTCAGAGAGATTTACTACACAAAAACAGTGAATTTTAGCTGCTGTTGGCGGGAGCGTATCGAAGTTATAACGTTGGAGAAGCTGCTATACTGAAGAAGTCGATTGTTGACCGTGCGCAAATAAGAAGCAGAAAAGCATGGCTTACTACTGATGTGTATGGAGTAACGCAAGCAGGAACTGAAGCAAGCAAGTTGGTCAGGAGAGCTGCATATACATACATACTATGCAAACCACTACCATGTTACGGATTCTTCCCTTTCCCATGAGCAAACAGAGTACGGGAGAGTTGAAAGGACATTTTTCACTTGCTATCAGTTTTTGAAACTTTATAAGAAGACCCTCGTGGTATAACTGACATGGGTCTTCAAGTCCCTTGCCAATTTAACTTTTTTAACATTTCAATGAATGTAAGAAGAACTTAGTGGTATAACTGACGTTTGGCTTCAAGTCTCTTGCCAGTTTAACTATTTCAAGATTTCAATGACGCTCTCTCGTTAGGCAGACAAACCTACGACGAGTAGTACCAATGTTCTTTGTATATTTGCAATATCCTTTCTTAGCCCTATCTGGTATGGGTCTCACACACTCGAGCAGTACTCTCAGATGGGACGCAGAACTGACTTGTAGGTACTCTCTTTTGTAGACTGTCTACATTTTCCCAGCATCCTGTTCGTGAGCGATGTTCCCTACTTACATTAACTACGATTGAGCCTGTTGGTTGGTTGGTTGGTTTGGGGAAGGAGACCAGACAGCGTGGTCATCGGTCTCATCGGATTAGGGAAGGATTGGAAAGGAAGTCGGCCGTGCCCTTTCAGAGGAACCATCCCGGCATTTGCCTGGAGTGATTTAGGGAAATCACGGAAAACCTAAATCAGGATGGCCGGACGCGGGATTGAACCGTCGTCCTCCCGAGTGCGAGTCCAGTGTCTAACCACTGCGCCACCCCGCTCGGTATTGAGCCTGTGCAATGATTAAGTTTCTTATCACTGCGTATTGTTACCCACATGTATTTGTATTAGGTCACTGATCGCAGCTGTGTCTCGTTGATGACCTCGTCATGCGATAACACTTTTCTGCATTTTGTATAGTTCTATTTTAAGTTTATGAATATCTGCAACCACTTTCCAACCTTTGAGACACTATGTGGTCGTTAGCTGCAAACCGTAAATACAGACCACGAGTAAACTACTGGCTATTGACACCTTCCTCATGAAGCGTATCCGACTCTGATAGGGGTAAAAAAGTACCTTACTTTTCATCCGTATATGGCATTCATGTAATACTTCTCACAAAAATACCCCAAAATTAGTTTCGTCACTGCAGAAATATAAGAGCGATATACAAAATTATTAATTATTTAAATATTGGGGAGTATACATTATGCTCTCATGGGCATAGAATATTAAAGTTCTTAAGCCCCTGGACGGATATCGGTCGTTATCAAATATTTTTATGTCAGCACATTCTCTCTGCCCGTCCTACAAGTTGGCTTTTCTAAACTTATATACCCTCAGAAAATAGAAATATGTCTTTGTTACCATCTACCCTTATCCCAACGACTACACTTACTCCAAATACTCAACAATAAAAGTGCGAAAGTTTCGCACGGGTTATGGGTTTACAATTAATGCTCAGTGGGTTGGCAGCGGAAAACTGTTATAACACCATTAATAATCGTGATACCATTGATTTAAGCACACCGTTAGACTTTACAAGAAGACATTTACCTAATAAAATTGCAATTGCATCACTATAAACAAGCCGCAGGGACAAACCCTTCCAAGAGCAGGACCGTGTTTACCATATTCCTTCTTTACTTAAGGACAACTGCATGTAGCCTTTTCAAGGGTAACTATTGACATTTTTGTATCCCGTACAGAAAATAAGACATATAAAGTACATGGAGATTACATTATTGCTTCAAATATCGTTTACACCGACGTACTGAAATGCTCTGTACAGAATTTAGCTCAAAATTATCTACGAAGCGTATGCGAGAAGTGAGGTCCGATTAGGCGCGAAATGGAAACCAGTGTGGAAATCCGGTGGAACTTTGCGAAGATGTGTTGGGCAGTGTCTTTAGCGTGCCTGTCGTTCGCTTCACGTCACTCTTTTCAGTTCAGAGCGCAAAAGCCTGAAACAAATGTCTCCTGTCAAGTATGTGGTTCTGGTGAGGTTTCACCTGAAGCTACGTGGACCACATAACATAAATTTCATGCGTTTCTTCCTTCAAAACAAATTTCAGCCCCATTCTGCAGGAGCAAAGCAGACGCTGCTGCAGCGTTTTCGATGGGAAGTGTTTGATCACCCACAATGCTACCCTTAACAGGCAATCTCCATTTTTCATCTCTGCTCACATGAACCGCTAGCTATGAAGACAACATTTTGGCACAAACAACTAAGGGGGGCAGACTAGCGTAGAGAATTGCCGGAAAGCACGTGCGGCTGCTTTCTGTAAGGACAGTACTGGAAAGTTTGTGCAACGCCAAGGCAAATGCCGCCCGTAGTGGCCGTGCGGTTCTAGGCGCTTCAGTCTGGAACCGCGAGACCGCTACGGTCGCAGGTTCGAATCCTGCCTCGGTTATGGATGTGTGTGATGTCCTTAGGTTAGTTAGGGTTAAGTAGTTCTAAGTTCTAGGGGACCTCAGATGTTGTCCCAGATGTTAAGAGAGATTTGAACCATTTGAACCACGGCCAATGTCTAAGTCAGAGCGGCGACTATTTAGAGAGGTAGCTTAAAGATGAGGCTAACTGTTGCGAATAAAACATTTTTTTTATGTTCGCTGTGGTTTCCACTTCACGACCGATCGGACCTTACATTCCGAACAGCCCTCGTACATAGAAATGCATACACAAGGGCGTGTCAAATTCGTGATCAGTATTTCACGTCGTTCGGTTCATTTTCAAAGATGTTTTCTCTTGATCCCTACAACTACCGTTATCTCAACGACTACACCTACTCCAAATACGGTCATTTAAAATTTTAACAGTGTGAAAGTTTTACAAGGTCCCAAGGTAATACAGTAAGTAAAATATATACCCATATCTACTACATAATACGTGAACATTGTGACAGTAAGCACCAACTGCTTAGATTTGAATGCACAGAGTTCCCACACAGGAAATTACCGTAAAGGAAAGCGAGTCACTCTGTTCTGTAGCAGAGTGTCGCGTGTACACAATGTACTCAGTTGTTAGTCGGAACTCTCTACCACTGAACAACTTCATACGTAATCCGAATTCTGTGTCGCCTTTCACTGCGTGACGTTACGCTGTGCCGTGCCCCCCTTTCTGTTTACTTCTATTCAACACTCTCTCACCACACAGCAGTAAGCCCTTTGATGTGAATGTCTTACATGTTTCAACACTCGCCAATTGGTTCGAAAATTGTATGCCTTTCCCGCTTCGGGGTTTACGTTCCTCTCCACTCTCGTACGATATAGCAGGCTTTGGAAGCGCTACTAATTGCCTGCAGAATCCTTTACACTCAGTCACTCTCGGCTTGCGTGCAAGCCTAATTGATTCTCCATTTTCGCATGAGATAACGGCAGTCAAATACATAATTTCTTCTATTTACATATTTATAAATATCGTATTTTTGTATGTTGCACATCCACTGCTAAACCACACAATCGATTTCAAACAAACTTAGCACACATATCATCTACATACATGAATTATTCTACGTATTATTTGTGTAAGAAATGGTTCAAATGGCTCTGAGCACTGTGCGGCTTAACTTCTGAGGTCATCAGTCGCCTAGAACTTAGAACTAATTAAACATAACTAACCTAAGGATATCACTCAAATCCATGCCCGAGGCAGGATTCGAATCTGCGATCGTAGCGGTTGCTCGGTTCCAGACTATAGCGCCTAGAATTGCTACCAAACTTGGCACACATATAACTTTCCCATGGATGGGGATTGCGGTGAAAAGGGATGACCTGAAAGCAATTTAAACCAAATTTGCTGTATAGGCGCCTCATTACTTGTGTAAATATACCTTGTGAATAAACTAACCTTACAACGTCTGCTTGTGGGGGTGGGTATTAGAAAAGGTGACGTGTAAAAATGTTCTAAAAAACCTGTTCGCATTTCTCTCCGGTATTTGTTTGTAATATTTAAGAGTATGGGCGCAGTCAGTCCTCCATTTGCATTATTCACTGCGTCAAACAGGTCACGAGAATGACCTTCGCAGCGAGCCAGTAATTTTATCAACGTGTTTGAAGGTCAAAGCTAGCGTCACATGGAGGAATACCATAAATATATTTAACGCACTCTTTGGAACCACATAGTGTACAACAGTTGTGAATCACACACTTTCCAGTGACAGTCCTTCTTCCCGAAACTAGAATCAGTTACTGGAGTCGATATGTTGTCGATATACCCTGTGACACCTGTAAAAAGTGTTTGTTTCAATATAATATAAACACTTGAAGCCCTGTCCACGATTCAGGTAAACTAACAGGTTTCTTCTGAATTCAGATGAAACTGCTGGGAGAAATTTGCTGCAAATATAGATGAAATATAAGTAAAATTATGTGTGAAATAAGGTAAATTTAATTATTAATTTATTTGTTCATTACACTATAGCCGGTTACCTACAGTTTAAAGAGAGGCTGTAATCACTGTTACGCAGATTATTGCTATACGCAGCATCTTTTTCCTATAGGCATTATTATAACCAGTAAAATAGTACATCCCATCGGCTGGAGTGACAGTGGTCGTAGCCACTGACTGGAGGAGAAAATGTTAGACCACGTGGCCAACAGCTGGAGGAGGAGGAGGAAATTAGTGTTTAACGTCCCGTCGACAACGAGGTCATTAGAGACGGAGCGCAAGCTCGGGTGAGGGAAGGATGGGGAAGGAAATCGGCCGTGTCCCTTAAAAGGAACCATCCCGGCATTTGCCTGAAGCGATTTAGGGAAATCACGGAAAACCTAAATCAGGATGGCCGGAGACGGGATAGAACCGTCGTCCTCCCGAATGCGAGTCCAGTGTGGTAACCACTGCACCACCTCGCTCGGTGTGGCCAACAGCTAGTTCCCTACACATTATGAAGGTGCCTGTTACGCACCATGCCTCCGATATACGACTATCCTGTTGGCTATACCGTTTTAACTTGACTCCTTATTTCGGATAGACTGAATTCGGATAGACGGAGCATAAAGCTTCCTATGAAGCTTTCGTTTTCGTTTTTGAATCCTTCAGGGACTCTGCCTGTATGCGATGTGCTACTGTCTGGTTGTTTGGTAATCACAGCTCAGCTCGACTGGGCGATCACTGTTGTAATTTCCGTTGAAAGTGCCTAAAGGTTGACGAACAGTGCTCTATGTTTGCAAGTCTGACGTTGTAAATAACACTTTCAGCGGCGGAATTAGACAACTTTATTCGGTGCTCTGCCCACTGATACGTGTCTGTTTTCTGTTTGTCTTGCAATTTTCATGCAATCGTCTTCTGAAACCTTGGAGGTACTTCTAAGCAACAGGTATTTAAATTAGCATGTTGTCAGACATAATGGACAATCCATGAGAAGCACATTCATACACAACTGATTCGCACGAAAAGCCCCACCTTATTCTAAATGTAGCTACTCCTTTGTGAAGCCTGTTTGGTGGTGTCCTTGTCGACCTGGTCACCTCCCCCCCCCCTCCCCCCCCCGTGTCCGTATGGAATTTCCTTTGACAGCAGCCACCAATTTATCAGACGCTTCTTTCGTTGTTCGCCATAATGCTAGCCTCGTCTCATACAGGATGTAAGCGGTAGTTGTTTACAACGTACTACAGTGATGTAGGTGAGGTCAAGATGAACAAACTGACATGGCATACTTATAGTCCACCAAGCCTGGAAACAGCCCTAATTGGCAAAACAATCTATAGCGCACGCACGCGGCACAAGATTTTGGTCCAATGTGTCCTTCAGCACTAAAAAACACTTGTTCTGGCATGTACAACCTGTAAAATCAACATTTGTGTGAATTTTACCTCAAAATATTGTGCATCTTAACAGCATAAAATTAGCTGGCAAATTGTTCTGTTTTCTGGTCTACCTAAGAAACCACTGTGCTCTTAACAATGAAATGTAAGTCGAAGTAGGAACGTAATTGTTTTTTGTGTAATGTTTAGGAAAGTCTTCTTATTTTGCGTTAACTTTACGGGGAAGTCAATAGCACATTTAGTAAGTGCGAGAACATGGGGCTTTTAGTGTTCGCGGGTTTTTTAAGCGAAAATCTTGCGTGGCGCACTTGCACTTTAGTTTTGGTGCATCTAGCACCCCAACGTTTCCGCCGGCCGGAATGGCCGTGCGGTTCTAGGCGCTACAGTCTGGAGCCGAGCGAATGCTACGGTCGCAGGTTCGAATCCCGCGTCGGGCATGGATGTGTGTAATGTCCTTAGGTTAGTTAGATTTAATTAGTTCTAAGTTCTAATCGACTGATGACCTCATAAGTTAAGTCGCATAGTGCTCAGAGCCATTTTTTGAACCAACGTTTCCTTGCTTGATGGACCGCAGGCGTCCTACATCAAATTATGCCACTACGCTTTATGGACATCACTGTCGTTCGCTCCAGATCGTTTACACCCTGCACACTGATTCAGTCGGATCTAGGATTGAGTGAGAAGATCTTTTTGTCTACTTCAGGCATTGTGGGCCGGTTGGTGGCAGTATAGAGGGTGCGATTCGGAGGTGTACCCCGGATTTCAATTTAATTTCACAAATTAGGCTGTCGGTAATAGGCAGTCGGTAATGATTTAGCAGGAGTCATTGAGAACTACATCCACTTGTTCGTACATGGATGATTGGGGGGGGGGGGGGGGGGTTATTAATGTAGCAAGACTTTGACTCTGACGCCGATCATGCAGGTGTACGGGTCCTCCCAGTAAGGTGGTCCGTCAAGAATACCATCATAACGACCGGGAGAGCGGTGTGCTGACACCACGTCCCTCCTATCCGTCACACTGGACTCGCATTCGGGAGGACGACGGTTCAATCCCGCGTCCGGCCATCCTGATTTAGGTTTTCCGTGATTTTCCTAGTTCACTCCAGGCAAATGCCGGGATGGTTCTTTGAAAGAGCACTGCCGACTTCCTTCCCCATCATTCCCTAATCCGAGCTTCTGCTTAGTCTCTAATGACCTCGTTGTCGACGGGACGTTAAACACCAATATCCTCCTCCTCCTCCTATCCGCACCCTCCACTGAGGATGACACGGCGGTCGGATGGTCCCGGTAGGCCATTCGTGGCCTGAAGACGGAGTGCCAGTAAGGTGGTGTAAGGCGTTGCACTGCACGGAGATTATGTTGAAAAATAGGGTTTTGTAACCAATATAGTGGGAAAATGATATGGTGTATTGGAATCCGAAAGAAAACCAATCCGCTTTCGGGAAAAAGAGTGTCGCATTACTTATTGAACGCCTGTAGTATAATTGTACCCTTCCATTATTGTTGTCTACACTCTTAAGGCTGGGACTGTGTGTTCAGTCACCTACAGGCCGATACCAGAATGTCAATTTGTCTCGAGCCAGATCAGTCGTGCTGTCGGGTCCGACACTACCGAGACCTGGGATCTCAAATAACGTCTTGCTATTGGGTAAAGGAGAAGCAAGACACGCGGGCAGATGGCGGCGATCCCGCCTCTCCCACTCAGCATTCGCGGCACGCGCTGTCGCTGAAAGCGCCCTCGCGGCGGAATGGGTCGCGCCAGAGTGAGTGTCTGCCTGATGCGGAAGGATGGCGAAGCGCCCGCGCTGGCTCCTCCCGTACACTGGCTGCTCTTCTGGGCTGGCCACTTCGGCGGAGATGAGGGGCGTTCGGTGGCTCTATGGAGGCGAACTGGAGAGTGCGTGGCCTGGCTGTGGAAGTGTGTTTTTAGGTCAGAAAGGCACTTACTTTTCAATACAGTCCTCTTTTAGCTCAATGAAATTAGATTAACATTTTTTTTTTCAAGACACATACTTCATCCATTAACCGAGAGATGTTTTTGTTTCTCTTTTAAGGGTTCCTTATTTCAGTCGTTAAAAACGGAACCCTTAGAGAAACACATTTTTTTCCGTCTGTCTTTTTACCCGTCCGGCTTTTACTGAGGAATGAGTAGCTGTATCACTATGAAATATAAGTCACATATTAAGGACTGCGGTTCATTGGTGATGGAAGAAAATGGTTCAAATGGCTCTGAGCACTATGGGACTTAGCATCTGAGGTCATCAGTCCCCTAGAACTTAGAACTACTTAAACCTAACTAACCACAGGACATCACACCATCCATGCCCGGGGCAGGATTCGAACCTGCGACCGTGGTGACAGCGCGGTTCCATACTAACGCGCCTAGAACCGCTCGGCCATACGGCCGGCTTGAGTCAATGGAATCAGAAGACACGACTATTGGTGTCACATATTTTGATACCCGCAATCTCACTCATCAAAACCTATAGGATACTTCCTCTTGGCCGCTAATCGCGAACTTCGTCAGAAAGCAGGGTTCCACAGTTCACGGAAAGGAAAAAATCCTAAAACTGTAAATCTTTTAGCAACCCACAGGAAAAAAAGTTTTCAGCATTTACTATCCGACCGTCTGTCCGTCCGTCTGTTAAGAATACTTTTTATCAGGAACAGGTGAGCATATCACGTTAATACTTCCGTCACGTGCTAAGGTCAATAGTCCTTGGTGGTGTAATACACTTAGCTTCTAAGACAGTGCTGTCAAATGATACGGCAATGTATGTCACAAATTTTCTCCCAAATTCACTCATCAAACTCTATGGTGTACTTACCGTTGGGTCCGCAGCCCCTGGTCGTGCGGTAGTGTTCTCGCTTCCCGCGCCCGGGTTCCCGGGCTCGATTCCGGGCGGGGTCAGGGATTTTCTCTGCCTTGTGATGACTGGGTGTTGTGTGGTGTCCTTAGGTTAGTGAGGTTTAAGTAGTTCTAAGTTCTAGGGGGCAGATGGCCATAGATGTTAAGTCCCATAGTGCTCAGAGCCATTTGAACCATTTGAACTTACCGTTGGCCTACAATCATGAAATTTGGTATGACGCAATACTTCACAGTACAAATAAAGGTAAAAATGCCAAAACATTGTTAATTTCTAATTACATCACGCAAAAAAATGTATATTTTGTCTTTTGTTATTCGACTACAGACTTGAAACATTCTCGGAAGTCTTAGAATTCCTGGGACTGATATCTTCCCAGTATCAGGTCGCAGTTGTTGGGATTCTTGGTTCCCGAGATGGATGAACTGTCTGAAAACATAATTAAGTTTGAGTGGAATCCTCAGAGTGCTAGCCCTAGCCCATTTATTAAATAATTGTTAGGATTTTATCTGCTACCTAGGTACTAAATCAGGTAGTGATATACCAAATATTAAAATTTTTAACTGTTTGTAAATGGGCAGATACGAGTTTTACCGAGTCAAGAGTTGGATGAATAATGATTACAAAATACTATCACCAATTAACCACAAAACAATGTAACGACTGGTACAAGCTGACCAGTAAAAGAACCAGATTTTATTCTGGAGAAATGTATGAGCTATAGCCAGTATTGACCCTACGACATATCAGAGAATAGGCTGAAAAAGGCAAACTTAGGTTTACAGAATTTGTGTTTCGAGTGAAAGCTTTTGACAGTGTTGTCAGGACTACATTTTCTGAAATTGTGAAGGAAACAGGGGTAAAATAAACAGAGAAAAAGATTATCTACAACTCCTACAAAACTATACTGCAGTTATGAGTTATGAAATGGAAGAAATGAATGTAATAGATGAAGACAAAGTGACACTGGGGTGTAGGTTATCCCCGATCTCATTTACTTTATACTTTGAACAAGATATGAAGGAAATCAACGACAAATAGGGAAGTAAATTAAATTTCAAAGGAAAAAATAGGAAATTTGAGGTTTGACGATGAGTTAATTCTTTTCGAGGTGGTTGAAGCTGGAAGATCAGAAGACAATTCTATTTTCCATCTCGCAATCACAGTTACTTACAATCGCAACCTAGCGTAGCAAGGTGGAAAATGTCATTGTCTTCTATTGAATTTACGGCTATGGCACCCGACAAAAATTCTTGGAACATAGGTGGAACAAGATGCATACTATCTTTAAAAAAAGTACAGTCAGGGTATAGGGTGTGAACGAATTAAATTTTCTGTTAGATTAGGGAATTAGGATATAAAATACGGACTGGTAACACCAAGATAATCGTTTCTAAAGAAGATAAATTTCTAACATCGAAATAATTTCAAGTGTTAGGAACGCTTTTCTGAAATTATTCGTCTGATATGTAAACCTTATGTGCAGGATGATTATGTAACGGTACTAACTTCCAGGTATGATGGGGAAGAGTAAATTTGTGAGTTTAGGGTAAAGGACCATGGTTCGGAAATGAACTTGTCGAAAGTTATGTGTATAAGTAAAAACCGTTCTGATACGTCTGACATTCGGATACATGAACTGATACTGTTGTTGTTTAGATTGTTTGATAGGGAATCCCGACGAACGCTTAGCTGTAGAGATTGGTATAATAACTGAGCTACCCCACTGCATATGGCGTACTCTATACAGACATGTGATAGCAATCCTATTGCGTATCTGTACTTTAGTAGACTGCAGTCTGTGTCCACAGATTGAAGTACTAACGTCTGCGTCCTCAGGTTCAAGTACTAACGTCAGTCACCCCTAACCAGATAAAGGTTTATCCTGTGGTGGAACATGCAGACATGACTTTCGTATATGGGCAAGCAAAAAGCAGCAGCGGAGAACCGGGAAGATTGTACAATGCAAGCTGGCAGGGGAGGTAGTGTCGAGACGCAGCATGTGGCAGGAGACGCCCAAAGTTCAGCCACTCTGCCTCTGCCTCCGATAGTAGCATCTAAGAATAAAAGCCACGTCCGTCGAGAAAATGAAGCGTCAGTTCAACTGACCGCACATCGTCCACCAATAACAGAGCTATAGGGAAAGAATACTTAAGGCCATGTTCAGCTTGGAGAGCCACAAGGAAGGATCATTGCCGGCCGAAGTGGCCGAGCGGTTCTAGGCGCTACAGTCTGGAGCCGCGCGACCGCTACGGTCGCAGGTTCGAATCCTGCCTGGGGCATGGGTGTGTGTGATGTCCTTAGGTTAGTTAGGTTTAAGTAGTTCTAAGTTCTAGGGGACTGATGACCTCAGAAGTTAAGTCCCAAAGTGCTCTGAAACCATTTGAACCATTTGAAGGATCATTCCACCAGGATGTGAGCTACTCTCTGTAAGACTTCACAACTACAGCGACACGGAAGCTCATTACATGAACCAAAAATGTGGGTAAATCTGGTATGACTGATGCGGAGGACACATGGGACGGTGGATAACTTGCGGGAGAAATTGAAGGAGGACCGTGTGTAATGGTAGTGTCTTTGGTAGTAAAGAGTTTATTAGTTGGTGGCAGAAGCCCACCAGATGTTACTCCATCTTCCAGTGAGGAGATGTCATACACTACTGGCCATTAAAACTGCTGCACCACGAAGATGACGTGCTACAGACGCGAAATTTAACCGACAGGAAGAAGATGCTGTGATATGCTATTGATTAGCTTTTCAGAGCATTCACTCAAGGTTGGCGTTGGTGGCGACACCTACAACGTGCTGACATGAGGAAAGTTTCCAGATAATTTCTCAACAGCAGTTGACCGGCGTTGCCTGGTGAATAGTTGTTGTGATGCCTCGTGTAAGGAGGAAAAATGCGTACCATCACGTTTCCGACTTTGATAAAGGTCGGATTGTAGCCTATCGCGATTGCGCTTTACCGTATCGCGACATTGCTGGTCGCGTTGGTCGAGATCCAATGACTGTTAGCAGAATATGAAATCGGTGGTTTCAGGAGGGTAATACGGAACGCCGTGCAGGATCCCAATGGCCTCGTATCACTAGCAGTCGAGATAACAGGCATCTTATCCGCATGGCTGTAACGGCTCGTGCAGCCATGTCTCGATCCCTCAGTCAACAGACAGGGACGTTTGCAAGACGACAACCGTCTGCACGAACAGTTAGACGACGTTTGCAGCAGCATGGACAGTCAGCTCGGAGACTATGGCTGCGGCTACCCTTGACGCTGCATCACAGACAGGAGAGCCTGCGATGGTGTACTCAACGACGAATCTGGGTGCACGAATGGCACAACGTCATTTTTTGGATGAATGCAGGTTCTGTTTACAGCATCATGATGGTCGCATCCGTGTTTGGCGACATCGCGGTGAACGCACAATGGAAGCGTTTATTCGTCATCGCCATACTGGCCTATCACTCGGCGTGATGGTATGGGGTGCCTTTGGTTACACGTCTCGGTCACCTCTTGTTCGCATTGACGGAACTTTGAACAGTGGACGTTACATTTCAGATATGTTACGACCCGTGGCTCTACCCTTCATTCGATCCCTGCTAAACCCTGCATTTCAGCAGGCTCGTCACCATACGCAAGTCACTACTCTTGATGAACTGTTGTATCGTGTTGAAGCTGCATGGCCAGCTGTACCTGTACACGCCATCCAAGCTCGGTTTGACACAATGCCCAGGCGTATCAAGGCCGTTATTACGGCCACAGGTGGCTGTTCTGTGTACTGATTTCTCAGGGTCTATGCACCCAAATTGCGTGAAAATGTAATCACATGTAAGTTCTAGCATAATATATTTGTCCAATGAATACCCGATTACCATCTGCATTTCTTCATGGTGTAGCAGTTTTAATGGCCAGTAGTGTCGCTCCACAAGTGCGCACGGGGATCATCGAAGCGAATGTTGCGCGATTAATCGCTTCTCTACTCACACAGTTTGGCATTGTGAGTTGAAACCGAGAGAAACACATGTAAGCAGATTGTACGACATACGTGAGAGAGAAGATTGCGCATAGCAGATATCACTGGTTCGTAAAAATAAAATCGATAAACAGCCTGGATACTCAATCACTGAGTTACCACAAAATTAAAGTGTGGTCAAGGGAGGTCTGCTTAGTGAAAGCAGAAGTATATTTATAACTATCAGTTCAGCCGTTAATACACTGCACGTTCTCATCAACAAATGTTGTTCCTGACCGGGGGTAGATGCAAAAGAATATGGCATTCTGCCCACGGTTTTAGAGCCGTAAGTGTGCTTGCCAGTAGCATCTTGGTACTCCTGTCGAACAGACTCCTAAACGTCATGGAGGATCTTTAAGTCTGCGAAACTGATCGGTCCTAATTAGTGGTCTGGCTAAAAGCTAAGTGGAAGTATGGTGGGAGGGCGGTGTGGGGAAACACAGGGAGCACTTATAAGGGGGTAAGGTAAAGGTCCTGAAAGGTACCTGGAGACGCATTCCAGCTGGTAATCCCTCACGAGGCCAAACCTCAGCGAGGTGGCCTTGTAATGGAAGAAGAATTTGAAAAGTTGGCTGATAAGGAAATCATCGAATGGTGACTGCGTAAGTGAACAAGAGCTAGTACTGTAGGAAATGAAGATGTAAGATCCTATCTTCGGCAAGGAGACTATGTACTTTACAAGACTGTTTCAGAAGGCGCCTTTGGTCAGCCTTACTAAACGATGACGGACTGCTTCGAATGATTCCAAAGTCTAAAGCTGAGCCATAAACCTGGAAGCCACAGTCTAGTCAAGACGAGACCAGGGCCCGGTAAACAGACAGAAGCTCGATCCGCACTCCAAGAGATATGGACAAGGACGTAGAGAGCTTTAAGCTTTCACACATAGCCCTTCATTGGCCATTTCATATTTTTATCCGAGACCAATCCGGTGAGTCGGAGACGTCCAAATACTCGATACCGAAGTAGAGCTCTTGGTCAGGATGCACCGTGTACGAAGACATAAATGTATGTTGTAGTGTAGTCTTCTCTTGAAAACCAATTTATTGGCCAAGATCGATATGTATACACTGTAAAGTGTACTACAATTCAAAATGATAGATCGCCTCCTGCACCAACCAATCATGTCAGGTAACCAGATTAAATGTCTATCTTTCGTTTCCGCATCAGAGAACTGGAAGAAAAGGGAAAGGGTCCCAGTGAAGACGCTGCAGATGTTTCTGATTGGGCGCCATACTAAATGACGTACAGCTCAGGGGCACCCACTCGGCCAGCGGAGGTCATTAAACAGTCAATGACGACCAGGAAAAGTATAACACCCAGTACGGAGTCTTGCAGTTCTGTTGGACACCCTTGGGGAGCTGAGCGATATGCCACGTACTCCCTCTCTCAGGAGAGTTCCAGTACAGTTTTTTGTTTTGTGAGTTTGCAGTATTAAAAAGGAACAAATGTTGTTCTTAGGTAACTTGGTGTCTCTGCATCGTTGACATGATCTTGCTCATACTTCTGCGCAAACTCACTATGTGGCAGGGCTGTGCTTATCAACACACTGTTTGGGATGTTGGCGTGTTAGTTAGGGTGACACAAGGGATACTGATTGTAAGCAAACAGTGACCTTTAACTTCTGCGTTGCGCTCGGGAAAACCCATAGTGAAATGTGGACAATTATTAACCAATCATTTGCAGGAGAGGCGCTTCCAAGAAGTCGTGTTTTCGAGTGGCACAAAAGGTGTCATGAAGCCAGAGATTCGGTGCAAGACGATTCCAGAGCTGGTCGCCCGTCAGTAGCACATACCAATTCAAGCGTTGATTATGTAAGGCAGTTATTACAAGGAGACCGTCTTGAGTGATGATGCTTGGTTTGTGGGGCGCTCAACTGCGTGGTTATCAGCGCCCGTACAATTACCCAATCTTTGCTCAGTCCAATTTCGCCACTTTCCTGGATGATGATGAAATGATGAGGACAACACAAACACCCAGTCATCTCGAGGCAGGTGAAAATCCCTGACCCCGCCGGGAATCGAACCCGGGACCCCGTGCTCGGGAAGCGAGAACGCTACCGCGAGACCACGAGCGTCGGACAAGAAGACCGTCTTGTAACTGTGAGTGCGATATCAGAAGAACTTAATTTGAATCGTGATGTGTGTTGTAAGATTGTAAGCGAAGATTTACTGAAACGGAAACTTAATGCAAAACTCGTCTCTCACACATTAACAGACGAGCAGAAACAGGAAAGATAAAGAATTTCTGCTAAACTACTGGATGGAGCCAGACGTAATCCGTCTTGTCTGTCAAAGATTATTGCCGGGGATAGACGTTGGTGCAACCAGTATGACCCTGACACGAAGCGTCAGCGTGCTGAATGGCGGAGTCCTGGATCACCAGCCTCGAAGAAAGTCAGTGACAACCTCCGAGAACAAAGACAATGTTGATCGCACTCTTTGATAGTAAAGAATAGTTCAAGATGATTATTTTCCTCCAGGTCAGACAGTGAACTATTTACATTGAAGTCGTGAAACATAGCGACAAATGACGTCATCGTCCTGATCTGTGGCATTCTTGTTCTTACGGCATGACAATACAAGACCCCATAGTACTTTATATGTTACCAACGAGTAACTGGCCAGACATTCTATTATTTCCGTCCCACCTCCGGCATATTCGCTCGACCTCTCGTCTTGTAATATTTTCTTGTTTTTGCGAGTGAAATGAATGCTCAGGATATCACAGACATTCAAAGGACTGTGACAATGAGCTTACAGGCATAAGACTTCAAAATTTCCGTGATTGCTTCCAAGACCTTCAGAAGCGTTGGAAACTGTGTATAGATAGCAAAGGGAACTACTTCGATAGGAGCTGGATCACTACATGGCAAGTGAAATTTTCTATTAAAAAAAAAATTCCTGCCCTGGAACCTTTCTGGTAGAGGGAGTACAAACAGAAGCAGTGTGTGAAATAAAATCATCTATAGCAAGCGGTAAAGAGCCGCGCATGCCTCAGTTATAGAGGGTAAGTAACGTGTAATGGGGACAAGTGGTGCAATGGGATGTTGGCGTTAAGAAAAAGCCTAGAAAAAGTCTAGAAGAAAACTAATCAGATGACAGTTTTTGATGATGCTGAGCAAAACCCATACAATAATTTTTAAATCACACATCATCATTTGACTGTATAGTTCATTTAATTGCGACCAGGCTTCGAACTATTATGCCATTTCCAAGTGATTGAGTTTGTCTTCAACATATATTGCATGACATGAAGCTCGGAATTGGCCATACATTAAGAAAGCTATTCGCTCGAAAAGAAATGCCAGGTGTAAAAGCACCATTTTCTGAAAATTCAGAACATGTTATTGACCAATTTGGAGCTTGATGTCATGCTATATATAAACTGAATCACTAGAAAATGGCATAAAAGATCGAAACCTGGGTCGTAATTAACTAATCAGATGGTTGGAAACGACACTAGTAGGGGTGAACCCTCAGGTCCTCTCTGCGTGATTGATTAATAGCCTTTTCCCGGGTGAACAGCCGGATGGGGTGGCCGAGCGGTTCTAGGCGCTACAGTCTGGAACCGCGCAACTGCTACGGTAACAGGTTCGAATCCTGCAGTCACAGGTTCGAATCCTGCCTCGGGCATGGATGTGTGTGATGTCCTTAGATTATTTAGGTGTAAGTAGTTCTGAGTTCTAGGCGACTGATGACCTCAGATGTTAAGTCCCATGGTGCTCAGAGCCATTTGAGTCATTCTGAACTATGGAACTTAACATCTGAGGTCATCAGTCCCCTATAGCTTAGAACTACTTAAACCTAACTAACCTAAGGACATCACACACATCGATGCCCGAGGCAGGATTCGAACCTGCGACCGTAGCGGTCGTGCGGTTCCAGACTGAACCGCCTAGAACTGCTCGGGCACACGGGCCGGCAACGCTGGTAGCTCCACTAAGAGGATGCAAACGAAGTTTGCTTTACATTTAAGCTCTAACGATCGTGAGCGTTAGTTACCATTGAGATTGGACCTAGTGACTTGATGTTAGAAAACAATGACCTTACAGCCACTATCAGTACCTCACTGAGTTCCAATGAGTTCGTGTAATAGGACTGCGGGGATCTGAGCGTTCCTTTTGCGATACTGTAGGAATACCTGGCAGGAATGTAGCCTCCAGTCCTGATTGCTGGCGACGGTGGCCGCGAGAACGTGCGGTCGGAAGAAGACCGGATTCCGACGGCCACGTGTCATTACCGACAGGGTATGGCTCTGGTGCATCGTGCTGCATCGGTAGCAGTAGTTTGAGCAGCAGTTGGCATCACAATGACGCAGTGAACTGTTACAGATCGGTTACTCCAACAACCAAACGCCCTGTAGCGTGTATTCAAATGATCAGAGATCGCCACCATTTACGAGTTCAATGGCGTCAACCGAGAGCCCAACGGAGGGCAGGGTGGAGATCTGTTGTGTTTTCTGCTGAAAGATGGTTCCGAGTCGGTGCCAATGATGACCTTGTAGTGGTTAGGAGGAGATCAGTTGAGGGCCTCCAACCAACCTATATGAGTGCTAAACACACTGGACCTACAACTGGGGTTATGGTCTAGGGTGCCATTTCGTATGACAGCAGGAGCACTCTCGTGGTTCTCCCAGGCACCCTGACTGCAAATTTGTACATCAGTCTGATAATTCGAACTGTTATGTTGCTGTTCATGAACATCATTCTAGGGAGGGCTTTCCAACAGGATAACGCTCGCCCAAATACCGCTGTTCTAGCCCAGTGTGGTCTACAGAGTGTCGACATGTTGCCTTAGTCTGCTCGATCACCAGATCTGTCTCAGATCGAGCACACATGAGACATGAACGGGTGATAACTCTAGCCATATCCTCATCCAACTTTAACCACTCTTGTACTGACTGACAGAATACAACAGGCATGGAACTCTGTCCCACAAACTGACATCCGTCACGTGTACAACACGATGCATTCATGTTGGTATGCTTCCACTGTTCTGGCGGTTGCACCGGTTATTAATGTACCGGAATGTCACATTTGCAATGGCTTAACTTGCACTTACATTAAACTGTGATCTTGAAATGTTAATCACTTAAATATTTTAAGTAGACAAATTTAATCCAGAAATTGTATTAGGCTACATAAATTGTTTTTCGGTATCGCGAATTTTTTTCCGTCAGTGTAATTATCTGTAGAGGTATGTTCTCCAGGAAAAGCTGCACCTAATTTCAGTATATCTTGACAGGATATCTTGATAAGATGGTGCATAGACAGACAACTTTATAAGCTCAAGAACGCAAAACTTTGCACTTAAAAAAAGCACAAAATTGTAATATGCTATTGCAGCTACTGTGGACTACAACTGTAATCAATCAGTGCCTACAAAAACCAAGGTGTAACAGTTAGAACTGATATGAAATGGAACGGTCGCGGGCGGCTAAATACGAGGATAAATCAGTCGATATACTTCTGTTAACTGGTATATACAGTAACACATCGAAACACACATTGCTGATGTGTACTCTTGCATTATTTAGCATGAGATAACCGTACGCTTTTTCGTTAATTTGTTCACACACCTATAGCGACAAGTTACCCCAGTAATCTTTAGTGCACTAATGCCCCACCACACGCACGTGTTCACATCATGCATACGCTACTGACGTAGTTGAGTGTGATGGAACTTCTCGTATCCCAATATTCCTTGACCAGAAAAAAAGAAAAAAATCTGGAACACCATCTTCACCTTTCACATGGCTGTCATCTAAAACTGATAGTCTGTTTAGGATGTAGAAGAGGGGTCTTAGAAACCTTTATCAGTTTTTTCATTATTTCTTTTCATTGGTGGAAACCCGACGTTTTGATTTTTGTTTGCATTGGTGGAAATCGGCGAATGGAAAACCAGACGGCAGCTGTGTCGGAAACAGCGTTTTCACCTTGCGTAAAACAACAACTATTTCACACAATATGTAAACTACAATATGTTCTTGCGACTAATGATGCACACATCGCGACTGACCCATTTAAGACATGCTTTAGTTCACAAGTAATTTTTGGTGGGTCATAATTTACTGGACGCCTTGAGGTGACCGTAAAAGAAATCATTTTACTAACATTTTAATAATGAGAATACGTGTTCCTAGAAAATTATTGATGCCAGAAATCATTTCATTTTAAAAGAGTATACAGTATGTTAATTAAATAAAATCAAACCATAAGGGTCAGCAATGGCGCAAGGTAATGAAAAGTTCTGTTTAGACAGATATTAATATATTCAAGCACCTTCTGCCACCCCAGAAAGCTGTTCAGACATGAGAAATATTCTGTCCACAAGAAAGAGTTATTCATCATAATTCTGTTACAAAAGGAGAAAAATTGGCGTTAAAGCGATATAAAGCAGTCAGGATAATTGTGACGTATGCTGGTATCTATTTGCGGCACATACGTAAAAGGGCACGATTTAGTAATTATTTTCACTACATTACGACACACTGCTTTTTAGGAACGTACGTAACTCAATAAATCATGGTAAAACATTTTGCACTTCAGATTGTTACTTTGGACTGACCATACTTGCTAGTTGTAAATTCCAGATTGTTTCGTTTCCTCTTTCGGGCTATGGAGCACTGTTGCTGCTCATGAGAATCACTATCTTGCCTCTTGAGTTACGTAACTGGTAATTATTCGCCAAAGGTGTCTGCACTCAGATGTTTCAGTACTCATTTATCAGTAATATAGTGCTCAGCACACTGGCCGCCATTGCTACTGATTATCGTTCAAAACTGAAGCAGTGGCGGGGCTCTAAACCGGGGCTGAGGGCGTTTTGATTCCTAGTCAAAGGAGCTGCTCGAAGACTACGTGTGCACTATCACGTCTTATAGCGATGCAGCACCTAAAACCAGTTACGTAAATGTTAACCTTAGTAACGCGTAATGGTTGAGGTAAACACTGTATCACTGAGTAAGAGTGATTTTCTTTTTTAATTTTAGACTAAATTCTTCAGTACATTTACCGAATTTTCAGTCGGTGCTTGGCAGAATATGATAATGATATTAAAAAGTAAAACACTTCCTGATGTTCTACAAAATTTTACTTTATTTTGCAACCAACCGGTTTCGGCTTCTCCGGCCATCTTCAGTGACAACTGAATGTCGAAAACACAGACGAATATGATATGCGACTTACCCAGAGATTGTTTATACAGAAAATGCAAAAGTGACAAAGTGTTTACGTAGGATACATAGGAAAAATATTACAGTAATTACTCAAACCTGAAAAGATGGACAAACTAGAGGTATTGGAAAGAAGGATTAGTAGAAAAATTATGGTTGCAATTAAAACTGCAGATTGTTGGAAAATAAGAAGTAATGAGGAGATAGAGAAAATATCTGAAGTAATGGCCAAACGAAGATTAACCTTTTTTGGACGTATCTACCGAATGGATGGAAATAGACTAACAAAACAAATACTCCTATATTTTTGGAAAAAGAAATCGACAATAGCATGGATTACAGAAGTAAGAAAAGATCTTGAAAGAAACAACATCAAAGAATCAGAAATAGCAGAAAGAAACCGTTTTAAAAACAAGATACTATATTTGGCAGGCTTTCAAAGCAGAAGAAATAAAAAATCTGGAACAACAACGACACAAGAAAGGAACTTCATGGGGAGAAAATGAGGGAATACTGGAAAAATAGGATCCTAGTTGGTCGATTCGATTGTAAAAAAAAAGCTAAAAAGGGGGTAAACAATGTTGTTTACGTGAAGATACGTATAACAAATGATAAGAAAGAAAATGAATTTACGGTATGAATTAGTATTTTTAACGAAAACTTACTTTAATTTTTTAGTTTTGCTCCACATTTTAGTTAACTTTTTGTAGCACTGATCCGTAAGTACGTGATTTGTTTATATGAAGTATAGAATGGAGAAAGAAAGGGAAGAAATGGGTAAGTATTTGTGATTTACAGAAGCTCAAGGCGTTTTGGTAATGGGACGGTGAAAGCTGATCACTTTTGGCTGAATGGAACTCGAACCTGGCTTCACTGCTTCTCATGAGCGGTTGGCTTAGCCGCTTCCGACATGCGGATACAGTCCCTCACAGACTCAAATTTCCAACTTATTGAACACTGAAATGTAACGTCCCTTGTCAGTCAACCACCTACTCGGAAATTATTCATTCCGAGAGGATCTCGGACAACATTAGTGAATCCGCATTGAAACAGACGTCAAGGAGCCGTTGCGCTCTTACAGAAATGTATAAATACTGAGGTGACAAAAGTCATGGGCTACCTCCCAATATAGTGTTGTAGTTTTTTTTCCCCCGACATACCGTAGCAACTCGACGTGGCATGGATTCAACAAGTCGTTAGAATTCTCCTGCAGAAATAATCCATTACTGCGAAAGCGTTGCTGGTGTAAGATTTTGTGACAAACTGACCTCACGATTATGTCCCACAAGTGTACGATGGGATTCCTGTCGAGCGACCTTGATGGCTCGAACTTTCCAGACTGTTCTTCAAACCACCGCGAACAGTAGGGGCCCAGTGACATGGAGCATTGTCATCAGTAAAAATGGCTGCAAATGTTCTCCAAGTAACCATTTCACGTTAATGATCCATTTACCTGCACCAGTGGACCCAGTCCTTTCGACGTACACTCAGCCCACACCATTGTGGAGTCACCACCAGCTTGCACAGTGCCTTGTTGACAACTTGGATCCATGGCTTCATGGGGTCTGTGCCACACTCAGACCTTATCATTAGTTTATTACCAAGTCAAATCGGAAATCAGCTGACCAGGGCACTGTTTTGCAATCGTCTATGTTCCAAACGATAGGGTCACAAGCCTAGAAGAGACGCCGCAGGCAATGGCGTGCTGTTAGCACCAACTCGCGTTGGTCATCCTCTTCCACAGCCCGTTGACGTCAGATTTCGCCGCACTGTCCTAAGGGATTCGTTAGTCGTACCTCCCACATTGATCAAGGCGGTTGTTTCAAGCAGTGTTGCTTGTGTGTTCGCACTGTTACTATATATTTGAGGGAAGCTTGAATTTCTTTTTTTTTTTTTCGTATGTTTATCCGTTACCCTGATCCAGAGGTACAACGTTAGCTATAGAACTCGTGCAGAAAATCACAAAAACCGGCATTTAGCTGTTTTTACATAATGTGCTGCAATTGTCTGAATAAATGGTTCAAATTTTAACTGCACATTCTTTACAATTTTTTTCTTCACAATTTACATGTATCCGAACGTGTTTAACCGTTATGAAGATACACCCGGAAAACCACGATTCTTGGCTACTCGAAGTACCAGTTGTGCGGATGGTCACTTATGTAGTTTCTTTACATGGCAAGTCGACCAAAGTTTCATCATATGTTCCTAAAATGAAGTTCTCTGGGAACCGTGAGACCTTTTTTATGTAAAATATCCGTTACTGCGACCCGGCGTTTCAAATATACCGTACCTATGCACTTGAAATAAGCACCTGGTATCACTTCTGAGCCATAAATGTGCAGTTAACTGACGTAATGAAAATATGGCAAAGTTTCTGGGGTTATCGCAAGGGTTCTGAGATCACAAAAGTACATTTTTGTTAGCATTTCTTCGCCAATAAATGACGAACTTATGTCTCTAGCGACCAATTCACGTCTGTGCAGGCTGCGTTGAGCAGGAAATTATTCGATGATGCCATTTGGCGGTGAAAAGCATGTTACAAAAATTGTTCTGACATGTTCATTTCTTTATACATGCAAATGAGACATTGCAACTTTTTGGTGTATTGTAGGAGTAGCCTAAAAATGTTGTGCAGTTTTACGTAAAGTAGTGTAAAGTGAACTTAAACATTCAGTCAGGTCCTGGAAGGTTTCCTGGGGAAGGACAGTCGATTCTTCACAGATTAGTCTACAGGAAAGTAGAATCACAAGAAAGTTGTGAACAAATCAATGAGGATTTTGCAGAAAACAAATGCGTGGTGTAATATATATTAGTAAGTGTAACCTACTGCGTATAACAAGGCGAAAATCCCCGTTAATGAACGAGTACAAAATAAATGCCCAGTCCTTGGAAACGGTAACATCCGTCAAGTATCTGGGTGTGACTATTCGAAATGATCTCAAATGGAATGATCACATTACACAAGTAACGGCCAAGGCAAACTGTATATTGCGGTTTATTGGTAGAATCCTGAAATGGTGCAGTCCTTCAACAAAGGAAATTGATTACAGTACGTTAGTTCGTCCAGTCTTAGAGTATTGTTCGTCTGTATGGGACGATTACCAGATGAGACTGATTCAAGAGATTGAGAAGGTCCAAAGAAGAGCAGCAAGATTCGTGACTGGTACATTGAGCCATCGCGAGAGCGTTACAAATCTCACAGAAAGTTTGAAATTGGATACACTTGGAGATAGACGACGCGCTAAACGGGAGGGGCTGCTCACTAAATTCCGAAATCCGATGTTCGCCGAGGATATATTATTACCACCAACCTTCAAATCGCGCAATGATCACCACTCAAAGATAAGGGAAATTAGAGCTCGTAATGAGGCGTTCAGACAGTCTTTTTCCCTCGTGCAATCCGCGAGCAGAACAGAGAGGGGGGGGGGGGATATTAGTTTGGCGCGAATTATGCCATCCGCCACACACCGCTTGTTGGATAGCGAAGTATATATGTAGATTTATGTAGATGTAGATAAGTGCTGCACTGAAGAGAGGTATCGATATCGGTCAGTGAGGCCTCGCACGAAGTCGGCTTTCCAAAACATGCCAAAGGTGTTCTATAGGATTCAGGTCAGTGCACTCTGAGCAAGCCAGTCCATTACAAGGATGTTACTGTCATGTAACCACTCCGCCACAGGCCGTGCATTATGAACAGGTGCTCGATCGTGCTGAAAGATGCAATCGCCATCCCCGAATTGCTCTTCAACAGTAGGAAGCAAGAAGGTACTTAAAACATCAGTGTAGGCCTGTGCTGTGATAGCGCTCCGGAAAACGAGAAGGTGTGCAAGCCCCCTCCAAGAAAAACACGACCACACCATAACACCACCGCCTCCGAATTTTACTGTTGGCACTACACACGCTGGCAGATGTCGTTCATCGGGCATTCGCCATATCCACACCCTGCCATCGGATCGCCACATTCTGTACCGTGATTCGTCACTCCACACAACTTTTCTCCACTGTTCAGTCCAATGTTTACGCTCCTTACACCAAGCGAGCCGTCGTTTGGCATTTACCGGCGTGATGTGTGGCTTATCTGCTTTATAATGTGTTCAATTTCTCTGTATAATTTTACTAGCTCTTTAAAACGTTTTGCTTGAGTTTTTTTTATTTGGACGAAACGTGTGGCTGTTCTCATTTGGACGAAAAGAACGCCTATTCTGCTTTATGTGTTAACCTTCTATTATGCTCACTTGTTATTTATATGTGTCATACTATGCAAATGTGATGAATTATATAAACAAAGTCATACCTGTATTGAACTATAGCATTCGTTTTAAATTAGCAGTACTCACTGTTGCAGCACGAAAAAACACGGCTCTGAATTGAACTTTTGGGAACGGGCGCTGATAACCTCGCTGTTGTGCGCCCTAAAACACTAATAATCATCATCATCATCACGAAAAAACAGGGGAACAGCCGATAAATGCTCCTGTGGGAGTACAATACAGGCAAATGCATTCCTCTGTTGCAGAAAAATTTGTATCCAGCTGTCTCAGTCCTCATTCTGAAAAATTTGGCATGCAAACCTATTTGCACGTTTTGTGCTGAAATAGAATAGGAGAGAGATAATGACCGTGGCAGACACAGCTGACAGTGGCAGGGAAAGAGAGAGAGGAAACGGTGATGGTGAAAGAGAGAAATTGGCAGTGAAAGAGAATAACCATGTGTTAAGTTTCCTCATCCACGTATCAAAACCCCGAGCTAACCCTTCCCAAGTGCTTGTGTGGAGAGGAGACAATGCTGGTAGAATAGAAAGACAGCAGACTGTAAGCGATAAAGAAATAATAGTGGCCAGGCGATTAAAAAAGAAAGTGACAAAGACAATGGGACTGGGACAGAGAGACAGTGAAAGTAGCAGGGAAGTTCACAGAGTTAAGGGAGAGCAAGAGTAAGGGATGAAGGCACTGATAGTGAGAGAGAAATAGAATACAATGGGAGAGAAAGAAATAAAGACAGTGGCCGTGAGAGGCAGATGTTGAGCATGAAGGCGTAACTGAAAAGAGAGACTGGGTAAAAGAATTCGAAATGTTCTGTGTTAAAATAGTGCAAATAGGTTCGCAGGCCTAAATATTTGGTGATGAAGGCAGAGTGAGGATTGAGATAACTGGTTCTCCACTTTTCTGTCGGAGTAAAGAGAAACGTATTCGACTTTTCTGTGCTCCGACAGGAGTATTTTTCCGCTGCTTCTTGATGTATACTTTACTTCCTCTCGTTTCAATTCGGACGACAGCTGTTCCCTAGATTTACTTCACTATCTTGTCTAAAAAGTAAGAAACCTAACGTCATCAGTCAACATTAATATTCCAGAATGTACCTTTCAAATCTGCAGGATACTGTGTGTTTTCTAAATTCCGGTGTGCCGGACCGACACTCCAACCTGGAACCCTTGCTTTTCACGACCAGCACTCATACCACTGAGCTATCCTGACGTGACTGACGACCAGCCTCCACAGCTTCGCATCTGCCAGCACCTTTCCCGTGATTTCCAATATCTCATTAGGCCTCCTAACTACCTATCTGAACAAGCACTCCAGGAAGAATGATAGTCACGAGAAATGTGGTTTAGCTAAATCGTGGTGTGTCTTTTGCAGAGTTGCTAGTTCAGTCCTCTCAACATTATATCACATGACCACAGTGGATATATTGATAACCCAAAAAATACCTTGATAGCATATTCATATCAACAGAGTTTATTTAAAAAAATAAATAAACTGTTGAAATTGACAGTTGGTTCAGTAATTGTTGTATTCAACACATCAGATGAGGTTCTTCCCATGGCAAAACCTCTGGGACTCTGTTCATCTTATTCTCCTCCAGTTCAGCCACACTACTCTAAAGTAAACTTTCCAGTATCACTTTGAGAAAATTAAAGCTTTACCTCTGTCAGCACATCCCAGTTGTGTTTTTCGTGTCTTACAAGGAACCAGTGATTACGTTCAATTGTCAACACTATTTCACTTTTCCACTTCTTTTTCAGGTTTTTTCCTCTTCCATGTCTTCCATTCTGTCTGATAAATTGACCGTTTTATTTCTGTTACTGTTTATCCTCTGAGCACTCTTGTTCTCCAGATTTTATGCTTTCCTGCGTTGTTGATATGATTTTCTGTTAATACAACCTGGTGATGACGTACTAGCATTCGACAAAAGTTACTGACACTACTACTTATTCACATTACTCATTATTATCATTATTATTATTATTATTATTATTATCTAAAGCTCACGGACTTAATATATTCCAATGTCCACTACGCAAGGTACTATCTCCTAGATGAAAGAGAAGACATGAAGCATGTCACCTTGCCATGTAAAACGAACACGCCCAAAGGATTAACCCGAAATACACCGACAAAATTTCAGATGCTGTTAGGTGTACCTTTCTGAAAATTTATGTACCAGGGACCTGTGATCTCTTGTGGCTATCCGCGCGGGGTAGCCGCGCGGTCTTAGGCGCCATGTCACGGCCCGCGCGGCTTCCCCCGCCGGAGGTTCGAGTCTTCCCTCGGGCACGAGTGTGTGTGTGTAGTCCTTAGCGTAAGTTAGTTTAAGTTAGATTAATTACTGCCTAAACTTAGGCCCCGATGACCTCAGCAGTTTGGTCCCATAAGACCTTACCACAAATTTCCAAATTTTTTGTGGCTAGTTAAAGAACAACTGCTCTTAAATTGAGTCTTTACACCCATTTGTCTTTATACATATATTCCACTGAAAATCTCTTCACGAATGTGCATATCACTCCGATAGACACTGTATGCCTTGTACGGAAGCATGGTTGTTCCATTCGATCACTCACAATATTTGACGCTGGTAAAACAAATGCTTACTGCACTCTTCGCCCTCAGGCTTGCAGTCACTTTTGTTTATTTCCACCTTATATACGGTTTCCTGTCAGAGATTTTTGTCCACAGACAGTGATACACAGCATTAACGAAGGATTTAGGAGTGACGAATTGGCGGATATGGATACTGCGCTTGAGTTACCTGAATACAGTGTCTCAACGCACTGACAATAGCAGTGCTCATGTAATGTCTGAGGATTATCACATTACGGATTAGAGCATTACTGTCTCTTTTGTATAGCATTCCTTGTAGGTATTACCGGCTTTATCATTACTGTGGAGGTGTTTTCACAGAAACTTTACTGGGTAAAATAATTGTATTATTGGTCTGTAGCGACCCGCCAGAGACCACATCAGATTAATCAGAAAAAACCTTCAACAACTTCCGAATGTTTGTAAGCGGACTTTGCGTTGAGCCTACATAAATAAAACACGACAAACGCTTTACTGTCTGAGGATTATCACATTACGGATTAGAGCATTACTGTCTCTTTTGTATAGCATTCCTTGTAGGTATTACCGGCTTTATCATTACTGTGGAGGTGTTTTCACAGAAACTTTACTGGGTAAAATAATTGTATTATTGGTCTGTAGCGACCCGCCAGAGACCACATCAGATTAATCAGAAAAAACCTTCAACAACTTCCGAATGTTTGTAAGCGGACTTTGCGTTGAGCCTACATAAATAAAACACGACAAACGCTTTACGTAATAAGCGATGTTACCTAAGCTGAAATTTTCCGTACAGCCAAATGCACTCTCCCTTACGCCCGAAAATCCAGCACATGTAAATATCTGGAGAGAATGAGTTGTGTGGCCGTGAATGGGTTTTGAAGCATCATCAGCAACCGCTCGAGTTTAAAATCCAATTCCAGATTTCAGGTGTTTTATAAGCTGGAGGGTTTCTCCCTTGACATTTCTCTGTTCGCAGTTTTCCTCCAATCATTCCAGAAACTCTGTAATTTCGAGAAATATTACGCCCGTGAACTTTCCGTAACGTCAAAAGTGTTACCGGCAACTCGTCGGAGTGTTCGCGAACAAAGAGGACGAGAACTAATTCACGGAGCGCGGCCTGTCCGCCTTCCGACGCATACCTGTTGCTCGTTTGAGCAGCGAGCGGGAGCCCCTCTGTAGTTCAGAGAGAATTAATAATCCGAAGTGCACTCAGGACGCGTCCGTTTCATCACCCGCGCGCCTCGCACTGCTCCGGGGATTACAATGTTGATGTCACGCTCCTCTGACCGAGTAAACACAGACGTATCCGTCAAAGACGCTACTGAGAGCGAGCGCGGCTTACGTGCTTCTAGACGGAGTAGAGTAGCGCTGCTGGTTCCGAGCGCTCCTTCGACCTCCAATTCTGACATGTCGTCGAAGTGAGGTGGTGCACATCTGTCAGTCTGTTGTATGAAACTGTTCCAGCAACCCTTTGAGTGCGAGGTTGCAAGTCCATTCTTTAGTATGGTTCATTTGAAAGCGTTGTGTCAACTGTTACGACAGCAAAAACATTAGCTGCTAACTAATCACAATGTGCATCAGGAGGGCAACAGAAAGTGAGCGTCGGGAGGTGCAAAGATCCGTTCAACGGTTCAAATGGCTCTGAACACTATGGGACTTAACTTCTGAGGTCATCAGTCCCCTAGAAATTAGAACTACTTAAACCTAACTAACCTAAGGACATCACAACATCCATGCCTGGGGCAGGATTCGAGCCTGCGACTGTAGCGGTCGCGCGGTTCCTGACTGTAGCGCCTAGAACCACTCGGCCACTCCTGCCGGCCAAAGATCAGTTTTCTAAGCGATGTCTGTATTACACTTCTCAAAATGATCTTCGACGATATTTAACAAATTAGTCAGTTCAATAAACTTTACCAGAACCACATACTTTAGGTTATTTTATTTTATTTCGAACTCAACCAGTTTCGGCAGTTCATTTTGCCATCTTCAAGCCCCATATCCTTTTTTCTAATCAACGAGCTTATCGTATAGCGTCATAAAACTGGACACCGTGAATCCCAATCGTTGTGCAACTGATTCATAATAAAGTTTCACAATTCCTTGATTCGAAAAAAGGATGTGGAGCCTGAAGACGACAAAATGAATTGCCGAAACCGGGAGCTCTCGAAATAAAATGAAATAACCTAAAGTATACGGCTATTGGAAAAGTTTATTGAATTGAGAAGTACGTAACAGCCGATGCCCCTGGACATAATGGACCGTCAGAGACATTCGACAAATGTTCAAATGTAACCATTAACTTTCACCATGGACAACGAAAGAATAATTCAACGCCACAGTGATCACAAAGGTTCGCACCATTAAGATCGGAGGCGACCTCCTTGGGATTTACAAACCGTGTAGACGTTCAGTTAGGTATCCACTCTTAAATAACACCCGTAGAATCAAACTGGTGTAGCGGGGTGATGAGAACCGATGGAATGTGACGGCATGCAACAAATGCGAATCAGTCTGTCGTTGAGGTTATCGAGAAACAGGCTATCCTTTAAGCCGAAGCTGCAGACAGTGAATTAATATATGTATTACAGGCACGGAAAAAACAAACATACACAGCCTGAATTTGTCCAATGGTTCCAGGTGGTATGAACTGCAATGTCATACACTCTTGAGAGGGGATACTTTGCTCTAGAGGAATATAATTCTATAATCAGCAGAAGAATCAAGCAAAAGGAAGTATCTTGACCGACTATTGACCAAACGCAGTACTCAATACCGTAGTTGTAGTTCTCTTTCGCCCATTTTCCCATTTTTCCTTCGTGTGAAGTAAATATTTCCCACGGTCATTGCAAGATCACGCACACCAAAGATATTCTTAGGGAGCCGAGTATCTCCAGCTTCCTGCTGGACAGTAAAATACCTTTCCAGCCAATTTACCATCCCGGTTAACAGTGCACATAATCGTGTGCGAATGCCTTAAGCAGCTGACGTTAGTTGATATAACTCTCAGTGTACCTCTAATTTCCAGGATATCTTTCATTGACATCTCCTGTACAAATTGCGATTGGTCGAAGTTGAAAACAAATTCCTGACTGAACGATGGATTAGCTTTGTTTATCTCATCTACAAATTTTGAGGTCCATTCCGCAGTTTTCTGTGCATCGTCAGTATCACACTTCGTTTCAAATTTCGTAATCTTACGTTTTCTCCTTCTATTTCAAATTATGCAACCATCCACTGTGCCCTTTACATCATTGTAACCCACGTCGCGCGCAGTTTTATCTGCATAAAGTAGTAAGATACTATCGTGCTCATCCTATAAATTGTGTCGACATCATTGAAGCGCGATAACGCTAGTTTTGTAGCAAGTGCGCCTTCTCCTCCCTTTAATATCCCTAGTTTTTCTTCTACACGACATGGTCATATCTGCGGATTTATCCGAGATATGTTCATAATTGATTGTTTACTATGCTCCGGATGATCCTCCGCGTACGTAATTGTGTTTACTATTTGCTCCTTGGACAACGATTCTCATTTGCTACGTTTCACTGGAGACGGTATTTCTTGGGAGCCTGTCCGACAAGGATGATGAATTACATGGTTCAACACCTGTTTCATGATCACTTCCAATTGTTAAGCACGTATCGTCATCATTGTACTCCTCATGTACATTGTCCGCAGAGTCGAGTGTATATGTTACCGGCCAAACCCGGTTTTAGGAGGAACTAGATTTGCCTAGGTCAAACTCGTTCATCCTGTTATCGATAGGATAAAACAGTTTAGCCTAGGTCGAATCGGTTTATCCTAATTAGAATTTACGTGCTTTAAGATAAACTGGTATGTCCTGGTCTGAGCTAATTTTGCCTAGTCGGCACGCATGTCGCTGCCTGTACGAACGGGGAATCCCCGAATCATCTCTGGCTCGACCCTGGCGCCTTTCAACCACTCTTCGCTAGGACTGTTCTTTATTTTGAACGGTATTCTGCATCGACGAGTGCGCTTGTTAAGTTGCTGGTTGCGTTTAAAACATTTTATTATAATACCAGTATAACTACTGAGAGGCCTTTCGTCATGGGCGAGCCTTCGTGTAGCAGACAAGCCAATCAAAAGCTGTGGAGAGAAAACCTTCTGGAGGATATTTTGCAGAGTGAAAACAAAGAGTCTTCTCATGATAATGTGTTATCAGTAGACGAATATGCGGATTTGGTTAAACAAGTAGAAGACGCGGAAAAGTTGGAAAAAAGAACATCAGTACAAAAAAGAAGACTGAAACGATTTGCTGTTTTGAAAATTGGTGATGTGAAAAAACTCATTGCACGGTGTGGAGGGAATATAAAATACTCTGTTCCAGCTGATGTGACTGACGCGGCTCATGTAGGTCATGGTGGTCGTGATAGAATGTTAGCTGGGCCATCACAAAATATGTCAGTATCACAAAGGCCCCTATTTATCAATGTCAATGTGATGTTTGTCAACAAAAAGAGACAAAACAGGAAAGAGGGCTAATTTCAAAGCCAATTCTCCATTCGGATATGAAGAGCAGATGCCAAGTCGATTTGATTGATTTATAAAAACAACCAGTCGGGAATTTAAAATTCATCCTGGTTTACCAAGAGCATCTCACAAAATTTGTTCTCCTTCGTGCGTTACCATCAAAGAGGCTGAAGAAGTTGCTTATAAATTGAATGATATATTCTTAACTGTAGGGGAGCCGTGCGTTCTTCACTCTGATAATGGCAGAGAATTTGTCAATAATGTTGTAAGTGAACTCGCAAATCTTTGGTCAGGACTGAAAATTGTATATGGAAAACCAAGTCACAGCCAAAGTCAGAGTTCTGTTGAACGTGCCAACCAAGACACTGAAAATATGAAAAGTTCTTGGTTAAAGGACAACAATTTGACAAAGTGATCGGAAGTATTAAGGTATGTCCAATTGATGTAAAATCGAGCATACCACTCTGACATAAAACAATCATCTTACAAAGCATTATTCGGAATCGGAACTAGAGTAGGACTTTCCACTTCCTCGTTGCCTCAAGAAATCATAAATGATATTCAGGATGAAGGTGACCTAAAGAAGGCAATCAAAGACAACAGCAATACTGAACAGCACGAAGACAGTGATGATAACATTGTGAAAATTGACACAAACGACATTCAAAATGCTAGAAAAATTGGAACAGGAAATTTAAAAAAAAGAAGCTAAAAGAATGAAACCTTCTTCTGACAAATCCCATCCACCAGCTGACACTGGAGATAACGTAACCATACTTTTCCTAGATGCAGATAAAGGCAGAAGTGACCTTCGAAAGGTAATTGGAGTAATACTTGAAAAGACTGATGAGGGCCTCTACAAAGTTGGCACCAAACATGGCGTACTTCAATAACATTATTGAAGGTACAATTTTATTAAACTTTTGCATAATTATTTGTAATAAAAAATATTTGTTTTAACTCCGTTTTTATTTCTGTAGAACTAATTTCGACGTTTGCATTCAGAAGTTTTTATATGTGGGAGATATTAACCAGGATATTGAAATATCTTTAAGGACTGTTGCCACCAAGTATTCTGTTGGATCAGAGCAAGGCTTTGTGAAATGCAGCTGCATGAAAAACTGTGCAACAGACAAATCAATTGTAAGAAAAATGAAGTACTCTGCAATTCTAAGTGCCACCAAAGTAAATCTTGTAAAAATACGTAAATAAGTAAATTGATGATAAGGTTATTTCTGTGGATGGATATATGTAAGTTGATCTAGTCAAGGACGTGAAATTGCTGGTTAGTTAATAAATAACTTTAATGAATCATATTGACTATTTTATTTCTATTCCTTTATTCGGTTTACTTTGAAAAGCTTATAGATCATACAAACTAGGTGAAATTTAGTTCAGACTAGGACGTATCGGTTTATCCTAAATCACGCAAATTCTAATTGGGATCAACCGATTCGACCTAGGCTAAACTGTTTTATCCTATCGGTAACAGGATAAACGAGTTTGACCTAGACGAAACTAGTTCCTGCTAAAATCAGGTTTGGCCTGTACAATATACTACACCACATATTCCACTTACTTACGTTGCAGAAAGCTATTATTCCGTCTGCCACTTTTTCCTCACTCTGCGAAATTCCTTTGGTCCCTTTCTGACGAAATGAATACTTTGGCAACTGACAGTGTTGATATTATGCACTGTTTGCTTCGTTTGCCGTTGCCGTGGTTCTGCTTTGTATCAACACCAGAAGTGTTGCACTGTTGTATATTACTCGTCGACTAAGCAGTTCAGCTACGCTCCATAGGCTAATGCTGTGGTGACCATTAGATACCTCCAGTCCCGACCCCTCCTGCCATTTGCAACCAATATTATGGTATCATGGTAGACACTCTGAAGCGTGGAACGGCGTAACCATAATTGGCGATTTTCGACCTCGCACTCAAGTGGTTCCTCGTGAGGCCAAAGCGTGTAGCAGAAAGCATCTATTCTGTTTGTACGTACCCATGACCGCAACGTGAATGAAGTGGTCCAATTTTTTGTTAGTACATCATGAGGGCAGCCATGTAAGACGGCGTAAGAACACAGACCCTGAGAAGATCATAACAGATGTAAGTAGGGTGTTTAGGTTTTTGTGTTGGTAACGCCATGTAGCGCTCTGTATGAAAATCACTGACTGCGCTGTGTGCAGTCTGTGGCTGATTTGAATTATTGGAATATTTGCTATTGTAGTATTGGGCAGCTGGATGTGAACAGCGAGTAGCGTTGTGCAGTTGGAGGTGAGCCGCCAACAGTGGTGGATGTGGGGAGAGAGATGCCAGAGTTTTGACAGGTTACAATAAGCGGACGATCTGGACGTGTGTCCGTCGGAAAAAGGATATTTGTAAGACTGGATGTCGTGAACTGCCATATATACGATGACTTTTGAACACTATTAAGGTAAATACATTGTTTGTTCTGTATCAAAATCTTACATTTGCTATGCCTATCGGTAGTTAGTGCCTTCAGTAGTTAGAATCTTTCATTTCCTTGGCAGTATTGGCGCTCGCTGTTTGCAGTAGTTCGAGTAACGAAGATTTTTGTACGGTAAGTGATTCATGAAAGGTGTAGGTTACTGTTAGTCAGGGCCATTCTTTTGTATGGATTATTGAAAGTCAGATTGCGTTGCGCTAAAAAAAAATGTTGTGTGTTAGTTTACTTCTGGTAAACCTTCCGGGATGTAAGGTTTACCAGAAGATATGTCATCCGGTCGTGAAAGCCTTCATACTATGATGTTAGTTTACTGTTGATCAGAATAAGTAAAGAGAGAAATGTCTGAGTACGTCTAGTTTTGCTCCGCTGTTGGAAAATCAAATAACGAAGAGGTTTACCAGCACTGTCATTTATAAATTTTTATAATTGTATGTTTCACAGACTGTGTTACATTGCTAGAAAAATCGGTTTTACGCCATCTGCTGCTATCAGTAAATGGCCAAACAATACACAAGTGGGACAGTCGCTTACTTGAGGTGTTTGGCCCGACGAGCATCAATCTTTCCTTTTTTTAAAATAATTATTATCCACCGCAAGAGAAATTACTGTCGGAAGGACTGACTCGGCGTATAGAAAATTCAAAACAGTCTTCGGTGAAGTGAGAAGCAAGGGTGGTAGCATTAGCCGTGCAATGGGAAATGCACTGTCAAACACAGAGGAGAGAGCGGATAGGTGGGAAGAGAACATTGAAGGTCGCTATGAGGAAGACGACTTGACTGATTACGTGACAGAAGAGAAAGCAGCAGGCAATTTGGAAAAGATAGGATATCCGGTATTAGAATCACAATTTCAAAGAGCTCTGGAAGACTTATAACCAAAGAATGCAGAAGGGATAGATAACGTTCCACCAGAATGTCTAAAGTCTTTGGAGAAAGTGGCAACAAAACGACTATTCGCATTCGTTCAAATGATTCAAATGGCTCTGAGCACTATGGGACTTAACATCTGAGGCCATCAGTCCCCTACAACTTAGAACTACTTACACCTAACTAACCTAAGGACATCACACACATCTATGTCCGAGGCAGGATTCGAACCTGCGACCGTAGTAGTCACTCGATTCCAGATTGAAGCGCCTAGAACTGCTCGGCCACGGCGGCCGGCTCGCATTAGAGTGCGGAAAGTATGAGATTGGTGAGATACCATTACACATTCGGAAAAACATCGTCCACACCATTCGGAAAATAGTAAGAGCTGTCAAGTGTGAGAATTATCGCACAGTCAGCTTAAAAGCTCATGCATCCACCTTGCTGACAAGAATAATACCCAGAATCTGGAAAAGCAAACTGACGATCTGTTAGATACACCCACGGCATAGCGGTAGTGAAAAGTAATCGAGACGTCTTCGGTTCCAGGGTCGTAACCCGACACCCCTTAAATTATCAATTAAAATTATAGGCAATGGTGGCCAAGGACTTCCGGCATAAGAAGTCACCCTCGTTCTGCCGACGTAGTCAAAGAGGGTAGAGGAGTGGTGACGTCGTCGAGAACTGCCTGTATTTCGGCAGGAGCACAACCTGCCATTTTCAAGGTAAAATTGCAGCAAGTAAGTGTCGTTCAAGAGAATTTAAGACCTCGGTTTTCACAGTAAGTCCGTAAACATAACACACACTATAAACACTAGCGCCATCATAAACCAAAGACAATTGACGCCAGGAATTACCGACAGTGAAATTAATAATGAACGGGTGAGGTAGCCTAAGCTCTGTCCCTAAGTTTTTTTGACAAGTGACAGAGCTGGATTCCATACAGAATTCAAGCAAAAACTACGGTCTCTTTTTATAAGGTTACTTGATAATTTAATTTAAATATCTTCTTTCATAACACTATCCAAATAGTTGGAAACGCAAGCCAGAATTTTTGTGTTGTTATATTCCAGAGGATGACAGATGTTAGGACAACGTTCTGCAACAGCGGATTTACTGGGCTGTTGTAAGAGCGTGTATTGCTTTGCTCAGTACACCGGTACTCCAAAGTCCTCCTAGTTTGAACAACATATGAAATGCTGTGTAACTGAAAGCAGTACGGTAGACAGCCACTATAAGCGAACGAAGATAAATCCTTTACGGAACCTAAAAGGATCATGATCTTAGATGGTGGCCGAAAAACATACTTGACATCATATTTCTACAAAATACGACCAATAATGTTCGAAACGCTACGTACGGAAGACAAAAATGCCGTAGACTTTGGTAAAAGTGACTTCGCGATGCGCTAACTCAGATGACAAACTCTCAGGGTCCTAGTTGACATGGGCTTGGACTAAGGTACAAGTCAAGTTGGGCCGGATGGTGACAACTATCAGCCAGCAGATGCAAATTAGTATTAGTAGGCTTTCTATAGACAGTATTTCCCTACTTAGCATCTCCTTATTCCTGCCAAACACATCAGGGAACGGAAGAGAGCCATCATTTACCATCTCCATCGTGAAATGAATATCCATGTGCACTGAAGTCAAGTCATAGGAATCAAATTCTCACTGACATGAAGCCAAGTAACAAGAGCATCGTTTATATATCTGAAAAGACACACATGTTTCAAAGCCGCCGACTCCAAGACACGTTCCTCGAAGTATCGTATAAACTAATTGGCAGTAATAGCTGACAACGAGCATCCATCGCAACATATATGTTTTCTCGATGGAGTTCCAATGGGAAGCCCTCTGTCACCTATTATTGCAAATTGTTGATGGAAGATTTGGAAGAACTTGCCCTGGGTTCGGCGTCTTTGAGCCCTGTGCACTTTTTCAGACATGTAGAATATACATTTGTTGTTAGGTCCCATGGCAATGAGAGTTTTGACGACTTTGTAGAACATCTGAATTCAACCCACCCGAATATTTCTTTCACGGTGGTGGTATGAAAAGATATCTGTCTTCCCTTCCTGGATGTGTTGGTCAGGAGGAAGCTGTATGGTGCGTTGGGACATACTGTTTGTAAGAAGCCTAATCAGGCTGATTCGTATGAGATGGTTAACAGTTGTCACCACCCGGCTCAACGTGAAGGGGTACTTCTTACCTTAGTTCACAGCGTCCACGTCATTTTGGACCCTGACAGTTTGTCAGCTGAATTAGCCCCTTTCGAAATCACCTTTCGTCAGAATGTTTATAGTGAAAGACAGATTAGACGTGGGTTGCGCTAACGACCAATTGTGCACCGTGTGATTGATAATACCGAGGAGGCACAAAAGTCTAGGGCCTTTTTGACTTAATGCGTACTCAGCAGCAGATATGGACTCTTATCAGCGATTAGGAGTATGAGGAAGTTTAAGAGTCTAATAGGAAGAATTAATTTGCAAACAAGTTGGATACGAAAGTACTAAGGAATGAAGAGATACTATTGTAGTTGTATTAGGCTATAGATGCTGTGATAAAAAATACCTGACAGGCAGTTCAGTTGAAGACCAATCAACACCTCTTAGAAGGGCAATCACTGAAGCAGGAAACAAAAAAAAAAAAACGGTACAAGGAAGTTAACCGCGAAGAAACTATGGATAACAGAAGATATACTTTAACTGTTTGATGAAATGAATCTTTATGGAAAATCAGGAATGGACAAATGCACGTAACTTAGGTATGAAATACGTAAGAAGTGCAACAAGGCTACTGCAAAATGGATGCAAGATTATTGTGAAAAAATCGAACAGAAGTGACTGTCGGCAGGACAGAAAAGTCAAAATAACCTTCGACGAAATTAAAATTAATGGCGGTATATTAAGTATGCAGTGGGAGATACACTGTCATTTGCCGAGGAGAGAGTTGATAGATGGAAAGAGTACGCTGACTGCCTCTATGAGGGGAAGACGCAACAGAAAAAGAAACAGGAATCGGTGTGGAAGAGGTAGAGTATTAAGCAGTAAATTGAGAATTTAAAAGAGCTTTCGAGGGCTTAAAATCGAATAAAACAGAAGGAATAGATAATAACCCATCTGAATATCTAAAATCACTGGGGGGAGTAGCAACAAGACGACCTACTCACGTTGGTGTGTAGGAGATGTGACTCTGGCAATCTGACTTCCGGGAAAAAATCATCCTCCACACAATTCAGAAGATTGCAAGAGCCAACAAGTGCAAGAATTATCGCTCAACCAGCTTAACAGTACATCCATCCAAGTTACTGACAAGAACAATACACATAAGAAAGGAAAAGCCAGTTAGATGACTACCAGTTTCGCTTTAAGAAAGGTAAAGGCACCACGGAGACAACTGAGACGTTGCGGTTGATATTGGAAGCAAGAATAATGAAAAATCAAGACACGTTCAAACGATTAGACGACCTGGAAAATGCGTTCTGGAATGTGACAGGTGCAACATGTTCGAAATCTTAAGAAAAATTGAGTAGCCTATAGGGAAAGGTAGGTAATGCACAATTTGTGTAACAACTAAAAGGAAACAATAAGATTGGAATACCAATAACGAAGTGCTCGGATTAAAAAGGGTGCAAGAGATTGACGTAGTCTTTCCCTCCTGCAGTTCAATGTACACATCGAAGAAGTAATGGTGGAAATAAAAGAAAGAGTCAAGAGTGGGATAAAAATTCAAGGTGAAAAAGTATCACTGAAAAGATTCGCTGATCACATCTCTATACTTAGTGAATATGGAGGAGAATTATTAGATATGTTGAGTGGAACGAACAGTATTTGAGTACAGAATATGGACTGAAATAAATCGAAGAAACACGAAAGTAATGAAAGTAGCAGAAATGAGAACAGCGAGAAACTTAACGTCACAGTTGATGATCTCTAAGAAGAAAAAAGTTGATGAATTCGGCTACATAAGAAGCAGACTAGCTCTAGGAACGTGTTCATTCCTGGCCAAGGGTAGCCTACTACTGTCAAACAAAGGGCTTGATTTGAGGAAGATATTTCTGTGAATGTATGTTTGGAGTTCAGCACTATATGCTAACGAATAATGGACAACACGCAACCTGAAAAGAAGAGAATCGAAGAATTTGAGATGTGTTACAGAAGAATGTTGAAAATTAGGCGGATTTATAGGCTAAGAAATGAGGAGGTTCTCCACAGATCGGCTGCTAATGGAATACGTGGAAAACAGCGGCACAAAGATGGGACAGGTTGACAGGCCATCTGTTAAGACATGTTTCTACAGGCACATGAATAGGGTAAAAGCTGTAGAGAAGGACAGAGACTGAGATACATTCAACAAATAATTGAATACATAGGTTGCCATTGCTACTCTGGGGTGAAACAGTTGGTACATAAGAGGAATTCGTGGCGGGCCTCATCAAACCAGTCCGAAGACTGGTGACTTCGAAAAAATACCGTCAAATAAATTAACGTATCACGGAGCTGATCCTCCTTGGTACACAAAACGGGTTCGAACATGTTTCAGAAGCAACGAAACAAACATGCCAAATTTAAACAGACGCAAAATCCCCAAGATTGGCGATGTTTTGCAGAAGCTCGAAATTTAGCGCGTACTTCAAAGCGAGATGCCTATAACAGTTTCCACAACGATACTTTGTCTCCAAACCTGGCAGAAAGTCCAAAGAGATTCTGGTCGTATGTGAAGTCTGTTAGCGGCAGATACAATAAATGCCTTCTCTGCACGATAGCTATGGAGATATTATCGAAGACGGTGCTGCCAAAGCAGAGTTACAAAACAAAGCCTTCCGAAATGCCTTCAAAAAAGAAGACGAACTAAATATTCCAGAATTCGACTCGAGACAGCTGACACCATCAGTAACGTAGACGTAAATATCCGCGGAGTAGTGAAGCAACTTAAATAACAATAAAAGCAAGTCTTCTGGTCCAGACTGTATGCCAATTAGGTTCCTTTTGGAATATGCTGATGCATTAGCTCCATACTTAATAATCATATACAACCGTTCGCTCGCCGAAAGATCCGTACCCAAACACTGGAAAGTTGCACAGATCACACCAATATTCAAGAAAGGTAGTAGGAGTAATCCACTTATTTACAAGCCCATATCGTTAACGTTGATATGCGGTAGGAGTGTAGAACATATATTGTGTTCGAACATTATGAATTACCTCGAAGAAAACGGTCTATTGACACACAGTCAACATGGTTTTAGAAAACATAGTTCCTGTGAAACATAACTAGCTCTTTATTCACATGAAGTGTTGAGTGCTATTTACAAGGGATTCAAAATCGATTCCGTATTTCCGGATTTCCGGAAGGCTTTTGGCACTGTACCACACAACAGCTCGTAGTGAAACCGAGGCCTTACGGAATATCGTCTCAGTTATGTGACTGGATTTGTGATTCCCTGCCAGAGAGGTCACAGTTCGTAGTAACTGACGGAAAGTCAACGAGTAAAACAGAAGTCATATCTGGCGCTCCCCAAGGTAGTGTTATAGGCTCTTTGCTGCTCCTTATCTACATAAACCATTTTGGAGACAATCTGAGCGGTCTTCGTCGGTTGTTTGCAGATGAGGCTGTCGTTTATCGACTAATAAAGTCATCAGAAGATCTGCAAAACTGGCGCTCCCCAAGGTAGTGTTATAGGCTCTTTGCTGCTCCTTATCTACATAAACCATTTTGGAGACAATCTGAGCGGTCTTCGTCGGTTGTTTGCAGATGAGGCTGTCGTTTATCGACTAATAAAGTCATCAGAAGATCTGCAAAACTGCAAAACGATTTAGAGAAGATTCCTGAATGGTGCGAAAAGTGTCAGTTGACCATAAGTAACGAAAAGTGTGAGGTCATCTACGTGAGTGCTAAAAGGAACTCGTTAAACTTCGGTTACACGATAAATCAGTCTAATCTAAAAGCCCTAAATTCATCTAAATACCTAGGTATTACAATTACGAACAACGTAAATTGGAAGGAACACATAGAAAATGTTGTGGGGAAGGCTAACCAAAGCCTGCGTTTTACTGGCAGGACACTTACAAAATGTAACAGACCTACTAAGGAGATTGCCTACTCTACGCTTGTCCGTCCTCTTTTTAGAATACAATTGCGCTGTGTGGGATCCATACCAGATAGGAATGACGGAGTACTTCGAAAAAGTTAAGAAAGGCAGCTCGTTTTGCATTATCACGAAATATGGGAGGGAGTGTCACAGAAATGATACAGGATTTGGGCTGCAAATCATTAAAAGAAAGGCGTTTATCGTTGCGACGAAAGCTTCTCACGAAATTCCAATCACTAACTTCATCCTCAGAATGCGAAAATATTTGGTTGACACCGACCTACATAGGGAGGAACGATCACCACGATAAAATAAGGGAAATCAGAACTCGTACGGAAAGATATAGGTGTTCATTCTTTCCGCGCGCTTTAAGAGAATGGAATAATAGAGAATTGTGAAGGTGGTTCGATGAACCCTCTGCCAGGCACTTAAATGTGATTTTCAGAGTATCCGTGTAGATGTAGATGTAGATGTACTGACGATCCAGTGACGAGTTTAAGCTGCAGTATGTGGTGAGTGCATTCACGATGCAGGTGTTTCTGTGATGCTTTAGGGTGTCTTGAGTGACATGATTACGGCGACCTGATTCAGGTTACCGTGAACATAAACCAGGATATTTATTTTGGTATTAAAAGTATGCTGAGGGTTCTGAGGTCGATCAGGAGACCGATAATCGTGTCACAGTACTGCACGCACACATTTTTGTCTGAAGACCACTGACACACCATATGGTATCTGGACTGATCCTATAAATGACTTATTCTTTATTGTATGGAAACTGTCTGGGGCTTCTGAAACAGCAAGCGAAAGGTATCATTCGAGATTTCCGAAATTTGGGCAGTTCAACAGAATGTAACCATTAGTGAATGAGGTGAGTAGTATAAAGACCACAAAGGTTCAGGCGTAGCTAAAACTTACGGCAGGCTTCCACTGGGTGGTAGGTTCATGAGAAAATGCTGTTTGCGTACAAGAAACAAGAATACGAAGCGTTAGTCAGACCCGTACTTCAATAAAAACCCACGGGTACGGCACACGTCGCACTTAAAACTAAGTGAGAGGACATAGATCATGAACTAAGAAGGACAATGTGAATGGCCACAGGCTTGTCTGAATGCTGAGGAAGTGCTACCAAGTCGTTGTAAAATCTTATCTGACAGTTACTGGAAGTAAGATGCCCTCCATGTCGCTTCTATAAGCGTCTTTCACAGCACAAATTATGAATATTCTTTAGCCTTCAACGTGTCAATCCTGAAGGGATCGTGTAGATTAAAACAGGTAAGTATCTGGCGTGGAGGGGTACTTTCGTTTGAATCTCCATCCGCGAACGACACATGAAGAAATATTGCCATATGGTTAATGTCATGTACCCTTCTCTACGCCCTTTACATTGATCACAGACATTAACCTTGGCTTGAGTTGTTCTGTTTAGTTTCGAGTGGCTGGCTTGTTTCAGCATGTGAGTCGCGTACTGTTCACACTATAACATAGAACGTCACACTATAATACCTCATTCCTTTCGTGTTATTCAACGCCATTCCTTTTCACGAATATAAATGTTTTTGTTGTTTCTTTCTTGTGTATGATCACTTTCAGTATTGTCATTACTTTCTTGGAAACGATGGAAGATAACGTTTTGTATTTTTGTAAAGTAGACTCACTGGAAATGTCAGGGATATTTCTTTGTATAAAATTCACATGGAGGGGTAAGGGGAGTTGCCATGACGTAACAATCTTGAAGCCAACGTTCGCCATGTTATTAGTAACAAACATGAGTTGCTCGTGGAAGTAATTTGATAAAAAGTGTCAACTAGCAACACTTGCAGGTGCAGACCTACTATTCGTTAAGATTATAGTCGTAAGTGTAAAGGAATCACATTTCATTCGTACATAGGCCTGTTCCAGCGAATACCTGAATTTTAGCTACACTGGTTTCTTTTACTGTGGTGGTGCTGTTTCTGTAATATGCCTTTTCACTTCCTTTCAATACAACTCGAAGAGTGCGCTGGTTCACCGCTATGAGAATGGTAATAAATCCTAAGCTATTAAAAATGTATGACGTGAATAAAGGGGGAAAAAACGTTTCAATTCAGTCTCCCCAAGCTTGATGAAGTATAAAAGGAGAATGGCTATTGTTACTCTTTAAATATTTACCTCGAATGTTCTGAAGCTTCGTACGAAGTTCATATAAGTTGGATTATACAAAGCTGTTAAGAGAATTATGTCCATTTCACGTAATTGTACACATAGTTAAAGTTGAACGTCTCGCAATAATTACTATTTGCTTAAAGTAGTGACTATAGCTTCATAAGAGGGTAACGACGACTATTCTCTTAACAGCAGATGAAATAGAAGAACATGAGCCATCTTATTTTCAGCGTAAATGTGGTTCCCACACGTACGGCTGCAAATGACCTAGAAAACATTTATAAGAAGTTGAATATAGTAAAGAAAACAAGCTGCATCGTTGTTAACATACGCCGTTGGCTGCGTTATGGTGTACCTGAAATAATTTAAAATTCTGACCATACGCGTTTGTATTGCTTGCACATTCTACTTGTCTTCATTAATGAAGCAAGCTTCAGGTGAATTTAGAGCATATTTCAGCAAAGGCTGCCAAAAATTGACGTATATCTGATACACTGAAACTGGCAATAACTCGAAGGAAAGATACTTTACACACATATCAACATAAATAAGATCAGTTATTTTATGTTAACCAACAACAACTATATTCTGGGACAACAAACAAAAATTGTTACATCACAGACCTTTCCACCGAAGTAATAAAATGTTGGTCCACAAGGTTGCGTCTTATTCTTCTAAAGAAGTTATTGTTAACAGTTTCACAGTCTTTACACAATTAGTATTAACAACGAATATTGTAATTTCTTTGATTTTGTTGCATCACAGATGCAAACCATTATCTTAATTTATTGGATTTTGTCCTTTTGTCACTCCGTGTCCTTTTCACACGCAAGAGAGTATTTACTCATCACTTTATTTCCGGGCGACATAACGGAAGGAAATACTTCAATTCGTCGAAACACAGCAATATATGATTTCAGCATTTGCGACAAGGGGACGCTGACGGAACATCAGTTTTATCATCCTGGCTTAAGAAAAATACTCGTTTGCAAAAGCAGCATTTTCATATCAGTAATTCGCTTCTTAGTTATTCGAAACGTGTAGAAAAAAGTAGTTACATTAAAAAGCCCTCAAGCATCGTACTACTGGATCAAATATCACATCAAGACGAGAAAGACGACGGAAAATGCTAGCCTGCGTCTATGTTATTCACATAAGGACCGTAATATTTGTAATTGGTTATTATAGGCAAGTGTTGTGTAGACACGACAGATGTTGAAAACTATAAAGAATTGTAAACTGTCTGTGGATTACTGCGTTTGGTGTTTGTGCGCGAAAGCAGAAGTCGGCAAAGTAATGAATGAGTATGGATGTGAATAGCTGCGAGTAAAAGTAGGCTATTAGCAAGACTGTGCAGCTCCAGCATTGTGGTTATCCATGCAGCATTTCTATGTGGTTCTGAGAGGCGTGCAGTTGCGGTAGGTCTGAACCATTCCAGACATCCGATTTTGTAGATGACTTACCACTGTCAAGGAGTTTTCTTTGGGCAACGCGTTAAGTGCATGAAATGTAATCATAATTCTATTTTGGTTACTCACCCAAGTCACTGTTACTATAGGTGGTTAGTGGTGGGTGGTTAGTGTTTAACGTCCCGTCGACGACGAGGTCATTAGAGACGGAGCGCAAGCTCGGGTTAGGGAAGGATCGGGAAGGAAATCGGCCGTGCCCTTTCAAAGGAAACATCCCGGCATTTGCCTGAAACGATTTAGGGAAATCACGGAAAACCTAAATCAGGATGGTTGGAGATGGGATTGAACCGTCGTCCTCCCGACTGTTACTATAAGAAAGGTACATTTCCTATTACTGCCCATGGAGCCGGATATCAACACGCACGCGTCTGACAGCAGTAGCTACCGCACGACCATGAGTTGCGGATTCAGTAGCTTCTTGATAAGAAGATATAAGGCGAGCGATATCAAAAGTGAAGTAAAGGAAATGGTGCGTAGTGGACCGAAAGAAGATGCAGATTAATTTGATTAGACAGTAAGAAACTAAAGGTAGTAGAGTAATTTCTCTATTCTTGCAGCACAATAACAGATGATGCCGAAACAGGAAACAATATACACATTTGCAATACCAAAAAAAGCATTTCTGAAACAGAAGACCACGTTAAAATGCAATTAAATTTGAATATTAGGAAGCCTCTTCAGAAGATATGTGGAGTCTATTTTTATATGGAAGAGAGACTTTGACGAAAGTAATATAATAAAAATTGAATAGCGTCTTGAGATACGCGGTAACAACATTGTTCCATCGAAAGTATGACGGAGTTATTTCCTCTGTGAACTGGACGACGTAAGGGCGTCATACGCAGAAGCTTGACAGAAATTTCTAAATTAAAAGGCATACATTGGACTGTAATCTTGTAAACAGCCATTCGACGCCTACATCGTAAGTATTGACGGGTATGGACCTTCTTATTTCAGTCATCGCCTTATTTTAATTGCTTTGGTTAACTGACTGTTCACTTTGATTTTCTGACGAGATACCACTGATGAACATACGAATAACCTTGATGAAAGAATTATGAAATTCCATTTAATCAAGATTTTCACTTAAATATTTTGTTTAATTGTTTGGTTTCTCAACGTCGATAAAAATAGAGAGAAGCTCAATCGACAAGTCGACACTAGTAAAATAATATCCTTATTCCCCATAGGTGTGTGTGATTTCCCTGCTGCGCCTCAGCTCGCTTGCTAAGTGTAACACTATGGTCAAAAGTGATTTAATGTGCTATTAATCACCCATACCAATATTTTGTAGTCGATATCAAAGTGTATGATTGGCCTCTAGTCTTTGGTCACCATGACAGCTTTGTTCTCTGGGATGACTACAACCACGTCCTGAGAAAATTGTTGCGAGAAAGTTAATTTTCCTGGACGTTGGTTATACGTGACAGTAATTTCTTCGCCAAACACGTCGTGAAACAACACAAAAAAACTTCAGACAGAGTGTAAACCAGGTGCTTTTTTCCCTTAGAAACACCTTTATTAAAAACAGTTCTTGTCTTCTGTAATTTTATAAACATCTCCGTAATTAAATTCTTCGTTTATTAAATTTAAACGTTTCTCCCCCCCCCCCACTTTCACCATTGTGTCTTCCTCCTCACATGAATCCTCTGTCTTAATATCTACTGGCCTACATACTTACCTGTGCCTGTTAACTGTCAACTACGTCACAAGTCTTTGGCTTTTTCTCTGCATTAATACATGGTACAGTGAGCTATTTTCGCCTTTGATGCTGTTGCAGTCTCGTTGCTTGCTATTTTCTCGTAGCACCGACATCTCAGTCAAAGAGGTGTCTTTCGCCTTCGATGTCTCCTAACTAGAAATATTTTTGATGAATTCTTACGATCTACGGCACATATCTCGGATGCATAAAATTTACTTTAGGAACCAGTAAATGGTCATAGGTAACTTCCTGCTTGACAAATACAGACATTCAGTCCAGGAGAGCGACGTATAACTCCGTCTGTAAGATGAAATATGTCGGCGAGCCGGCTCTCGGGAAGTGGTTTTGTAGTAGAAGTCTCAATCTCATGTGATGCGCACAGTGAACTAAAATAATCAGTGGCCAGATATCTACTTTCTGTCTAGGATTATCAGTGCTGATGCACTTCAGTAATTAAGAAGTACCTGAATTTCGGTTTTGAGAGGTATCATGCCTCAGAAACTAAGTTCAATAGGAATTGCAATTGGCTAAATGAGATATTCAGCGGGCCGGCCGTTGTGGCCAATCTGTTCTGGGCTTCAGTCCGGAACCGCGCGATCGCTACGATCGCAGGTTCGAATCCTGCCTCGGGCATGCATGTGTGTAATGTCCTTAGGTTAGTTAGATTTAAGTAGTATTAAGTTCTAGGGGACTGATCACCTCAGACGTTAAGTCCCATAATGCTCAGAGCCATTTTTTTAGATATTTAGCCGAATTCCAGGAAGTTATTTCTAAATGTTTACACTAGATACCTCGTAGTACAAGTGGGGCTTAAGTACTCAATCTTGCCACCCTTATGGACATGTATGAAGCCAAGTTTATACCAGATACCGAACACAACTTATTAAGACGCCAAGGAATCGCTTGTGCAAAACGCACGGTGGTTGTGAACGGAATCTCTCTGGGCTAGCGATGTAATAACTTTCCGAATATACCGACAAACCATACGCCACAGCAGTCGTATGACTTTTGGGGTCAAAGTATGTTAGTGACAAAAATTATATTCTGCATACGTAAATGCTAGCTCCATAGATATTCTTATTCTGTTGTTTGCAATCTGCAGCACGTTGCCATCTGTGACCACAGTTTTGACAATAAATTTAATTCTTGCTGACATTAGCGATGGCAGAGGCTATATAATGTGACGCGTATCACATTCATTACATATGCCAAACGAACAATAATTACCAATGAAATTGTAATTTATTTTTGACTGGCCTGATGCGCCCCGCCAAGAATTTCCCTCATTTTCCAAAATTTTCATCTCAGAGTAGCACTTGCAAACTTACGTCCTCAGTTATTTGGTGGATACCTTCCAGTCTCTGACCTCCTCTACACTTTTTACCCTTTACAGCTCCATCTAGTACCATGGAGGTTATTCCCTGACGTTTACAAGATGTTCTATCATATTGTCACTTCTTCTTGCCAGTGTTTTCCGTACTTCTCTTTCCTCGTCGATTTCGCGGAACCTCCTCTTCCCTACTTTATCAGTCCATCTAATTTTCAACGTTGTTCTGTAGCACCACATCTCAAATGGTTCGATTCTCTTCTCTCCCATAGCCCATGTTTCATTACCATACAATGTTGTGCTCCAAGCGTACATTCTCAGAAATTCCTTTCTCGGATTAAGGCGTATGTTTGACACTAGTAGACTTCTCTTGGTCAGGAATACCTTTTATGCCTGTGTTAGTTTGCTTTTGAAGTTATCTTTGCTTCGTACATCATGCGTTACTTTGCTACCTAGATAGCAGAATTCCTTAGTTTCTTCGACTTTGTGATCACTAAATCTGATCCAAAAATTCTTGCTGTTCTCATTTCGTCAACTTCTCATTAATTTCGTCTGTCTTCGATTTACTCTGATCCATATTCTGTACTCATTAGACTGTACATTGCATTCAGCAAATCCTTGATTCATCTCGACGTTAACTGAGGATAGCAATACCATCAGCGGATCCTATCGTTGGTTTCCTTCTACCCTGAATAGGGACTTTTATTTCCGCCATTGCTTCTTCGATGTAGAGAGAATTACAGAGGCGAAAGGCTGCATCTTTGTCTTACACTGTTTTTAATCCGAAAATTTCGTTCTCGGTCTTCCCGTCTTCTTGTTCCCTCTTGGGAAGTAATAAAAGGTGTGAAATGATAGCTTGATATCCCAGGCGCCTCTTGGCACAGAAATAAGAGAGATTAATACTAACCACTCACTTAAGCTTACTAGCGTTTATATTTTGGGAAAGAACACATCGGTTCAAATGGCTCTGAGCACTATGGAACTTAATTGCTGAGGTCATCAGTCCCCTAGAACGTAGAACTATTTAAACCTAACTAACCTAAGGACAGCACACACATCTACGCCCGAAGCACGATTCGAACCTGCGACCGTAGCGGTCGCGCCATTCCAGACTCTAGAGCCTAGAACCGCTCGGCCACTCCGGCCGGCAACACATCGGTACTCTGAAATCTTATCCGTACAAGTTCATTCGTAAGTACTTCCGATGTTCCAGAAGACAACTACAATACATGCCGAAAAATTGAATGTATTAGTTCGTAAAACGCCTTTTGGGGATGCTGCACAGCGCGTCGCTAAGGACATGTGTGTCCAAACGTGTGGACGTAACATCCTCGTTACAGCCTCTCCGCATACTCGCATCGAAGTAGTTTGCGCCTGCAAATAACAACCGAAGGTATTGGTCTCAAAAGCGGACTGCTGTTAATGCGCCACAGTTTAACTAGCTTATCTACGGTTTTTGAAGTCATTTTGACTATTTTTCGACCGTGACTGTCTCAAGAAATATGTAAAGATTTTTTCATTACCACTACCAGTCACAAACATTGTTAACTGTTGTATTATTTATTTTGCTATATGTCGCGAAGGAATACGGACACCAGTATAATCTTATAGTTAATTGTTTTTATAATCCCATTTAGCCTGAAGATGAGGTATTCCATTAAAACATGTAGCAAAATAAATAAATAATACAATAGTTAACAAAGTTTGTGACTGGTAGCGGTAATTAAAAAAAACCTTTACATATTTATTGACGGTTGCTGCATCAGAAATGGTGCCTATAATGTGCACTTGTAATGTATGTTGAACACTTAAGGAGATGCTCTGTACCAGAGGTGTCATACTTTTTACCTTTTCTGTTCCATATGTCAGTTATTTGACTGGATTTGCGATTTCCTGTCAGAGAGGTCACAGTTCGTAGTAACTGACGGAAAGTCATCGAGTAAAATATAATTGATTTCAGGCGTTCCCAAGGTAGTGTTATAGGCCCTTTGCTTTTCCTTATCTATATAAACTATTTTGGAGATAATCTGAGTAGCCGTCTTCGGTTGTTTTCAGATGACGCTGTCGTTTATCGACTAATAAAGTCATCAGAAGATCAAAACAAACTGAAAAACGATTTACAAAAAAATATCTGAATGGTGCGAAAAGTGGCAGTTGACCATAAGTAACGAAAAGTGTGAGGTCATCTACATGAGTGCTAAAAGGAACTCGTTAAACTTCGGTTACACGAAAAATCAGTCTAACCTAAAAGCCGTAAATTTAACTAAATGCGGTATTACAATTACGAACAACTTAAATTGGAAAGAACACATAGAAAATGTTATGGGGAAGACTAATTATAGGCTGTGTTTTATTGGCAGGACACCTAGAAAATGTAACAGACCTATTATGGAGACTGCCTACACTACGCTTGTCCGTCCTCTTTTAGAATACTGCTGCGCTGTGTGGGATCCTTACCAGATAGGACTGATGGAGTACATCGAAAAATTTCTAAGAAAGGCAGCACGTTTTGTATTATCGCGAAATATGGGACAGAGTGTCACAGAAATGATGCAGGATTTGGGGTGGACATCATTAAAAGAAATGTGTTTTTCGTTGCGACGGAATCTTCTTACGAAATTCCAATCACAAACTTTCTCCTCCGAATGCGAAAATATTTTGTTGACACCGACCTACGTAGGTAGAAACGATCACCACGATAAAATAAGGGAAATCAGATGTTGTACGGAAAGATACAGGTGCTCATTCTTTCCGCGTGCTATACGAGATTGGAAAAATAGCGAATTGTGAAGGTGGTTCGATGAACCCTCTGTTAGGCACTTAAATGTGATTTGCAGAGTATCCATGTAGATGTAGAGTAGAAGACGAGTATTCTTGGAGCAGCAGATAATATACTTAACAACGTTAACATTGACCCCTAAGCAAAAAAGAGAGAGTCGTTGTACATAATTAAGAGATTTAAGTAATCTAGTATTTCTTAAATCACGATTTTTGTTCTAAAAAAGAAAGATAGAATCAATATGATATATTACCTATGAGATTTCATTAGTAATTTTATATCTAAATAATTACAAATCATAGAATTAATGGGGCATTAGACTAAGAATTTAAGAAACTAATGTATCAGCATTATGTTCGATCGAAGCGGTTGCAGTTCTCAGGCTGTACTCAAGATTTTCATCTGAGACCTTGGTTCTATTTTTAGGCTTTGTGTTCTTCACTCTTGAAAATAACTGTTCAGAAACGTACTTACTTCCTAACAATGATGACATGTATAACCCATGACTGCAACAAGGGATATTTGTCCTGGGCAGGCATGATTTGTAAATGTCCAGCAAGGATATATAAACAAAGTTTTCCTTTAACTGGACGTCAGACTGCAAGTGTATGAGTTCCATTTGCCAATCTTCTGGCAACGTACCTATATTGTTTGAAAATTTTTTTACATAAATTAAAAACTTTGATTACTTCTTTCGAAAAACGTGAAATCGATTTTCTGATTCTTGCATCAGATGAAATGTATGGCTGTGTATTTCATTCTGCCTTTAGGATTTCGTTTAGGTTGAAACGTCTCCTTAGAAAAATTAGTGAATTACTGTGCTGGTAAACCCCTTACGTTATTTGATTTTCAAACAGCTGAGCAAAACTGAACGTACTGACATTTCTCTCTTTACTTATTCTGATCATCACTAAACTGACACACAATATTTTTAGGGCAACGAAATCTGACTTTCAGTAATCCCTACAAAAGAGTGGCCCTGACTAATAATAACCTACACCTTTCATGAATCACCATCACAAAAATCTTCGTTACTCGAACTACCGCAATACAGCGAGCGCCAATACTGCCAGCTAAATAAAGGATTCTAACTACCGAAGGCACTAACTACTGATAGGCATAGTTAGCAAATGAGAGATTTTGATAGAGAACAAACAATGTATTTACCTTAATAGTGTTCAAAAGTCATTATATACACATATATATATATATATATATATATATATATATATATATATATATATATATATATATATATATATCAGTTCATGGCATCCAGTCTTACAAATTTACTGGACACACGTCCAGATCATCCGCTCTCAAAACTCCGCCATCTCTCTCCCCACATCCACCCCTGCTGGTGGCTCACCTCCAACTGCGCAACGCTATGCGCTGTTCACATCTAACTGCCCATCACTACAATAGAAAATTCCAACAATGCAAACCAGCCACAGACTGCACACAGCACAGTCAGTGATTTTCATACGGAGCGCTACGTGACGTTACCAACATAAAAACCTAAACAGCCTACTTACAAGTTTAATCATTACTTTACGTAAACGGAATTTACGGATTTATTATTATAGTTATTGTTATTATTATTACTACTACCGACAGCGCGATAGAAGCTCACTTCTTGGGCCGCATTGCTACTTGCTTTGTACATGATGCGGCCCGTGGGCCGCGGGTTGAACATCTATGCTGTATACACTGATTTTCTGCATCTATTATACTTTTCGTGCAATCGTCGTGTTTGGAAATCCAGGAGGCACCTGCGAATAACTTTTTTATGTTGTTATCTTATAAGTGTCCAACGTCGCTGGGTGAATGAGCTCATTTCAAACTCTATCTGCAGCCTTACCTGGACTTGGGAGTTAGGAGCCTAAGCCCCGGAGCGTTCATGTAGCCTTGGCATGGCAGGTGGAAGCAGCGAGGTGGATGGCGGTTGGGGGTGGGCGGTGTAAGTGGGCGGCATGGGCGCGCTGCACTAAATCAGGGCTTAACTTTCGGCCCGCAACTAACGCCCCGTAATACAGTTGCTGCCGGCTCGATCCCTATCCTCCAACTCACACATAACTTCCTAGCTAGTACACAGTGATTAATTCTGCTACATCGATTCCTCACTCCCTAACGGCTGCAATCTACGACGCGTGGGTGGGAAGAGACTCTCTGGTAAAATCGGAGATAAGAAGGGTGACTTGTGCTTCTAAATCACGGATTACTAGCGCACTAACGCTCGCAACACCGTGATGCTAATGTTCGCCAGCTCCTGCGATTCCTCATGCCTTACGCTGAGATCCGAGCGGGCAACATAACGATTTAGGTGCCTCCTACATAAGGCTCGACCAGATAACACCTACCGCCTCTGTTATTGCACCAGGAACTAATGCAGATTTATTATTGGTTAACTGTAGGTCCGAGAACCATGACACCCTTTACTGAAGATAAAGAGTCGATTAATGAGGGCGAAGAAGTCGCTACCCATCTAACGAAGCATAATGTGATAAGAAAACGCAGATAAGAAATTAACCGAGAGCGTACATTTATCACTGACGGTAAGATAAGATTAACTACCCTAACACGAAACGAATGTTGAAACGTCCCCTTTGCACAATTTATACATGACTGTGCTTAAACTGACATACAATATTTTTAGCGCAACGCAATCTGACTTTCAAAAATCCCTACAAAAGAATGGCCCTGAGTAACATTAAACTATACCTTTCAGAAATCACTTACCTCACAAAAATCTTCGTTACTCGAACTACTGCAATACAGCGAGCGCCACTACTGCCAGCTAAATAAAAGATTCAAACTACGGAAGGCACTAACTACTGATAGGGAGAGTTAGCAAATTAAAGATTTTAATGGAGAACAAACAATGTATTTACCTTAATATCATCACAAGTCATAATATATGTAATTTCAAAACTCTGCCATCTCTCTCCTCACATCCACCACTGCTGGCGGCTCACCTCTAACTGTGCAACGCTACGCGCTGTTCACATCCAGCTATAGCAGTTCATGACAACAATGGCAGGCAACAATGCAAACTAGCCACATACTGCACACAGCACAGCCAGTGATTTTCATACAGAGCGCTACGTAACGTTGCCAATAAGAAAACATAAACAGCCTACTTACATAGCCCCCACGCTCCCCACAAAAAATTTTACAAATTTTTTTGGCCAGTGGCCAATAATGATGTGATAAAATTTTTCATAATTACACTAACAAAGATATCCAATGCACATGATACAATGTTGGTCAAAAGCTAAAATTTTCTCACAGTCCATAAAGACAGTCCTGATCATTCATCATAATAGTAATTACAGTTTTTTTTACAAAGTCTCATTAGTAAAAAAATTGCACACAGAAGTAGTGGATTTCCATGCAGTCTTGAAGAAGTAGTGGTGTCCTTCCAACGGAAAGACAGTGCTGACTCTTGACATGCTGACAGGTAATGGCCCACAATGGAGCAAACCCACAGCAGAGTCATTCGAAGTTCTGACGAATATTGGTAGGTAGGTCATCACAGAGCAGACCCACTGCAGTCCTGGTAGAGAGTATTGGTGGGCCACCAGAGATGCAGACCCACTGTAGTCCTTGTAGAAATTGTGGACAGGCCCACTGTAGTCCTGGTAGAGAGTATTGGTGGGCCACCAGAGATGCAGACCCACTGTAGTCCTTGTAGAGATGGCCAGCAGCCATCTGTTGCGACTGTGCAGGTGCACAATCACCATCGAAGAGTCTTGCAGAGAAGATAGCAAGTCCATATACCCCCACTTGTGCACTCACAAAGTTTGTGGAATTGTCCTTAGAACCAGCAATGATGTTATTCAGTCCCTTGCTGAATTATTAACACACGTGCAAACACTATCAGTCCCTACTTCTCACACATTGTCCATATACTATGACCAACAGAAATGTGTGCAGTGAAATGAATGCTTACAAGTTACTTAATTTGATTAACTGGCGTCAATTACAATTATATAACATAAGAATACAGTTACAAAGATACACAATACATCATTAAAAACATAACAATACAGATAACATTTGTAGTAATAGGGGCTTTACAAAAGAATAGAAATAAACATATACATCAGTGTTACAGGAATGATGACATGAGTACAAAAATAAAAGATCAGAATCACTTTTGAAACGTCAACTTCACACATGAGCATTAAAACAAAACAGAATAAATAATGTCTAAGCATCTTTACAAAGAAAATAACATAGTATTAGAAAAATTCTACAACATAGCTCTCATCAGCTAAACACATAAAGACAGGAAAAACACAAATACACAAGGGTACACAAACATATAGCGGAATAATAGAAGGAAAGGACAGGGTTTGTTTTACTGCAGTATTTAGCAAACAAAATTTTCTTTACTTCTCGGAGATCTCCCTTCATTCATCATTATTCCCAAAAAGTCCTATCTATACCTCCTTCCTGTATTCTATTCATATTTCTTTCAAAATAATTAATTCTGATTGTACAATACTCATTGGGGCCCAAATCTTTTTCATATAACTTCGCAATGCATTCTTTACCTATTCTCCATAGTCAGTTTCTTATATAGTCTACCCCCTCTTAAGCTAACTTAAATCTACTGAGCTCAGATATATATACCAAGGGACGAGGCAATGCAGCATCACATAACAAATTAACACAAACAGCAATGCAAAAAAATGGAAAATTGCAAAGCAAGCTACAGTAAATCTAAATTACCAAGCAATGCAACATTACAACTAATATGAGCCAATGTGCAGCAACAATAAATATAAGTCAGTAGTAAAACTAGCTTAACAGAGTAACACAATTTAAAATTCAGTAGCACTATGCCTGGCAAACAGCAGCAGCAACTTATATCTAAACATGACAAAGCTCAAGCAGAAAAAATATTACACTAAAATGGCCATGTCTAATACCTATGTCACATCTTAACATTAGAGTGATGCATCACAAAAACTTACGCTAGTAGATAAGTTACCAAATCGTGAAAAAATTATTTATGCAATTCCTGTGAAGGGAAATGTCTTTTTGTGCTCCCTCATTTCCTTTTTGATAGATCATAAAATTATTTACTGGATCTGTAGGCATAAAATATTTATATTAGTACATATATTAAATTTTATTTTAACCAATGCTGCAGTGCAGCTAGAAACTAGATATTAAAGAAAATGAGCAAATAAATACATAAAGCAAGCCATATGGCATTTTTCTCAACTAGCTAGACAATAGCTGTGAAATGTTTCTCATCGTTTCATTAGGCATTTCAGTAAATATCATAAATTACGAGCTCCACAGTATGCTTTCAACAAGGAGATGTCAGTAGCGCGGACAATTGCCTCAGTGACAGTCTTCACAGGTCAAGAATTTGCGTTGCAAATGTGTAGAAACAAAATCTTATGAATAAAACAGTGTCCAAAAAATTTTCGCCGGCATTGTGATACATTCACGCATTTACACACATTTCATAACTCTTAAAGTACGATTCTTGGTTTCCAACAACCTTTTTCACAAACCAGAGTCCCTAAACACTACTCATTATTCCTTACCTTATTCGTCGACACTTCTTCAATATTTCATCATAACATACGTAGCATAATCAAATAACTCATATAGCATCAGCTTATTGATCATAAACATACCTCAACAGCATAATACACATCGTCGTCATAAAAATTAACATCATAACACCTCAGTCAAATCTCAAAAACGTCGTAGCTTTCTGCAATAATTTCAAAACCTAAAAAAATTCTCTGCTCATGTCAAAAGTGTCATCTGCCTCAAACGTACTTTAAAAATCATGATCCCATACCAAATACATCATTCAAGGCTCTCATAGTATCACAATTGTTCCGAAAAAATATGAAGAGTTCACACAGTACAGACAAAATACAATTTCTTAAGTGTGAAGTAATCCAACTCTGTAATTGCGTAAACATGTGTCACTGATGTAGTAAAAAGGTTTGTCTCTCTCAGTTAAATGATCAGATAGCTGTGTAATTTATGTGTTAGAGAAATATGGTACCGATGTGTAAAGTTGTATAAGCAAATACCATATTAGCTAGGGCTCCTTGTGCTTGCCAAACACATGGTACACAAAGTAAGCGTGTACCCCCCTGAGGTTTATTGTAATTATGGTGTTACAGATTACAGCAATGGAATGAAGTGTATCACGAAAAACTTTCTTTGTAATTCAAAAATCTTTAAAAATAAATGTTTTAAGTACAAAATTAATCACTCAAATACGTGTCCTGTAGCGCTAAATATGCGTCTTGCTGTAAGATAATCTCTGGGAAGTGTCGTAGTTATTGTCCTCCGAAAGCTAAGTTCTGCAGAAGTCAATGTACTTACCTCATGATACACAAAAGTGAAATGCTTTGCGTATAGATAACTTAGTTATTACGCTTATTGCCGCGATGAGGAAAGTACTGTGCTGTAACGTATTGTTGTCCTACGGAAAAGGCTGTCTCCTTGTAGCAATAGCACAAAAGTCACCACTAAAACATGTCTCACTTTATAGAAGAATTCAGAAAAAACTGTGCAGATATAAAACAGGTACACCGCAAAAGCAACATTGTAAATTGTCACGCATTAGCAGCGTCGTGATAAAATCGTGTAGCTGTCACATAAACTAACCACTGTGTCATCTGGCATTTCACAGAAAGCACCTCAAATCCAGAATCCACTCTCAAGCAAACCAAAATGTTGCATGAAAATTTCATTAGCAGTGCTGGTATATGTTCTAAGTATGTAAGCCGTATATTCGTTACGTAATCGTGCAACTAACTAGGAGGAATGTATAAATAACAACACTGTGTCGTCTGTTCGCAATAACAATGCATTCGCAATTACTTGTCTAAGTTACCTATGTTCTTGACTGGATGGTTAGTTAGCTTTAAAACATAGTTGCATGTTAACAGTTTCTCAGTGTGACAAATTGTACAAGTAGCGTGAAGTGAAAATTGCAAAGACTAAGTTAAAAAGCAGATTATCTGTCAATAAATGGTTTTACATGAGAAATGTGGTGTAAATCTTTACTCTTCCTAGTACGCAGAGTTTCAACTTCAACGCAATTATCATGTGGTATACGTCGGATTCTGTAAGGTCCATTGTAAACTAGAAAGAATTTGTGACTCAAGTGTTTCTTCTTATGTGACAATGAATGAGCTTTAATGAGAACTTTCTGACCAATATATAATTTCTTTGCATTTGCTTTACCGTGTAGTTTTCTCCTTTTGTCTGCTGCAGATTTTATATTTTTAAGAGCCAAATCAATTATGTCTTTGTGTCGAAGTTTACGTGTATTCGGGAAAGGTACAAGCTCTCTGATTCTGTTCGGAGGTTCTACATTCTTCAGTACAAGAGTAGGTGGTAAAGCAGTGGAATCATGAGGCATTTCATTCAGCACATTTTGAAATAAGTGTAAATATCTGTCCCAATGCTGATGCTTTCTGTGACAATAAAGTCTGCAAAGCTTATTGATTTCTTTCATAATCCGTTCAGACGGGTTACAATGTGGTGAATACAATGAAATAAAAACAGGTTTGATTTTATGATTCCGAAGCATGCGTGACCAAACAGCAGATCTGAATTGCGGTCCGTTATCTGAAATGACTTTACTAACGTGTCCAACTTCACGTAAGAAATTTTTAACAAAGGCGTTGGATACAGACCGTCCAGTGGCTTTACGTAACGGAGTGAAAGAAACAAATTTTGAAGAAAGTTCAACAGCGACTAGAACGTACGAAAATCCATTCGATGTTCTGACAAGGGGTCCCAAAAGATCAACAGCTGCAAATTCTTTTAATTTAGAGGGAATAATTGGAAACAACGGAGCACGATGTGAGATAGTAGACGGTTTCGCCTTTTGACAAAGTTTACAAATAGACAAGACTCTTCGAATTCGCTTTTCCATATTGTTAAAATAACAAGTCGTTCGAAGAATATGATAACATTTTCGTGGGCCAAAATATGCGTAGCTGAAATGAATGTACCAAATGAGCTTATTAACAAAATCGTCTGGAATGCAAAGTACCCATAGCTTGTCATCAACAGTGCAGCGTTTGAAGAGTATGTTGTTTCTAACCAGGTAATAATGCCGAATCTGAGTGTGTGTCTTTTCATGCCATTTATTTTTGATATCTTTCCAAATCGGATCTTTATCTTGTTCATGAGCAATGTCCTTTAAAGATGTGGTGATGAAGTTTTCAAAGGCGACTTTCTGAATGTAAAGAATACTGAAATTTTTTTCGAGGTTGCCTTCTGTGTTACTTTTCTCAAGCCCAGCCGGTGCGCGTGACAGCGCGTCCGCAACAATGTTCTCCTTGCCGGGAATGTAGACTATTGTGAAGCGGAATTCTTGCAGAAACAATGCCCAACGTTTTAACCTGTCATGATTTAATTTTGAAGACATAAGAAATTGTAATGCACGATGATCACTGTATACTTTAACGTGCTTACCAGAAAGAAATAAACGGAATTTGTTAAATGCCCAAACGATAGCTAAAGCTTCTAATTCAGTAACGGAATAATTTTTTTCAGATTTTGTTAGCACTCGGCTAGTAAAAGCAATGGTTTTCTGAACAGTAGTGTCATTTTCTGTGGCTTCTTGAAATAAATGAGCACCAAGACCGACTTTAGAAGAATCCGTGCTAAGGCAGAAATCTTGTGACAGATCTGGATGAGCTAGTATTGGCGCGTGAAGTAACGCTTCTTTCAAAGAATTGAATTCCAACTGTGCTTGTTCGTCCCAGTTCCAAATAGTATTTTTTCCAGTGAGAGAACAAAGTTTTGGTGTAACTAGAATTTGCATATTCAGAAAACGACGGTAAAAATTTACAAGACCTAGAAAACTACGGACTTGTTTTTTTTGTGGATGGAACTGGAATGGCTCTGATTGCTTCTAACTTTTCAGGATCCGGCTGAATGCCTTCAGAAGAAATAATATGTCCCAAAAACTTCACCTTTGTCCTACCGAATTCAGACTTTTCCAAGTTAACTGTAATTCCAGATTCTGCAAAAATACGTAACAAACTGTTGAGGATGCCGTTATTTTGTTCCCATGAAGCTTCTGCTATTAGAATATCGTCCACATATAAGGTGATGTGACGTTTTAAGAACTCAGGTAATATGGAATTTAACCCACGAATGAATGCTGCCGAAGAAATGTTCAAACCAAAAGGAAGTTTCCGAAACTGATAACAAACGCCGAAACAAAGGACAGCTATGTATTTTCTGCATTCTGGATGAAGTTCGATCTGATAAAAGCTGGATCTGAGATCAATGGAAGACAACACTTTTACACCATTAAAATTTTGAAGAAGTTCTTCCATCGTCTGCGGCCTGTCTGTTTCAGGAATAATGATAGTATTGATTTGTCTCGAATCTAAGACAAGTCTGATCGATCCATTTTTCTTCTCAACAACATGTAACGGGTTGTTGTATGAGCTTACTGCAGGCTCAATAATGCCCTCGTCAAGCATAGATTGTATTTCTGTTCTAACACGGTCCCTATAATGTGCTGGAATTACGTATGGTCTAACACAAAATTTAGTATGCTCACGAACACGAAATTGGTATTAAAATCCCTTGATTGTTCCTGTTTTGTGAGTAAAAACTGTGGAATGTGCTTGTAAAATCTGAAAAAGGTCCTGCCTATCAGTGTCATTACAATTCTCAATTGTTTGAATTTTATTCTGAATTAACTCATTAATTTCAAATATGCCGTCGATGTCATCCCTGTCAGTACTTGCAGAGTGATTGTTAGTGTCTAGTTCCGTAGAAAATTCCGAACTGTTATTTAACAGAAGGTAAAGCCGATTAATTTCCTCATCATGGTTTGAAAGCCAGTCTTCAAATTTCAAAGCTATTGACTTACCTTCTTTCTCTAAACTTATTTCAGCATCGTGAAAGCTTAAGATTGCTTTGTATTCATTCAAAAAGTCTACTCCCAGTATAATTTCCGTCGACAATAATGGAACAATAAGAAAGTTCATAGAGAAGCTGTGGCTTTGGCAAAAGAATTCTAAATTGGTTTGTTGGCGTACATCTACACTTTTTCCAAAGATTGCACCTTGTAATTTAATCTTACGTAACGGAAGTGTGGGGCAATCGTTCGATTTGTTGCATTTGCTAAAAGCTGTTTCACTAATTACTGAAATGGGACTGCCAGAGTCAAGTACTGCCGTAAATTTTACGTCATTTACAGTAATGTGAATCACAGGATATGCAATGTTGTTATGTTTTACGTCGTGTTCCTGGAGTAAGATGTCCCTAATGTCTTCCATTTTTACGTAATTACTAGCTACGGCAGCTGCGTTGTCAGTTTCATAAGTACGTATTGTGGCTGCCACCGGAGTGAGTCATTGCCTATTGTCTCTTTGTTGGCGCGCGTCGTTATTGGGATTTGGAGACCTAACTTCCACAAATTCATCGTGATGAGAGTACTCTGCTCTGTTTAAATCTCGCCAGTTCTGATGCAATTCAGGTCTGTCGTTACGATCATATCGTCTGTCGTCATGTCGGTAGATTCCATAGTTTCTTTCTTGTTGGTCACGTGGTGGAGAATTTCTCCCTGAATCGTAACTACGCGCTGGACCGTTGCGTCTAAAGTTATTCTGTCTCCCTTGATAATAGTTATTTTGGTTCCCATATTGTCTGTTTCTCTGATTGTCTCTGTGATAGTCATTACTGCGGAGAGGTGATCTTTCCCTGTAATTATTACTACTCTGCCAACGGTTGTCATACGGGTGGTGTCTATTTTGGTCACGATTTGTGTGGTGAGAATAGCCTTGTCGCATTCAGTTATCGTTTCTGTCGTCACGGAATTGTGACGGATGTGACCTGTAGTGATTGTTTTCCTGTTTTCGCATCCCACGACTGTCTATGTCAATTTCTAATTCTTGTAACAGTCCCTGAAAAGCTTCAATGTCGTCTTTACAACGTCCTGCCAAAATAATATGCCGTAAATGTTCAGGTAATTTGATTAAGCAAATGCGGATGAGTTCTGAGGGGCTGTATGGGTTTGACAGGTACTGATTCTTGTGCAACATGTCTTCAAAATATTTGACAAGACTGGAAAATTCAGATTGTTCAAAGTGTTTCATCATCATGATGCTATGTTTTATGCGGTCTTGTGTGGCTTGAGACCAATATGCTGAGAGGAAGGCATGGTAAAATTCTCCTTCACTGTGGCAATCGTGAATGACCGATTGCATTCTTACAGCTGGTTCATTCTCTAAGTAGCCACACATAAATTCTAACCTGTGCTCCAATGACCAGTTGGGAGGGAAACAATGAGAGAATTGATGGAGCCACGCATGTGGATGAATGTCGTTGGCAGAATTCTTAAACGTTTTGAATTTACGTGTAGTAATGAACAGCTTATAATCAAAATCATCGTGTCGGCGAGTAGCATATCGGTCATTGTTACGTCGTGTCGGCGGTTCCATCTCAAAATTCGGTGTACCTTGCCAATTTCTTTCATAATTACCGAAATGCCCTGTGTTATTATTTTGTGGCTTTTCCGTATTTCTATGTCCCTCTTCCCGTATTGGGGCGCGAGTGTCCTCTGAAATACGTAATTCTTGTATTACCTGTGTCAGCTGTTCTTGTACTTCCCGGATTTCTCTTTGGTGTTGCGTATTAATTTGATTCAGATTTTGTTTCAGTTTCCTAATTTGTTCGCACTCTTCTGTGTCATTAAAGACTACCGGTTTTGTGTCATTCAGATTATCATCTACCTTCGGAGATAAGTTAGTGACCTGATCCGAAAGTTCGGCTACTTTCTCTGATAATGAACTAATTTCCTCCATGTGTCTTTCTGAACCAATTTTCAGAGTATCTACTGTGTCCTTTAAGTTTTCCTGAGTTTTTGCAAGTTGCGTAACCGAATCGGTAGATGCAACTGAGTCCATTTTAGCTTGCAAGGTCTCATGATTTTCATGAACAATAGTTTGCAGTTCTTTTACGGCTGCTTCGTGATTCTGTAATGCATTTTCATGACGCGATAAAATAGGTTGGAAATGCTCACAAATTTGTGTTTTTACGTCATTACAGATTTTTTGACATTTCGATTCGATGTTATGTAACTCAGTAGTTAAATCTTCACGTGTTTGTTCAAGTGTGGTGTCTAACTTTTGAAGATTTTGTTCCATTGTGTCTAACTTTTGAAGCTTTTGCTGTGTTTGTCTCTGATTTTGTTCCATTGTGTCTAACTGTTGCTGTGTTTGTCTCTGATTTTGTTCCATTTGTTGCATTAGTTGTAATAACAATGCATTAGTGTCTGGAATCTGTTCCTCTACTCTTTTCGGCAGTGCATTTGCACCGGCAACATGCACATTTTGACAAGCTGAAAATGTGTCTTGACTTATTTGAGAAAACGGTGAGGACGCAAAACCTGAATCTACAGTATTTGCAAAATTGTTTCCTATCATTTCGGATTCCTGAGGCGAGCTGTTGCCGACCGATCGATCGATAATGCTTCCCTGTTCACTACCTGTTTGACTGTCTACGCCATTGTTTGACGCCCGCTCCATTTCCCTATGCACAGTTACTAAATTACTACTTTGAATATTAGTTAATTCATTACATGGTGGGGCCAACACACTGCTTTCGTCTTCACTGTCATTTCTCAGTTTACTTTGGAGCCGAGTGTTACGTTTTTCACACGCCATTATTGTCACAATATTTCACACAATAACACAGAAAAGCACAATTTGAATAGCAAAATTAGGAGAACACATTAACATAGCACTGAAAATAATATGTAGTTAATTGCAGCTGCGAAATACTTGGTGTAAATCTACATGCATGCCACAACTGCTTTACAGTACAACAATGAAAGACTGCAACTACAAAGGAGATTCTCTCTACAATTACGCGCTAGCAATAAACAAAAGCTACACTAAATACACAAACTACAAGAAAAAATCAGAAGATTCCAGTGAGGTATCCTAGGCTAAGGGTCGACATATGAAACGTCCCCTTTGAACAATTTATACATGACTGTGCTTAAACTGACATACAATATTTTTAGCGCAACGCAATCTGACTTTCAAAAATCCCTACAAAAGAATGGCCCTGAGTAACATTAAACTATACCTTTCAGAAATCACTTACCTCACAAAAATCTTCGTTACTCGAACTACTGCAATACAGCGAGCGCCACTACTGCCAGCTAAATAAAAGATTCAAACTACGGAAGGCACTAACTACTGATAGGGAGAGTTAGCAAATTAAAGATTTTAATAGAGAACAAACAATGTATTTACCTTAATATCATCACAAGTCATAATATATGTAATTTCAAAACTCTGCCATCTCTCTCCTCACATCCACCACTGCTGGCGGCTCACCTCTAACTGCGCAACGCTACGCGCTGTTCACATCCAGCTATAGCAGTTCATGACAACAATGGCAGGCAACAATGCAAACTAGCCACATACTGCACACAGCACAGCCAGTGATTTTCATACAGAGCGCTACGTAACGTTGCCAATAAGAAAACATAAACAGCCTACTTACAATGTGAATGATGTTAAAGACGAACAGAAAAGTTTCATGGAGAGAAATCAAAGGAATCTTGGAGTTACCAAGAACAACTGAAGGCATCTTTTTGTACAGAAGCTCTCTTCAAAGAATACACCATAAGAAAAAGGTGATTTCGCTTCTTTGGATATGAAATGAAATGGGTAGCACCAAAGGACGTGATAACTCCAACATAACAACATACAGGTATTAGGAATAAAATTTCAGGGATTTCGAGAGCAGAGGAATAGCAGGACCACACGATGAAACAAAAGGATAAATAAAATTAGAGAATAATCAGCTATTAAGAACAAGAGAAAAATTAGGGAGTACATGGAAAAGATGACACTCTCAACTCTTTTGCAGTTGTGTGCAAGTCCAAAATCCAAACACTAGAAAAAACATGAGAAGTCAGCCTTAGGGAAGAAAGAGCTTATAGAAACTGTAATGGGTTTTTTCTCGTATGACGCTACAGTAAACTGTACTGACAGTCTGTCAAGAACTGAAATTCTTAGCTGAAGATCATTTCTAAAGACACTTATTACTATTATATTTGTAGTGTTTGTTCTTTCGGATAAATACTATACGTTCATGATTCTGCAGCCGTACATACACGTGAGTCAGCTGCCCCTACGTGTAGGTTTAATGCAACCCGCAGTGCCATCATTTTCATCTACATCTACAACATACTCCGCAAACCACCGAATGGTGTGTGGCGGAGGATACTTTTGTGCCATTAACTGGGCCCGCCAACATTGTTCCACTCACAAATAAAAGAATGATTGTCGGTAAGCCTCTGTATTGGCTCTCATTTCTCGAATTTTCTCCTCGTGACCATTACGTGAGGTGTATGTGGGGAAGGGGGTAGGAGCAGTACGATGTCTGACTCTTCCCAGAAAGTACTCTCTCGACATTTCAATAGTGAAACGCTCCACGATGCACAACGCCTATCCTGTAACGTCTGTCAACAGAGTTTGTTTAGCATCTCCGTAACGCTCTCTCGCCAGCTAAACGATCCCGTGACGGAATGCGCCACCCTTCGTTGGATCGTCTCTCTCTCCTCTATCAGTTCTATCTGGTAGGGATCCCAGATTAGTGAACAACACTCCAGAATCGGCCGAACAATCGCCCTATAAGCCACTAGCCTCGTTGATGAGCTATATTTCCTTAAAATTCTTCCCATGAATCTGAGCTTGTGATCTGCTTTTCCCACTATTTGTGGTCATTCCACTTAAGGTCGCTCCGAATAGTTACTTCCAGATATTTTACGGTATATACTGTTCCCATCGGCTTGTCATCAGTTGTGTAGCTGTATAGCAGTTGATTTCTTTTCCTGTGTGTGCATGATATGTTACATTTATTTACGTCCACGGTCAACTGCCAGAGCCTGTACCATTCATAACTTCTCTGCAGGTCGTCCTGCAAATCGTCACTATCTTCAGACGTTGCTACTTTGTCATAGACTACAGTATCATCTGCGATCATCATTAAAGAGCACACGACGCTTTTTACTTGATTATTTAAATGTACTGTAAACAGCAACCGTCCTATCACACTTCCTTGGGATACTTCAGATATTACCATAACATCTGTTTATTTTGTACCGTTAATAGCGACGTGTTTCGCTTTATCTGCAAGGAAGTTTTAAATCCATTGACAAATCTGCTCCGATAATCGATAAGCTCGTATTTTTTTCACTTAACGACAGTTCTGGATGATGTCAAATGCTTTCCTGAACTAAATGAACATGGCATGAACGTGAACGCCATTTTCTACGCCGCTGTGGAGGATGGAGTAACATATCGTGCCGAATTTCGCTGGATCTCTGTTTGCGGAACCCATATTGAAATTTAGAGAGGAGATTTTCGTTCCCCAAAAACGTCATAATTTTTTAGAATAGAACATGTTCCATAATTGTACAACTGATTGCCGCCAATGATATAGGTCTATTATTGTGTGGATCTATCCTAAGGTCCTTCTTAAAAACGCGAATGACCTGCACTTTCATCCAGTCGCTAAGTACCCTTCGTTGCTCAAGCGATCTACGATAAATTATGCTGGAAGGGGAACAAGTTCTTTCGCTTATTCCTTGTAGAATCTTACAGGTAACTCATCTGGTCCTGATGCCTTGCACTACTAAGCGAGTGTAGTTGTTTTTTCTGTTCCCCAATCGTTTATCTCAACACTTGCCATTTCGACGTTCGTACGACCATTAAAAAGAGGGTCCGTGTTACAGTCTTCCGCAGTGAAACAGTTTCCGAATACCGAATTGAGTATTTCGACCTTCTCTCTGTTATCTTCCGTTTCGGTGCAAGTATGGTCATCGAGTAAATGAATAGATGATTTTAACCCACTTACTGATTTTACATACGATTCAGATCGGTTGACAAAGTTTTACTTTTAAAGTCAATGAATGCTTCTCTCATGGCTCTCGTTACGCTCATTTTCAATTCGTTCAGCTTTTGTTTCTCAGCTACGTTTCCTCTTGAATCTGAGATGAAGTTCTCTTGGTGTATGTAGCAGCTTCCTAACACGGATATTAAAACCACGGTGGGTCTTCTCCATCCCTTAAGACCTACTCAGAAAGTTCTTCTCAAGAGCATATTGCGCGATATCTTTGAATTCTTTCCGTTTGTTCCCCAAGTCTTCATCCTGATTGCGACATATTCGATGCCGACTGTTCATATACTCTACTATTTGTATCTCGTCACTCTTGCTAACTGAAAATAGCTTCCTGCCTTTCTTGCATTCTTTGTAAGACCCATTGTCATAGATGCTATTTCAAATGGTTCAAATGGCTCTGAGCACTATGGGACTTAACATCTGTGGTCATCAGTCCCCTACAACTTAGAACTACTTAAACCTAACTAACCTAAGGACATCACACACATCCATGCCCGAGGCAGGATTCGAACCTGCGACCGTAGCAGTCCCGCGGTTCCGGACTGAGCGCCTAGAACCGCTAGACCACCGCGGCCGGCCGATGCTATTTCAGCCTTATGACCACTGACACCTTTTCGATGTTAACTGATTCGATAAGTTTAGGCCTATTTGTTACCAGGAGATCTAAGACATTACCCTCACAAGCGGGTTCTTTATCTGCTCAAAATAATTCTAGGACAAGACATTCAGAACAATATAACATGAATCCTTGTCTCTGACACCAGTCTTGAAAACATGACGCTCCCAAATTAAACTTGGCAAGTTGAAGTTTTAGAAAGCATGGCTAGTGGGAAGCTTTGCTTGCCTTTTCTCAAATGGTATACTGCAAACAACTGATGAAGAGCAACACCCGCCAGGTTAGCCGAGTGCTCTAATGCGATGCTTCTAGGACTCTGGTAGGCGTGCTGGCCCCAGATCGAATCCGCCCAGTGGGTTAACGACGAGGGCCGGTGGGCCAGCCATCCTGGATGTTGTTTTTAGGCGGTTTTCCACATCCCACTAGGTGAATACTGGGCTGCTCCCCACGTCCCGCCTCAGTTACACACATGTTCGAACTGTTTCGTGATTTACACTAGAAGCAGACCTCTGGGGTACATTGATCCCTTCCTGGGGGGAACGGGGTGGCGGCAGGACGGGCATCTATTAACCCCTTCGAATTAACCTTGCCAAATCCGATACTAACAGTGTCGACCCTGCACAAACTGTGGAACAAAGGCTCAAGCAAAAGAAGAAGAACTGAGTCCATATTTCTAAATATCTGGAAAGCATTTGACAGAGTGCCCAATTGCAGGCTGTTAACGAAGATACAAGCACATGGAATAAATTCATGTATAGGTGAGTTTCTCAAGGACTTCTTAAGTGATAGCACTCAGTATGTTCTCCTGAGTATATAGACAACGAAATTATATCCAGGAAAATCTTAAATGGAGCAAAAATAGGCTATGTAGTAAGAATTATTTGCAACAATACTAGTGCAGAAACATTCAATACTTAAGTACGGTATCATTTTCTGGGGAAAAGTACACCAGACCCTAACAGTTTTCAGGAAACAAAAGGCAGTTATAAGAATAATGAAACAAGTGAGCAGCTGAAAACCATGCAAACCCTTCTTTAAAGATCTAAAGATCTTAGCTCTTCCCTGCATTTATATACTGGAAGTAGTCATGCATGTCACAAAAAGTATACTGGAAAAAAAACCTTTCTCCTCAAAACAAAAGTGTCCATGATTGCAGTACCAGGTCATACAGTGACATACATGTTAATCATTGTAACACCACACTATGCCAAAAAGACGTATATCATGCAGGAACAAAACTATACAGCAGATTATCAAGACATAAAATCTCTTCCTGAACTGCAGAGCTTTAAAAAGTCTGAGGCAGCCTGTCTTCTGAAAAATTGCTACTATTCGACCTCACGCAAGAAAAAATTTAGTTTGTATCTTTAATTGTAGTAATAAGTTAAAAATATACAGTATTAAAAATTGTAATTAATAACTGCACAGATCCAATTCTTTATAAAAATTTAAATAATGTATGTTTGATGTTAGAAAAACGAATAGATGAAAAGGTTTCCTGTCCAGTATCCTGTGTACGATATGTGTACTGAAAACGAGATTTATATCGCCAAATAAAGAAATAAAATAAATAAATAAAAATGGTGAGTGTTCATCAGGAGTGCCCGACGGACGTGTGTGAGAGGACCGCTGTTGTTCTGTACATAATAAATGATCCGGCGGACAGCGTGCGCATCAATCTGCGGTTGTTTCTGACGATACTGTTGGGTACGGTATGGTGTCGAAGTTGAGTGACTTTAGAAAGATACAAGACGACTTTGACAAAATATCCAGTTTGCTTGACGAATGACAGCTAGCCTTAAGTGTGGTAAAATGTAAAGTAGCGAGTTTGACTAGGAAGAACAAACCTATAACGTTCGGATACTGTATTACGAGTGTCCTGTTTGACACAGTAAAAACATTTAAATATCTGAGCGTAACGTTGCAAAAATGTTCAAATGTTTGTGGAATCTTATGGTACTTAACTGCTAAGATCATCAGTCCCTGAGCTTACACACTACTTAACCTAAATTATCCTAAGGACAAACACACACACCCATGCCCGAGGGAAGACTCGAACCTCCGCCGGGACCAGCCGCACAGTCCATCAGTGCAGCGCCTGAGACCGCTCGGCTAATCCCGCGCGGCGTAACGTTGCAAAGTGATATGAAATGCAATGAACACGTGAGACCTATGGTAGGAAAGGCGAATGGTGGACTTCATTGTGTTGGGAAATTTTAGGAAAGAGTGGTTCACCTGTCAAGGAGACCGCATATAGGACACTGATGCTACCTTTTCTTGAGTACTGCTTAAGTGTTTGGGATCCGTACCAGGTCGGACTGAAGGAAGACATCGATGTAATTCAAAAGCAGACTGTTAGATTTGTTGCCGGTAGGTTCGTACAAAACGTGTTAGGGAGACGCTTCAGGATCTCAAATGTGAATCGCTGGAGGGAAGGCAACGTTCTTTTCGAGAAATACCGGCATTTGAAGCTCACTGCCAAACGATTCTACTGCCGCCAACATACGCTGCGCGTAAGGACCACGCGTATAAGATTCGACAAATCAGGGCTCATACGGAGGCATATAGATAGCCGTTTTTGCCTCGCTCTATTCTCCGAGTGGATCAGGAAAGGAAATGAGTAGTAGTGGTACATGTACCATGTACCATGTACCCTTCGCCACACACAGTACGGTGGCTTGCAAAGTATCTATGTAGATGTAGACTGTATGTCTGAGGCGCTTACCACTGCAACTCCTGACCCAGGCGGCAGGCGTCATTCGTGCCGGCATTTGCCACTCTATGCAGCCGGTAGCACCCACTGCAGTCGACAGCCGCCGCAGTGGCTGTTCCACATCACAGACGAGACCTCCTGTCAAACATACCGAGTGGCATACTGTCATTCTTTCCCGCCTTGCCTGATATTTCCCTCAGGGGCTCCATCACCCGCCTAAAACTGGAGCTTCCAATGACAAGCATACCCGCCCTAAGCAGTTGTTCCAAACTGGGAAGGAAAATCGGCTGCTGGCCCAGCAGGAAAGGTATCCTGCGCTGCCTGAGTTATCATCAACACTGCGTAGCATCTCGTACCACGTTGCTAGGGCGTAGGGAGCTACTCGCGTTACCTGTTTCCTCTTACGCCTTTCGCCAAATGATGCGCAGATATACCACTATCTGCCACCCCCTCTCGAGTGAGGACGAATCGGCCAGATGTTGAGTATCAGAAAATGCAGAGACTCCTACGTCACCAGGGATTCCAACAGTAGCAAAACTTTCGCAGGTCTCGTCACCAGCGCCTTGGTGTCTCCCCAACATCGAGCACTAGCCGGAAGCTTGTCGATGGTAGCCAATGCAGCTTCATATTCTCTTTGATTAATGGTATAGTATTCTGTATGGCACACGCCATAATTTGAAAATGCAATAACCAATGGTTGCGATAACTTAGCTTAGCTCCTACCCAGTGGTAGTGTCCACGGCAGTGTCGAAGGCCCAACTCACGATCCGTCACTCAACAGACTGTTGGTTATTAAAGTTACTGTATTGCTAAATTAGTTCAAAAATAATGGTCGCCAACAATTTTTATAGTATTAGGGATGGATTAGCTGGTCACCCTAAGTTAAAGCACAATCGAAGCATCAAACTATTGCGAGAACCCCAGCATCAAATGGGCTGGGGCGGTCCGTATAACTCAGGAAAAAAATGACGTCCCGTGCCGAACCCGTCTCCCCTCAGACAGGAATTGTAGATGCTGTTGCGAGGGGATAACATTATTACTGCGCCTTCCCGCTGTTACGCGCATCCGCTTTCGTGGAAGCAGAGCCGTAAATCAGACCAGAGTAGACGAGTGCGCCGCCATTGTCCAGCAGACGCTGCACGCGGGCCGCTCCTTCGGCGGTGCAATGGGTCGCGCGCCTTTCGCAGTGTCGCCTGAGGCTGCCACTGTGGGCAGTGTGTGTGGCGTCTGAGTGCGCAGCGCCGCGCCGCGGACGGCGTGTGAAGTGCGGCCGCAGCGAAGAGCGGCGGCGCAGAAGCGGGCGCGTGCCAAACGGCGCGAGTCGCATTTCCGCGAAAAGTCTTTTGTGGCGCCGCGTTCCCATAGAATCTGTCGCCGCCCCTTCGCAGCCTGCTTTCTTTCTTCCTTTTCTCTCTCTTTTTCTTCCACAGTCACAGTCTACACGCCAACCCCCACACCACTCTGTCGCCGCCGACACGACACGACACGCCTAGCAAGTAGAGGGGGCGCACACGGTCTTAACGACCAACGCCCCGCCGTGACTTCACACACCGTCTATCCGCGTAGACACATGTAATTCTGACGACTGTACGCGGATAACGAAGGGGACAGCCACGTTAACTCTTCTTCACTGTTGTCAACTAAATTAAATGTTGGAGTGCTGGGTTTCGTATTACACCGTGTCATTTTTTTTTTATTTAGAATTAAAAAAAAAAACAGAGAAGTGCTAGTAGGACATGATTGCATTTATACATATGATAGTTCAATTACAAGTTTTGACGAGTGCGTATTCGGGTATCAAGATGTGTGACATACAAGGATGTAGCTTTTGATGGCATTGGCTTTGTTTTTAGCACTGCCAAGGGACCGTAGACCCCAGTGTAAAAATTTGTACTTTTGTGGTAAGTTCCTATGGTACCAAACTGCTGAGGTTATCGGTCCCTAGGCTTACGCACTACTTAATCTAACTTAAACTAACTTACGCTAAGGACAACACAGACACGCTTGCCATAAGGAGGACTCGAACCTCCGACGGGGGCAGCCACACGAACCGTGGTAAGGCGTTTCAGACCGCACGGACCCCAGTGTTTGACGTAAATTTCAACTTTATGTCTATCCTTGTTCCTGAGAAAAAGGGTGTGTCAGACAGACGAAAGGACAACGAAGTGATACTGTAAGCCTGTAAGGGATCAAAAATGGTTCAAACGGCTCTGAGCACCATGCGACTTAACTTTTGAGGTCATCAGTCGCCTAGAACTTAGAAGTAATTAAACCTAACTAACCTAAGGACATCACACACATCCATGCCCGAGGCAGGATTCGAAGCTGTGACCGAAGCGGTCGCTCGGCTACTGACTGTAGCGACTAGAACCGTACGGCCACTCCGGCCGGCTGTAAGGGATCCGTTTTAACCAGATTGGGTACGGATCCGTAAAGAGACATGCCTTTTCCCAAGTACTGCTGATAGGAATTACAAAAAGTTTTGATTTTTCCGTAACAGCACTATTTTCTCGAAGTTTTGAAAACTCTGGAAGGGACGTCGCGGTCGGAAGGCGAAAAGCGTCGTCGGTCTGCATCGGCATCTTTCTCCGTTGGAGGCATTCGTTTCGCACTTATCCTTCTTTACCGTTTCCACAACAGGTCTTTGGCTGCCTTGGTTGACCCTGTAACAGACCTATTCATTTACGACCATGTCCCAGCAGCTGCCAATGAAAATTCATATATTGAATTTGCAGCTCTCGTATTTTTTCCGATTTTGCAGTTAAAAGTTATTGAATATAGGTTCTGTCTTTTGGGTAAAGGTTTTTTTTTTGCTGTAACAATTCTAAAGAAATGAGGCCTAAATACAGTTTTTGTTCAATTCTATTCTTACCTTGACCTTACAGTATACGGTTTTGCAGGAATATCTGCATGGTGTCCTGCATTGATAGCTTGTCATTTGCAAGCCACACGATGTAAATGAGAATTTTATCAGCGAATCAACACCTTCCCTGATTTCTAAAAACGTGATTTGGTGTGGAAAATGCCTTGCATATATATTTGTTATTACTTAAGTTTTGTTGTAAAAGAAAAAAATAGTGTTTTGCATAAAAGGCGGAACCTATAGCCAACAATTTTACCTGTAAAGAAATAAAAAATACAGGAGCCACAAATCTAAAAGATGAATATTCGTCACCCAGTGTAGTGTAACGACGTAAGTTTCTTATAAATGATTTTCTTTCGACATATGACCATGTGCAGACTTCGTCACCCACGTCAGTTACAACCCACTCCAAAATTATTTATATTCTTTTTAAATTGTCTCAGAATGGTTCTTGAACGAAACTGTAAAACATCATTTGAGTCGTATGCACAGAATTACGTCACTAGGGCCAATTGGTTTGCGTAAACTTTTTCAATTTTTGACGTCGTTTGTTTCTCCTCAGAAATTATATTGACACACGTTATCTTGATTTAATCGATATTAGAATCACACATTGAATAAACTTCTGAGATTTAAAGTTGCGATGAACGCTGTCAAAATTCAATACTCTTGTCAAATATATTATTAATCAATTCACATAATTCTTCATAAATAAATCCTCAGAACACGTGTTTCAACTTTAGTAGCATCCACTATTTTATTATCTTCCTACATACAGACGTGAACCTGAGCCTTGACAAGATAGGACTAACATTTTCAATAATATTAAACTTCCTATGATATCATTGTTGTACAAAACATTACAAAAATTCATTTTCAATTTTTAGAAGCACGACGCAACAACTCGGTTCCAGGATCTTCTGTTGCTCTTTGGCTGTCGGCCCGCGACGTATAGTGGCCAGCAATTTTCTCTCTGGTCCCGGCAGCGAAGATGCTGTCTCCGTTCGTTGCGCCGCCCTCTCCGTAGATGAAACATAAAAAAAAAATACAAAAACTTTAGGCAATTCACAACCATTACAAAATATTACAAAAATACATAAACAAAACTAAATTAAACTTATATTCACCTGCAAACTGGGCTGACACTGGTGGATGGGTGACGCTTCAATTTCGTCCCACTACATACCCCACCCACAAGCTCAGTTTGTCAGGTTTTAACCGAAAATAAAACTTTTCCTATATACCATATTTAACTGTTAATACATTTTCCTAACATTTTACGTAATCTAGAGTCCTTGTTCTTAGATAGATTTAATCCTTTTACTGCGATATTGTTGTGACTATTTGTCATTTACTCTTAATTGTGCTATTACGGTAATTCATAACTGAATATATGGAGATTACTCCTTTTCGTTTAATAGTTGCTAGTAAATACTAATTTAGTACGTTCTTTAACGTTGTTACATTAGGACAGAGCGTTCAAATTGTGATAAATTATTTTCACTTTTATTCATTTACTGGAGTTATTCTTTCCAAAAATGTATATTACTAATAAGTTTCTCACAATAACTTCATTCTTTTCCCTAATGCCTTATTTATGCCTGAGGTCAAGAAGAAATCAAGCATAACTTTCTTTAGAATCTCGGCACGGCTTTCTTTACCTTCGGACACCTTGTTGGGTAATGGCAATTCATTTAGGAGAAACAAGCGAGAGAGCCCCGTTTGGTGTGTTCTATATTAACACTATTACAAATCTCTATTAAAGGCACTCTGCTATGTTCTCATGAGCCATATAGCTCTGGACGCCCATGGTCCCTAAAATTATTAACCATCCCCTTTGGTTCCTACTATCCGAGTAAATATAATATATACAAAATTCCTTCTGACCTAATAACAAAATTTCTTCCATATAAATCCCCTTTTAGTTATCTTTCTCCTTTTGAAGTACCAGTAGATTATTGTAGAACACTTCTTTAAACTGTCTGTTATTTCTTTAAAATTACACGTAACTATCACGAAAACTTCACATGAATAAACTATGAACGCTCTTCCGCATGTAACATATACTAAATATTAACTTATTTAGGAATGAAGGGTTTCATTTGATCAACATTATATAATCCTTTAATTACACCTGATGAAGGTTCCATAAGAAGTAACGCTTTGGGATGTACAATCTTATGTACAACATATGGACCTTCAAAGATAAAGAAGAATTTTCTATATTACTTATTGATCTTCGAACTTTTAGGATGAGATCGTACTAATACACGATCACCTTTTCTCGTTCGGATGGATAATTCGTAGAATAACATTTTTCTTTCCTTTACATAATACGGTAATCCACTAATTAGGACTCGTATTAGGTGACTTTCAATAATTGGTTCTTCAATTAATTTAGCACGGTTTAAATGCCATTCCTATAACCTCCCCACCATTTAGAATATGGAGGAGGGTCTAGCAACTCTAAAGTTAACTGTTGTTGTTTTCCTCTTGACCAATGATGTTGTTTAAACTGCTTAACGAAATCATCCCAGTCCCTAAATTCAGTTCTATGCAGTACTGCCCACTCTGCAGCTTCTGCTTCTAAATGTCCTATTACAAATTGAATCCGTTTTTCATTACTCCATTTAGGAGATAATGAAGTTTCAAAAGCTTTTATAAAGATTATAGGCTGAAGTTCGCCTCCTGGTTTGAATACAGGAAATCGACTTGCTACATTTGAATTTGTCGTTATATCATCCAAACATTCTGCGAGAGACATAGTTGGATTTTGTTTAGATTGCAGAGACGCAGTAGCGTCGGATTTGCTTGCCATGACTTCTTTATTTGTATTTTTGTCGTCCGAGCAAGCAAACACGATGCGACTGTTGTCTCTGATTACGTTATTACTTATTACTTCTACTACTTGAAATGCTTTCATTATTATCTAATTCCGATAACCGTTTAGTAGTTTCCTGTATTAGCATTTCTGTATTGGATACGCGATTAGCCAGTATCGATTCTTCACCGTGTTCACGATGTGAACGCTCTGTACCTTCGTCAATGTTATTATCTTTGGAAGTATGAAGGTTACTGCATATTTCGGTAATTAAATGTTTCATGTTTTCTATTTCAGTATGATCTTTTTCTACTTGATGAGTTTATTACCTCTAATTCTACATTATCTATTGAAGAAATCTCTACAGGTCTGGTAGAAACCTCTTTAATAGATTCTAATAATTCTCTACGAACAGTTTCTGTCTGCATAGAAAATTCATCTCGTAACTTATCGTTATTTTTCTGTATTTCATTTACAACTAAGATATTGACATTATCTAGTCTCTCCGTTAAGTCAGTAATATCATTTCGCATGCGAGCTTTTTCCTCACGGGATTCCTGGATATGTTCTTCTAACCTTTTACAATTACCAGCAATCTTATTACTAAGTCCTACTAGTTTTTCCTGCATTTCAACTTTAGAAGACTCTATTTTATGACTTAATTCTCGACTGGTTTCATTAAGATGTTCCTGTAACCTGTCTGTCGATTTTGTTAGCTCCCCTTTAAGTTCCTCTTTTAATCTAGCCGTAGATTCTTCGTTATACTGTTTTAATCCCTGAAACTTCCTGGCAGATTAAAACTGTGTGCCCGACCGAGACTCGAACTCGGTACTGGCAGAAGTAAAGCTGTGAGTACCGGGCGTGAGTCGTGCTTCGGTAGCTCAGTTGGTAGAGCACTTGCCCGCGAAAGGCAAAGGTCCCGAGTTCGAGTCTCGGTCGGGCACACAGTTTTAATCTGCCAGGAAGTTTCATATCAGCGCACACTCCGCTGCAGAGTGAAAATCTCATTCTGTTTTAATTCCTGTTTTAGTTCCTCTTTTAATCTGGCAGTAGATTCTTCATTAGACTGTTTTAATTCAGCTAAAACATCCTCGTTACATTGTTTTAATTTAGCGATCGCCCTAAAAAGGGATCTCATGCTCTTCGTCTGACATTTCACTTCCCGACATTATTGTAAGATATTAACTAGTTACACACGCAGACTTGTAATCAACAATCCTGTAAAAGCACACTCCCTATGTACAACACTCCACTTCCAACCTGAAACAGACTCACCGTACACTAATATTGTAATTTGTAGTTCTCGATGATCAGTGTGCTGCTATGGACTGCAGATATAACAGCCGTCGATGCAGCCGCTGAGATGCTGCGACCCCGCTTCCGCAACCGGCAGGACGCTGAGTCGAACACCGGAGACGTCACTGACTGCAACCACGCCCGGCACCACCGTAGGCAGGTGAAGCCCTCAGCAACACCTCTAATACCAGCCGGAGGAACGCCCCGCAGCTGACGTACTGGGCCTGTTAGTTTAGGGAGAAAAAGGGTTGTCGGGGTTTGCAGCGCTCAGCTGCTGCCCAACAGATGCGCCTTCTCGTGGAATAACTGCGTGACCGTACTGCTTGGCTGCGCTCCGTCAGATGCCCACACCCGCGAAGTCGCCGCTGGCTGGTGAAGGGTCCACGAAAACTCGCGTTGACTTCCGAAGGACTCTTGATGTTTTGTTTCGTACCTGTGTGCCTTACTTGCACACAAGTCCTGTTTATAAGGTCGCCACGGTGTAGTGTAACGACGTAAGTTTCTTATAAATAATTTTCTTTCGACATATGACCATGTGCAGACTTCGTCACCCACGTCAGTTACAACCCACTCCAAAATTATTTATATTCTTTTTAAATTGTCTCAGAATGGTTCTTTTTTTTTTTTTGTGGTTTTAGGGCGCACAACTTCAATGGTCATTAGCGTCCTGACTACTCTAAGAATGCACCGCGAGGCACAAGTTGACAACAACAACTAAAAGGGAAAACACGATAAAAGACAGACTGACAGGCATAGGATTAAAAAACAGCATCATCAAATGTCCTTAGCGAGGTTTGTCAAATTGATAAAACGAAGAACACGAGCAGCTGCTCGTGGGTCATCCGCTAAAATGGCATCGAAAGTATTTGGCAGGTGAAGATCGAGGCGCAGTGTGGTAAGATCTGGACAGGACATTAAAATGTGTCTAACCGTCAGCAAGTGCCCACATGGGCAGAACGGCGCCGGCGCAGCCGTCAGCAGATGGCGATGGCTGAACCGGCAGTGTCCAATTCTTAACCGGGCTAAAACGACCTCCTCCCGCCGAGAAGGGCGTGAGGAGGACGTCCAAGCCACGGGAAGAGGTTTTAAGGCCCGAAGCTTGTTGTCGGTAAGTGTAGCCCAATCGGCATGCCACAGCGATACAATTCGCCGACAAATGACCCTGCTAAAATCGGACGAAGGGACACAACAAGAAGCTGTCCGAGGCTGGAGGACCGCAGCCTTGGCCGCGGCATCTGCAGCTTCGTTCCCAGGGATACCGACATGGCCAGGAACCCACATAAAGCTAACCGGAGAGCCGACGTCCACCAGCTGCTGAAGAGAGCGTTGGATCCGGTGTACGAAAGGGTGAACCGGGTACGGATCACTGAGGCTCTGGATGGCGCTCAGGGAATCTGAGCAGATGACATAAGCAGAATGTCGGTGGCGGCAGATGTAAAGAACAGCCTGGTAGAGGGCAAAGAGCTCAGCTGTGAAGACCGAACAATGGCCATGGAGCCTGTAGTTGAAACTTTGTGCCCCGACAATAAAGGAACACCCGACCCCGTCATTGGTCTTAGAGCCATCTGTATAAATGAAAGTCATGTTGATGAACTTCGAACGAAGTTCCAAAAAACGGGAGTGGTAGACCGAACCGGGGGTAACCTCTTTTGGGAGCGAGCTGAGGTCAAGGTGAACGCGGACCTGACCCTGGAGCCAAGGTGGCGTGTGGCTCTCGCCCACTCTAAAGGTTGCAGGGAGTGAAAAATTAAGGTGTTGAAGGAGGCGACGAAAGCGAACTCCAGGGGGTAGCAGGGCAGAGACATACAACCCGTATTGACGGTCAAGAGAGTCGTCAAAAAAGGAACGATAAGACGGATGGTCGGGCATTGACAGTAGCCGACAGGCATACCGACAAAGCAGTATATCGCGCCGGTAGGTGAGTGGCAATTCGCCAGCGTCAGCATGAAGACTCTCTACGGGACTGGTATAAAATGCTCCGATCGCAAGTCGTAAACCCCGATGTTGTATGGAGTTGAGGCGGCGTAAGATGGATGGCCGTGCAGAGGAGTATACGAAGCTCCCATAATCCAGCTTGGAGCGGACGATCGACCGATATAGACGAAGTAGGACGGTTCGATCCGCTCCCCACGACATACCACTGAGAACACGGAGGACATTTAAAGAACGGGTACAACGGGCGGCCAAATATGACACATGTGGAGACCAGCTAAGTTTCCTGTCAAAGGTAAGGCCTAAAAATTTGGTTGTCTCCACGATTGGGAGAGCAACGGGACCGAGTCGTAAGGACGGTGGGAGAAACTCTTTGTAGCGCCAGAAGTTAATACAGACCGTCTTCTCGGCAGAAAAACGGAAGCCATTGGCGACACTCCAGGAGTAAAGAGGTCAAGAGAACGCTGAAGACAGCGCTCCAGGACACGTGTACACTGCGCGCTGCAATAGATGGTAAAATCATCCACGAAAAGGGAGCCTGATACACCAGCTGCGAGGCAATCCATTATTGGATTGATCGCGATGGCGAAGAGTGCGACGCTCAAAACTGAGCCCTGTGGCACCCCATTCTCCTGGCGAAAGGTGTCGGACAGGACAGAACCCACACGTACCCTGAACTGTCGATCCATTAAAAAGGAACGAATAAAAAGAGGGAGGCGACCGCGAAGGCCCCATGTATGCATGGTGCGGAGAATGCCCGCCCTCCAACAGGTGTCGTAAGCCTTCTCCAAATCAAAGAACACAGCCGCGGTCGGGCGCTTCCGCAAGAAGTTATTCATAATGAAGGTCGACAAGGTAACCAGATGGTCAACAGCAGAGCGGCGCCTACGAAATCCACATTGTACATTGGTAAGTAGGCGTCGAGACTCGAGCAGCCAAACCAATCGAGAGTTAACCATTCGCTCCATCACTTTACAGACACAGCTGGTAAGCGAGATAGGTCGATAACTGGAAGGCAAGTGCTTGTCCTTCCCCGGCTTAGGAATCGGGACAACAATAGACTCGCGCCAGCATGCGGGAACATGTCCCTCAATCCAGATGCGATTGTATGTACGAAGAAGAAAACCTTTACCCGCAGGAGAAAGGTTCTTCAGCATCTGAATATGAATAGAATCTGGCCCTGGAGCGGAGGACCGTGATCGGCCAAGTGCGTTTTCGAGTTCCTGCATGGTGAATGGGGCATTATAACTTTCACAATTCGAGGAGCAGAAGTTAGGTGGCCTAGCCTCCTCTGCCTGTTTGCGGGGGAGGAAGGCAGGGTGGTAATGAGCGGAGCTCGAAACCTCTGCGAAAAAGCGGCCGAAGGCATTGGAGACAGCCTCAGGGGCCAAAAGGACGTCATTTGCGACCTTCAAGCCAGAAACTGGTGAGTGGACCTTAGTGCCAGATAGCCGGCGCAGGCTACCCCAGACAACAGAAGAAGGAGTAAAACTGTTGAAGGTGCTTGTGAAAGCAGCCCAGCTGGCTTTCTTGCTTTCTTTGATAATACGACGACACTGAGCACGTAATCGTTTATAATTGATACAATTCGCCACTGTAGGGTGGCGTTTAAATGTGCGTAAAGCACGTCGACGAGCAAGTAAAGCGTCTCTACATGCTGCGGTCCACCAGGGGACCGGTACGCGACGTGGAGAAGAAGGAGGGTGAGGGATGGAATATTCAGCAGCAGCGAGAATGACTTCCGTGAGGTGTGCGACCTGACGATCGCAGCTTGTGAAGGTTTGATCCTGAAAGGTCGCCCTGGAAGAGAAGAGCCCCCAGTCTGCCTTGGAGATGGTCCAATTAGAGAAGCACGGAGAGGGGGTATGCTGCAGGAGATGGATAACACACGGGAAGTGGTCGCTCGAATATGTATCAGAAAGTGCATACCACTCAAACCGGCGTGCAAGTTGGGGAGTACATATAGAGAGGTCTAAATGGGAATAGGTGTGAGATGTGTCCGAAAGAAAAGTAGGGGCGCCAGTATTGAGGCAGACAAGATCGAGCTGGTTGAAAAGGTCTGCTAACAAGGAGCCCCTCGGGCAGGATGCTGGAGAGCCCCAAAGGGGATGGTGGGCATTGAAATCTCCAGTTAACAAAAATGGTGCAGGTAGCTGAGCAATAAGTTGCATCACGTCTGCCCTGGTAACGGCAGATGACGATGGAGTGTAAACGGTACAAAAGGAAAACGTAAAAGTGGGGAGAGTAAGAAGGATGGCAACTGCCTGCAGGCCGGTGTGCAACGTGATGGGATCGTAGTAAATATCATCCCGGACCAGCAACATAACCCCTCCATGAGCTGGGACACCTACCACAGGGGGTAGGTCAAAACGCACAGAGGTGTAGTGTGCCAAGGCAATTTGATCGCATGGGCGTAGCTTCGTTTCCTGGAGGGCTACGACGAGCGGACGGCGCAAGCGGAGCAGCAACTTCAAGTCCTCTCGGTTGGAGCGAATGCTGCGAATATTCCAGTGAATAAGTGCCATCGTAAGAAAAGGAAGATGATAGAAGGGGTCACCTCGAAGGCCGCTTAGGGCCTGGCTTCGAGCGAGCACTGCCGCCGCTATCAGTAGGCGGACAGTCATCGTCCATTGGGTCTATAGGGTCATCGGCCATCTCGGGAGGATGGCCGGGAGGGGGAGCTTCCTCCGCCGGTGAACGGCCAGATGTACGGCTACCAGCGGTGCGGCCAGGCGAAACGGATGACGGCCTGGGGCGGCAACCGCTGGGTGGCGCAGGAGAAGAAATGCGACGTGGCGGAGAAGGAGAACTGTGCTTCCTATGCGCCTTTTTGGAAGGACGTTTGGTGGAAGTTCCGGTCGAAGGCTGGGAGGTCGAGGTACGGAGGAAGTCTGCACGGGATGGTTCCTTCTTGAAGGCCCGTGCATCTGACTTCGGGGTCTTCGTCTTAGCAGAAGCTGAGGAAGGGGCTGGTGTCTGAGGGGTGATGGGAGGAAGAGGAGACGTCGACCGCGCGATCTTAGCACTGGCCGAACGGACGACCGTGGTGCTGAAGGTCAGATCGCATGTCTGTGTTGCTACCTCCCGGGTAGTCCGAGGAGAGGCGAGGACAGTACTGTATTTCCCCGCTGGGAGCAGCGTGGGCTTCCTACTAGCCAATAGCTTGCGAGCAGCCGAGGTGGACACTTTCTCTTTGACCCGAATTTCTTGGATACAGCGTTCTTCCTTATAGACAGGACAGTCGCGGGAGGATGCGGCATGGTCACCCTGACAGTTCACACAACGAGGAGACGGAGGTGGACAGTCACCCTCATGGGCATCCCTGCCACAAGTGACACATTTAGCCGCATTGGAACAAGACTGTCGAGTGTGATTGAAACGCTGACACTGGTAGCAGCGCGTAGGTGTCGGGACATAGGGGCGAACAGAAATAACCTCGTAGCCCGCCTTGATGCGCGATGGCAGCTTAACACTATCGAAGGTCAAGAAAAGTGTCCGGGTCGGTACAAGGTCATTGTTGACCTTTTTCATGACCCTATGGACAGCCGTCACGCCCTGCTCAGCGAGGAAAGATTGAAGCTCCTCGTCAGTCAATCCGTCGAGGGAGCTAGTATAGACTACACCACGAGACGAATTCAAAGTTCGGTGGGCCTCCACCCGGACAGGGAACGTGTACAGGAGTGTGGCCCGAAGCAGTTTTTGTGCCTGAAAGGCATTCTCAGTTTCTAGTAATAAGGTACCGTTACGCAACCTGGTACAAGATTTGACAGATCCGGCTATGGCATCTACGCCGTTCTGAATAACGAAAGGGTTGACAGAGGAAAAATCCTTTCCGTCCTCAGATCGAGAAACTACGAGGAACTGTGGGGCAGGCGGTAGTACTTTTGTCACTGTTGGCTGGTCACGTTTCCGTTTTTGGGTCGAAGTCGAGAGAGATGGAGTAGAATCCATTGCGGAGGAATCCCCCATGATTGCCAGCGTCTCCGATGGCGCGCTCCTTCCTTGTGGGGACCCTCTCAGAGGGCACTCCCGCCTTAGGTGAATGTTTACACCTCAGGTCACACCTCCCGAGAAACAGACGGAGGGACCAATCGGCATGGTCAGAAGGTGTCAGCTCAGGCAATCACCCCTCCCCAGGCCTGGCCTTTACCAGGGGGTACGCGCGTGCCTTACATGTCTACCCAGGGCGGGGACTTACGCGTTACCCCGTCACCGGCTACGCGTGCGAACGCGTGGGTCGGCCTTCAGGCACGCACAGGGAGGAAGGAAGAAGAGGAAAAAGAAGAGAGAGGGAGAAAGAGGACAGACTGTCTCAAACGCCGAGGCGGAGACCAGAGAAGGCAAGGAGAAGAAGGCAATGAGAAGGCAAGGAGAAGAAGGCAATGAGAAGGCAAGGAGAAGTCAAGGGAAGAGTAAGGAAGACAGTGAGGCGGAGAAGAGCAAAGAAAGGAACCAACAAAAGGAAGGAAGAAACGAGAAGGGAAAAACCAAAAAGACCACAATAATAGTCGAGGAACCGTCCGTCTCCGGACGCAGGCACTAACTACCCCCGTGAGGGGGATGGACTCCTTTTAGTCGCCTCTTACGACAGGCAGGAATACCTCGGGCCTATTCTAATCCCCGGACCCGCAGGGGGAAGAATGGTTCTTGAACGAAACTGTAAAACATCATTTGAGTCGTATGCACAGAATTACGTCACTCGGGCCAATTGGTTTGCGTAAGCTTTTTCAATTTTTGACGTCGTTTGTTTCTCCTCAGAAATTATATTGACACACGTTATCTTGATTTAATCGATATTAGAATCACACATTGAATAAACTTTTGAGATTCAAAGTTGCGATGAACGCTGTCAAAATTCAATACTCTTGTCAAATATATTATTAATCAATTCACATAATTCTTCATAAATAAATCCTCAGAACACGTGTTTCAACTTTAGTAGCATCCACTATTTTATTATCTTCCTACATACAGACGTGAACCTGAGCCTTGACAAGATAGGACTAACATTTTCAATAATATTAAACTTCCTATGATATCATTGTTGTACAAAACATTACAAAAATTCATTTTCAATTTTTAGAAGCACGACGCAACAACTCGGTTCCAGGATCTTCTGTTGCTCTTTGGCTGTCGGCCCGCGACGTATAGTGGCCAGCAATTTTCTCTCTGGTCCCGGCAGCGAAGATGCTGTCTCCGTTCGTTGCGCCGCCCTCTCCGTAGATGAAACATAAAAAAAAAATACAAAAACTTTAGGCAATTCACAACCATTACAAAATATTACAAAAATACATAAACAAAACTAAATTAAACTTATATTCACCTGCAAACTGGGCTGACACTGGTGGATGGGTGACGCTTCAATTTCGTCCCACTACACCAGCCAGGCATTCCCCAGAAAGCTTTACAATGAATACAGGAACACCTTAATGAAATTTCAAGGGAAAACCCGAAACATACAGTTTAATAAAAATTGTCTAACTCTTAAAGTAATTCCAGGCTATATATAAAAAACTCTGTGAACAGTATGTCATGTGCACCAAGTAAAGTGAAAAGGAAGGCTGAGATTATGTGGATAAAGCAGGACATTAGGGAACTATACGCTAAAAGACAGTTGCTCAAAAACGAACTTTACAAAAAGCATCTAGAATTGGGCAATGAATATCAGCTCTGTTTGAGGAAATAGAGAGGGAAAAGGCACAAATATAGAAAAAATTCCAGAAAAACAGTAGAAACAAAAGTCACAAACAGAACAAACACGCACACTGTAAACAGTTATCACAATCAAAAACACCAGTACCATTACAGAATCATCAACATAACTTACATTAATCTCAGCAAATAAGAAAAAAGCCTACTAGACGAAGGACCAACACACAACATGAACACACACTTACCACACAAAACAACAGAAGATCTCATAACAGAAACTGAACACAGTGCAAAAGAACAAGAAAGGCTGAATACACACAATTTTAACTCAGATTTAACAAGAGAATTAGTTGCTCCAGAAATAACACATATAATCAGAATACACTAAACCACCGTAATTCCTAATGACGAAAACCAGAAATTAATAGAATAGAATGCGTAGCAACATGGGCAGACAAAAGGAACATTACTCTTAGTACAAATGAAAGGGAAAACATACATAAAACATTAGCTTTTCTCAAAGACAACAACATCACCTATCTGATCAGTGACCCAACAGCAAGGTACCAGAGAAACACTCAGAAAACACTGAAAAATAGCAAAAATACATTTTCAAAAGGCCAGATAAAAAGAATTAAAAAATCCAAAGACACCAACTCTAATATCCCTACCAATGGTGCACAAGGAACATCTCCCTTTAAGACCGGTCATCAACCTCAGAAATGCTCAATCATACTACCTAGCCTAACAACCACATATTACTAGCGAAAGTATATGACCAGAAAGCCACAGGAACCTAGAAAAATGAATGGAACTAGCAGAGAGAATGAAGAAATTAAACATACCAGACACAGCAGGCCACATATCATTTACTACCAATCAATACATACATAAATCTCAATAAATTAAACAATCAACTTGTTTATGTAAAGACTAAAAAGATCAAAGGAAAAAGCACCACTGACACATTAAGGAAATAGCAGCCATATTCAAGACCATAACAGCACAAAATTATTTCTGTTCCACAAAGAATTATATTCTCAACGTGAAGGACTGCCAATTGTATCACCAATTAGTGGCCTCCTAGCCAACATACTCGTGACCAACTTAGAGAACTATATCTTCATACCGATAATAAAACCGAATAAATACCAAATTATACACAGGTACCATTATGTTGATGACATAATATGCCTGACTAATTAACCACACACGCACATACCCACACATAAACACACACACTCAGAACAGCTACACAATGAAATTCACTCCACATTAGGAATAGAAACAAACAACACATTCAAATTTCTGGACATCATATGAAAAACGAACAACAGCGATTATTCCATAACATTCAGGAAACCGACAACCACAAAAACCACCATTCACGATCTGTCTAATCACCCAGCGGCACACAAATAAGCAAGTTTCACAGATTCACAGGACACCCGTAACCAGACAGAATTATACACAAGAGCTAAACAAAATAAAACAAATAACATTGGAAAACGGTTAGAAGACCCACATGATAGAGAAAATAAACAAACAAATTTGTAAAAGAAAAATGAACGAGCGCGCCACATTCACATAAAACCCTACATAACACACGAAAATGACCACATGCCAACACACAGTGCAACTGAAAGTTAACTGTACTGTGGGAATTAAACTTTCTAACAATAAACCTAGCAGCGAACGCCAGATGAAAGTTAACCGTATTATTGAGGAGGAGAGAAAACTATGCTTTTGCCTGTACATTCTTAAAACCCTCTGGCAACGTTCGTATTTCTGCTTTACATCACCGTCGTGATTGTTGTAGATTTTCTCATTTCCATTCTGGTCCACAACCAGGCGGAGACCGACACCTGACATCGGTATTATTAAAAGAGGTACTCATTGCAACTAGCCCTGAATGGAAATGGCGCAATGGATAATTGGAGGAGGGGTACTTCAGAGCGCTGCATAGAGAACAGGACGTGTCCAATTTTGCACTTTACTAAGCAAGGGGCTGAAGGACTGACACGCTAGTGTGCGGGACTCTGTATTCTATTTATTTTGTTTGTTTTATCTTTAAATGAATTCTCTTTAGATTAACTTCATTCTAATTTCAGGGTATGTTTAAGAGTGATAATCATTCATAACCTATTCATTTTAAACATAATTATTCCACTTTACAGCAGAGATAACAGTTTTACAACTTGTAGCTTGCTTATCTTGTATGCTAATCCACACACGTCATTGTTTTACGGACAAGACGGAACTGAGTTAGGCCAAAATGTGTACCACCAAATTCTACCATTACTGTACATAGAACATCCACTATATGAGAGGAGGGTAACGGACAGGCTGGGGACCAGACACAGTAACACAGGGGATCGAAGGAGTTTAGCGGTGCGATATCTCTTTTGTCGCTATTTAAAACTTGTGCCCTCCGGCCATGAGCGATCGACTATGTGGAGTTACAGTTCATCCAACTACAAAGGGAGTGGAAACGGCAATCAATTTAACTATGCCGTGAGGCGGAAAATTACGATGTGACCGTTCGATGTTATAATTTGGCTACCCAATGATCAACCACGTTCACTATTACTAGCATGGGGCATACCACGTGTTCTAAGACCCATTCGCACAAAGAAACATTTTTACAGTTCAATTTTTCGACCAAAATAAATCACTCGCGTTTGAATATACTTCGTTGCACTCGATTTGCGCTATAGAATTTATAGATTGGAACTACTGACGAGACTTTGTAGCTTACGACACCACATGCCTTCGTACAAAGGATGGGAGCCTACTCTGTTTCCACACAAAACTGCCGAAATAAACGAGAGAGCAATCATTGCATACATTCGTTTCCCTACAGAATCTGAAGCTGGAAATAAAAACGAATGAGGTCAAATATTCAAATACCTTTCTTTCTGTGGACACCGAGACAGACGCACTGAGGGCACGTCTACCCACTTACCCGTCTACCGTAGAACTCCTAGAATATGGCGGGCACCCGGAGGTCTTCCTGGGTCCCGGTGGAGGGGAAGGCCGAACCACTTGGCCGTGACCAACCGCTCCACGCCAAATCTTGTGATACTGGAACGTCTTTGGCTTCGACATGCCTCTGCTTATCTCTGATCACCTACCCAGGAGTAAGGTTGGCGCTACTACAGTGCAGAACTACTTCTGTTGTTTACCAACTAGTATTTGGCCACACCTTATGGAAAGGTGGGAGAAGGATTAGGAATGTTCACGTGCATGATTCGCATACGAGTACAAGTAATATATGATACATGACTTACGTTAATATGTATAAAAAGCCTATCACATTCCCCATCCGTCCACAAGGGGTTCCGCTGCACCCACGGCCGGCCGCGTCGTCGAATAAGTTGGTGGCGGAACCGCGTCAGTTTGTATTCCCGGTGCGAGCGAGCAGCCAAAGCTGCTGCTTATGGAGCGTAAATACTGTACCGTCCACAACAACAACAACACACATACACACACACACACACACATACACACACACACACACACAAACACACACACACAAACACACATAACGATACAGCACATACTCACCTACAATAACACAATCGTCCACTGAATAAGCAACGTGTTGAAGAAACAGACTTCAAATAAGGGTGCAGTACGGAGCACAAAACACAGAAAGAATCAGGATACAGGAGATACCCACAGATAAATTCAACAAATCAGGAATATATGATCTTAGATGGAACACTTGCCAATCAGTATACATAGTAGGATTTTTAAAAGAAGATACTCAGAACACGTCAGAACCCTAAACAGTAACAGCACCCATAGCACATTTGTTGACCACCTAATAGCCCGTAACCATCACCCAACGATGGCAATAGATTTAAGAATACTGAAACACAGCCGCAATCCTTACCACAAACTAACAACAGAAGAAAATTTTGACATACAGAACGCAATAGCAGAAGGTGAAAGAGTTTCAAATGAATAGTCTACACACTTCAAAAGCACATTATTTAACACATTAAAGGAACTTTACAGAAAGGGCACTACAAACCTGCTAAAGGAGCTTACGCACACACACACACACACACACACACACACACACACACACACACACAGAGAGAGAGAGAGAGAGAGAGAGAGAGAGAGAGAAAAGTAAACAAAATTCAAATTCGACGCCAAACTCACTCACGAAAACAAAATTCAAATTCGACGCCAAACTCACTCACGAACAAATGAACAACGACGGGAACAATATCATTTACACCGCGTCTTGGAAAGTGAAAAGGCGTTTGTTAAAACAAAATCAAACGAAGTACATTTCATATGTGTGTGCAGAGCTTTAAGAACGTGAAAGAAGATAAATCTGTCACAACAAAACTTGAATAATAAAATCACATTTTTAAAAAATCTGGATAATGAAATTCACATTGCAGCTAACAATGTATCAGAGCAGGGCACCATACAGATGATGCGGGAAAGCCGTATAATGTACTATTAACAGTAAGATCAAAAACGAACAATAACTGATTTAGGCTTCATTTTGTCAGGTCAGTCAAAAACTGTAATATGTTCTCTTTTTACAGATTTTCAAAAAAGGAAACTCACTGATGATGGCATAGAGGTGTCGAAAGACGTTCGGGTGAAAAAAATAGTTCAGAGTTATGGATTAAAAGCGGAACCTATATCCAATAATGCCAATGAACAGCTAAAATGGCACATGTTTCATTAGCTCAATGCAGACATACCGCAATCCGTTCATAACTGGGTATTTAGTGAACGATACCCATTTCTCTGCTACATGTCCATGAACTGTTCCGTAAACGCGCAGTGACGCAGTCACGTTTTCTACCGGCATTTCGAACGGAAGTCCGAAGATATGGACCGCGCATAATCCCAGGCAGGCAAGTTCAACAATTAGCGAGCCGATGCCGCCGTCTGAATATCGGAATTTGAGGCCGCCTTTTGACCGTGGTGAGATCTGGTCGCAAGCTACGTCGTTTGTCAGTTTGACGTAAACAACGCTTTCAATGATGGCCAGAGGTGTATCTTCGTGAAGGATCTTCACTTCGTCGCGTAAGAACTGTTCGATGGCGAAGGCTTTTAGGTGCACATGCTGGTTCGAAAAGGTGAACCTCAATATGGTTTTGAGGTAGTAGTTGGCCATTCTGTCGTTAATCGTAACTCGCGCGAATACCATAGTGAAAGTGAGTTACCGGGATCTACACGCCGCTGCGACGAACTAAAAACCTCTATCCTTACCGCTTTGCCACCGAAGGCTGACTACCATTGGGCTATGGAGGCAGCCTTAAATTAAATACACGAACACAAATATAACAACGAATAGCGAATGACTAATGCAGAAATACAAAATTTACAAGGTCTGTACCATCCACAGCCATGTTGTTGTATGTAAGGAATGATTATTTTTTTATGAACTGCAATCCTAATTTATTACAATGCGTCAAGAAAATTTCCCTCTTGATTTAATAATCGTTGTTTGAGAACGCCAGAATACCTCAAGACGATCTATTTCACAACATTCAACGACTTTAACCCAGGCAATGAGCGTGTGGTTCCTGCAAAGAATATGTACAAAAGTACTTTTCAAGGAACAAAGAAAATACTAATTATATTTTATGGAAGTGTTGTGGTCACTTTGTTTTAAGGAAGTGATCAGTACTCAGAGAATATAGCACAACTGCGTATATTTCATTACTTTGAGCAAGAAGCCCTTTATGGGACATGTGACCATGTTTGGCACTAATAAATTATTCTTGTGTACGTCATGAAAACGTTTTTCCCGTTTTCACTCCTTACGACTCGCTCCGGTATTACCATCATCAGATCTGTGGTACAAAATCTGAGACATGCTAAAGACCAATTTTCTGTAGAATGACACACTAAAATGACCTACATACCTCGCTAACATCAGTGCCCAAACTGACTCACGCAATATAGCATGCTACGTAGTAAGTATATTTTGCCACAAGGTAGTGTTAGAGGCATTACCAGCACCAGAAGAAATTGTGACTGCTGATTTCGAGTGATACCTAGCACTCCGTCTTCAGGCCACGAGTGGCCTACCGGGACCATCCGACCGCCGTGTCATCCTCAGAGGAGGATGCGGATAGCATGGGCGTGGGGTCAGCACACCGCTCTCCCGGTCGTTATGATGGTATTCTTGACCGAAGACGCTACTATTCGGTCTAGTAGCTCCTCAATTGGCATTACGAGGCTGAGTGCACCCCGAAAAATGGCAACAGCGCATGGCGGTCTGGATGGTCACCCATTCAAGTGCCGACCACGCCCGAGAGCGCTTAACTTCGGTGATCTCACGGGAACCGGTGTATCCACAGAGGCAAGTCTGTTGCCTGAGTGATACATAAGTCATCATTATATGTACTATAGGATGAAAATAATGCGTTACGTTTTATAGGATGAGCACAGACTCATACAAACGTATCTGTACAACATGTGTAGCTAACATTAACATCAGATGTTTGAAGATACAGTGCTTTGTCAAGACATCAAGATACTCATGGATCATAATTTTTAACAAAATAAGAATGGAACAGGAACCTTCATTATGGTAACCTAAAGGGAACATAACAAGAGCAATTTGATGTGAAACTGCTGGGACGCTGCTGCCAGACTGAGTGCGGGTCAAAGGTATCCCATATTCATCAAACGTGTTTAGTAGAGCTTGTTTAATTGAGTTATTTCTCTTATAGGCATTTGCTATCCTTATTAAAGTCAGTCCTTGAGGAATATGGGATATATTTGAGCGGCACTCCATCTGTGAGCGCCGCAACACCAGGTTTACATTCACTGATGATGATACATATAATGTTCCCTATTGGTTGATAGAAAACTCACAAGTGAAGATCCAAAACTACCTTGACACGAGAAATTAGTTTTTGGATTTGGGTATTTCTGCCGGTTCGAGGTATTAAGTGAACAATGAGTGCGAAACCCTTGTTTGCAAACTGCTAATACGTTTCACTGCGATGAGTTGATTGCAGCATCGGTGTCGGTGGTGCCACCTTTATAAAAATAAACGTGTGGATGTTTCTACCCTGAAGAAAGCAGCAAACCTCACATTTGTCAGGAGAATGAAAAAAAGGAGAAGTACTAGTAAGACTGTCCTCTGAGCGTTCTGCACACAGTTAGTTACGTATATGGATATTTCAGCTACAGGTTTTGATGATTGAGTTGAAGTATAAAAATATGTGGCATAAATCGCTGTGTCATTTGACTGCACGGAATCAAATTATTTAAAGCCGCCAACGAAATTTAGACCGCAGTATTAGATATAAATTTCAACTTGATACCACTATCCGATTCTGAGAAAAAAGAGTCTTCAAAGACACACAGACAGGGTTTCGTAGGATTTTTTTTTCAGGTGTAGAGCTCTAAATACGATCTGTCCCTGTCTGTACATAACTGATTTCTATTCAAAAAGCTTAGAAGGTATACTGATACCGCAGCGTTAAAATGCTCGCCGCCTCATTCAAATGGCTCTGGGCACTACGGGACTTAACCTCTGAGGTCATCAGTCCCCTAGAACTTAGAACTACTTAAACCTAACTAACCTAAGGACATCACACACATCCATGCCCGAGGCAGGATTCGAACCTGCGACCGTAACGGTCGCGCGGCCAACACTGTAGCGCCTACAACCGTTCGGCCACTCCGGCCGGCGCCGTCTCATTGCAATGAATACTTCATTAAGTACCATACCAGAAAACTGACTAATGTTTAATGCCAACAAGAAAACATTTTATAGCTTATTCTTGCAAAGGAGAAAATTGCAACCAGCCTCTGCTAATAATGCTATTTAGTTACAGAAATAGCTTCGTTACGACTTTCGAATCGACGCGTTCATCTACAGAGGGCTGATCGCGACTGTATTAAAAAACCTTCATATAGGGTATACCATAATCAGTAGTAAATCCTTACATACGTGAAAGAACGCGGTAATAGGAGAAAAAACGTTCTAACAAAACAATAGTCCGGAAAGAGAGACATTGGGAATTTGTGGTTACAAGCAGCCACGGACTTTAGTATCAAACAATGTTCTCGGTACTAAACATGTGTCTGAGAAGTATATATTTTGGCTAATTCACGATATAATTGTGCTCACATTTCACTCAAAGGCCAGCCTTAACATTAAACACGATTCTAATTCGGCGCTTTACATATGGTGAAAGGAGCTTTCAGGATGATAAAGACATACCTTATAACAGTCTCTAACGGACGATGGGGGTCGTCTGTCAACATAACACATTGAAAGTGATACGTTGAATCAGAGTCTATTTTGAAAGATTTTACAAAGTTGCAGGTTAGAGAAATTTCTATATGCACATACGAGTTACAATAAAGGGACCACCGGTCAAAAGCTGGAATAACCATCTTTAGTAGCACGGACGTGCAGGAAGAGGGTCAGTGAAGTTCTGGAGGGTACTGGCAGGGATGTGGTGGGACCATGCCGACTCCAGCGCCGTGGACAGCGGTGCAAGGTTTCACTGTTGAGGACCGATAGCACGAAGAGCCCGGTCGAGGTAGTTCCGCAGATTCTTCATTGGGGTTAAATCCAGTGAGGCAGCGCGGAAACTCATCTTGGTGTTCTTCGAACCACGAAAGAACACTGCGAGCTGTGTGATACGGTGCTTTGTCCTGCTGGTAGATGCTGTCACACAGAGGAAAGACGAACTGCAAGTAGGTGTGGACTTGATCCCAAACGAGAGATGCATACTTGCGCTGGTCCACTGTGGTTTCCAGAAAGACGAGGTCACCCAGGGAATGCCATCAATATATTCCCTAGAGCATTAGGTTCCGTCGTCGTGCCTGCACCCTTCCGACAATTGCTGCACGGCCTTACACGCCAAAGGGCACCAGTCCGATTGAACATGAAGCGTGATTTATCTGGAAAGGCCGTCTACCCCATTCAGTAGACTTAAAGTTTTGTTATTGGCGTACAAATTCCAGCCTTCGTCGTCGATCGTTCAGCACAGGTGCGTGAACCAGGCGCCTGCAGACGCCCGTGGCAGCTATGTTACCTGAACGGTCGTTGAGGAGACGCTGTTGGAAGACCTTGGTTCATCTAAGTGGCGAATTGCACGTCTGTAACCACTGTCCTCTATGACCAGTCGTGCACTATAATTGCCTCGGCGCTGATTTGGGACAGCGCCATTTTGCCCTGAACTGTAGATTCTAATCACGGCGGCACGCGAATAATTCACGAACTCAGCCATTTCTGAATTGCTTCCACTTTTGACCCGAAAGCCAATATTGTGCCCTTTCGGACGTTTTACAACAACGAGTGTAATGTTTTCCGCTCATCCCGACACGCTCTGTACATCCTCCACTACCAGTGCTACCAACTGCCGTCTGCTGATCGGATGTAGTTGGTGTTCGCATCAATGTGACCCTGTATATCGAAGGGGAGAAGTACCGGCATGTCTACCGAACAACAGTAGAAATTATACATGACTTTATTAATACAACATTTCTCTCTTATATCAAACATAAATTAACCTTTCCTTCCTTTCAGTTGCTGAGATAAAAGTTTTGGCCATGTTTCTAAATTTTAAACTATTTCATGGGATAGTTTTTTTAATTTCGCTACTTATTGGTGAGTTTCCTACAAATGTTAATCACACAGTTCTTCGGTGACTTATGTTTAGCACGTCAATATAAAATTAAACGAGTTTTTTTAATTGCGTCCCCCATTTTACGATGGGAAGCGAAATAACTTGCTAATTATAAAATTAAAATGTTTTATTACTAAACTAAAACATTACACAATTATACATTTCACTCTTTCCTCTCGCTTTATAAACACCAGATTTTTATGAAAGCAAGAATAGTACAATTTTTATTGAATCAAGAATACTAGAATAGTTCGAGTAACTTTAACTGTCACTGAAAGCTTTAAGGATCAGAAGAATTATCTTAAGTGGAAACAAATAGATTCTTCCTTTAATATTTAGCATTGTAATAATAATAATGGATGTATTTATGTTACTGACGAATTCCTATGTAATACTTATTTTGAAACAAAAAGACCTTAGTCCAAGTAAATACAACTAATAGGTGAGGAAGGAAGGAGGGAAGGCAGCGGCGCTAATTTGTATTTCACTTCCTTAGATCACGCCGAGCCCAGAGGCCGTGATCGAGACTTAAGACAATCCACTAATGTTTCGTCGCCGTCTGTGGGGGACATCTTTCGGAGTTGATGATTTATCTACGAAGATGCATCTCGCAGATAGGGCCGAAACACCAGTGAATAGTTTTATATGTTGACTACGACCAAACAGCCCGGACTTTTCGAGAACCTCGCTTGAAACTTACTTGAAATATCTCCTCTATCTTGTACGGAATAAACTCAACCGTGGCCTTTTTTGTAATTACACATTCCGCCTTCGCAGCGAAAACCATCGACATTACTGTTTTACGACGCAGTTACGAGGAGCGTGCGCCAGCCATCTCGCAGCTCCGCGCCGTTCGCCTGTTAGGCCGGATAATGACGTGGCACTGACGCCGTCCTGTTTTTAATTGCGTGCGGAAGACGTGCGTGCGCGCCACCGCGAGTCACGCATAGTGCGAGTGCATGCGTCCCCGCCGGAGTCCATTCCTGAATAAATTATCCAGGCCTCGCGTGGGACGCGCCGCTCCGGAATCCTGCTGCTGGATTTCTCTCATATATTACGACCATCACATTTGCATGCATAGTGCTTATAACCTGTCCCCTCTTAAACTTTAGGGAAGGGGTGCTACAGGCTGCTGGGCACATTATAGTGGGCTATACAGATATACACTTTAGCACTCGCCGACTATAAAAGTTAATAAATTTCACCATGCATCTCTGGCCGACAAGCAAAGAGTGCTCACGTCATTTATAAACCCAAGAATATAGTAACTCAATATACAGGGTGAGTCACGTGAGACGTAGCGCTCCTTTGTTAACGGTTTCAGATATCGAAACGAGGTTTTGGGTGGATGATACTACACTAAGGGTCACATACTTTGGTATATAACGTATAATCTTAAATCTTGTGTCGATAGATATATCAAAGCACGTATGACTTTTTAAAAAAAGATTGATGTACTTTTTTACTTGCTTCCGAAAGCGCTTCAGAACACTAGTACAGTGATATAATACTTGTTAGTGTTGAGTTTGAAACTCTTCACAAAAGATTCCGAGAAATATTTTAAACATGAGAAGCAAGTCGGACGAAATCACCTATTGTGTTTTAAACACGGTCATGCCAGGCTGCGTCGTTCCAATGTTTACTTGTCTGCTGCACTCACTGGTTGGTTCAAATAGCTCTGAGCACTATGGAACTTAACGTCTGAGGTCATCAGTCTCCTAGAACTTAGAACTACTTAAACCTAACTAACCTATGGACATCACACACATCCATGCCCGAGGCAGGATTCGAACCTTCGACCGTAGCGGTTACGCAGTTCCAAACTGAAGCGCCTAGAACCGCACGGCCACACCGGCCGGCGCTGCACTCACTGCAGAACTGTGTTGTCTGTCTGTGGGTCATTTCCGCTCAAGCATTTCTTGCAATCAAACGTGTACATAAGTGAGGAGAAGTTAGACAAGCTATTTTTATACGGCGAATTTGAAAGAAATGTTAATGGAAAAGCGCCTGACGAAACTGTAGTTGTTTCTACAAAAGCATTGAAACATACGCCCATTTGAAACAGTTTTCCCTATCCTCATCTGATCGCCAGAAGCTATCATACGCCGTATTCCCATATACAAAAATCGTAGTTGACTCTGTAATTATATTGTTTAGGAAATCAGCTTTTATCTTAGTAGCGTAGGCCTGTCTTGCTGCACATAACAATGGAGCCTGGCATGAGAGATTCGCGTAGCGCTGTTTACCCCGCAATAGCCGACTCTATCAGTATTGCTTTCCAATTTTGGTGCATTTCTCGGACTCTTGCGAAAAAGGTTTCACTATAAATTCTAACAAGCGCTTTATCACTGTAACTGTTTTTCCCAGGGCTACTGAATGCAGTTACGAAAAATATCGTTCCATTAAAAGAAAAGCACACCTGCTTCAAGGTCTCGGTTGATATGATTTCAGAGCATTATCCGTCCAAAATATTACGTGCTCTTCATCGTACTATCAGTTGCAAGAAGCTTCCTTTCGATAAATGGAACCGTTCAGGGAATTAAAGGATCGTTTCGTCTTACGTAATTCACTCTGTATATTCCTTCGTAAATGATCCATTTTAGCTGTACTTACAATGCAAATTTTAATTGTTACTTTGATTCAACACGAATTTGTCTGATATATACCCTATTCGATGGCTGTGGAATGCAGAAAAATGAGTGTCAAATTGAAGTGGGAGATTGCAAATAATGTTACGAGCGTCTTGTGGTCGTTTATTTAGCAGTTGTACAGGGTTCTGAGATGTTAATATCATATAGAAAGTGAGTGATGGTGTAGATTACAACAGGAGCGGCTCGTGCCTGTAAGGAGTAAATATATCTAAAAGAGCACAAGTGACAAGTCACTGTGAAAGTGTCAGTAGTGGCTAGGTTAAGGTATTTGGTATTGTCATGCGTCATGAAAGTGAAGCACGATAGTCCCGAACACGTGCGAGAATACGAGTGGTAAAAATGAGCAGAAACATTGTGAGATCATTAAAGTGTTATGTGCCTCGTCAAACTACCTCTGCAGCTCTAGCATAAGCCATCGTAAACTCACCACCAGGACACATCACGCTAATACCCTGGAACGCCTGATGTAGCTCTAATTATGGTCTCAATTCGGCGAGAGAAGAGTACAGAAGTTACTTCGTGTAGGCTGTATCTGTGGGAAGCTAATCATTGACGATGACGTTTTGTCTGTGGGGCGCTCAACTGTGCGGTCATCAGCGCCCGTACAAAGTCCCTATTTTTATTCAGTCTAATTTATTACACAGTGCAATGTAGCCACTGACACGAATGATGATGATGATGATGAAATGATGAAGACAACACAAATACCCACTCCCCGGGCAGAGAAAATCCCCAACCCGCCCGGGCTAATCAATTACGTAGATCTACTAACATATGTTGATGTTGATTGCAGTGTTTCAGCCACTGATTCAAATAGTCCCTGATATATTGGATGATTTAGCGGGCCAATTGAGCTACAATAGCTGCCTGAGTATTCCTCAGTCCTACTTCGTATGCGTCCTGCCCTACGAACTCGGCTATCTTCTGCTTTGAAGACTGGAGTTCGTGTTTGACATCGCTCCTGGAAGCATTACGAGATTCCAAAACATGAAGGTAAGTCCAGCATTGTCGATCATAATAGTTTGGTGGTCCAGCTGTTATGGCGCAAGGAACCAATATGTTGAACACTCGCCAATCAAAGTTATTCTGATACTGTACTCCTTTCCTATGTGCGTCTTTTCAGTGGTGCGTTCGACTTTGACTTCATTTTTATGGAGGACAAAGCGCGAGCGCGTCAAACAGCATAGGTGCAGAAGGCCTTAGAACGAAAGGATATTAGGCGAATGGACTGACCAACCCGATCCCCCGACATAAATTCCATCGCCCATGTTTGGCATGCACGTTCACATGCGCGAACGACCATCCACCGATTTGCAATTGACACTAGTTTAGGAATGGAACGTCCTATCGCAAGAACTCCTAGTGGCCAGCGTAGATTCACGTTACAGAGCATGCATTGTCTTCAGGTGATGTTCACACACTCTGTTATGAACCATGAACCGAGGACCATCAGAAATCGCAGTGACTTCATTATAATTATTTTATTTAGGATGAAAATGTAATCTCTGTTCGTTTCATTGCCTATTTCTTTCAGTTATCTTCGGTACTACACTGTAACAGTGCTTTCTAAGTATCATTGAGCTATGTTACATGTCTGTGACACATCATCAGAAAGTTACTTTCGTCCTTCAGTTTTACACACTAGTGTGCGTTTAAATCTATGAGGATAATAATAAATTTGGAAACCGATTTCGATCGATCTTCTGCATGAGAGAAATCTTACTTCACATGTTACGGGACGGCGTTGCGTCTGTTGATATACTGATGTATCTCGAGTAACGTCGACAAGCGAGGGAGACAGAGAGAGTGAAAAAGAGAGGTTTGGGTTGCTAAGGAGAAGACACCAAACAGCGCGGTCATCGCTCTCATCGGATTAGGGAAGGAAGTCAGCAGTGCCCTTTCAAAGGAACCGGCATTTGCCTGGAGCGATTTTAGGGAAGTCACGGAAAACCTAAATCAGGATGGCCGGACGCGGGATTGAACCGTCGTCCTCCCGAATGAGAGTCCTGTGTGCTAACCACTGCGCCACCTCGCTCAATGAGTAAAAGTGAGTGAGAGTGAGTGAGAGAGAGAGAGAGAGAGAGAGAGAGAGAGAGAGAGACATTGAGACGTGTTACAAGCGAACAGGATTCAAAACGTTTTCCATGGGATGGCAGCGATGGTATAGCAACCAGTGATGTACGATGAAGAAACAGTCAGTCTTGGTTGCAGGAAAGTAACTATTACTTTTGATCAAGGAGGCGTTTTGCATCTTCAGATTCTCTAAATATTTAATTGTGTTTAGTACGTGGGATACCGAGCATAGGAAGCCTCCCAGCAAATAAGTTTCCCTCGTCAAATATCTGGAAACATTGGGCAGCGTCGGCGATGTCCTTGAAGACGCATGCGACATAACACAGTGCATGTATAATGTGCATAGCCCGATCATACATCATCAACTACATCTCCGACAACTTTGCATCGTGACAGATGTAAGTAGGTCTGACTCCGTTTTTCATTCTCTGGACAAAGCCGCGTGCCTCAGCAACGACACTGCGCGTTATTTCCGGATATTTCACTAGGGTAATTATTTGCTGGGACGCAATGCATCCCACGTGCCTAATACCATCTACCATTCAGCGAATATGGAGATATCCGAATCAGGCGAAACGCGCCATCGGTAAGTAAATAATTAATATATCTCTGCACCCAAGACTAAGCCTACTGCTGTGGCCGAGCGGTTCTAGGCGCTTCAGTCAGGAACCGTGCCGCTGCTACGGTCGCAGGTTCGAATCCTGCCTCGAGCATGGATGTGTGTGATGTCCTTAGGTTAGTTAGGTTTAAGTAGTTCTAAGTTCTAGGGGACTGATGACCTCAGATGTTACGACCCATAGTGCTCAGAGCCATTTGAACCATTTTTGTACCAAGACATTGTTTCTACATCGAAGAGGGTTTTCTGGACTTATTCTGGTTTGTTATTCATATACACTGTTGAAATCGTCAATTAAGAGCATAATGATAATGTACAGGAAACACTGCTCGCCAATCATAATCCGATGCATATATAGCAAAAGGTTCAATAGCAAAGAAACATTTCCCACACCTCTGTTTAGTATGAGCAATTGTCCTGTCGAAGAAAACACAGGTCACCGTCACTCTGACTAGCTTCCGAGCAAATTTTCGGAAATGTATACATTATTAAGTGTCACATTTCCTTGAAATCAAGAATACCGGCTTTAAAAAACGGCTCTGAGCACTATGGGACTTAACATCTGAGGTGATGAATCCCCTAGAACTTACAACTACTTAAACCTAACTAGCCTAAGGACATCACACACATCCATGCGCGAGGCAGGATTCGAACCTGCGACCGTAGAGCCGGCCGGAATGGCCGTGCGGTTCTAGGCGCTACAGTCTGAAACCGAGCGACCGCTACGGTCGCAGGTTCGAATCCTGCCTCGGGCATGGATGTGTGTGATGTCCTTAGGTTAGTTAGGTTTAATTAGTTCTAAGTTCTAGGCGACTGATGACCTCTGAAGTTAAGTCGCATAGTGCTCAGAGCCATTTGAACCTTTTTTTTTTGCGACCGTAGCGATTGCGCGGTTCCAGACTGAAGCGCCTACAACCACTCGGCCACAACGGCCGGCCACCGGCTTTAGAACCCTTCGTAAGTCGTGCTGCAAGCGTTTTATATAAGGCTTTTCACGTGAAACCACCAAAAGCAATTATTTTTCTGCAACCACTGGCTTCGTGAGTTACTTTCCTAGCGGAAGGAAATTACGATAAACGCGTTATGAGTTGTCCCCTTCAATGGGTGAGTAGCATAGCAAGCGGAAAGTGAGCTGTACGAATGCCCAAACATCGTAAGGAATTCCTAAGGGTGAACATCAACAGTGTATTTACCCGTCCCCATCGCCGAGCGAATGGACGTGAATACTTCCGCGACACTCCTAATCGAATCCGGCCGGCGGGTTAATGACGAAGATCGGTGTGCTGGCCAAGCTGGAACCGGCTTTTAGGTGGCTTCCCACATCTGACTTGATGAATACCTGACTGGGACAAATGTCCCTAATCAGTTACATAATTTTGAGACATTTAGAAAACAGTCCTACACTCGCACACTTGGTAACACTAGACATTTATTAATCGCACGAATGAAGACATAATTGTATGGAAAATCCTACACCATCGTCTATTCCAGACCAATGGGAATTAGCTATATTTATGAAACAGATGACGTTACTGATGAAGAAACTGGTTATATCAATAGGAAAATCGAAACATTACAACAAACAAAAATTGCAAGAACATATGGTGATTTAACCATAAAACACACGTTGCTGATTCAACGGCACAATCAGTGGCACAATAAATCAGCAGGGACAGCACCGATAGGGCTACATTTGCAATGCTACCTCACAAGACTTCAAGCCAAATTAGTAAATACAGAAGCTCTGCATTTCTGCCTATGTATGCTCCATGCCAGAACTAGATTTTTCGAATTTTTGTTGCATTTTTCCCATAAAATAACATCAGGAAGAGACAAACCCATAAAAAGAGGAGAGTAAACGTGTTTAAAGAGGAAAGAAGCCAAAAAGAAATGTTTAGAAATCGAATAGGATTGATTGTAGACATTCCCAAGCACGGCTATGTAAATAACAATGATCGAAATAAGAGCAGAAGATTTTTTTTGTATAACCTGAAATATCAGCTGAAATAACAGGTATAGTACTGCAACTCATCCATCGATTCAGTTTTATTGTACATTCTATATCCAGTAGACATCAGATAGACAAATTTTCTGATTACTTTGTTGAAACAACAAGACTGTACGTTGATTTCTATCCATGGCATCGCAAGTCTTCTACTGTACACAAGATTTTGATGCGTACCCCTGCACCCATTGAACGTGCCTTCTTACCTCTAGGCAGTTTATAAGAAGACGCAGCCGACGCCTGCAACAGCACTTTCGTTTGTACAGACAAACGTTTGGCCCCGCGGTTTGAGGCATCATGTCACGGACTGCGCCGCTCCTCCCGCCGGAAGTTCGAGTCCTCACTCGGACATGGGTGTGTGTGTTGTTCTTAGCATAAGTTTGTTTATGTGACTTTAAGTAGTGTGTAAGGCTAGGGACCGATGGCTTAAGCAATTTGGTCCCTTAGGAATTGACACACATTTGAACTTTTGAACAAATGTATGCCAGGAAATTCTTAGAAGAATAATGCAATCCCGACGTAATAAACAGGTTGATACTGACATCTAATCTGTTATCAAAAGGTACGAGACAAAAGTCACAGAAAACCAGTAAACCTTTCTTAAAAGATACAGTACCACTGCTGCTCTCAAGCGAAGAGCAGTTTAAGCAGGTGCTTCAAGCTGAAAATGATAACGAGGAGGAGTGCCCAATAAAAACAGACTGCTAAGAAGAACAAGACTGAGAGGCATCGTCTGTATATTACATTGTATTGTAGCAAGAAAGTAAACAATCTAATAAAAATACTGTAATTTTGTTTTATTTCCCCTAGATGAGACGCTACACGTGTAAACACGTTATATACATGTGTAAATACATTTTTATCCGGCAAATATTTTGTCTAGGGTCTCACAGTACACAAAATACTAAACAATAATTTTGGCCAACTTTTTGCATGTAATACCCCTATGTGCGGACGTCATGCGGGCTATCGGACATATTTGCGGGATCTTGGTGCAATGATGACATAGCTTCGCCCAACGATTAAACGTACATTTTTCAGTGCCATGTCTCCGTAGACATTATTTATTTATTTATTTATGCATTTATTTTACCTGGCAAGATTAGGGCCTTCAGGCCCTCTCTTACACCTAACCAGACATACTCAGATTCAACAAATTTCAGTTTCTACAGAACATTAAGGACATATAACATGTTATACAGTATTAATGTTACAGAAAAAAATTAGAGATTATAAAAGTAGTACAATGATAATTATAACAATCAAAAAATAATTATAATAATCAAGAATAATAATAATAGTAATGGCTATGTATAGGAAAGTAAACATATTTTTTCTTTTATGAATGTCAGTCCTATTGCTAGTTGGGAATTTTCTCGTTATATTCTTGCACCTTGTGGGTTATTCTCATCAAGCAGAGACATAAGACGATAGAATGGGGTGAAAGAGATATAGAATAGATGCAAGAGCCTGTGAATATCAACGATGCTCGGGTTTTCCGCCAAAAGAAAATCAGTGACAGCTCTGCTTGGAACGCAAGACTGTTACAGACCACATTTTCGGATATGTATAGCGCCGCCCCCTATCAGAACTTTATGAAGCTACAAGATCTGAAACTAAAATATTCCACAATGTCCAACGACAAATTCCACACTTTTTCAACCAAAACTGGCTGAGAAAAAAAGGAATGCAATACATAGGGAACGCCCGTCGTACGTCCATGTTCACAGAGTTAGCAAAATGATTTTCAAAGCTCTTACAATTTAAACAGAAATTTGGCTACATAGGTTCTGAGGGACTCTGGATTATAAAACATAACGAGTGAACTCTCGCCAGCAGTGACCGTCGGCGCGTTGTGGTGGTATTTAGACAGTAACCAAAACGGTCACTGTCTATTTGCTCGGATATACAGCCCGAATTTCCTTGCAAACAATAAAATAAAACGCGAGCTTTGAGTCATAAAATTCTATAAATGGCGTTCCGCGTTAACAGTTTTGAAATGAGACAAAACGACATCTGCACGGTGTACGTATCTACATAGCAATTAATTGTGCAAATTTAATCTGGCACTGGGCATTAAAATCTGCTTAATTTTAACAAGAACGCTCGAATAAATAATACATTTATTGCCTCGTTTACCACATTAAATTGCGCATGCAGTACGTAGGCGGCGGCTTTTGCACAACATACAAGCATGCTCGGCTGCGGCTTACCGTTGTCTGCACACACACACACACACACACATACACACATTCACAATCAGCGACGCCTGCTGTGAACCAAATATTTGCTAGCGATTGTTTGCCTGGCTCTCCCCCATTTCAACTGCACTTTCCTCGTTACCGTCACAGTATGGCAAAGAATATTAATTCAGTGACGAATGGGTCGGAACTAACATTTTCCGATCTGCAGCAGACTCCACGGTTAAAACCAATCGTCCTACTGCAACGATACGTAGATGTCCTGACAAGAGGACAAAATTTCGATTTTCATGGTCTGCATTTTCCGATTACAATCGGAAAATGTGTATCTTTTTTCCGAAAACTCGTATCAGTTTGCTTCACGAGCATCTTGAGTGAATTCCACATTAAAGCAAGTTCATAGGGTATAGAAAAGAACTCCCTCCCTCTTCCAGGTGCATTGCACTGTAGGTCTGTGGAAGAGTGAAGCGTTGCTCAGGATCGGAGAAAAGCATAAGTCACACCCATTTACAAGAAGGGTCATCGAACAAACACACAGAACTATTGGCCTGTATTACTGACGTCTTTGTTTTGTAGAATTTTGGGACGTGTTTTATGATGACGTATGACAGCATTTCTGGAGACCTCTGTAGGTTTCAACATAGATCCAATAAAAAGATCGTATGTAACCGAGCTTTCTTTGTTCGTCTACGACACCGAGAAGGCAGCAGATACCGGTGTCCATGTAGGTAGTATGTTCCTTGCCTCCCATAAGACATTCGATAGAGTTCTCCACTGCCGCCTAATGAACAAATTACTAGCGTGCGGAATATCTGACCAACTGTGTGACTGGACTGAGGAGTCTCTAGCAAACAGAGCACAACAAGACATTCCAAATGGAGAGAAGTTGTCCGACGAAGAAATAACTTCGGACTTACCCCATTGGGAGTGTTGCCAGTTTATTACTTTCAACATTAAACCGGGTGTTCCAAAATGACTATAAGAGTTTCAACGCTCTGTAGCATTTATTATATAGACCTTTTAATATAAATAATTCATCTAATAAAACAACAACTCAGAGCAGTTTTTCTTACAAGTGTTCAGTGTGAGCACCATTCCTCACACATCATGTCTGAGGGTGAGTTCTTCCAAAACGTTGATCAGTGTGTCTGAAGTAACTGTTACAAGAATATGTTTTCTAAAGTCGGTTAGATCAGCTGGTAGCGGAGGTATGTACATACACATGATCCTTCATGAAGCCTCAAAGGAATGAATCGCATGCGTCACATCGTGTGTGGAAGTGGAGCTCACGCAACACAAAATACAAGTCAGATGGTGCACTATCTTGCTGCCAAATAATGTTCTGTGTTACAGCTTATCCCAGCTGAGGAAAGAGCCATAGGTGTAGCCCATCAAGATAACAAACACCAGTTACAGCTGCTTCACCGAAAAAGAATAACCCCATACTTTCCGCCGAGACACAGCTAAAAAACATTCAGTTTAGGGGAGTCTCGTTGCAACTGTACCATCTCCTGTGGATTTGCTGACGTGGTGAGGCACACATTATGTGTGTTCACATTTCCACTTACGTAAATGTCATCACTGTAGACAACACTAAACAAAAAGTCATCATCATCATCATCATCACTATCATAATCATGCAGCAATATTTCGTTTGCGAAGTTAGGACGTAAACCGTAGTCTGTAGTATTTACAGCTTGCAACAAGTGTAAACGGTAAGAACGTAGCTGTGTCTTCTCAAGCGTCTCCACACAGACCTTAATGGAACTGCTAACTCATGACTAGAATTCCGGAATGATATCTTGGGGCTACACGTGAAAGACTCTCACTCATTCAACACGTTCTTCAGCCACTCTTGGTCTTCCCACACTCTTGCATTTATGCGCCGGTACACAAACATAGCTGTGTTAGCTGCTCTATCATTTGATGTATTGTTTGTTACTGTAAGTTGAACATAATAAATGCTACAAAGTCTCAAAACTCAAATATCCGTTTTGAAACCGCCCGTATATAAATGTTGTAGTTGACACTACCGGAAGTTCCACTAGGATTTTCGTGGATGATGTTTTATGCAGAGACGTATCAACGCTAGAAAATTATAGCCAAATTCAGTAATAAGTGCAATATATCGACGCTTGATACAGGCGGTAGCAATTGACCCTGAACATAAACCAATGTGGCATATTGCATATACATATACAGAAAGATAAATTGATCTATAATTACACGATTTCAGGACAATCATTGGAAGTTGCTAATTACATATTATACACTACGTGACCAAAAATATCCGGACACCTGGCTGAAAATGACTTAAAATTTCGTGGCACCCTCCACTGGCAATGCAGGAATTCAGTATGGTGTTGGCCCACCCTTAGACTTGATGACAGCTTCCACTCTCGCAGGCATACTGTCAATCAGGTGATGGAAGGCTTATTGGAGAATGGCAACCCATTCTTCACAGTGTGCTGCACTGAGGAAAGGCATCAACGTCCGTCGGTAAGGCCTGGTACGAAGTCGGCGTTTCGAAACATCCCAAAGGTGTTCTATAGGATTCATGCCAAGACTCTGAGCAGGCCACTCCATTACAGGGATGTTATTGCAGTGTAACCACTCCGCCAAAGCTCATGCATTATGAATAGGTGCTCGATCGTGTTGAAAGATCAGTCGCCATCCCCGAATTGCGCTTCAACAGTGGGAAGCAAAAAGGTGCTTAAAACATCATTGTAGGTCTGTACTCTGATAGTGACACGCAAAACAACAAGGGTTGCAAGCCCCCCCCCCCCCCGCTCCCATGAAAAACACGACCACACCATAAGAACACCGTCTCCGAATTTGTTGGTTGTTGGCGCTACACACACTGGCAGATGAAGTTCACCAGGCATTCGCCATACCCACACCCTGCCATAGGATCGCCACATTGTGTACCGTGATTCGTCACCCCACACAACGTTTTTCCACTGTTCTACATCTACATCCATACTCCGCAAGCCACTTGGCGGTGTGTGGCGGAGGGTACCTTGAGTACCTCTATCGGTTCTCCCTTCTATTCCAGTCTCGTATTGTTCGTGGAAAGAAGTATTGTCGCTTTGCTTCTGTGTGGGCTCTAATCTCTCTGATTTTATCCTCATGGTCTCTTCGCGAGATATACGTAGGAGGGAGCAATATGCTGCTTGACTCTTTGGTGAAGGTATGTTCTCTATGTTCTCAAAACTGTATCAAAAGCCCGTACCGAGCTACTGAGCGTCTCTCCTGCAGAGTCTTCCACTGGAGTTTATCTGTCATCTCCGATTACTAAATGATCCTGTAACGAAGCGCGCTGCTCTCCGTTGGATCTTCTCTATCTCTTCTATCAACCCTATCTGGTACGGATCCCACACTGCTGAGCAGTATTCAAGCAGTGGGCGAACAAGCGTACTGTAACCTACTTCCTTTGTTTTCTGATTACATTTCCTTAGGATTCTTCCAATAAATCTCAGTCTGGTATCTGCTTTACCAACGATCAACTTTATATGATCATTCCACCTTAAATCACTCCTAATGCGTACTCCCAGATAATTTATGGAATTTACTGCTTCCAGTTTCTGAGCTGCTATTTTGTAGCTAAATGATAAGGGGTCCATCATTCTATGTATTCGCAGCACATTACACTTGTCTACATTGAGATTCAAGCGCGAATTTATTACGCTCCTTACACAAAGCGAGGCGTCGTTTGGCATTTACCGGCGTGATGTGTGGTTTATGAGCAGCCGCTTGACCATGAAATCCAAGTTTTCTCACGCCCCGCCTTCCTGTCTTTGTACATGTAGTGGATCCTGATGCAGTTTGGAATTCGTATGTGATGGTCTGGATAGATGTCTGCCTATTACACATTACGACCGTCTTCAACTGTCGACGGTCTCTGTCAGTAAAAGACGAGGTCAGTCTGTACGCTTTTGTGCTGTATGTGTCCCTTCACGTTTCCACTTCACTATCACATGGGAAAGAGTGGACGTAGGGATGTTTCACGTTCAGACGTGTGACACAAGTGACACCCAATCACCTGACCACGTTCGAAGTCCCTGAGTTCCGCGGAGCGCCCCGTTCGGCTCTCTCTCGATGTCTAATGACAACTGAGGTCGCTGATGAGGAGTACCTGGCAGTAGGTGGCAGCACAATGCACCTAATATGAAAAACATATGTTTTGGGGGGAGGGGGGGGGTGTCCGCATACTTTTGATCACATAGTGCATCTAACAGTATGCGTATATAGCGATTATAGAGGAAGACCACATAAAAACAATCACAGGAAGGACAGATGCCGACCAAGGTTCATTGGAACAATTCTCGGGAAAAAGCACACCGTCAACAATACTTACAAACCTTCGGTAGACCAACAATTTAAAACTGCTCGTCAGTGTGGGGTCCGTACGAGATAAGATTGATAGAGGAAACAGAGAATATCAATAGGAAAACGGCGCATTTAGTTACAAGTTCTTTCAGAGAGTTTGAGCTTGTTGCGGAGATGATCAAAGGACTCCACTGCCAACCACTGTCAGAGACGTCCTGCATCATGGTGTGATTAACTACAAAATTTCCGAGCACTTACGTTCGTCGAAGAGTCAGCAAGTTAGTTGTTTAATCCTACATATATTTCGCGATGAGACCTTGAAGGCAAAAGTAGAGAAATTCGAGCCCACGCAGCGGCCACCAGCAGTCGTTTTTCACGCAAACCATTCGCGACTGGAACCGGGTAAGGTGCAAGTGAAAGAAGTATACAGGATACCCTCCAACAAACATTGCAAGGTTGTTGGCGGAGTATAGATTTACATGTAGAAAGATGTTATGTTACGCCAGTCTTTGGTAAATAATTCCATATTAAACGACTAGTCCAGTAAGACCCTCGAAGCCTACGCTAATTCGAGTAGCAGAATCAACAAATGTCGCAAAATGCAGTGCGACTTTCCACCAGTAGTCTATGTGTCGAGTTGTCGTTATTAACTTTAGCCTAGTGCAATGAATTGCACACTGCCACTGTCGTCACCATTCTGAGCCATCTTTGCTAAGCTTTATTTTCGCGTGACGTTAACTTCAACTACCACGTCCTCTTTAGTATACAGATGAAGACGAAGCGCTGTTATAAGTGCAGCTTATTCACATGTCGACTACGTTGGCAGTAGTGATAGGATAACAGACTGATTTTAAAATCCGATTGGCCACGTTTATCCAGTCCAATAAAACAACTAAATAAAACTAGTTTCTGTGGCCGTATCACTCTCCGGGTTTCAGTGGTTTCACCCTTTTCGGTTATACGTGAACCACATTTGTAGTTTGCATATTCCAGGGAGACAAATAACGTGTCTTTTTTCAAGGAGAGACGAATAAAGAGTACGTTTCTAAAAACGAAGTTTTTTTTAAATTTATCTGTTTATGGTTACATATAATATGACCCTGTGATACGCAGTGAAGGAGGCAGTCGATGGCTACATTTTGCTGCCAATAAAAGCTTTTCCATAACGAACACCCTGTTTAAACATCATGAATGCCGTCTCTTTACCTGGACCTCCCCACATGGTCATTACAAGAACCCAATTGACTATGTTCTTACTGACAAGATACCGAGAACCTCTTTCCGCAATGTCAAAACAATGCCTAGTAGTGTATGCAGATCTGATCACCGTTTACTATGGGCCTAGCTCAGTATTAAGCTGACCTAGACCATTAGCTAAAACAAAGTCGGAAAGGCTGACAGCGCCTGATCCAGTTATTTTCCAAGAAGTATTTCGAAGCACTCGACCACCTGACAGAGATAATTTGTGACATGTAGACAGGAAAAAAACAATCCTGCAGATGAATACCACGGTGGAGTCCAGGTTAGCCGAAAGCGTTAATGCGCTGCTTGCCGGACTCGGGTATGCGCATGGCCCTGGATTGAATCCGCCCGGCGGATTACCGACGTCGGCCGGTGTGCCTGCCAACCTGGATGTCGTTTTTAGGCAGTTTTCCACATCTTGCTAGGTGACTATTGGGCTGCTCCCCACGTTTCGCCTCAGTTACACGACTCGCAGACATCTGAACACCTTCGCACTATTCCATGGATTACATTAGATGCAGACAGGTGGAGTAAACTAATTCTGTACCGGGGGTAGAGGGGGGGCAGGGGTGGTACGGGGTGGTGGCAGGAAGGGCATCCGGCTACCCCTTTAAATTAACCTTGCCAAATAAGTTCTAACTATGCCAACCCTGCGAAACCGAGGGACAAGGCGTCAGCAAAGGAAAATAAAGGATACCATAGTGAAGTGACAATGCTGGAGGTCATACAAAACTTGGCCTTTGATTGAGAGACATCTTCAGACCCGGCTGCCAGTCATAGATGCGAACAACGAGAACAATTTAAGAAAAAAGTGAATAATGCAATTAAAGGCTCTGGATGCAATAAAAAGAATGATCATATTAAAAAGAAACTGCAACGAGCTAGAGGCACATGAGGTGGAGAACCCCAACTCAGGTTTATACGTCTAGGTGAAATACTTAGCACTGTTGTTTTGATCCAGGACTAAGATAATTAAAAATCAAGGGAACGTCATCACAGGCGCAAAAGTCATCGCCAAAGTAAGGAGTGAATACTGCATCACGCTGTTTGCTGAGAACTCACGTATACTGTCAAGGTACCAGAATATAGCAGACATTGAACCAGCGATCCTTAAGAAGTGGGATACGCGCCGAGAAATTTGCGGCCTCAGAGGACACGAGTCCAGGGTGGCATTACTGCTGAGATGTATTTATTTTGTGAAATAAGAATTTCTTTGCACTTCTGGCATTAGGTGCGGATGTTTGATTGTTTTGAAGGGATGGTAAAGTTGTTCCATTGTACTCGCAATACAAATTTTAAATATAAGAAATAATTTTTGTTTACATTTATTAGAGCCTTGTGTCCTTCTTCCTCCTCATTGGTAACTGCTGAGGTGATATGAACAGGAAATATGTAAAAATAGAGATTTTTTAATTGTTTGATGACTTAATCGCTTGCTTTTTAAGCATAAAGTGTAACTACCCCCCATGAACCATGGACCTTGCCGCTGGTGGGGAGGCTTCCGTGCCTCAGCGATACAGATAGCCGTACCGTAGGTGCAACCACAACGGAGGGGTATCTGTTGAGAGGCCAGACAAACGCGTGGTTCCTGAAGAGGGGCAGCAGCCTTTTCAGTAGTCGCAGGGCAACAGTCTGGATGATTGACTGATCTGGCCTTGTAACAATAACCAAAACGGCCTTGCTGTGCTGGTACTGTGAACGGCTGAAAGCAAGGGGAAACTACGGCCGTAATTTTTCCCGAGGGCATGCAGCTTTACTGTATGATTAAATGATGATGGCGTCCTCTTGGGTAAAATATTCCGGATGTAAAATAGTCCCCCATTCGGATCTCCGGGCGGGGACTACTCAAGAGGATGTCGTTATCAGGAGAAAGAAAACTGGCGTTCTACGGATCGGAGCGTGGAATGTCAGATCCCTTAATCGGGCAGGTAGGTTAGAAAATTTAAAAACGGAAATGGATAGGTTAAAGTTATATGTAGTAGGAATTAGTGAAGTTCGGTGGCATGAGGAACAAGACTTTTGGCCAGGCGAATACAGGATTATAAATACAAAGTCAAATAGGGGTAAAGCAGGAGTAGGTTTAATGATGAATAAAAAATAGGAATGAGGGTAAGCTACTACAAACAGCATAGTGAACTCATTATTGTAGCCAAGATAGTCACGACGCCCACGCCTACTACAGTAGTACAAGTTTATATGCCAACAAGCTCTGCAGATGACGAAAAAATTGAAGCAATGTATGACGAAGTAAAAGAAATTATTCAGATAGTGAAGGGAGACGAAAATTTAATTGCCATGGGTGACTGGAATTCGGTAGTAGGAAAAGGGAGAGAAGGAAACGTAGTAGTTGAATATGGATTGGGGCTAAGAAATGAAAGAGGAAGCCGCCTGGTAGAATTTTGCACAGAGCACGACTTAATCATAGCTAACACTTGGTTCAGGAATCATAAAAGAAGGTTCTATACATGGAAGAAGCCTGGAGATACTGACAGATTTCATGATAGATTATATAATGGTAAGACAGAGATTTAGGAACCAGGTTTTAAATTGTAAGACATTCCTAGGGGCAGATGTGGACTCTAACCACAATCTATTGGTTATGAACTGTAGATTAAAACTGAAGAAACTGCAAAAAGGTGGGAATTTAAGGAAATGGGACCAGGATAAACTGAAAGAACCAGAGGTTGTACAGGGTTTCAGGGAGAGCGTAAGGGAACAAATGGCAGGAATGGGGGAAAGAAATACAGTACAAGAAGAATGGGTAGCTTTGAGGGATGAAGTAGTGAAGGCAGCAGAGGATCAACTACGTAAAAAGACGAGGGCTAGTAGAAATCCTTGGGTAACAGAAGAAATATTGAATTCAATCGATTAAAGGAGAAAATATAAAAATGCAGTAAATGAAGAAGGCAAAAAGGAATACAAACGTCTCAAAAATGAGATCGACAGGAAGTGCAAAATGGCTAAGCAGGGACGGCTAGAGGATAAATGTAAGGATGTAGAGACTTATCTCAGTAGGGGTAAGATAGATACTGCCTACAGGAAAATTAAAGAGACCTTTGGAGAAAAGAGAACCACTTGTATGAATATTAAGAGCTCAGATGGAAACCCAGTTCTAAGCAAAGAAGGGAAAGCAGAAAGGTGGAAGGAGTATATGGAGGGTCCATACATGGGCGATGTACTTGAGGACAATATTATGGAAATGGAAGAGGATGTAGATGAATATGAAATGGCAGATATGATACTGCGTGAAGAGTTTGACAGAGCACTGAAAGACCTGAGTCGAAACAAGGCCCCGGGAGTAGACAACATTCCATTAGAACTACTGACTGCCTTGGGAGAGCCAGTCCTGACAAAACTCTACCATCTGGTGAGCAAGATGTATGAGAGAGGCGAAATACGCTCAGACTTCAAGAAGAACATAATAATTCCAATCCCAAAGAAAGCAGGTGTTGACAGATGTGAAAATTACTGAACTATCAGTTTAATAAGTCACGGCTGCAAAATACTAACGCGAATTCTTTACAGACGAATGGAAAAACTAGTAGAAGCCGACCTAGGGGAAGTTTGGATTCCGTAGAAATACTGGAGCACGTGAGGCAATACTTACCCTACGAATTATCTTAGAAGTTAGATTAAGGGAAGGCAAACCTACGTTTGTAGCATTTGCAGACTTAGAGAAAGGTTTTGACAATGTTGACTGGAATACTCTCTTTCAAATTCTGATGTTTGGCAGGGGTAAAATATAGGGAGCGAAAGGCTGTTTACAATTTGTATAGAAACCAAATGGCAGTTATAAGAGTTGTGGGGCATGAAAGGGAAGCAGTGGTTGGGAAGGGAGTGAGACAGGGTTGTAGCCTCTCCCCGATGTTATTCAGTCTGTATATTTAGCAAGCAGTGAAGGAAACAAAAGAAAAATTCGGGGTAGGTATTAAAATCCATGGAGAAGAAATAAAAACTTTGAGGTTCGCCGATGACATTGTAATTCTGTCAGAGACAGCAAAGGACTTGGAAGAGCAATTGAATGGAATGGACAGTGTTTTGAAAGGAGGGTATGAGATGAACATCAACAAACGCAAAACGAGGATAATGGAATGTAGTCGAATTAAGTCAGGTGATGCCGAGGGTATTAGATTAGGAAATGAGACACTTAAAGTAGTAAAGGAGTTTTGCTATTTGGGGAGCAAAATAACTGATGATGGTCGAAGTAGAGAGGATATAAAATGTAGACTGGCAATGGCAAGGAAAGCTTTTCTGAAGAAGAGTATAGACTTAAGTGTCAGGAAGTCATTTCAGAAAGTATTTGTATGGAGTGTAGCCATGTAAATGGTTTGGACAAGAAGAGAATAGAAGCTTTCGAAATGTGGTGCTACAGAAGAATGCTGAAGATTGGATGGGTAGATCACATAACTAATGAGGAGGTGTTGAATCGGATTGGGGAGAAGAGAAGTTTGTGGCACAACTTGACCAGAAGAAGGGATCGGTTGGTAGGACATGTTCTGAGGCATCAAGGGATCACCAGTTTAGTATTGGAGGGCAGTGTGGAGGGTAAAAATTGTAGAGGGAGACCAAGAGAAGAATACGCCAAGCAGATTCAAAAGGATGTAGGTTGCAGTAGGTACTGGGAGATGAAGCTTGCACAGGATAGAGTAGCATGGAGAGCTGCATCAAACCAGTCTCAGGACTGAGGACCACAGCAGCAACAACAACAACAACAACAGTGTAACTTGTCGAAAGTACTTTTTTACACGAAATATTTGTCATTATTCCTCAGTTTTCTTTAAATTTCTTTAATTAGTACATCATAGGATGAATTATTCTTGCAGATATTGTATACCCCTTTTAGTTTATCAACCTATACTGTGTCTTCATCCCAGCGCCACTGAGGTTTTCGACCTTTAGTTCATTATTATAAAAATGTTTAGTCATAAAGTGAAAGCAAAACTGAACTGAAGGCTGCTTGTGTTCATTCAAAAGTACTTGTGGGAACGGCGATAACAGTGAAGACTTGCGACAACAGGGCGCACCCAACAATAACGATTTAACAATGGAAAAACTAACGGATACTTCCGCTCAGAAACTAATGCTCCGGGATGCGCCGAATGTTTTTATTTTATTGCTCCCAAAAACTGATTTCACTAAATCTTAAGTATAGTTGAATGATTCAACCGAAATGTAAAATTATAGCCGACAGATCGACTGTTTTTCAAGAACCGATTGTTTTCCTTCAGTTGTAACCTTTAATAGCTTGCAGCGATGGAAAGGTGTTATGATGGTGGTCGGCGTCCTTGAATTTGTTACATTTCAGTATCGATTCAGCTGGTCCCCACCTGCCACTGTGCCGATTCCTTACGACAATCGGCACGGAGCCGGAGAGGCCCCACAAGACATTTTAATTTCCACTGTCTATACTTCCACAAAGTCATTCATAAAACTTTGTTGGCATGACCAGAAAGGATTCAAGATTCACACTCATAGCATTGGAAATTCAAAAACATAACACAACAAATATTTTTACATGTGAAATTTCATCATTTTTTCACTTAATATTGGCTGCATTTGTTGCTGTAGGTACACTTTTCTTCATAAGTAAGAGAGATTCTTCGATGAATTTTGCACAATATACCAACCATACTTACAGGCGTATGAAACTCTAGAACTTCCCAAATCTGTTAAAAACTGAGATAAAAATTGAGATAACTAACTATAAAATTCGAGATTTCTCTAAACATGAAGTTTAAAATGTAACAGCTCATTCATTTTTTCACAGATTAAATAAATGCTAGAGTTTCATACACCTGTAAGTATGGTTTGTAAGCTGTGCACAATTCATCGAAGAATCTCTCTTACTTATGAAGAAAAGTGTACCTACAGCAACAAATGCAGCCAATACAAAGTGAAAAAATGATGAAATTTCACATGTAAAAAAATTGTTTTGTTATGTTTTTGAACTTCCACTGCTATGAGTGTGAATCCTGAATCCTTCCTGGTCATGTTGGCACAGTTTTAAGAATTTATTTGTAAAAGTACAGACAGTGCTAATTAAAATGTCCTGTGGTGCCTCTCCTGCACGACGTCGACCCGTTTGACGTCCTACCCCCCTTAAAGGAGTGAGCGGAATAGTACTTGTGGATGTATATTCCGTTAACAGCTCTACGTTCGCCGATTGCCAGAGGGGGCTACGACGAGAAGAAGAAGAAGCAGCACTACATTGCATTGACCGCCACGAAGTGTGGCCCTGTGGTGTGAGGAGGGGAGGGGGGGGGGAGGGAGTAGGCAACAAATGGCGCCTGCCTTCGCGCAGTACAGGCAGCTGAACCAGAGCTTAACGCTTTCGTGAAAGCAGAAGTCGCACATGGAGATAAATATCACTTAACTGTTCTTCGTAATCGTATATCAGTCTTCAACAACGATGTATAATTACCAGAACAGTACGAAATAGAGTTAAGTGCAAGCTGCCTTTTTTTCGGGCTGCATTATGACTGTATAACTTTAGGCAGGCCGCAGTGCTGCGCGCAGATCTCTTAGATACTACCATCGGCCCCCAACGTGCAGCAGAATTGTGCAACCTAAGTGACTCCGCGGGCGCCGTTGCCCGTACAGCACCCGGTGGAGGTGAGTCTGCGTGGAGCTATTTTTTCTGCTCTTTCATATAACCTTTTATTTACTTACAGCGATTCACTTATTCTTGAAGAGAAATAAATGAAGTGGCACGTAGGAAATTATAAATTCAGGGCATATTTTAAGAAGAGAATAAAAAGAAGACAAGGAAGAGTATATATAGCCGTGCCTTCATCAGCACCATCCGGGGAAGACGGTTTGGTACTGAACCTCAAAGTTCAGTGTCCCTGCGTGGTGGTACCCGTGTTAGTATTATCCGCATGAAAATCACTCCTCAGGAAAACTCGATTTGTTCAGTCCATTCAGGTAAGTTGGGCTTGGCTGTTAGCGTACTGTGTGAGTTAATATTTGTTAGGTTACAAAACAACTACTACTAGGTTACTAAGTAAACATATTTGCGTGGCTTTGGAACAATGTCTTTCCACAACGTAGCATAATTAAGTTTTATAGAAATTTTACGTGCCTGTAGAAAGAAAATAACAATCGACTCTAACCTAAATATTAATCTTGTGAAAACATATCTGCGTGATGAAAGTAATTTTTCTGAATGGCGTACTTGTTGATTTTGTATATATTGCTTAATGTCCAACACGTCTCACTGCAGCATATTAACACTGATAGAAACAGTACTGTGTGTTCATATGTTATGTACGATAAAGTAACACAGAAGACAACAATGTCCTCCACACATAATGGCGTCAGCTAAATATGGGTGTAATCAAGAACAATTGACTACCAGACGAAGTCGTCCGACTTCTGCCGATTCAGGACTAGGGAGCTGATCGGGCAGCTCAAAACTTAATACGCTATATCAGGTCCTTTGTTTGTGTCTGCACTCTGTTACTCATTTCTTGAGTAAATTAGCAAATTCTCTTATTCGTGAATAATTAGATGTTTCTTTCTCCAGCTGCCACCAACATAAATGAAGCCATTACTTTGGCACCTTGTCCTGCAACCCGTCGTGTCATCCCAGCCGCTCTGCCCCCAATCATCGTTGGAGGCAGTCCTGTCAACTGGCGACCGACTGCGCAGTATCTTGGGGTCACCATAGATCGCCGCCTCACCTGGGGCCCACATGTGAAGAGCGTCGTAAACAAAGCAAGGGGTCGACTTCTTCAGCTCTACCCCCTGCTCAACCCGACGTCGACTCTTCCTCCGCGACTGGGCGTCACGTTATACAGGGCGCTAATCCGCCCTGTCTTCGATTACGCGGCCGTCGTCTGGGGGAACGCGGCAGACGAACACCTGAAGAAACTACAATCTCTGCAGAACAGGGCTCTGCGCCTCGCGCTGCACTTGCAGAGGGACTTCCCATTCGGACCGCTGCACGACCTCGCTGAGGTCCGCAAGGTTAAGGCACACATCCGGACGGTTGGCCGTCGCTTCTACGAAAAGGCGCGGCAGTCCGAAAATCGGTACATACGCACACTGGGGCAGAAGATTCAGCGCAATGCCAACACACGCTGGCCCCAGCTCCTTACAGCATAGGCTGTTACTGAAGAAGTAAACAGAGTGGACAAAATCAAGAAGCCAATCACCTCTAGAAGACGCACCACCAGAATTAAATAGGAGGCAAAACATGAATATGTTGTGAACTCCGCATTAGTCGAAGACTGAAGAATCTTCGCGAAGAAGCCACGCTGGCACCTTGTCCTTAAGCTTCATTAAGTCATAAAGAAACGAACGGTCTAGGTCAGTGTGAATTTTTTTAATTATGTCCCATGTTTCTTCAGTACAATTATTCATTCGGAAAATACGAACCAAATCTCTGGGTTTTGTAATTTATGGAATGGAAATGAAGTCCCATGCTTCTTTACAGAGCGTAGGGGAACGATGCGGGAGACCCGCACCGCCTTACTAGGCAAGGTCCTAATGGAGGTGGTTTGCCGTTGCCTTCCTCCGACCGTAATGGGGATGAATGATGATGATGAAGACGACACAACAACACCCAGTCATCTCGAGGCAGGAAAAATCCCTGACCCCGCCGGGAATCGAACCCGGGACCCCGTGCTCAGGAAGCGAGAACGCTACCGCGAGACCACGAGGGGCGGACTTTGTAATTTATAGTTGCGGTAATTATCATCACTCTATTGGTGGCTCAAAAGGTGGCACAATGAACGTACTTTATGCTGGAATGCGAAATGGCCTCCTGGGTTCCAAATACCTTTTGCGTAAGAAGTTCACCTGGTGACACAATAAAGACGCGATTTTCTGACTGCAATGGAAGTAGGAGTGAAACGCCCTCTTCTCAGTAACAGCTGCAGACAGTGAAATGTTGCCACATACTCCGACATCAAAGGACAGAATGGAAAATTTAATCGTAAAGGCCGAGATACTTTTGTTTTAGGACTAAAAATACCTATGTGCGCAGTTCGGGTACTACATTTTTTGTGAAAATAACAAGCGTTTTGTTGTATAGTGTAATTTAGTTGTCAATAATATCACAGTTCACCGTAGCATCCTCCTTCGCTGTATGCACATTGATGTCGGACGTATTGTCTGTTCGCAACACGATATATGGTGGTCGGATACATACTTGTCTGGCGCTGTCACATTGCCATCTACGACGGTATCACCTGAGTTTTCCGTATTGCCTTCCAACGAAGCCTATACATGGTCCACAGGCGTACGGAGTGTCACTTGGCGCTTTATGCTCAGTGAACCAGCTACGTAATCGCATGGTAACGGTTTTTCGTTTCCTTTTCGTTGGCATTGGCATGGCATTCGCTTTTTCGATTCCTTCGTCACCAGCTTTCCTCTGATCTAGATTTTTTATTTATTATTCCGAGCAGATTTACGACTCATATGAGACGTCATGTTCCACTCTTTCGTACTTTTCAGTTTAATACTGCAGCGGGGCGGGGTCGGTTCGTCCCTCGTACGTCTCGTATTACAGTGTCCACCTACCTCAGTACGGCTCCCGTTCGACGTCCCTTCACTCTGAAATCGTAGGTACTTACTAGGCAGCGAAAAAGCAGCATTGAAGAAAAATGCTACCTAATACCTACCCTGCTGAGGCCGCGTTAGTGGTGAAAAACAGTCAATTCAAGTTCATATTTATCAAGATTTCGAGCGGTAATATGGTGTATTTTTGACTGTGTCCGGAAATTCCAAGACCAGTACGTTTATTGCTTAGAAAACTGAGGGAAATGGCTACCAAGTCCTTATTTAGTGATATACGACTCTATCAGTCACAATTCACAGTCACAACTACAGGTTTCACACGCAAAAGCAGCCAGATTCTATATCAGTCAGATACGACTGAATATGCGATCTCACAGTCACTGATCCATTATTCCATTATTATAAGTGAGTTTCATATTCGGTCTTATCAGTGGGCTTTTATAAAAGAAATGCTCACAAAATATGCCATAATGAAATGTGGAATATGCCACGCGGAATTTTCAATAGAGGCCGAAAACTCACGCGTTCATAACTCTTCCACTAATAAACTCAAACACATCAAACTTTACTCAAATTGTTCGTAACTGAAATCTCCCGCGTTACTAGTCCTAAACGCAGCGAACTCAGCAATTCTTCATTTTACACATAATTTCCACCGTGACATCTAACGTGACCTTCCACATCCGATGGCTAGCGAACGACTACCCCGATGCTATCCCACTCTATATCAACTTTTCGGTACGCGGGAACCTCTTCATTCTGATTGGCTGATCAATCTGAATGACCAATCAGTATGACGCTTCTATATCATTCTCGCGGCAAAACTTGCCTAAGCCAATCACACTTCAGAAAGTTATTTACGTCATTCCAAAATGCAAATATTAATATAATGTTTAATAAAAAAGATCAAAACGAAATATAATGCTGAAATTTATTTGGAAACCTATTACACTTTCAACTGGTATTCTGGCTGCTCTTTTGCAAAAGGACACACACCTCGACGTACGTCATCAGCATCGTGGATACAATACATCTTTCCCATGGTCCAATTTCGACAAGTTTTACAGAAAAATATTGAATTTGAACGTAGGTCCCACATACACACTCTCATTCATTCCCATTTGCTCACACCATAACATAATAAACAAATATTAATTTTTAATTAATTTTATACTACAAAATGCAAAGTAATTATAGCTTTTGAAGAGAGAAAATCCCATTAAATTATTTCTTATCCTGAAAATTCTGGTAATGATTTCAAATGATAACAAAAAACCAACTGCTATTATTCCTAACAAAGTTTTGAATACTGAGTGTCGCTTTTTAAGACTTTTAAGTAATTTTTTCAATCTCCGAACCTATAATAGATAAAAAGCTGAACCTTTGACCAGGTCTTCTACTGAATAACAAAAAGTAGTATACCAAGTTTGAAACCAGTTGGATAATATTTATTATATTTTATTTAGATTTGTAGAGGTATGAACATACGTTCGGACTAGACGACACGGTAGCCCGTTCTCACGCTGGCTTGTAGCGACAGCTGTGCTATGAGTCATCGGTAAGACAGTTCTGCAGCCTCCTTTCAGCCACCGGCTACACGTCTGTGTATCTTACTTGAATAAATGTTATCCCGTAATAATTTGCTAGCTTACAATACCGATGTTCGCTTATATTCCGGCTACTATTATTATTGTCTCACTTTGACTCCTAATACTGCTCCACAAGCTCTTCATTTGACAAACGAATCAATTTCCTCGCTAAACACGTTTCCACACTACACCACTTTATGATCTTTTAAAACAAGCGAAGCACTCTACTTCACTCCTATGACACTTCGGAAGAATCTTTCCAGACTAGGGTTGGTGTCGTTCTGCAATAGAATGCATATTCGGGTACGACAGCGAGGGACTGCCGTTTGTGCGATTTGGGGGCAAGTCTTAAACGTTGCACGTACGCGCTTACCTTAAACCACGACACTAGGGAATGGTTATTGTCTCAGCAATGATGTATCGATTCTTTTGCCACGTGCTAGTTGTTAGATTCTTTCGGCATTCTTATTAAAACAGCAATGATTGGTCTTACCATTTTCTGTCATAACGCAGTATTTCAAAACAACGGAAACTAAAGGATTAAAATGCATTCCTTTTTTAAAAATTTATATTTAAAAACGAAAAATTTTCGCATAGCTGCAATGGCTAAGTGGTATTTAGGTTTTTTACTTGGTTATTAGTAAAAAATAAAACACTGCGAAAAATTTCACTTATTCAAAACCAAAATACCAATATCAATTTTAAGCTGCCGGATTTTTTTCCCGTCTCTAGTTCATAACTTTACACGAAGCAAATTCATAACAGTTACGCGCTTGCGCCACACTGGTGCTATCACGTCCAATGCAAAAGGAATGCTGAGCGACAAACACAAACAGACATTATGTATCTGTTGTGAACTCAACCACTGTTTACGCATTATTTTGTTGAAATGGTTGAAATGGCTTTAAGCACTATGGGACTTAACATCTGAGGTCATCAGTCCCGTAGACTTGGAACTACTTAAACCTAACTAACTTAAGGACACCACACACATCTATGCCCGAGGCATGCGCGATTCCGGACTGAAGCGCCTACAGCCGCTCGGCCACAGCCGCATTATTTTGTCTCGTAGGTGTTAACGGTTCATATATGACGGTGTTTTGTCAGAAGAGAAAGTTCGATCGACGAGCGATTAGCAGTTTGCACTTCAGTGGAATTTCTTTTGAATGACGCTCCGTCGGTGTTGATTATTGGTGTCCGTCAAATATATTATTCACACAGCACTTGGCTTCGGAAGCCTACGTGAGGATGATTTTCAATATACAGAAACACGTGTAAGCACATTCGCTTCTCGGAGTGGAATGGTTTTGAGCGTTACATGTACAGTAGAAATCAGCAGTTTACTTTCGCTTAGTTCCATTACTGAAGGAGGATTCGCGCGTAGAAACTGTCTGCCAGACCGCGACGAGATTCAACGGTCTACCATAGAATCGAATGTTGGACGATGAGGAATACTTCTAGAAAAATTACAGAAAGATTTGTACACAGGACTTTTTCAGTAAACCTCTCTTCCAGCTTCCAGGTGCAGACAGAGGTCATTGCGTCATTGCCAAGTTGTAACCTAAGATTGAAGTGTGATTCATAGCGCAGAGCAGACATATGCCCCTTTGGTGTATGGTTTAGTTGACAGCAACTGTGCGCACGCTCAACAATTGTACCGGGAGAGATTTCCAGAGCGAAGGTACAGCGATAGGATAACGTTTGAAGCCACTGATCGTCGTCTTAGGAAACATGGGGCATTTAAGTCTGATTCTCGAGACCAGAGGAGGCCTAGAAGGACGAGGACACCTCAATGGGAGGCAGTTGACGACGACCGTAGTGTCAGTACAAGACAAGTGGTCAGAACGAAGAATGTTGACCGCTTAACTTTCTGGTGAGTGTTACACGAGGACCAGCTGTATCCACACCATTTACAGTGTGTGCAGGCACGGGTACTCTTCTACTAATGGTGTTTTGGAAAAAGTGTCAAACTTAATTTTGCTGCAGCGTTGCTGTTCACAGATGAGGCGTCGTTTTAACGATATCAGATTGTCAATTTTCACAATCGGCATACATGGGCAAATTTCTATCTTCATTCAACTGTTGAGCGTTGTTACCGACAAAGATTTTCTGTCAGTTTTTGAACCGACATTGTTGGTGATTGTTTGGTAGGGCCCCACTTTCTCCCACCTAGGCTCAATGGACAATATTGTTCTCATTTTGTATAAATGTTCTACCTCAACTATTTGCACATTTGCCTGATTTGCTAAGAGATGTGCCTCAAAATCTGCGACAGAACATGTACCTCATGCACTATTGCACATCTCCTCATTTTAGTGTTAATGTCCGTCAGCTAAATAACAGATTCGGTGACGAATGGATGAGCAGAGGTGGACCAATTGCCTGGTATCCACGCTCTCCTAACCTAAACCCACTGGACTTTTATTTGTGGGGCCATTTAAAACTTCTTGTGAATGAAACTCAAGATGGTCGGAGTCTCCACGCACTAGTTATGGAAAGCTGCGAAACCACAAGCAAAACTCCAGAGATACATCAACGCACCCGAGATTCTCTACGAGGGCGGGTCGATGCATGTATCAGTGCCCATGGAGAGCGTACAGAACGTCTCCTGTGAGAATGAGTTGCATGTGATGTGCTGGTGCGTACTATTTGCTTGTGTTTATCATGATTAATGAGTAACAGAAAATGAGTTGTAACATGGAAACAAAGCGTTTCCACACCAATATTCATATAATTTCTTCGTCTACGGTTGAAGATTGTGTCCTGCAGTTTGGGCCGTACATTATTGCTACACCCTGTATTTTTTTGTCTTCAAGGTGTAAATGCTCGTTACGATGCAGCCATCAAAGAGGTTTCAGATAAGGATCAGAAGAGTTCATGTTGAAAGTTCTCTTTAAATAATAAAAATATAGCGAAAGATATAGAAGTAAATACAAATATTTTCTGAATTACTCTGTTTCTGGATGTAAACCTGAGCCGTGACAATAAATGAACTATCGTGATGAATCTTGTACTGTCGTAATGTGAAAGCGAAGCTGCCCTGCAATAATAACTAAGTGTCGTAATGAAGAAGGAATTCTTTAATACTGTAAAATGTAGCAGTCTGACTGCACGAATTTTGGACAGTATAAACTGCCTGAATAATTAACTTTGACATGAAGCCTAGAGTAATTGGTTTTGCAAAACTGATCACAAGAACTGTCGCAGATTGAATAAATAAAAAATTCATTATCTTTTCTTCTTACCTCTATTCTGCGCAAATCTGGATAACGCATTGAAATACTGCTCTGTCTTGCGCACCCCTATGCTGAAGCTGCAAATTTCTGTATCTGCACGGAGACACTCGGGAGGTGCAATAGTTCTCTGTTAATTGCAAATCGAACAGTTTACTGAAAATACTTGGTTGGATGATCCATTAAAAGAATTGTAAGAGAAAGGTTGGTAAGAAAATGAAATATGCGCAAAAATGAGAACACTACGTTTATTTTGTATATTGAGAAAAAGTGCTGAAAGCAATTTTAAATTTAATAAATTTCTCAACATCCAAACAATACACTTTTTTATCTCTCGAATCTAACCACTTTCAGTACGATAACCAAGTTAGTTCGATGACATAGCAATAGTCAAAAAAAGTAACATCATTATTATCTTTACCTTGGACATTCCATTAGACTTGCTCCTCCTTCACATGTTGATTGAACAATTTGATAAATTGAAACTTTAAATCTGAAACATATTATTGCCATCTCTTTCTTACTCTAACATAACTTAACATTGACTGCATTCCTACCCAAACACTGCTCAACATTGTCAGCCTACAACTAACAAAGCTGGACCAACAACAAAAGAATAGCTGACGACACTTTACTCCCACATACTTCAATCAAGAGCTTTGCCAAAAGAATTCAAGAGGACAAAGATCATTGTCATCCTGTCCGTCCCGATAACTGAGTGGTCAGCGTGACGGATTGCCTTCCTACAGGCCTAGGTTCGATTCCCGGCTGGGTCGGGGATTTTCTCCGCTCAGGGACAAGGGTGTTGTGTTGTCTTCATCACCATTTCATCCCCATCTGGCGCGCAGGTCGCCCAGTGTGGCGTCGAATGTAATAAGACCTGCACAAAGGCGGCCGGACCTGCCCCGAAAGGGCCTCCCGGCCAAAGACGCCTAGCGCTTATTTCCACTTCCATTGCCATCCTCAAACGAGGAAAGCCAGACGATTAACCAGAAAGCTATAGATCCATCGCTCTCTTAAATGTGGCATATAAACTGCTTGAGCGTCTCCTTTACTACAGACTAAATCCAATCATACCTGAAATCTCTGCCTATCGACCAAGCCGGCTTCATACCCAATTGAAACTGTGAGCATTAGGTCCTCGCATTAACATCGTTCATTGACCGGAGCTATGAAAAATGCCCTGAACTGGTGCGGTTTTCGTCGATTTGACACCAGCATATAATTCTGTCTGGAGAGAGGGTCTAACATATAAATTCCTAAAAGCTACTAGATGTAAAATGATAACGTCACTTTTAGAGAACATGTTGTGAAACAGAGTCTAGCAAATATCAATGGGTGGCTCTTTGAGCAAATCAAAATTCCTGAGTAATGGTCTGCCCCAAGGATCAGCGCTTGTGCCTCTCCTGTTCCATCACTACGTAGCCGACCTATACCTACGGCATCCAGAACATTTATTTACTCAGATGACATCACTCTTACATGCCAACATACTAATATGACTGCTCTTGAACAGACTCTCATCCAAGATCTGGATCTGATGACTGAATACTTCAGGAAAAGGCGACTAATCCCAAGCGCATTTAAAATAGAGAACTCATGCTTCAACCTAAATAATAGGCTGGCTGGAACACCTTCACAGATATCTCTGAATGGTACTGCGCTTCCACACAATTTCCATTCAAAATATCTGGACGTAAGATTGGATAGCACTCTCTTATAAAAAACACCTATCAAACATGGCCGCAAAACTGAAATCCCGAAACAACATCCTCCACAAATTAGCGGGAACGACCTGGGGAGCTGGTGCAGAGACAGCTGTAAGGTTGGTCTACTCAACAGCTGGATACTGCGCATCGATGTGGTTAAACATCCCGCACGTGGGAAAAGTAGATGTGGTGCTGAATCAGGCGATTCGAATAATTGCTGGAGCTATTAAAACCACTCCACTCTACAGGCTACCCGTCATCAGCTATATCGAACCGCCTTATATACGACGATGCAACATACCCATAAGACATTTTAAAAAGACCTCCAGTAATACTGCCCTGCCAGTTCAACAGGACCTTACTGTATTCAGAAGAATCAAATCCAGAAGTCCTCCTGTGAAGGCTGCACAGCAACTTCTGAACCAAAACTACAGTGACGATGAAATCTGACGAACGGACTGGAAAAACAGAGCCAACCCAAGATGGCGTACTTTGTTTGAGACTCCCAATCATCGAGGCTTTCACCTCCCAAGGAAAACCTGGGTAATACTGAACAAAATACTGACAGGTCATGGCGGATGCGGATCCTCGGTGTACAGATGGAACTTGAGATCTGACCCTAGGCGCGACTGTGGTGCCAAAGAACAAACCATCCACCACTTCATCGAGTGTCTACTGAGGGCGTTCACCGCACTGATTACGACTTCCTGAGGGCAACACCACAAGCTGTAGAGTGGCTGCAGAATATAAGTGTGGAGTTGTGATCGTTGAAAATACTGGAATCTGAACTTTATGCAAATCTTATTATTTTGTAATGTAGTTACACATTCATTGTTATGTGCCAACATTCAAGTTACAGTATTCTATTATGTTTGTATCCTGTATTCTAACAATGTATATTCTCTTTTATGCTGTTTCCAATGCAGTGTGTCATGCCATAAGCTAAATCAATAAATAAATATCGCAGCTGAACTTAGACTACCTCACTCTACCAAAGCTTAACACTGACTCTTCCACTGCGACCTCGGGCAGTTCAAAGATACTTAATTTCTGCGATACAGCTTACAACATCGCTGCTCGCTCACAATCGATTCAGATACCAAAAATTCAGCTACCAAAATTATGCATGGCACGTATCAGTGCTTCTACCAACAAGCTAGACCACGGACCCTCGCAAAGAATCTCAAGAGTCAGAGACAACTCTACAAAAGCGAATGAGAGAAATTAAGAACTTACGAGATGAGGTGATCGCTGGGGTTAGGACAGCACCAGTAGAACAAGTTGTAGCTCATGTTGGTTTGGTGAATAGGTGTAATTGTGGCTGTGGCCACTGACACCTCTCCTCTTAACTGCCTGAATTAATACAGGTTATCGAAAGATGGGAGAAATTGCCTTCGAAGATTTACCATCATTGCACCTGGCAGATCACTCGCCTGCTGGTCCTCTGCTCCAGGTCTTTCGTCGCGTAGTAAAGAACTGATTAACAAACAGGGACACCAGATATGTTGCAGACCAAAGGAAGTTAGTATAGTCTGGCAACGCATTTGTTCAGAAATGGACACACAAATAGGAGGTAGCTCTTCCACAAGTTTCTTAACGTATCACTCGCAATAAAGTAGCCGCTGAAGGACAAGTCAAGAGAACAAAAGTTCACATAAGAAATAATGTCTTCAGCATACAGTCCCTCGAGAGAGCGCAGAATGAATAAACATGAATTTTTATAGCACGAGGAGCTGGCCACGTGTCAATAGCGTGCTCACAGTAACAGGAATCTGATAATAGAGCTTACTCCGCTACATGGTGATTTGAAGCGCCGTATCACATAGTGAGAACGTAACGACAACGCAGACGCAACCATCGCAGTTGTAGCGTGCTTGGTAGTTCTAAACTTCACGAAAAACCCGCGGATGGTCAACACAAACCTGCTCCCAAGGTAATGGAAAACAGCATTTGCCACAAAATAGCGGTAACTGCTGCACAATGAACATCGCGGTGTCGACACTCTTACCAGCTGCCACGGAATGGAAGGAGGGAGGAGGTACAGCTGCTCTCCGGACTATTTAAAGACTCTGTCGACAAACTACAGCGCATCTCAGCGATGTATGAAAAATATACCAACCTATCAGCAGTTGGAGGTGTATCTGTTCCTGCTTGTCTGGTCGATTGGAGCGCCTAAGTTCTTGCCTTCAAGTTGGTTGGTCCGAATTGGCACGCGTTCCCAGAACGTGGGAGACTTTGTCTATCTCCGCCAGAGCGAGATTTCAGCGACGATTCGAAATACCGACCAGGAAACCAAGCTAGATTTCGCCATTTTGAGCGTTTTGTGTATCAAATAAACGGGGAATGCCAAAATTATCCTTCTCCCACCAACCGCTGATCCTCTACGTTGACAATAGCTCGGTAGTGTTTGCCGACTTGTAAAATATACGTAATTTAGTAGTATTAATTGAATCATTTAGATTGATGACTTGTTAATTAGTTAACCGACCGATCTGTGTTTAGTATCAATTTACCTGGAATTTTATTTGGAGTTAGAATCTGTGATCAGTATTAAAGGACTAATTTTACTATTCTCTATTCCTTTGAGGTGGGGATTGAGCTGGAGAGACGTGTGGTGTCGCCACGCGCGTTAAGTTCTTGAGAAAGTCATTTTGTTACAAATTCAGATGTAGACTAAAATGATTTGGGCACACGTTAACTGTAGAAACAACGAGGACGCCTCCAGTAAATCTGGAGGAAAAGTCAATGGACCCGGTGGGTAGGAGAAATGAAACCACGCTTGAGGTTCAGGCTGTGTATCGCCGTACACTGGAACCGATAATCTGCCGTTAGTCAACCTTTCGTTCTTTTGTGAGCGGCTAAAAGGGCTGCCGCACGAAAGTAGTCCCATAGAAGCTGGCTCGCTTGTCTGAACACTGTGACAAAAATTTGTACAGTAATTAACTGACGGTGTTCGAGTGCACAACAGAGCGGGACAAGCAAAGCACATCAGTGTTTATTTTTTTTGTGACGAGCTGTGGTTTATTTTCGTGAATACCTCTCACGCCACATTGACTATGCCATGTGCATCGAACTGTGAACTGAACCACAAAGATTAATGGCGAAAGTGTTGCGTTATGCGACGTAAGTTAATAGTGAATTTTATTGTGACATACGAAGATGTACCGACAAGGTTACCGCACCTAATCGTCATCGCTGATTCCGTCCAGATTGATGGCATGGCATGGTCAGAAATAAAAGCTATGGAAGTGGGAGTTCCAGACGGCCAAGCGTTTAGACAAAACTGGCACTTTTTCCGCGTATTGGGCGAGGCATGACACCTTTACGTTAGCGTAACTTCCAGACAGCGGTTGGAGCCGCAGAAACATCAATAATGGTAATACGAAAATCGTGGGGTCAACTCCGTTTGCGCCGGCCGGAGTGGCCGTGCGGTTCTAGGCGCTACAGTCTGGAGCCGAGCGACCGCTACGGTCGCAGGTTCGAATCCTGCCTCGGGCATGGATGTGTGTGATGTCCTTAGGTTAGTTAAGTTTAATTAGTTCTAAGTTCTAGGCGACTGATGACCTCAGAAGTTAAGTCGCATAGTGCTCAAAGCCAACTCCGTTTGCGTGAAATTCATTTATTTAAAATTTTGCCTTCACTTATATGAACAACATTAATGAATCATGGATTAAATACTTAACAAAGTTATACAAAAGTAAAAAGTCACCAGGAAAGGAAGAGATATCAAAAATCAGTATACAAGTCAATGAAGGTGTAACTCTTTCACATGCAGATGTAGAACAGGCTGTGAGTCTGTGAGAAAATAGGAGGTCTCCGGGAATAATAGGATTCCCAATGAATTATTGAAGTACGTAGAGTATCCACTAACTGAACAGCTAACCAAGTTAATTAACAATGTTATAACTGGTAATCAAATTCCAAACGAATGGGGAACTAGTATTACTTCATGCACAAAAAAAGGAGGTAAGAAAGACCGTCCCAGCTGCAGAGGGATAAGTATACTTGGTTTAGTTTTTAAACGAATAAAAGATATAGGAAATAAAATAAAAAAAGCCTTATAACCGTTGCAAAGCAGCAGTATGGTTTTAGACCCGGTGTTTATTCTTACGCAAGTTGTCGAGAAGTCCGACGAATACAACAGACGACCTTATCTTTGTTTAATTGATCTACTGAAGGATTTCGATGGGATTCTGTTAATATACGTGGTAAACCTGCTCTATTACTGCGGGATTCCTTCCAACTTAACGAAAACCATTGAACGTGTTTATTCTAACAACCACATCCAGGAGAAAATTTGTTCTGGGTAAGTAGCTGCATAGCAGTTAATAGCTGTATTAGGCAAGGTGACACTTTGAACCTGCTACTTTTTAATATATTCGTGAACGAGATGCTAAGGAGGCATAGGCAGGTAGTAGTTATAGAATGGTGTGCGAATAAATAAAAATCATTCGTTTTGCTGACGATGCAGTTCTATTGGCGAACAGTGAAGATAATCACCAGAAACCTTTTCATAAATTTAACATGGCTGGCAAAACCTCAATATGGTCATATCCTCTCAAAAAACCAAATGCATGACCACATGTGAAGAACCAGTAAGATGCAAACTGGAGGTGGATGGAGAAATTATTCAAAAAGTAATGAGTATCTTAGTATTTAACTGCCCAGTGGAAATTTCGAAAAGGCAGTTAGACAACAAGTAACAAAAGCAAATAAAGTGGTAGGGTGTTTAAATGATACTATTAGGAAAAATAAGTATACGTAGATGTAAAGACAAGCATATAAGAAACAACAGTGAGACCAGTTAGGAACACACAGCTGGAACAAGACCGCAAACATAAAAAACAAAAGACCTCTACAAACCGCGGAAATGAAAATTCTGCGAAGGACTACACGATAGCAACTGCGAGATAGAGAGAGAAGTGAAAGCATCAGAAATAGATGTCTAATAGACTACATTAATGAGTGGGCACATAAGGAAAAGCATTCACCAAACGAACACATAGAGATGATGGATGAACGGAAGACTGTGAACATCATAAGAAATTATCTACCGGTTGGTAAAAGACATGTAGGCTGACCAAGAAAAAGACGGAGCGACAATCTCAGGGCAGACTGAAGGGGTACACAAGCTTTGGAAGAAGAAGAAGAAGAAAAAGAAGACGATTAAAATAAACAGAAATAGTGCTCACTGTATTGTTTTTATAAAAGACATGCGGAGGACAATCGTATATAATTGTAAATAAATTTCCAAGAAAGAATTGCACCTTCAGCGTCCACGAGGTCTCTAAAAATAACTTTCTGAAAAGGGATTGTAATTAAAGTTCACAAGTCTTCGTATTCCGTTAGTTTCCTTTTGACCTTCAAGCAGGTCTCGGCATCAGCACGCGAACAGTAGATTTCCGATGCAGGTAAATTAGTCTCACCGAGAGAGAAAATGAAATTATATCTCGAAAGGATGACATCAAAATATATTCCACTGTACTTCGCCAGCTATCCTCGGCACTGTTTAGCGGAATTATGTGTTGCTTATTGTTTGCTGCAAATTTGAGAAGAGAGAGAACATTTTGTGAATATAAACCAAGTTTATTTGTCTACAAAAACGTTATAACGACCGAGTAATTTTAAACATGGTGCGTTTATAGCGTGTTCTTACAATGAATAACACCCCTGAAAGCATAAATCATAAACCAAGTATCTAATTTTACATGCAAGGTTCTCGTTTCCGCCTTAAATTTGCTTCCTAGTAATTAATTTGCGATACGAAATTTTTAAAGTAATAAATAAAATTTATAGAGTATTCTTTCAGTAACGTAAAAATTTCACGCCCCTCGAATCACCGCTCTGTATTCTTTCCGCTGCACCAACTGCTGCATGGAATGCATGCCAACAGAAGCCGCTCAGTTCTCTCCCGTGCAGCGCCAAAAAGTTATTTTTGCTATAAGCTTGGTCATCCCTAGCTCCTACTTTTGTCACTTTCACTTCTGGCGGCGCCTCGAATATATTATAAATTTGGACGGAATCGTGGCGAAGAGTGGGCGCGATCCCCTTGTGAGTGACAGGCTTCTGCCATACGAGTGACAGACAGGTAATAATATTTTGTATGTGATATCAGTACGTGAACAGTGTTGCCAAGTGGAGTGACATCTCGGAACAGGAATCAGTTTCTACCAAAACCGTTTTACTTTGAATAGCTCAGCACTTATACCCCTTCATATTGTACTGTTTCGTTAGACTCGTACATGAACATTACAGCATTCCTGTCATCAGTTAAGCCTGACATTGTCAGAGAGGAGACGAGGGGTCTTAATGTTACTTATTGACCACAATTTTCGTTACGTAATTAAAACACGATGACTAGTTTTGGTTACTCTCGACAATCATTCTCAGATCGCATCGTAAACAAGCTGCGAACAACCATTCAAAACCATCGTCATTAGCTATGCTCATACAATGTGTAAGTAGGCTTTTCGCGGATGAGGCTGTAGTATACAGAGAAGTTGCAGCATTAGGAAATTGCAGCGAAATGCAGGACGATCTGCAGCGGATAGGCGCTTGATGCAGGCAGTGGCAACTAACCCGTAACAGACAAATATAGTGTATTGCGAACACACAGAAAGAAGGATCCTTTATTGTATGATTATATGATAGCGGAACAAACACTGGTAGTAGTTACGTCTGTAAAATATCTGGGAGTATGCGTACGGAACGATTTGAAGTGGAATGATCATATAAAATTAATTGTTGGTAAGGCGGGTGCCAGGTTGAGAATCATTGGGAGAGTCCTTAGAAAATGTAGTCCATCAACAAAGGAGATGGCTTACAAAATACTCATTCGACCTATACTTGAGTATTGCTCATCAGTGCGGGATCCGTACCAGATCGGGTTGACAGAGGAAATAGAAAAGATTCAAAGAAGAGCGGCGCGTTTCGTCACAGGGTTATTTGATAAGCGTGATAAAATTACCAAGATGTTTAGCAAACTCAAGTGGCAGACTCTGCAAGAGAGGCGCTCTGCATCGCGATGTGGCTTGCTGTCCAGGTTTCGAGAGGGTGCGTTTCTGGATGAGGTTCGAATATATTGCTTCCCCCTACGTATACCTCCCGAGGAGATCACGAATGTAAAATTGGAGATTCGAGCGCGCACGGAGGCTTTCCGGCAGTCGTTCTTCCCGCGAACCATAAGCGACTGGAACAGGAAAGGGAGGTAAGTGCTCTCCGCCACACACCGTTGGGTGGCTTGCTGAGTATGAATATAGATGTAGATGTGGTCGGGCGTTATCCTGGAATAGTATCATTTCACCTTGTCTTCATGGTCGCTGTTCTTAGACTGAGTCTCAAATACGCCTCAGTTGTTCACAGTAACTATGAGCAATGATGGTTACTCCTCAGTGAAGGGGAGTACCCATACAGATGTTGAGTCTTTTCCATTCCATGCGAATGCCGGACGATACTGGAATGATCACAGTTCAAAATATTTGAGAGTTTTCGAGTCTACTGACGCGGATCATTGTGGATCAACGCGTTTAAACGGTCTGCATCAAATCGCGGTGGTCTTCCGGAGAGTCTCTAATGTCAAAAATTGTTGAAATGGCTCTAAGCGCTATGGAACTTAACATCTGAGGTCATCAGTCCTCTACAGTTAGAACTACTTAAACCTAACCAACCTAAGGACATCACACACATCCAAGCCCGAGGCAGGATTGGAACCTGCGACCGCAGCAGCAGCGCGGTTCCGGACTGAAGCGCCCAGAACCGTTCGTCCGCAGCAGCCGGCTCACTAATGTCAAAAAGATCCTCGTTAAAAAGAGAAAACCATTTTCGTGCCGTGCTCTGCCGAAATGCATTATCTCAATAAAGGGGGTAATATTTCTGTCTATCTCTGCTGCTGTCACCCGTCTATTCAGTTCAGACAGAAGCATATGTGGAAAATGTTTAGATTTCTCGAATTGGCACTCCATTTTCTAGAGCCCACGGCTCCACTCACGGCATACAAATCACAAAATGACGGTATGTAAAATCGAATAGCAACAGATAACTACGAATAGAAAATGACAATCGATGAATAAACCCACAGCAACCGTAATACCAACATGTAAACAAAGTCGTTACGAACCTATTCGCCAAGGGAAGCTGTTAAATGAACTTGATCAGACATAATGATTGCTTTAACTGTGCTGTTAGAAAGGAATGCCCCCCCCCCTCCCCCAACCCAACATATCTAAATTCCGAGTAAGGTTGAAACCGCGGACTTGAAATAAGTACGGTTGCAAATGACGTTGAGGGACTCGTCCCGCTACAGCGACCGCCACTTGTTACTGGCGCTGGGGAAAGCTGGGCGGGTCGGTGACGCACCTGGTCCGCCCCCGCTGACCCGGACGGAGCTGCCGCGGCCTGTTTGGGGTGCATACGTGATGAGCAGCGGGCCGCCGGCTGTGTGTCCCGCGTCCCCGCAGCAATTTCGGCCGCCTGCTCTTTAAAAGCCTGGCCTATCTGGAAACGGCTCTCTCCAAAACCCGCCGCTCTGCGGCCTGCCCCCTGGGGGAGAATTTAGCGTCCTGCCCAGCTCACCCAGGCACACACACATGCAACGCACAATAAGGGAACGGAACGAGAAAAAAAGTCCGGCGGGACCTGGTGACTTGCGGCTCAGAGCATGACACGTTCCCCTGCATGAATTAGTCAACTGAGAATTCTGAAAATGAGTTCCGCTAATGTGTGAAAACGTATAAAAATCATTACACTTGTGGTTTGTAGCGAATTTAATTGCTTGTGATTTTCGGCTGAATACTGATTAAATCGTGATTAAATTTTCTATGTTTCGTTTGATAAAAACTAAACTCGCCCGAACAGGCCCCGGAAGGCGCTACGGTACCGACCGACTGCCGTGTCATCCTCATCCGATAGGCTTACTGGATGCTGACTGGAGGGGCATGTGGTCAGAACAGCACACGCTCGATCCGTGCAGTTGCACCTCAAATGGCCTCACGAGGGCTGAGTGCACGCCGCTTGTCACCAGCGCTCGTCAGACCGGATGGTCATCGATCCAAGTGCTAGCCCAGCCCGACAGCGCTTAACTTCGATGGTCTGATTTTCACCGGTGTAGCCACTGCGGCATATTTCACATCATGTGCTCAAGAGTAAGACATACAAAGAAAGAAAGACAGAGTTTTTGTGTGTGTGTGTGTGTGTGTGTGTGTGTGTGTGTGTGTGTGTGTGTGTGAGTGAGTGTGTGTATGTGTGTGTGTGAAAGAGAGAGAGAAAGAGCGAGAGAGAAAGAGAGAAAGGAAGATGTGTAGGTAGTGGCCAATAAAGACAGTTCGACGTCTACAAAAAGCTAACACGTGAAACGTATTCGCAGTTGAAAATAAGGCCAACCATCAGCTGTATGACCAAAATTTGTACAAGACCGGAACTTGGACGCAGATTTCGCTCTTATTGCTAGCTGTCTCCTTATCATTAGGCTATCCGAGAACAACTCAAGGTTAGATCCAAACTTTCAAACGTCGTCAACCAATTGTCTAAAACCTACATAGCCATCATTCAACTACACAGCTGATGGCTGTCCCTACTCGTAGTTGCTAATACATTTCATGTATTTCATAATAGCTGTAGTCGCCTCAGAATCTATTCTTTCGCATGTTTGAACTGAGACTGCATCGTATGTTTCAAGAACAAAGGTGCTGCAGCATCGCTAAAAATAACACATTGATAAGTGTGTGCCCGCATCTCGTGGTCGTGCGGTAGCGTTCTCGCTTCCCACGCCCGGGTTCCCGGGTTCGATTCCCGGCGGGGTCAGGGATTTTCTCTGCCTCGTGATGGCGGGGTGTTGTGTGATGTCCTTAGGTTAGTTAGGTTTTCGTAGTTCTAAGTTCTAGGGGACTGATGACCATAGATGTTAAGTCCCATAGTGCTCAGAGCCATTTGAACCATTTGATAAGTGTGTTTTCAATAAGTACACGTAATTGTTGAAGTATACACAACTCTGAAGTTGCTACTTGAGAAGTTTATAACACATGGATGCATATAAGTTGAAGGGCTTTTAATTAATGTCGTAACAAAAGTTTTCATTTTTCGAAATTGATAAATGATGGCGGTGTATTTTGCAAAATTCCAAATAGTTACCAAATTCGAGTATACTGTTTCCAAGAAGAGAATTTTGCAATGAAGACTTTCAAAGATGCCCAAGGGGAATAAAGATTTGAGGAATTAGCGACTTTTGCGGTTACTCTCCTAATACTGACTCATTCCAATGCCGTTGTTCAGAGACTGTTAGCAGTACCAATACAATAAAAAAACACGCATAGGAATAGAATGAAGTTAAATGTTTAATTGCTATTCTAAGAATACGCTGAAGTTTGAGGTTGGAAGGAAAACGCTGCAACGAAAATGAAATTCGTATAAACGTTCTGTAACAAATCAGGACCAAAGAATCGTATGTCTGAAACCAACATTGATGATGCAGACAAAAATGATTCATCTGAAGAAGACGAATTCATATAAATAATTAGCTGTTGTTATAGAACTTTTTCCATGTTCCTGACCTTGACTTGCTGATTTATTTATTGTATGTTCATTTCATGATTGCGAATATTTCACTACGGTACTTAATAATAAAGGAAACTAATTATTAATGTACTTATTGTTTTCTTTCATAACAATTAAAATATTGCTAGTGGAAATTTTAGCTATTATGAGAGTAGGGTCATTTTTATTAGTGGTTTCCTGGTGGTTTTTGCACTTGAAACTGGTGGGGAGCACACTTTAACTGTTGGCAACACTACTGGCAACCTCAGTGGAACCTGCGCCTACCACACGAGAACAAGTATTGGACTCCTGCAGTATTCTGTGTCAAACATTGACCAGAGGTTACCAGCATATGGACCAGGGAATTACTGTCCTCTGTGTAGGCTGCCGTTAAGACCACTGCACTATCGGCTGCGGTTGGAGTTATGTCGTGAGAAGGAAGCATGTACTGCAAATGAATTGCATGGCAATGTTTTCAGCAATGCATCGCGGTTCTGCACTATGCGGGATGACTATCGTCGGCGAGTACATCGTCGACCTAGAAAAGGCATTGTTCTTCCAACGTTGTGTTGCTCCTGGCGTGATGGCGTGGGGAGCAATGAGGTATTTCAGTTTACGGGTCGTAGCGATTGAGGGATCTCTGACAACACAACGGTATGTCATGGATATCCTGCATCCTCATGTGTCCCTTCTCACGCGACATTATCGTGGAGTGTTTCTTTCTGCACGGGGTAATGCCTGCCGACTCATGGTACATTTGTCTATGAATTATCTGAGTGTTGTTGAGGTCCTTCCACAGCCAGCAACATCCTTTGATCTGTACGCAACAGAACATGTCTGAAGTCAATTCAGACATCAATTCCATCCCACACCCAATGTCAAGATTATCAAAGAATAATTACAACCGTTATGGGCCAGCTTGCCTCATGAGAGACCAGATGGGACGTGACTTCATAGGAGTAAGTGGGCTCACAATGTCAAGTTCTCCGTAACTCTGGCTCGATTTTGTAATTACAGACGTAACATCGTGAGTCCTCTCATCGAGTAAAGTTTCATTTCATTTCCTCCTCTCCTTCGGATGCTTTACTTTTTTTATCGTTCAGTCTTTATATTACTGGCCCCAGCAGACGTCTTTTCTCAAAATTTGTACAACTTTTGAAAATATCCTTTCTAAAGGCTCTATAGTCGAAGGAAAGCATAGTCTCTTTTGAGCCAATGAATATAAATTGGGAAATGGAGGTTTTCTTTGTTCTTACAGCAACAGGGAATAACCAGCCCTGGTATAAATATTCCTTAAATCTACTTGTCAATTTCTGTGACACAGCTCCTTTAACCAAACCTTCTCACAAAAGGTAAAATTTATTGTTATTGAAAACTTTCGTCATATCTTACGTGCTCGTGAAGGTACAGTTAGTAAACCAGATTTATTATTGTTTCGTTACGAAATACTTGCACATCTTTATCCGCGATTTCTTCGTATTTCTGTACATATCAGGTGCTGTATGATTTGAAAGCGTCTATTTTTAACCATGCATAAAGTAATATCACTTGGCCAACAATATACGACATTTTAACAAGCTGCTCTTTGTCAACTTTCATCACTCCCTTTGGCATTGCAACTAGTAACATAGCTCCTTTTTCCAAGTTTTAAACGTAGTAACGATGTTTAGAGGTGACCGAGTTAAACTTCCGTTTTGGTCATTTACAAGGTTTGCCTAATACTCAGCTCTTTGGGTTATTTCATATAATTTTTTAACTATATTCGTCTAATATACAGTGAATTCCCAGTCCTATGGCGCCAATTTGCAACAAAAGTGGGAATTATGAGCATATTGTTCTTTAAAACACGGATTAGTGTGTCGATAACGCGTTCCAGTGAGTCGAGACTTCGTGTTTTAGTTTTAATATCGATATCTTTCTTTCGCCTTGGATGCTTTCGACTTATTTAGTGCAATTGTTTTTCTAAATACTGAAAGAGTAATTTAAAATTTCGGCTACACTGTATACTCACTCATACGTGACTTTACCACTAAATTAGTAGTTTGGGTGTCTTAGAGGATGTGAACGTATTTACAAGTTTTTGACCTTAGTAACAATGTCACTACTACCACTATTTTGTTAAGTAGTGTTCAGGAAGAGGCTTCTTGGTTTGGTGTCAGCTATATTTTGGAATGCATTTTCATGGCGAAATTTCCAACCAGTCCCCATACATTCAAACGAAGCTTCGTGTCTAACTTACATTAAGACAGTGCGAAGTAATAGCGAGAAAATTTTGTTTATTTAGGGAAGTCCATCCATTAATCAAAGTGACTGCTGTAGAGCTCAGTTTCCCTTGCATTTATTTCCGTAGCTGATTGGACCTAACCGGTCTGAATTCGTTTTACTATTGAAACGTTGATAACTGATGTAGAACAGGGAATCGAACATCATAACTTCCTTTTCTCCCACAATGCTAAAGGGATGGTATTATTTATAATTCATTTTAAGTAAATGAAGTTGGGTTTATTTGCTGTTAGATACGGGAGACACTTAAAAACATTGACAAAAATTAAGGAGGATTTGCTTACTCATATTCAAGCCGATCCAAAGGCGACCGTTGCAGGCGTCCTACGGATTAGATTCCTCAATGGTAATGAATCATCGTAAGTGTCAGACTCGTTCTTTCCACTTCCTCTAGGTGAAGTTAGAGAGTTCCGCTGGGACACTTGTTGAAGTAGTAGAATTTGTTTCCGCAAGTCTTGGCGTTCGAGACGGAAACCTAAATCGAGAGACCAATACTTCCGGGGACTCTGTGGAACATTTACTGATGAGATTCCTTGTTAGGTTACCCATGCAGCCTCCAGAAATGTTAATGATGGCATTGTCATACTGTATTCCATTCCACCTGCCTCATTTTACTGTAGTGATACCACAATGTACAGGTAGAAAACGAAAATCGTGACATTTCTAATGATATTAAAATATTATCAATACAAGACGTTCAGTGTGACGTAGACTAGTTTTAAAAGGTTTTTAGATGTAATCTGTGTACTACTACAAATAACGCACACATACAGTATAAGTAGACTGTATAGGTTTTTTTTGAAGGGTTTTTTGAAGGGATTTTTGAAAGGCAAATTGCGTTGCGTTGTGTGTCAGTATAAGCACAATCATGTATAATTTTTTCTAAGGGGACGTTTCAACAGTTGCAAAATTTGAAAATAGTAGTATATCGCATATTCGAGAACGGAGTTATCAGTTGAATGGTCAGGAGTATAACGCTTCATTTTTAGAAAAAAAATGTGAAAAAGTGGTTCAACTAAAATACTACAAATCCTTTCAAAACTCATGAAAAGTTAAAGTTAGCAGTTGAGCCAAACAGTTAAAATCTAAAATTATCTTTGAACAGAAAGAGAAATAACATGCCCAGTGGTAAACAGCAGCTGCTTCATACGTGAAAAAACCACGAAAAGAAAAGTAGATCCGTCTTTCCATTTCCTAAAAAACTATATATTACTTATAAATTAAGCGCAGTGTAAGAAAGGAGCTGAAGAAGCGACGGTAAAACTGCCACGAGAGACGAGTGACCCGAAAAGGAACGAGAATGGTCGACGCAAATGGCATAATTTTAGAACTTCAATAATTATTTCTTTACTTTTAGAAATATTAATGTTGGACTTCTTTTGGTTACATTAGTTTCTCAGTCGTTCAGAGACTTTTTTCTATTACATATTATTTTGTTTTCATCTTCAGTCTAACATTCCTGGAATATGAAAAAACGTTTTTGTGAATACTTCCTGTCTTTATTTAACTACTTTATGCATACACTGGACTGAATTACATGAGGATGTGATTTCAGATCGAAGAGTCAAACATATGGCATACGTATCCGTAATAATATCATAAAAATATGTTTGTAGAATAATGCCGTGTCTCTTTAAGCTGTACCTGTGTTTATTTTCCTGTTGCAATTTCGGTATTTGTGTGATGTTATATTATGTCATATACAAGGGTTAAACGTAACGTTCTTTTAGGACTACGTTATTTTTTATCATAATGCAATAACAAACCGGCATTGTCAGTAATAATTATCAGTGACTACATTACCATCAAAAGTAACTCAGCGCTACAAGAACGCCACTTCTAACTTATTTCTATGACATAACATAACACCTAATCTTATGCTTGACAATGGCAGAAATTCCAAAACCACAATAGAGAAGCGGAAACAGGTACAGATAAAATCGAACACCAAGTCATTAAAAAAATTATAAGAGCACATATTACAATAGATTAATTAAAACATATACTTTGCAGACGATATTTAAATTTGCTTGCTGTAGGTAACAACAATCGACCCCTAAAAAGCTAATGGGTAACCACACATCATTTGAAATACAAGATAAAACAATTACAGAAAATGAAGTCTTTTCGACCTAGGTTTCGGCAATTTCTGAGAGTGTCCTCATCAGAAATAAAACATTTAAACTGGCATGTCACGTATAAAATAAAAATGAAGCGATAGCGCTTTAGTCTCAAAATATTAAAATAGAAAACATAGAACACAGGTCACTAAGGGCTGCACCATATGTCGAGCTGCGGTAGCTGATGCTAAATTCCAAGCTTATACAGCTTCTTTTCCTACCAGAGCAGCTTCTAACCATTCTCCTGCTTTTTTAAAATCTCTCAGTTTTCTGAATTCTGCTATTGTCATCTACCTATGTGCAGTTCAGAGTGTACAAGAAGAGGATGCTGGTAGATGTCATTAATTCTTATCATCTAATTCCTTCCAACGAGAGTGCAGGGTGATACCAGCATAATCATAGACAGTACGTTTGTTCATTCTTCATTACTAGAAGGACATTATCTTATCATAAAGGTGAATGACCTTTCAAGTCCATGACGCACAAATTTTAACGTAAAAGGTTTTCGTGCTCAATTTAAAGGTAAATGTCATCATAAAATATTTAGAAATCTTTTTAAAACTCACAGAGTAACAAGATTGGCAGAATTTTTACAGTACCGACAACCCAGACGATAAATATAGTCCTTTCGTCAACACATTTTTCATGTTCTTTGAAAGTTGCTTCCCATCACAGCGTTCAAAACAGGCTACTTGCACAAACGGACAGCCTGGTTGGCTGACTAGGGAGATAAGAATATTATGCACACCAAAGTGAGAATTATATCAAAATGTTAGAAGAAGTCACAATTGAGTTGCAGCAGCCCATTACAGGCAGTACTGTAAGTTGCTTAAAGATGTTATTAGGAAGGCAAAAAGTATGAGGCACGCAAATAGAATAGCTAACTCCAGCACAAAATTAAAACCATTAGGTGAGTCCCGAAGGAAGTGTCTAGTCATCAGCACCAGGTTGAGGACATAAAGTCAGTGCGCAGCACAAATGTTTTAGTTAGCGCTGAGTCAGTTATATGTACAGTTTTTAGCAATCACTCCCTGAATATAGCAGGTGAGCTAAACAGAAGCTTAGTTCCAACAGGGGTCATTTAACTCTCTTAGAAAAAGCTTTCCGATATCGTTATTTTAAGTACTGCTGCATGATCCTGAAAAGGGGGACGTTGGGCCAATAATTAAATCACTAAAATCTCTCACGGATGTGAAGGCTTTTCCAGCAGAATGCTAAAGTACTGTTCTGTTTATGTTAGCCCAGTACTTAGACATATATGTACCTTTACCTTTCAGAATTATCAGTTTCATGTCCGATTAAAGTAGTGAAGTCACTTCATAAAAAAGTAGGAATGTGACTATATAGACAATTTTAGTTCAATTTCTCTCCCAGTGTTTTTTCTCTAGGGATACTGAAAGGACTACATATGTATATAAGGCTAACTGATCATTTCAGTTCACATAATTTGCTGCCAAATGTAGAGTTTGGTTTTAGAAGTGACTTAACAACTGGTAATGCTATACTCTCTTTCCTCTGTAAGGCTCTAGACGGATTAAATAAAAGATTGCGAACACTTGACAACTTCTTGGATTTAACTAAGGTGTTTCACAGTATTGATAATAAAATAATATTGCAGAAATTGGACCGTTACGGAATAAGTTGAGTAACCGTTACGCCATAAGGGGAGTAGTTCACACTTCGTTCACCTCTTACCTTAAGAGCAGGCAGCAGAAGTTTTTTCGCCGCAGCATGGAGAACGGCTACGTCGTGCAGTCCGAATTTAGAACAGTTAATTGGCCTGTGCCACCAGTTGTCGGTGCTGGGCTGCTACTGTTTCTTATTTATATAAATTATGTGCCTTCTAGTATTACAGGTGATTCTAAGATACACTCCTGGAAATGGAAAAAAGAACACATTGACACCGGTGTGTCAGACCCACCATACTTGCTCCGGACACTGCGAGAGGGCTGTACAAGCAATGATCACACGCACGGCACAGCGGACACACCAGGAACCGCGGTGTTGGCCGTCGAATGGCGCTAGCTGCGCAGCATTTGTGCACCGCCGCCGTCAGTGTCAGCCAGTTTGCCGTGGCATACGGAGCTCCATCGTAGTCTTTAACACTGGTAGCATGTCGCGACAGCGTGGACGTGAACCGTAAGTGCAGTTGAAGGACTTTGAGCGAGGGCGTATAGTGGGCATGCGGGAGGCCGGGTGGACGTACCGCCAAATTGCTCAACACGTGGGGCGTGAGGTCTCCACAGTACATCGATGTTGTCGCCAGTGGTCGGCGGAAGGTGCACGTGCCCGTCGACCTGGGACCGGACCGCAGCGACGCACGGATGCACGCCAAGACCGTAGGATCCTACGCAGTGCCGTAGGGGACCGCACCGCCACTTCCCAGCAAATTAGGGACACTGTTGCTCCTGGGGTATCGGCGAGGACCATTCGCAACCGTCTCCATGAAGCTGGGCTACGGTCCCGCACACCGTTAGGCCGTCTTCCGCTCACGCCCCAACATCGTGCAGACCGCCTCCAGTGGTGTCGCGACAGGCGTGAATGGAGGGACGAATGGAGACGTGTCGTCTTGAGCGATGAGAGTCGCTTCTGCCTTGGTGCCAATGATGGTCGTATGCGTGTTTGGCGCCGTGCAGGTGAGCGCCACAATCAGGACTGCATGCGACCGAGGCACACAGGGCCAACACCCGGCATCATGGTGTGGGGAGCGATCTCCTACGCTGGCCGTACACCACTGGTGATCGTCGAGGGGACACTGAATAGTGCACGGTACATCCAAACCGTCATCGAACCCATCGTTCTACCATTCCTAGACCGTCAAGGGAACTTGCTGTTCCAACAGGACAATGCACGTCCGCATGTATCCCGTGCCACCCAACGTGCTCTAGAAGGTGTAAGTCAACTACCCTGGCCAGCAAGATCTCCGGATCTGTCCCCCATTGAGCATGTTTGGGACTGGATGAAGCGTCGTCTCACGCGGTCTGCACGTCCAGCACGAACGCTGGTCCAACTGAGGCGCCAGGTGGAAATGGCATGGCAAGCCGTTCCACAGGACTACATCCAGCATCTCTACGATCGTCTCCATAGGAGAATAGCAGCCTGCATTGCTGCGAAAGGTGGATATACACTGTACTAGTGCCGACATTGTGCATGCTCTGTTGCCTGTGTCTATGTGCCTGTGGTTCTGTCAGTGTGATCATGTGATGTATCTGACCCCAGGAATGTGTCAATAAAGTTTCCCCTTCCTGGGACAATGAATTCACGGTGTTCTTATTTCAATTTCCAGGAGTGTATTTTGCTTGCTGATGACACCGTCTTGGTAATAAAGGTTGTTGTTTGGAATACTGACACAGTATCAAATAATGCAGTGCAAGAGATAAGTTGTCATGGCCTGTAGAAAATAAAATGATGCTAAATCACTGGAAGATTCAGTATTTCGGTTTGTAACACACAATTAAACGAAAATTGAAGCTTTCATTATACAGAACGAGCATTTGACTGGTGCGACTGAACAGTTCAAATTCTTAGGCCTTGAGATATATAGTAGTCACATAAAGCCCTTCTCAACGATCTTGCCCAAAAACTGAACGCTGCTTTATTGGCCATTAGAACAGTATCTGAACTAAGTGATTGTGCAACACGAAAATTAGTCTACTTTTCTTATTTTCATCCGCTTATGACGTATGGTGCCATTCTTTGGGATAATTCTTCTGATTGAAAAGGAGTATTATTGGCTCGGAAAAGTGTGGTTCGAGCAATATGTGGTGGAAGTTCGCGAACCTCTTGTCAACCCCTGTTCATTAGCCTGGGAATTCGGACACTGGCCTCACGGGACACATTTTCTACAATGCCGTTTGTTGTTAATAATATCACAGCACTTTTCACTCAGTCAATACTAGGCAGATATCCAATCTGCATTTGGAACGCACCTCCTTGATTCTTGTGCAGACAGACGTGTAATATTCTGCTGCATCCATTTTCAATAAACTGCTACGAGAATACAAAAATCTCAGCAGTTATCCACGCTCTTTGAAGTCCAAGCTGGAGAGTGTCTTTATGGCTCACCCGTTCTATTCTGTCCAGGAACTTCTGGAACAGTTTAAAAAATTAAGCTAATTCCTGTGTTACGTTGTTGATTATGTTTGTTTAAACTGATGGCATGTTTCCAGAATGAGATTTTCACTCTGCAGCGGAGTGTGCGCTGATATGAAACTTCCTGGCAGATTAAAACTGTGTGCCCGACTGAGATTCGAACTCAGTCCCCTAGAACTTAGAACTACTTAAGCCTAACTAACCCAAGGACATCACACACATCCATGCCCGAGGTAGGATTCGAACCTGCGACCGTAGCGGTCGAGCGGTTCCAGACTGAAGCTCCTAGAACCGCTCGGCCATACCGACCGGCAGAACGAGTCATTACATGTAATTATAGCAGAAGGTTAATAATCGATAAACAGACACGTGTGCGACTCCTACGCAGATAACATGCCATCAAACTTCCTGGCAGATTAAAACTGTGTGCCCGACTGAGACTCGAACTCGAGACCTTTGCCTTTCGTCGGCGAGTGCTCTACCATCTGAGCTACCGAAGCACGACTCACGGCCGGTACTCACAGCTTTACAGGGTTATTACAAATGATTGAAGCGATTTCACAGCTGTAAAATAACTTTATTATTTGAGATATTTTCACAATGCTTTGCACACACATACAAAAACTCAAAGTTGTTTTAGGCCTTCACAAATGTTCGATATGTGCCCCTTTAGTGATTCGGCAGACATCAAGCCGATAATCAAGTTCCTCCCACTCTCGGCGCAGCATGTCCCCATCGCAGGTTCGAATCCTGCCTCGGGCATGGATGTTTGTGATGTCCTTAGGTTAGTTAGGTTTAACTAGTTCTAAGTTCTAGGGGACTAATGACCTCAGCAGTTGAGTCCCATAGTGCTCAGAGCCATTTGAACCATGTCCCCATCAACGAGTTCGAAAGCATCGTTGATGCGAGGTCGCAGTTCTGGCACGTTTCTTGGTAGAGGAGGTTTAAACACTGAATCTTTCACGTAACCCCACAGAAAGAAATCGCATGGGGTTAAGTCGGGAGAGCGTGGAGGCCATGACATGAATTGCTGATCATGATCTCCATCACGACCGATCCATCGGTTTTCCAATCTCCTGTTTAAGAAATGCCGAACATCATGATGGAAGTGCGGTGGAGCACCATCCTGTTGAAAGATGAAGTCGGCGCATGAGCCAATTTTCCAGCATGTCCAGATACACGTATCCTGTAACGATTTTTTCGCAGAAGAAAAAGGGGCCGTAAACTTTAAACCGTGAGATAGCACAAAACACGTTATTTTTTGGTGAATTGCGAATTTACGGCATGAATGCGTGAGGATTCTCTACCGCCCAGATTCGCACATTGTGTCGGTTCACTTCACTATTAAGAAAAAATGTTGCTTCATCACTGAAAACAAGTTTCGCACTGAACTCATCCTCTTCCATGAGCTGTTGCAACCGCGCCGAAAATTCAAAGCGTTTGACTTTGTCATCGGGTGTCAGGGCTTGTAGCAATTGTAAACCGTAAGGCTTTTGCTTTAGCCTTTTCCGTAAGATTTTCCAAACCGTCGGCTGTGGTATGTTTAGCTCCCTGCTTGCTTTATTCGTCGACTTCCGCGGGCTACGCGTGAAACCTGCCCGCACGCGTTCAACCGTTTCTTCGCTCACTGCATGCCGACCCGTTGATTTCCCCTTACAGAGGCATCCAGAAGCTTTAAACTGCGCATACCATCGCCGAATGGAGTTAGCACTTGGTGGATCTTTGTTGAACTTCGTCCTGAAGTGTCGTTGCACTGTTATGACTGACTGATGTGAGTGCATTTCAAGCACGACATACGCTTTCTCGGTTCCTGTCGCCAAGTGCGGCTCCAGCTGAACAAAACTTTGTGTGTATTTCTACGTATCTGTTGTGTGTCGTGACCACATGTCAATGAATGGAGCTACAGTGAATTTATGAAATTGCTTCAATCATTTGTAATAGCCCTGTACTTCTGCAAGTATCTCGTCTCCTACCTTCCAAACTTACAGAAGCTCTCCTGCGAACGTTGCAGAACTAGCACTCCTGAAAGAAACATCCCCCAGGCTGTGGCTAAGCCATGTCTCTGCAGTATCATTTCTTTCAGGAGTGCTAGTTCTGCAAGGTTCGCAGAGCTTCTGTAAGTTTGGAAGGTAGGAGACGAGAAACTGACAGAAGCAAAGCTGTGAGTACCGGGCGTGAGTCGTGCTTCGGTAGCTCAGATAGTAGACCACTTGCCCGCGAAAGGCAAAGGTCCCGAGTTCGAGTCTCGGTCGGGCACACAGTTTTAATGTGCCAGGAAGTTTGATGGCATGTTATCTGCGTAGGAGTCATACATGTGACTGTTTATCGATTATTAACCTTCTGCTATAATTACATATAATGACTCGTTCTGCCGGCCGCTATGGCCGAGTGGCTCTAGGCGCTTCAGTCTGGAACCGCTCGACCGCTACGGTCGCAGGTTCGAATCCTGCCTCGGGCATGGATGTGTGTCATGTCTTTAGGTTAGTTAGCTTTAAGTAGTTCTAAGTTCTAGGCGACCTCAGATGTTACGACCCATAGTGCTCAGAGCCATTTGAACCATTTTGACTTGTTCTATGATCATGGAGAATTGCTTCTCAATTTGCTCTTACAGATCACGACGTATCAGGTAAATAAAACAAATTCAGTGTTTTACATAATTGTAAAACATTAGCGGTTGTCTTCTTCTGTCACTACCACGTATACTAAAGTGTCAAACCTGCTAAAGCGTGAAACAGGCTCAGCGTCACTTTTTATCTTTCGCTTCAGGGAAGCGGCAGCTAAAAATTCTGCAACCCGCGCCGGCAAAAAAGGTCATCACCGACCGACGCTCAGACAGCCGTCTCCGCTGCTACACCCCCAGACGCCAGACGCCAGACGCCAGACGCCTGCACCCCGTTGAGAAGGTTTTGGCTCGCTTCTGTTTAGTTATTCATGTCGAAACGTCCACAGCTGTCCGCAAGAGCTTACTAAAAGCGTCTTTCTAGGGATTTGGCGCAACGGCACCTCTAAGACGGTTCTTCAGCTGCCGCACTTCTTCGCAAAGGCGACATCTTTCTTCAGTCCATTACGACAATCTGTCAAATTACCTGTAATCCAGTCTAGATCATGTTCTGCCCAGATCATTCGTTTAGTTTCTACTCATTTATAAATTATACTGGACAAGAAATTTCTATATTATTGTATCCTTGTTCATTACCAACACAGACTCAGTGATGTTGCAGCGCCAGGAAGGATAGGAAATGAAATTGTATTTTTTGCCTGTACAGCCCAATAGAAAGAACATACGATGAAATCAGTGTCTGATTGTGAGTATACAAAGTGTGAAATTTAATACACGGAGATGCCATAGATGACATCAGCAATGGCTGTAATGTTCTTGGCAAAATGTCTGATGAACACAATGCTGTCTTGTAAATTATTTATTCACAACCGGTTTCGGTCATAAACTTTCTCACTACAGTACATACCAAAAAATAAAGTCCATGAATATCGAAATAAAATATAATTTCCCAAGGAAAAGCTCAATCGATGCTTATGGTTTCTTAACACCTTATGTTGTCTTAAATGTGCAATCATTTTTCTTGGAGTAGAGATTATGCCTGCGTATGTATCCGTAACCATTTTTAACATTACCGCTACTGCTAAGTGCCTCAGTTCAAACCCCCCCCCCCCCCCCCCCCCGTATCTCTGTGCTGATTATCAGTTTGATGGATATACACTCCTGGAAATTGAAATAAGAACACCGTGAATTCATTGTCCCAGGAAGGGGAAACTTTATTGACACATTCCTGGGGTCAGATACATCACATGATCACACTGACAGAACCACAGGCACATAGACACAGGCAACACAGCATGCACAATGTCGGCACTAGTACAGTGTATATCCACCTTTCGCAGCAATGCAGGCTGCTATTCTCCCATGGAGACGATCGTAGAGATGCTGGATGTAGTCCTGTGGAACGGCTTGCCATGCCATTTCCACCTGGCGCCTCAGTTGGACCAGCGTTCGTGCTGGACGTGCAGACCGCGTGAGACGACGCTTCATCCAGTCCCAAACATGCTCAATGGGGGACAGATCCGGAGATCTTGCTGGCCAGGGTAGTTGACTTACACCTTATAGAGCACGTTGGGTGGCACGGGATACATGCGGACGTGCATTGTCCTGTTGGAACAGCAAGTTCCCTTGCCGGTCTAGGAATGGTAGAACGATGGGTTCGATGACGGTTTGGATGTACCGTGCACTATTCAGTGTCCCCTCGACGATCACCAGTGGTGTACGGCCAGTGTAGGAGATCGCCCCCCACACCATGATGCCGGGTGTTGGCCCTGTGTGACTCGGTCGTATGCAGTCCTGATTGTGGCGCTCACCTGCACGGCGCCAAACACGCATACGACCATCATTGGCACCAAGGCAGAAGCGACTCTCATCGCTGAAGACGACACGTCTCTATTCGTCCCTCCATTCACGCCTGTCGCGACACAACTGGAGGCGGGCTGCACGATGTTGGGGCGTGAGCGGAAGACGGCCTAACGGTGTGCGGGACCGTAGCCCAGCTTCATGGAGACGGTTGCGAATGGTCCTCGCCGATACCCCAGGAGCAACAGTGTCCCTAATTTGCTGGGAAGTGGCGGTGCGGTCCCCTACGGCACTGCGTAGGATCCTACGGTCTTGGCGTGCATCCGTGCGTCGCTGCGGTCCGGTCCCAGGTCGACGGGCACGTGCACCTTCCGCCGACCACTAGCGACAACATCGATGTACTGTGGAGACCTCACGCCCCACGTGTTGAGCAATTCGGCGTTACGTCTACCCGGCCTCCCGCATGCCCACTATACACCCTCGCTCAAAGTCCGTCAACTGCACATACGGTTCACGTCCACGCTGTCGCGGCATGCTACCAGTGTTAAAGACTGCGATGGAGCTCCGTATGCCACGGCAAACTGGCTGACACTGACGGCGGCGGTGCACAAATGCTGCGCAGCTAGCGCCATTCGACGGCCAACACCGCGGTTCCTGGTGTGTCCGCTGTGCCGTGCGTGTGATCATTGCTTGTACAGCCCTCTCGCAGTGTCCGGAGCAAGTATGGTGGGTCTGACACACCGGTGTCAATGTGTTCTTTTTTCCATTTCCAGGAGTGTATGTTTATCTTTACTTTTATGGGGTGTTCTGTTGTCTGATCACTCATTACACAAGCTAATACGTTAAGACGTCCGTAGTTGTTTGCAGAGAGTCTAGCTATGGGCCCACGATGTACCGCACACGCGAGCTGGAGAGCGTGCAGCGCCGAACCTTAAGGGGGAAATCGCGGGAGGGTGGAAACAGCTGCGGACGGGCAAGTGAATGTGGTGCTTTCTCACCGAGCGGATTGCAGTGCTTCGCCGAAGCTGACTTTGGAGCAGGCATGTGGTGGTGTGGTGGCGAAGTATACTTTAAAACTTGTAGACAGCCCTGGAAGCCGAGCAGTGTTGTATTATTAAGCCGTCCTGTACGGGTTTATATGGAGATAGGGCGCTCGGGGTGAAGGAAATTTTTCGTTGCATCCCATCGAGTTGGCCGTTGAAACCCTACTGGGTGGTGGCATTTAGTTGCTCTCTCGCTAAGAGTGGAACACCGTTAGGTGGTGTTACATTGTTAAGGCTCTATGCGCTTATGGAAAGTTATTCTACGTTTTGAATTCAGCTTTCTTCGGCTTGATATGGGTGAGAATACGCAAGTCTGTAAAGCTTTTGTCGTTCCCGTGTGTGTTTTGCCCTACTCCTAACAACACTGAGACTTATTAGCGTTATGTAAATTTGGTACGTCAATGTGCTGGTCGATTTTTCCAAAAATACGTGTATTATTTTCATATTTGCGTTAAAATTCCATTCAAAGCTTTTATTTGATTTCCGTTTCATTGAGTTATCTTAAGCGGGCCGAATTTATCGAAACTTACTCTTGTTTAATAACCCTACACATGCAGTCATTGACACATTAGCTTACCACAGCAATCGTTCACTAACGTTTTGTTATTGGGTGGTAATTGCTACAGTGTATTGCATTTCTCAACTAAAGTAAGTTCTCAGTAACTTAGCGACACCATTATCTGACTCCCTGTATATTTTATTTATAGTTAAGTTTTAAGGTTGCCTGATTTATGAAAAAATTATTAATTACAGTTTTTACCATTGTGTTGTACAACCTCGACCTTGAGGAGGTTTTCGGACTTGTAAAATCATAATGTGGAGCTTGGGGACGTGTTGTGTCCGCTTATAACTGCCTTTCTTATTAACATTGTATTTTGGCGACAGCTATTTATATGATGTAAAATACTTAAACAAAGTGTTTTGAGTTTAAAAATTGTTTCCTCGGCATTTTATTCCCACGCACTCCTATGTTTGAACGTAACAGAACGTTTTGGAACATATACTTTATTCGAATTTTAAGAAGTACCTGGAAGAAAACGATTTATTGACACGTAGTCAGCACGGATTCAGAAAATATCGTTCTTGGGAAACACAACTAACTCTTTATACACATGAAGTAATGAGTGCTATCGACAGGGGATATCAAATTGATTCCATATTTTTAGATTTCCAGAAGGCCTTCGACACCGTTCCTTACAAGCGTCTTCGAACCAAACTGCGTGCCTATGGAATATCGCCACAGTTGTGCCACTGGATTCGTGATTTCCTGTCAGAAAGATCGCAGTTCGTAGTAATAGACGGACAGTCATCGAGTAAAACAGAAATAATATCCGGCGTTCCCCAAAGAAGTGTTATAGGCCCTCTATTGTTCCTCAATTATATTAACGACGTATGAGACAATCTCAGTACCCGTCTTAGATTGTTTGCAGAGGGTGCTGTCATTTACCATGTTGTAAAGTCATCATATGACCAAAAGCAATTGCAAAATGATTTAGATAAGATATCTGTGTGGTGCGAGAAGTGGCAGTTGACCCCGAATAAAGATAAGTGTGAAGTTATCACATGAGTACTAAAAGAAATCCAATAAATTTCGATTACGCTGTAAGTCAAAAAAATATGAGGGCTGTAAATTCAACTAAATACTTCGGGATTACAATTACAAATATCATAAATTGGAACGATCACACAGATAATGTTGTGGATAGAGCAGACCAAAGAGAGCGATGTATTGGCAGAACACTTAGAAGGTGCAACAGGTCCACTAAAGAGACTGCTTACACCACGCTTGTCCGCCCTATTCTGGAGTATTGCTGTGCTGTGTGGGATCCGCATCAGATGGGATTGACTGATGACATTGAAAAAGTACAAAGAAGAGCAGCTCGGTTTGTATTATCGCGATGTAGGGGAGACAGTGCCACAGACATGATACGTGAATTGGGGTGGCAATCATTAGAACAAAGGCCTTTTCGTTGCGACGGGATCTTCTCATGAAATTTCAACATTCTTTTGGCGCCCATCTACATAGAGAAGAATGATCAGCGCGATAAAATAAGAGAGATCAGGGCTCTCACAAAAACATTTAAGTGCTCGTTTTTCCCGCGCGCCGTTCGGAGTGGAAAGGTAGAGAGACAGCTTGAAGGTGGTTCATTGAACCCTCTGCCAGGCACACATAGAGAAAAATCTACATAGAGAAAAATGATCAGCGCGATAAAATAAGAGAAATTAGGGCTCGTACAAAAACATTTAAGTGCTCGTTTTTCCCGCGCGCCGTTCGGAGTGGAACGGTAGAGAAATAGCTAGAAAGTAGTACATTGAACCCTCTGCCAGGCACTTAATTGTGAATAGCAGAGTAATCACGTAGATGTAGATGTAGAATTTAGTCCTTTCTCTTGTGTTCATGATTGTTCTTGGACTGTATTTTAATTGTTTGAATTTTAATCCCAAGGATTTAATCATATGAGCAGAAAGGCATTAGGGCTTCAATTAGATTGAAAACTTACACAAATAGTGGAGAAGCTGTTACGATTGAATATTATACTTGACTAAGACATGTTGTACGCAGTATAGGCGCAAATGAGGCCTCATGTAGAGATCTTATTTATATTTTTGACTGGTCTTGACTTACACCTCACCATTCAGAATGTACACTGCGGGTGTAACTATTTTATAGTTTGTTATGATTTATATGGTTTTATTTATTGTGCTACTGACACATTTGGAATTTAATTCAGTTTAAAGTAGGTAATGTTTTTATGTCACTCGACTGCTTTTGGAACTTTATTACTGGTCGTCGTGCGTGCCGAAAAACGATGTATGTATTTAATTACGTTTGTGTTCATCATAGCTTATTATGCACTGTTTTACGCTTGTTAAGTTACGTCATTATGTTGTTCATTACTGTGTTATTTACTGTCTTTGGCTGTATGATCTTTGGCTTAGCCTTGTGACCTCTTGAATCGTACTTCTTTGCTGGACTTCCAGTGTATCACTTGTTCATTATGGAGCCATTGGTGTTACGTTACTTAAATGTTTCTTACATTTCTCACTCGACGAATGCTAACCACAGCGCCACCTCAATAAGTATACTGGCCAAAATACGCCGGTAATCCGCTGATGGGTTGCAAGTTCTTCAGCCATACAGGATTCGTCGTTCTGATAGCCATAGATGATACTAGATCGTCTAAGCACAGGTTGGCCGCCAACAAATTTCTCCGAAAGGCTCCTAAGGAGGATGATGATCTCTCCGCTTCTGCTGTCTATGAGGACCTCGACCTTATCTCAATTTGGTCCTCTGCTGCTAGAATGGCCACAATCTGCATCCTCGTTACAGTGCGCGGAAGGTTCCCAGCAAATGATATGTATGCATATGTAAAGGTTACATATGAACAGATACAGTGCCTGTATCCTGAAAGGACTTGATAGGATATGTGGTTTCATGCACCTGAATAGGCAGAACATGTAAAAGAGATTTATCAGTGGCTTTATGTGCGATGCTGTATCTGTTGGTGGACGCATAAAACTATAATTATGATCGTTAGGAGATATAGTGATGGTAACCTTGCCGTCGAAGTTCCGGTAAAGATGAAGAATTCACTGTACAATGTCATAATTCTCGAACACACGACCCTCGCTTTTTAGACAAATGTGTCCAGAGGTATCAAAAATCGTTTCGTGTAGGAGATGTATTGAAAATTTTTATAGTAGTCATCGTGCCCTCCATCGTAAACGAGGTCGAATTGCACGCTAGTACAACGACATGTTTCCGTGGGTAGCCAGTTCGATACAAGACTCTTCCACTGCGTGACGTTTTGAGGTACTACTTGCTAGTTTGCATCGTGGTTCAAATTAATTTTTATCTACATAGAGGAGGATTGATACTGGAACACTTATAGAGAATAATGGAATACTTTTGGTGTAACTGTTCCCAGCGTAGGATGTAGGTGCGTGGTGCTCGGGAAAGGAGACGCACATACGTGGTGCTCAATCACACAGTTATTTTATTTCATATTCAAATATTTCTGATAACAGAGAATAAATAGATTTGTAATAAAGCAAAAGATATCTGTAGCCCATAGATATCCTTAAGTAGGACACCCCACAATCAACACAAGATGTCTTCCATTCAATAAAAGAATAAAATCCGACTTTTAACCTAATATACACAACCGGGCTACAATATTAGGAATTTATAGTGCTTGGCCATCGTCCATAGCGCGTCACGATATTTGAAACAACTTCAGCAATAAAACATAGTTTACAGACAATTTTGAACGTGGCTGTTACTCATCAACGGTATATTTCAACATAGGATTATACAACCATCCGGTTGCAAATCACTGTTTAGTACATTAACCTAGGTTTCTTCATTAGAACGAAATTTTGAGAAACCGTAAAACTGCATTGCGAAAAAGCTGTGGTCAGAATTTAGAGCAGCTATGCTCAAGTCAAAAATAAAACAAAACGTCCCAACCTTTGCCACGTGTGCCTAGCTAGGAACAACATCAGACTGCGTAGCTGCTTTAAGTTCTGACCATTGCTTTTTCGCAATGTAATATTACGGTTTCTCAAACTTTCATTGTGTTGAAGACACACTTAGTAAGTGTCGAAAGCTTGGTCAATGTAACAAGCAGTTATCTGTGAAACGTTGGCTGTATAATTCGATCTTGAAAATGGTTTATAGAATAAAAATCCGCTTTTATCATCGGGCGCTGAGTTGCTGATCCTACAGTCCCATGCCTTTGTTTGACGTAAGTGTGATCCCAAATGACTGACTGGCCCGACCGCCACACATTTATGTTACGATAATCATTTGATGGCATCACGAGATGAAACTCTACGCTTCGAAACCGGTTGTGAAATAAATTAAGAATCTTACTGGTATATGAAGCGGACTTTTGTTCTGTATCCTCAGTTACGACTGTTCACCTGATGAATCATTTGATGGCATCACGAGATGAAACTCTACGCTTCGAAACCGGTTGTGAAATAAATTAAGAATCTTACTGGTATATGAAGCGGACTTTTGTTCTGTATCCTCAGTTACGACTGTTCACCTGATGAAGTATATTGCAGTAAAACGAAAGATTACAAGACAATATTAAGACTTAACTAGGATCATAACACACAACAAAAGTTAGGCTACTACTGTCAGCAAATAGCTATCACAACAAGCTGCATACTCATATATTTTAATAAATTCTTATACAAAACACGAACAATTGATTACTGACACAAAACAAGTACGAAATAAGATCTCAACAGTCACATTCATAAAAAGGTTGAAACAGGACACTTTAGGATACATACAGATAATCAACCTCATAGCATGTAACTAACCAGTAGAATGCCCTCGCACACTGCGTGAACATCCGCAGTCCTGTGTACCATCAATAAACAACCACAACTTGTCACACAACCTCAAATTTCCGAGCAGAATATTGTTGATTGTTGATAGATTGTATATCACACAGTGCACTCTGTCAGCCGTGGAACCACCAGAGTGCTACAGTCATCTGTAAAAGGCCTCTTGTAGTACTCTAGATACGTGGATGGCTGACTGAACCGCACCACACCAGGTTCTCGAGGCCTTCGCTCTCGGTTCTGTCCTCAAGTCACTCGTTCGTATCCGTGAACAACAGACCACACCGCCGCCCATTCTTAGCACTATCTCGGCCACAGTCGCGCTGACAACAGGCACATATCTTCACCGTCCGCCCTCTTGCGGCATGACATTCCGTACATCGGCTCTCCGGTGGTGGGGAAATCAGCTGCCACGGTCGACGCGGCCCGTGTTACTCTGAGATGAAGAAGTGGGCACAGGTAAGGTGTATGTGGATGGTCGCCTTAGCGAGATATGGAATCGGATTTTGGGTTAAAAAATCGATTTTCGTATTATTGACGTATTATATTCTGCCAAGTTTCCTCTTTAAAATGACGTATCATACATAGCTCTACTAGAATTATAACTATTTTATTTTTATTTTTATTTTTATAGATTTGTGAGATCGGATATTGCGCTTTAGTTATACACGTCTCTCATGGCTTGAGCATATTTTGGCCGTATATTGTAAGTAGGCTGTTTAGGTTTTTGTGTTGGTAACGCCACGTAGCGCTCTGTATGAATATCACTGACTGTGCTGTGAGAAGTCTGTGGCTGGTTGGCATTGTTGGAATAGTCGCTATTGTAGTGTTGGGCAGTTGGATGTGAACAGCGCGTAGCGTTGCGCAGTTGGAGGTGAGCCGCCAGCAGTGGTGGATGTGGAGAGAGATGGCGGAGTTTTGAGAGCGGATGATCTGGACGTGTGTCCATCAAAGACAGTAAATTTGTAAGACTGGATGTCATGAACGGATATATATATATGAAGATTTTTGTAAGGTAAGTGATTCATGAGAGGTATAGGTTATTGTTAGTCAGGGCCATCTGTAGTAGGGATTATTGAAAGTCAGATTGCATTGCGCTAAAAATATTGTGTCAATTTAGTGGTGATCAGAATAAGTTAAGAGAGAAATGTCTGAGTAAGTTCAGTTTTGCTCAGCTGTTTGAAAATCAAATAACGTAAGGGGTTTACCAGCACAGTAATTCATTAATTTTTCTAAGGCGACGTTTCAACATTTATGTGACATGAATTTAAATATCCCGCTTTCCAGCGACTCTTTATACACTATTTTTCCAAAAATGTTTCCTCTGTTTCCCTCAAGTTACTCTTTGACTTTGTGACAGGATTGTTTGTAAACAGTGTGCTATATGAAAGTTATTGTCGGCGAGTTATTTCCTATTTAGTGCTTCATTTTTCGCAGTGAAAATGCCTAGAGCTAGAGCTAATGTGTTTAAAAATAGTGTGAACTAGCAAAACAAAAGGAACGATGATTAATTAGCAAAGCAAAGCAATTCTTCATCATCACTGTTGGAAAATGTGAGTCCAGTTACTACTGATTTGCCGAACAAATTTACTCCGAATGAAAACACTTCTTCTCATAAGAAATCTAAGAGATTTACTTGGCAAAGGGAAATTAGTTTTTCAACTCATTGATACGAGTATATTGTGCGAAGCTCTTCAAAATAATGTGTGCTGCAAAAAATGTCAAGGAAACGTTTCTCTGAAAGTAGAACCCCATGTTCGCCTGGCTGCCCAGTTTAATTTAATATGCAGTGTTTGTAAGTACAGCTGTAAGTTTCCAAGTTCTGTTTCAGTAACTGTAAATAATGGATACCAGAACAACGGACTTTATAGTGTAAATATTAGGTTAGTTCATGGATTGCGAGCAATTAGTAAGGGCAAGGCAGGTGGTGATATGCTGTGTGGTGTTCTAAATCTTCCAAGTGTACCTTCAAAGTTTGCTTGTAACTATGTACTAGGACGTGCAGTTGAAGATGTAGCACATAAGGCAATGCAGGTAGCTGTGGAAGAAGCAGTGACAGAAAATGATGGCAGTCGTGACCTCACAGTAGCTTTTGATGGCACGTGGCAAATAAGGGGTTACACCTCCAACAATGATGTTGTAACAGTAACTAGTGTTGACACTGGCAAGTTTACTGATGCTGCAATAATGTCTAAATGCTGTATATGCATAGACCGGCTGAAAAATGAACATAGTGATGACTGCGTTGCTAATTATTATGGTAGTAGTGGTGGCAAGGAGGTTGCTGCGGTGAAAATAAATTTTCATCGTTTTGAGAGTGGTATAATGTTCGCTATGTCAAGTATCTGGGAGATGGTGACTCGAAAGCATTCAAAGAAGTTTTGGAAAGCCAACCATATGGGAACAGTGTAAATGTAAGCAAACTTGACTGTATAGGACATGTGCAGAAGAGAATGGGTGCCAGGAAAGGGAAAAAACTAGATGATGGGAAAACCTTGCATGGCAAAGGAAGATTGACTGATTCCATAATAGAGCACGTTCAGAATTGCTATGGTCTTGCAATCAGACGAAATACAGGTAATCTTGAAGAAGTGAGGAAAGCTATATGGGCTTTGTGTTTCCACACCACTTACACAGATGAGCATCCAGAACATGGTTTGTGCCCCAAAGGTGAAAAGAGCTGGTGTAAATACAATAGGGGACTAACAACTCGAGAGAAATACATTCACCACCACCACAGTCTACTGTTAGCCATCACGGAAGAAATAAAGCCCATTTTCTGAGACCTGGCTGACAGAAGTCTTCTGATGAAATGTCTTCATGGAAAAACGCAGGACCACAACGAGTGCTTGAATAGTGTGGTATGGCATCGTCTCCATAAATTATGTTTGTCGGAATTAATACACTACATTTTGATGTGTATGATGCTGTGGTTACCTTCAATCTTGGGAATATAACTAAATTACAGGTCCTTAAAAAGTTGGGTTTTCGTGTTAGTTCCCGCACAGTATGCTATGTTGACTTTAGATCAGCACAGACCAAGGCATGCTGACAATATAATCAAGGTATTAGTGAAAAAGCAAGACAGGTGCCAAAAGAATACTTGAAGATGATTATGAAGACTGTGAAGGGGGTGTAAATTATGGATCAGGAATGTTTTAAGCTTCTTTCTCCGTTTCCCGTAAGTTAGATTTTTATCTCTTCTAGGAACATTATCTCAGGTACTGGTGAACCTAGAATACCGAAATTTTTATGACTTAGTCACATGGGTTTCTGTTTCACACTGAAACAACGATTTTTTAATTGCTTGATTTACAAAAGACTTAGGGGTGATAATCTAGTAAAAAGTGATGGAAAAAATTACTTAGAAATAAATGTGAAATATCTCAGTAAGAAAATGCTTTGACAAGAAACTGTTGTTTCAGTATTGTTATAACATATCAGTGCAAATACAGTAAAAATTTTATCTCTCTGTCTCCAGTAGTTTGTGAGAAATTGTTCCCTATAGTAGGCATATTTTAACATTGCGGGGATAGGCGATTCCGTATCCCCTTAAACCGATCGGAAGCCTGTAAAGCGCCCCCCCCCCCCCTCAAAAAAAAAAATTTCCCATATCATTCGTTATGTGGTATATCATTGAATTTGCAAGTTACACCGACTTTCTGTTTCATGCGCATTAAATACTCAATACCCTGCACCTCAAATAACTGACTTCAGTAAGTTAAATGTCGAGATCTTCCTGACTGAATAGTGGCCATTTCACCACAAGGGGAAACGTGAACTAATGAAGATCAAAACTGTTGGCATGCACGAAGAAAGTGTAGCAGTGTCCTAATTTATCAAAGAAATCTCACCACCGCAGCTACAGTTTCCACCCTTCTGAATTATTATACAAAATATTTGTTTTCCCCATCTTCCGGATGATATAACGTAGTTTTTTCTCGTTTATTTTCGTGTAGAGAGCGCGTTTCTGGGAAGTGCTGTAGGTATCTTGTCCGTTCTTCCTGCTCTGGAGTGTTCCGCTGCATTCATCTATTGGAAAGAATGTTACTATATGTGGAAACAGCACGACAAAATGTCTAGATATGGTATTGTATCAGGCGCTGGGAAAGTGGTCAGTTCTCTGACGCTACTGTGCGAGCACTTCTGTAACAGTTAAACGTTCAATGAATGGATTGCATGTGCGAAAGCTATGAAATTCAGTGTTTTCAGAATGCGTCGGACAAATGAAACAAGCTCTATACGAACTTTTGTTGTCATCCACAGCACCGATTCCCCTCACGACACAAGCATTTCAATTTGTATTTCGTACGAAAACATAGTTTCTGCACTCCAATGTGGCATTTCTCTCAAGCGCAAAAATACTGCTCCGATAACGTGTGCAACGTCAAAACGTAAAACGTCGCTAAAACCACAGCGCTCACATGGCGAATATACAGTCCAGACGAAACGTGGCTCGAGAATTCAGACAACTAATTCACATGTCAGGTCTCTTTCACGCCAAGTAACTATCACAAACATGTATAGTCTCTCTCCGCCCCCCCCCTTTCTCTCTTTCTCTCTCTCTCTCTCTCTCTGTTTCTCTCTCTCTCTCTCTCTCTCTCTCTCTCTCTCTCTCTACTCCCTCCCCCATCTCTCGCCCTTGTTTCATACACAAATTTCAGATGGAGAACGAAAAATGCTATCTCACATGTACGGAATGTTAGAAATCGTAATCTCTCGCTTTCTAGGTCTGCACAAATGTCTAGCTGTCGCCTCTCCTGCCAATCTCACGGGCCCAAGTACAATTCTTTTCTCACTATTCTTCACTGTCCACCTCTATTAATATTTCCTTTCCAAGTCACGGACAGTAAGTGACATACGTATCTGAACTGCGAAATGGTTGTCTGTATACACTGAATGTCACACACAATCTGAGCTGTAGACACATATATACAATCAACATCCATAATTTCTCTTATTTGTTGGCTTCACCAACTCATAACTAAAATGTCCCTTTCGAACCTAACCTAAACCTCAGGATATATCTCTATTCAGTCTGTCACTACAACCTATACTCTGACAAATAACGCCGAAGCAAAATTAAAGTTCTCATTGTACGGTGCTGTCTGTGTAGACCATTATACACCACGTCGTCATTGCGGCACAGGTTAAAGTCAGTGTTTGATATCGGCTGGTTCAACCTTCGGTACACTTTGAAATCATACAGATGATATGAGAGCTGGCTTTTTCAGTTTTTATAACAATGATGAAAGAAAACCATTTGTTTATACAAATAAACCAATTGTTTCTCAAAATATGCATACTGAATATTATTTACGTTTTGGGGTTAGTTCTACGTACCAATACCGTAAATTTGTTTTGGCCTGTGACATATTTATGATGGAGCGTGTGGCATTTGCGTAGAAACAGAAGATAACAGAGCACTGATAATATTTGTTTTGATTCCATATTATTTTCTGGATTGTAAGTTATGGTCACCGACCTACCGCTTGTCCGACCCTCATTTTACGGTTATCTGATTCATTTGGATGTATTTTCAAGTATAATAATTGGACGTATCTGATACTCCAGAACGAATAACGGCAACAATCGACGACTACAGTCATTTACTTCAAATACTGCCAATACGTGTGTTCTATAATACCAAATTGCACCCGTTTGTTGCAGGTGTAAAGTGACAGCAAAGAGAAAGAACGGTAGCATTGTTTTGGACATAATGTTAGATCCACTGCTCAGAATGGATAAAGAAGAATTGTGGGAAAACGATGATGCTGAGATTGGCGTTGGAACTGCAACGATGCCATAATGAAAGAATAATTGGAAGGACACTGATGACTTTGGTTACCAATTGATGGTTCCTGATGATGAAGTTACTGCTTTTGGTTCAATTACAAACAACGACGATAAGGTATATGATTATATGACAAAGTCGGCGAACATTACAAAGACACAAACACCTACGGCGGTAACAACGCAGATAGACAAAATAATGACTTATTTGGAACACCAAACTAAATCAGGCGAAACGCTTACATAGTCGTGTTCAACATAATGACACACAAATCGGCTGAAAAGAGATTATACTCTTAGGCCTACATGAAACTCACGACGTTTTTTATTTTTTTCGCAGTATCTCGTGAAACCTTATCTGACAACAATCTGTAATTTGCTTGTATCTGTGAAAGTATATTTTGACATACGTGTTCATGGCACTTTTCGTAATTTACGAATAATCCAAATTTTTGATAATTTTGATGAACAACTGTCCCACATAGTCTGGATAATCGAGGTTCCAGCACGTTCCTGAGATATTAAAATTCATAAAAGTGTCCCACTGAGACTTGCATCTAGGGCTTTCTAGGGGTAATCCGCTGTAAGATGAACTGTCCACGATTTCAACGCAATACTTTCACTACATCGGATTTTGCCACCAACAATACTTGAAAAATGTCAAAATGAAAATAATACCTCTCGCTCGTAGCCCCCCAAGCTACGAGGCACAGGACCGAAGTTTTGGAAAACATTTGAGTTTTCATTGAACCTAAGGTCCTGGGATGGAAGCAGAAGTCGAGGAAGTTTGTGACGTTGTGACACATTATCTTTATTTTTGGTAATTGAGTGATTCAAGTTCATGCACAATAAGCATTTGACCTGTCTTTATTGTATAACACAAGGCCGATCTGCAGCTCAGAAATGACACACGGCAGTTACTTAGGTACACCGTTTACCTTGTCTGCCAAAGAAATAACCTCCATATTTCGGTATTTCTTGACAGTTTACTATCTTGTTGATATAAATTCAGTGATCAGAATCCTAAAGATTACCTGCAACATGGTAGGCTGAAAAGTTCAATTACGGTTTCCTGTGACAGTGGTAACTAGGGAAATAGTGAACGGTACCGAGATAACCCCCCCCTCCAACCCCCCGCCCCTCAACCACAATCACAGTTATCTACCTCGTGTGCATAGAAGTGACGAGTCATATTGGCACTACACGATGATATAGTATAAAACGGCCTGAAGTGAATGACAAGAAGCATTTTCAGCGCTGACCTATGTGGGGGTAAGCAGTGTACTCTCATCCACCCTAATCGCTACCGGTCCAGTTCATCAACTGGGTATCGCTGTCGATGGTAATAATTTCACTGAATCCCTGTTTCCTCTAAGCTGCCAATGTCCAGGGATTATATACGCAATACAACTAGAAATTATTATGTTTTATTTTTGTAGTTGGTTGGAGTCCGGAAATATAGGCTATCCAGTCACATTAATATGACCACCTATCAAAAGCTTGATTAACCACCTTTTGCTGCGCGAAACGTGCTGAAAAAGAGTCGTTGAGATTCTGGAAGGTAGTGACAAGGATGTGGAGCCACGCCCACTCCAGTGTCATAGCCAGCTGGTCTGGATTTCTGGTTTGAAGAACAGCCAGATCTACGTGGTTCCACAGATTCTCGATTGGATTTAAACCCGGGGTCTATGGCAACCAGGTGAGTCGTAAAGTGATCACAGTGCTCTCCGAACCATGCACGTTCACTACGAGCGCTGTGACACGTTGCATTAACCTGCTGGTAGAAGTGATTTTGCCGAGAAAGAACGAACTTCATGTAGGGAAGGACACGGTTCCCAAGGATAGACACCTACATGTGTTGTTCTGTTGCGCACTGCAGAATGACGAAAGCACTCAGGAATGACACGAAAACATTCCACAGTCCATATAAAGCATGCAGTGCGTTAGCTTTCAGATGTTTCAGGTGGTACACGCCAACGGCCCTATGTCCGATGAAGCACAGAACATGATTCAACTGAAAAGGCCACCTGTCGCCACTCACCGGACGTTCAGTTGAGGCTCTGAAGTGCAGACGTCAGCCGTCGTCGCTGAAGAACTGCAGCGAGTATGGGTACTGAACCACTTGCCCGTTGCGTAGTGCTATAGGCAGCGACGTTCGGTGAGCAGTCGTTCAAAGGACACTGTTGATAGCATTTTGGTTCATCTGGGCAGACAGCTCGTCTAGTCGCCCGTACACATCAGGTGTTCGCCCGCAGGCATCTCCACAGAAGCTGTTCACCAAAGTCCTCTGTGACCCGTGGTGCACCACACACAGTTGCTTTGGTTTTGACAGCGCCATTTTTCCGTACACAGTATACTTTAACCACGCCAGCACTCTACCGTTTACAAAATTTATCGGTCACCGAAATACGTCCACCCTTAGCCCGAAAGCCAGCGATCATACTATTTCGGATGTCAGATAAATCGCTCCGTTCCCGCAATACGACAACGATGGCACTGTTTTCGGCGTCCCCTCCAGCACGCTTCATACAGGGTGTTTCAAAAATGACCGGTATATTTGAAACGGCAATAAAAACTAAACGAGCAGCGATAGAAATACACCGTTTGTTGCAATATGCTTGGGACAACAGTACATTTTCAGGCGGACAAACTTTCGAAATTACAGTAGTTACAATTTTCAATAACAGATGGCGCTGCAAGTGATGTGAAATATATAGAAGACAACGCAGTCTGTGGGTGCGCCATTCTGTACGTCGTCTTTCTGCTGTAAGCGTGTGCTGTTCACAACGTGCAAGTGTGCTGTAGACAACATGGTTTATTCCTTAGAACAGAGGATTTTTCTGGTGTTGGAATTCCACCGCCTAGAACACAGTGTTGTTGCAACAAGACGAAGTTTTCAACGGAGGTTTAATGTAACCAAAGGACCGAAAAGCGATACAATAAAGGATCTGTTTGAAAAATTTCAACGGACTGGGAACGTGACGGATGAACGTGCTGGAAAGGTAGGGCGACCGCGTACGGCAACCGCAGAGGGCAACGCGCAGCTAGTGCAGCAGGTGATCCAACAGCGGCCTCGGGTTTCCGTTCGCCGTGTTGCAGCTGCGGTCCAAATGACGCCAACGTCCACGTATCGTCTCATGCACCAGAGTTTACACCTCTATCCATACAAAATTCAAATGCGGCAACCCCTCAGCGCCGCTACCATTGGTGCACGAGAGACATTCGCTAACGATATAGTGCACAGGATTGATGACGGCGATATGCATGTGGGCAGCATTTGGTTTACTGACGAAGCTTATTTTTACCTGGACAGCTTCGTCAATAAACAGAACTGGCGCATATGGGGAACCGAAAAGCCCCATGTTGCAGTCCCATCGTCCCTACATCCTCAAAAAGTACTGGTCTGGACCGCCATTTCTTCCAAAGGAATCATTGGCCCATTTTTCAGATCCGAAACGATTACTGCATCACACTATCTGGACATTCTTCGTGAATTTGTGGCGGTACAAACTGCCTTAGACGACACTGCGAACACCTCGTGGTTTATGCAAGATGGTGCCCGGCCACATCGCACGGCCGACGTCTTTAATTTCCTGAATGAATATTTCGATGATCGTGTGATTGCTTTGGGCTATCCGAAACATACAGGAGGCGGCGTGGATTGGCTTCCCTATTCGCCAGACATGAACCCCTGTGACTTCTTTCTGTGGGGACACTTGAAAGACCAGGTGTACCGCCATAATCCAGAAACAATTGAACAGCTGAAGCAGTACATCTCATCTGCATGTTAAGCCATTCCGCCAGACACGTTGTCAAAGGTATCGGGTAATTTCATTCAGAGACTACGCCATATTATTGCTACGCATGGTGGATATGTGGAAAATATCGTACTATAGAGTTTCCCAGACCGCAGCGCCATCTGTTGTTGAAAATTGTAACTACTGTAATTTCGAAAGTTTGTGTGCCTGAAAATTTACTGTTGTCCCAAGCATATTGCAACAAACGGTTTATTTCTATCGCTGCTCGTTTAGTTTTTATTGCCGTTTCTAATATACCGGTCATTTTTGAAACACCTTGTATATCCTCCACTGCTAGTGCAGCCACCTGCGTGTGTGAATGGTTATGGCACGTTGACATCGAATTGAGGCAGGGGTCACGTTGGGTCGTGCAGTTGGCGTCACGCTCTATGTTACGTTCAGCTCGTGATATGGAGCCCAGCATGCCCACCAAAGAAATGTAGATTAGGTTTAACGTCCAGTCGACTACAAGGTCTTTAGAGACGGTTCGTCTTTTTATGTGCATTTGTTTGCCTGCAGACATGACGTTATTCTTCGAAATCCACGTATTTCCGATTTTTTACGGCTCTGACGGATTAGATGGCGGCACTAACTTTTATATACTGAGCACCGGAACCACGTCCATGACGTGAAAAGAAGGATTCATTTTTCGGATAGCATCTACGAATGTAATAAGTTTCATACATTCAAAATGAAACGTTTATGTATTAAGAATCACATTTCAATGGCAACAATAGACATGTATTATAAATAAAATGTATAAGATGATGAATGTTCAACGATGATTACAGTAACTTTTCGTTACTTAAAATAAAGTTTTTATACAGCACTTGAGCGTGCAGTGTGTATCTGCTTCAGTGCATTGTCGAGTGAGTTCATCATTTATTCAGTAGATTGAATTGTTACTAGGAGCAGGTCGTCCCATATTCCTTGGAAATTCTGTCGCATGGAGTCTTTTATGCCATTTCCCGCTTAAATAGCAGCTTTCGTTCTGGCATGCCTTGTTCTGATTCTGTTCAAGCGGCTCCATAGTTCCCGAGGCAGATACGTTGTGGAAAGTGGTTTGATTGGATTGGCGTAGGCCTTGTAGTTGTGTTTCTAAAAGAACGTCATAAATGGGTGGAATAAGCTCCCAAATAGTTTTCCTTGATTTGAGCCTAGTACGGAATAAGGAGGTCAGTGTACTATTTAGTGATATATCTTTGAAGAACGGGATACAGCTGATCTTGTTACATTCTTGAGTCGTCTGCAATTGTCGCCTAAGGTGATGAGATGCCACTGTATATTTAATAGTAAATGGTAAAGGCGTGGATCTGAGTGTTTCAGATATTAACCTCATTGTATCGTTGAGATGTGCATCCATCTTTTTAACACGACAACTTCTACTCCATACAAGAGAGCCATTATGGGCAGCAAAATAAACCAGTGCTTATGCCACTGCGCGCAGTGTCATTGCGTGTGCTCCCCTGCTTCTGCCAATAATTTCTAATCAAGCTGATCCAGGTTCTCAATTTTTGTTGTGTGGTTTCGAGCTGCTTTTTAAAGGTGAGGGAGCAATCTAGGTGTACTCTTAGATGTTCTGCGAACTAACTGTATTTTGCCTTTCTACCACAAGAAAATACGTTTAGTTCTCGTCTTATTGTGTGATTGCTCAGATACGTACACCTTACTTCACAAACTTGCAGCTTGCTGGAGGTAAAAACACAAGTCCGAAACTTGTCTTATAATTGAAATAAATGGCTGTAACTGCGTCATACGTTGCATTGAGAAGTGTCTACATGTTTACTTCGTGATGGTGACTTGTTTCGGACACCTGTCACCTGTGTCCATTTTCAAATCATCCACTACTGTCAGTGTGACAAGTACAGGTGATAGCCCATGTACAGGAACTGCCTCTTCAGTAATCAAAGGGTATATGGTCGACTTAACTACAGTATATTACACCATATAGGACGGCCTTCAGTGAATGAGGTAATTTGATGTTGTTAAGTCAGCCATACACGGCTTTGTTTACTGCAGAGCCAACTCCTATACATGGGCTATCGCCTGTATTTATCGTACTTACAGTACGAATGATTTGAAAATGGACACACATGTCCGAAACAAGTCACTATCAAGCAATAAAAAATGGACACTTCTCAGTGCAACTTCTAACAGAGCTACAATCAATTATTTCACCTTACTTCAGTTTTACGAGGGTTCAGGCATAACCTCCACTCCTTGTGATTTTTCTTGTCGTATCTAGATCTTTATTGAGTATTCGCTAGCCTTGCTCATAATCTTTAGATTTTGTGGCTATCGCCAAGTCATCTGCATAACATAATTTTTTGCAGTTTGTATCGGAAAGACACATGTATACTGATTGAAGAAACGTGGGGGCTGGCAGTCATCCATACGGTAATCTGTTCTCGATGGTAAAAAATTAATATTGACATCTTTGACTACTTCTTTAAAATAGCAGTTTCCCAGCATATTCATCATAATCGTCATCGTCTCCTTCCAAGTATTAGATGTTGTAATCAGCTGCTCCATCTGTTATCAGGACTGTCTGGTTCTCTCTTTCCACTTAGCCGAGAATTCATTACCTTTCTTGGGCACTCTTTTTTCTGTCATTCTATCAACATGATCCGTCCTTTTGATTCTGTTCTCTTCAATTTTGTCACTAACTGAAAAAAAAATTAAATCTTATCTTATTGTTTTATTCCTCTTACGTGTCTCAAGAACTTCAACTTTGCTATTTGTATACCCGATTTTTCGTTTTTTTTTTTTTTTGTTCTGTCCAAGATTCAGAACCATGTATAAAGAGTAGCTACAGCCGTAATTTTATAGACTTTCACTTGTGTTTCTTTTCTTGTTTTTCTTCATAGAGTTCTTCCAATTGTATCGTAGATAGCGTGGTAACTTTCCCAAGCACGGTTTATAAATAAGGAGGGGCAGGAGTAACTCCTCCTTAAAAGTCCTTGGTTCACCTGAACAGGTGATAGTACCTTCTGAGGGTCCCTTGCCACAGTTACAGCGGAGACGGCAACGGTGGACGAGGCCCTTGGGACCATACGCTCCCAACAGTGAATCGAAGAGCATAAGGAGCAACCCACTCTGCTAGGGTTTAATTCACAGAGAAGAAAAGGGGAGGTAGCCTGATAGGCATTCTACCCAAGAGAAAGTACTCTAATTCAAGACCCAGCCCCCCAGGCTGGTGGTCGTGCGATGGATTTGTTATCAAAAACTGGTTCAAATGGCTCTGAGCACTATGGGACTTAACAGCTCAGGTCATCAGTCCCCTAGAACTTAGAACTACTTAAACCTAACTAACCTAAGGACGTCACACACATCCATGCCCGAAGGAGGATTCGAACCTGCGACCGTAGCGGCCGCGCGGTTCTAGACTGAAGCGCCTAGAACCGCTCGGCCACTCCGGCGGGCGGATTTGTTATCTATATATACAAATCTCTAAGGAATAAGCCTCATAATTAAAGCGTATTCTCCATTAAATTTGTCTATTTATTCTTGGAACAGTTTGAGAAGCAGTGCATCTAGTCAACCGGTGACATAGGATACCGTTAAGTCAGTAAATGCCACAGAGGTTATCAGTATTTTGTGGAGCCAGGTCTTATCCACAACAGCTACGCCCTGAACAGAGCCCTGACTTGAAAGAACTGACAGTCTCATCAAATCTGTCATAAGTTATCCTTTCTGATACGATTCTTAACCGCACTGGAAGGCGATAGCTTACTAGGTCATCTTGTGGATTTACGTGTTTCAGAATGGCAAGTGTTTTGGGTATCTTCTGCTGCTGAACGCAATGTTGTCAACAACGATTCTGAGTTGCACGTAGGGGTCACTTTTTGGGTAACGAACTTGTAAGTAGGCTGTTTAGGTTTTTATATTGGTAACGCCACGAAGCGCTGACTGTGCTGTGTGAAGTCTGTGGCTCGTTTGCATTGTTGGAATTTGCTTTTGTAGTGTTGGGCAGTTGGCTGTTAACAGCGCGTAGCGTTGCGCAGTTGGAGGTGAGCCGCCAGCAGTGGTGGATGTGGGGAGAAAGATGGCGGAGTTTTGAGAGCGGATGATCTGGACGTGTGTCCATCAGAGACAGTAAATTTGTAAGACTGGATGTCACGAACTGATATATATATATATATATATATATATATATATATATATATATATATATATATATATATATATATATATAATGACTTTTGAACACTATTAAGGTAAATACAGTGTTTGTTCTCTATCAAAATCTTTCATTTGCTAACTATGCCTATATTGATAGGCATAGTTAGCAAATGAAAGACTTTGATAGAGAACAAACACTGTATTTACCTTAATAGAATCTTTACCTTAATAGAATCTTAATAGAATCTTTTATTCAACTGGCAGTATTGGCGCACGCTGTATTGCAGTTGTTTCAGTAACAAAGATTTTTGTGAGGTAAGTGATTCATGAAAGGTTTAGGTTATTGTTAGTCAGGGGCATTCTTTTGTAGGGATTTTTTAAAGTGAGATTGCGTTGCGCTAAAAATATTGTGTGTCAGGTTAAGCACAGTCATTTGTAATTTTTCTAAGGGGACGTTTCAAACTACTCATACCGTCTCAATGCATATCGACGTTGTACTTGTTTACTTCTGAAAGAAGATATTACTTCCACGTTGAGAGAAAGGAGGAGGAAGAAAGCACAGATGTTCTTACACTATCATTTCTTAGCATTTTATCAGAATAAAAGAAACTGTATGTTACGCCGATACAGGTATGTCTGTTATTTCCACGTGAGTTTATTGTAATTTGTTTATATTCGTAAGTGTGCGCACAATTTTAACTTAAGTAGACCCTCCCACATATTGGAGACGGTCATGCGTTCTGCATTGTATCAACAGTTTTCTTTCTACACACATCACGTAATCTGAGCATAACCTCTTACCTTGTCCTCATGTTCAACAGAATATCTATAGGTCTTTTGCTATTGACTTCTACTTTACATTTTTAAAACATGGGATCCGTCCGCTATTGTTTAATCCTCTTTGTCGCTGAAAAGAAATGATACAACTCCTAAAACGGTATGTAGGAAAAGAAATTTCGTAATTTCCCTTACACAGTTTCTACCGAACTACGTTTCGTATTACAGAGTCATATGTATCCTATAGCAGTCGCTTACCGCATGTCTTATGATCTCTTTTATGACGCTGTACACAGATCCTTGTTATACTACATATTTCTCAAGAAGCAAGAAGGAGAGTTCAACGTCCCACAATAGCACGGTCCTTGCCAAAGGAACTCTCTCAGCGATTTAGAAAATTCCAAAAAATCTAAATCTTGATGGCCGAATAAGGAGCTGAACCGTCGTCCTGCCGAGTGGGGGTCCACTGTTCTAACCTCAATGTCAACTCGCTCGATTCTTATGACCGAGGCGGCCCAGTGGACTCACTATTAGGAAAAGATAGGTTCAAATACCCGTCAAGCAATAATGCTTCAGGTTTTCTATAGATGCACTAAACAGGTTCCGCCGAAAACAAATAGATTCCTTAAATAGTCCGTCGCTAATTTCGTCCGACAGTGTTTTTCTGTCACCATTTTTTAATTTTTTTTCTTGTAACTTTAATAGCAGTGACCTCAACAGGATGTTTAATCTGTATTCTTTTTCTTTCATGGTTAGCAATTAGCATATATGCATAAATTGCATTTCAAGCAGACATCAATACAAATATTACATACGTATAATATCAGAAATAATTTAATGCCATAAGCTTTTGTGTCAAATTAAGAACATATAAATTAAAGCAAAGACGCAGACATTTTTTGTTAACAGTTCCTCGTACTCTATTGATAGGACAGTTGTATAAAATTTTAAATTTCAGAAGAACGACCACTTATAAAAGTATCATTTAAAATGGACTTTTCAAATATAACCTAATGTAGGTGCCTGGTAGTTATAGAGTTCAAAAATCCAAAGAAAATGTTCGAAAGCCCCCATATACTGTGAGCTAGAAGATAAGTAGTATACAGAGTTGCATGCGTAGTAGATCGGTACACGTATAGGATCAGTTCCTATAGACATGAATGTCTTTGTCTCATAAACTCCACTTATTTATTTAATTAAATTGCCATTAAACACGTTACATGTTTCTCAGAACACGCTAATTTTGCTTGTAATTTTCTGACCTGCTTGATACCAGGCGTACTAATTACCGTTTAGCCGTGTGATTGAAAGGAACACAACATGTATTACACCACTTCAATTACGTAACGTGTTGTCCGACTACAACCGACGCATGGCACCGAACAAACTCGATGCATGCAAAGTTTTTATTTTAATTGAAACTGAATTAATTAGTACAGTGTTATGAAAACACTGATACTACATGGAAGTACATAACGAACGTTTCAAAACACAAAAAAAAGACACACGTAATTAATTGTTAATACATATTTTCATTTTTGGAGAAAAAGCATTTTTAATTTTAAATGTCAGTTATATCGTCTTTTTTAGCAGCTCCTTTTGAATGAAATAGATATATATACACTGACGGAAAAAATTGCATCATCAAAAAATAAATACTGTAGAGTAACGAAATTTTTTGAATACGTTCGTCTTGATAACATCGCAAGACCACAGGTTAATCAAAGCTCGAAATAAACCATTGCGAACGTGAAATGGTGGTACTTTAATAACCAATATAGTCGCCAAAATGTTGACTGCAAGCATGCAAACGTGCATTCATTGAAGCTTACAAGTGACGGGTGTCAGTTTGTGGAATGGATTTCCATGCCTGTTGCACTTTGTCGGTCGATTTACAGACGATTAATACTGTTTGTGGTTTAACCGGAAGTTGTCGTCCTATGATGTCCATATGTCCCATTTGGAGGCGGATCTGGTGATGGATCAGGCCAAGCCAACATGTCGACACACTGCAGAGGACGTTGAGTTACAGTAGCGGTATGTGGACGAGCGCTATCCTGTTGGAAAAAAACCCTCTAGAATACTGTTGATGAATGGCAGCACAACAGATCGAATCACCAAATCTATGTACAGATTTGCAGTCAGGGTGAGCTGCAGAGCCACGAGAGTGCTCTAGCTGTCATACGAAAACGACCCCCAGACCATAGCTCGAGGTGTAGTTCCAGTGTGTTTAGCACGCAGACAGGTTGGTTGCAGGCCTGCAACTGCCTCCTTCTAACCAACACGGCTATCTATAGGACCGAGGAAGTACCATGTGTGATCGGAAAATGCAATACACTTCCACCCTGCCCTCCAGCGAGCTCTCGCTTGACACAAGTCGCAAATGGTGGTGGCTTTGGGGCCGTGGAATGCATGGTGCAAAGCGCATAGTGTCACTGTGGTGTCATCTGCTACTAAAATTGCTGTTGAAGACGTTTTGAACACTATGGTCTTCCCTCCCGACAGTGCGACGTCGCCGTCCAGAACCCGGCCTTCTACCGACGGTACATATTCGTGACCACCGCTGACAGGAATCATGTACAATGGCTATATTCCTGCATAGTCTTTCTGCATAATCGCAGGAGGAAAATCCAGATTCTGTTGGCCCTATTACACGACCTCGCTCAAACTCAATGAAGTGCTGATGGTTCAAAATGATTCAAATGGCTCTGAGCACTATGGGACTTAACATCTGAGGTCATCAGTCGCCTAGATTTAGAACTACTTAAACCTAACCAACCTAAGAAAATCACACACATCCAAGCATGAGGCAGGATTCGAACCTGCAACCGTAGCAGCAGCGCAGTTCCGGACTGAAGAGCCTAGAACCACCCGTAGAGATGGGGGATCCGCTCTTGAACTGATTCATAGAGTTGAATCTTTCAAAGGAGTGAACAATCAGTGATTCAGAAAAAAAGAACGCTAGCTCCAAACGTTTCCCACGGCAGAGAGAGAGAGAGAGAGAGAGAGAGAGAGAGAGAGAGAGAGAGAGAGAGACGGAGCATATCAGCAGCACCTCTGCTGGTCACAGCACAGTACACGCCACACAACACAGCCAGCGCCGGCCTCTGCCCTGCTTCTACCTTGGCTGCCTGCATTGTGCAGTGCCCCATTGAATTTTGTGTTTTACATATGCCGTGCCATCTCTGTGCGTTGTCTGCCGCGCGCAGTGTCTGGCACAGCTTAACTTCGCATCACACTCTGTCGGCGATCGTTTCAGTCGCACGTCCTGCCCCCTGGCAGTTGATGCGAGCAACAGGACAGAGAGCCGCCTAGCGGATAACATAGGAACTACTTGCAACAACCTGCTCGCAAGGGAACGGACGATTTGTCTCGGAGCGGGTGAGTGGTGGCCGTTCACCGCTCCCCCCACCCTCGGAACTCGCCCTCTCAACGCTCACCCCACCGTTCTCGACTCTAGCCAGAGCGTTGAGCAAAGCAACTCAGGTGTCACTCTGGTCTCTGCGGTCTTAGCTCACGCAGTAATACAGCTCGCGGCTCGACCTGCTCGACTCAGTGCTTCTGCATCGGAGTTCGTCTCTACTGGATATTGTTCTTCGTAGTAATACCGCTATGTATATTACATTATTATTTTATGTATACATATTTGTTTTTATTTTATTTTTATTTGTTTAAACTGATCAGATTAGGTTCCTGACGACTCCTCTTACTACAGGATTTTTATTATGGATACTCGAATTTACGCTTTAATTATGAGTGAACCGATAAACGTATCGCAAAATGTGATACACCAATATTTTCCTTGTTTTATTCTGCGTAAGGCTATATGCAGCACTTTCGTTTTACAGTCAAATTTATATTTTTTTTTCTTATTCAGGTACGGATTTTGCGATTTTAGGCGTCTTCGGAAGGAAATATATGGCTTGCGATGTATTTGTATGAGGTTAATGAAATTTTAATACATTATAGCCAAATATATTATTAATGTAAATCTCAAGTTACAACATTTTCCGATCACCCAAAAAACCATGATAGTGCAAAATAAATCAATAATCAAAAACTTTGTCATATCGTGGAAATTTCAATAAACAATACCAAATTCTTACTCATTATCTGTGTTACTTCAAAATAGGATCAAATAAGATCAAAATACAGGTATAGTACTGGAATAAACCAAGTTTAAAGGGCAATGTGCCTTCCATTTATTTTCTATTGTAAATGAGTGGTGAGTCATGAAAAAGAGCTAATTCATTTCAGGGAGTGAACAGTTCTGATCTGATCTCTGAAAAGAACAGTTTTGCCCATCTCTAACCACTCGGCCAAAACGGCCGGCTGGAGTGCTGATAACGGCGTCTTTGTTACCTTAAAGTAATTTTTGACTAACACATTACTCACCATTTCCCATCTCAAAGATGAGTAACGCTCACGACCGCTACAGCGTGTATTTGAAGCACACCTGATTTGCATCCTTATAGTGACGCTACTAGCAGCGTCTCCTGGCGAAGGCTGACTGCCAGTCAGACACACCACAGTCAATTTAGTATCAGTGAGCGTGCTGATCGTGTGTAGAGCGGGGAAGATGCACAATCTATCTGAATTTCACCCAGAGCACATTGTGATGACCCGGAGGCTCGGCAGAAGCGTTTAGGAAACTGCACGATTTGTCGGATGTTCGAAGAAATGTGTTGAGAGTCTTCAACACGTGGCGAAACTGAGGCGAAACGACATCAAGACGTCATGGGGTTTGGCGGCCACCCCTCATTACACTGTCGGACGCTGTAGGCTGGGCAGCGAATTGTGGCGGAACTGAGATCTGATTTTAATGCCCGACAGAGTACAAGTTAGGCTCAACACAAGATGCACCGAACACTTCTAACGATGGGCACCCCACAGTTTGTGCCGATGTTAACACATCAACATCGGCAACTAACACTAAAATGGGCACGTGACCATGGGCACTGGACTTCGACGCAGTGGTAGGGCTTTGTATGGTCCGATGAATCCCGAAACGTTCATCATCTGGCCGATGGGAGGGAGTGAACACTTCGTCTTCCAGGAGAACAGTCCTTGAGACCAGTACAGTGCGACAGAGACAAGCTGACGGCTGTTGCATTTTGCTCTGGGGAACAATCACGTGGGCATTCATGGGTCCAGTGGAGCTAGTGCAAAACACCATGACGGCCAAGGAGTATCGTACACTGGTTGCAGACCATGTACACCCCTTCATATTGACCATGTTTTCCGACGACGGTGGCATTTTTAACAAGATAATAAGCCATGTCACAAGGCCAGGAGTGTAATGGAGTGGTTCGGGGAACACAGGGGAGAGTTCCAGTTGATGTGTTGGCCTCTCAAACTCGACAGATCTGAGCCCGATCGATTAAATCTGGGATGTGATTGAACGTGGCATCGCAGGCAGTTGTGGCCGAGCGGTTCTAGGCGCTTCATTCCGGATCCGCGCTGCTGCTACGGTTGCAGGTTCGAATTCTGCCTCCGGCATGGATGTATGTGATGTCCTTAGGTTAGTTAGATCTAAGTAGTTCTAAGTCCAGGTGACTGATGACCTCAGATGTTAAGTCTCATAGTGCCTAGAGCCAATTGAACCATTTTGAACGTGGCGTCAGAGCTCAATGCGCCACTCTCCAGAATTTACGGGAATTACGTGCACATGTGATGCCAGATCCCTCGAGTGACCTACAAGGACCTCTTTGCTTCCATGACTCGAATTATCGCCGCTGTTATCCGTGCCGAAGGTGGACATACCGGCTATTAGGGAGGTGGTCATAATGTTCTAGCTGATCAATGTATTTACTCCATAGTAATGATTGGCATTCTGTATCAACAGAATGAAAATGCCTTTTAGCTCATGCCAGATGGCGAAGAGAGTGCTGTTTCTTCATTAGAAGGGGAGTTCGAGTTTCTCCTGTCTACCAGACGACCATTCACTGTCACCATCTGCTAGATAATCTGTTTAGGGCCTCTCAGATTGTTTACCTATTACACATTTTGGCTTCTGGAAAAGATTTGTTTTCTTCTCGAAAGTAACTTGTAGTAAGGTGGCTACGTCTCTTTAGGTTAATAAAATGACAATCAAAATAAAAGAAATGGCAATTTTCAGATTGTGAACCGGTGGACTATTAACAAATCATAATTTTAACCACGAATACCACCGATAAAATGCAACTGACAATTAGTTAATGGAATTGTTTATAAACAAATGTTAGGTTAAAACCCATAATCGATCACCAATATATTTCGAACCACTCAAAAGATATCATAATGATCTAATAAACGGCGGCTCCAAAATGGATACCTCAAGAAGCATTAGCATTTTTTCATCCTCACTGCTGTGGAACACATCTCTTCTACTAAACAGAATAGTGCTCAGACCTCTTAGAATACGTGTTTTAGAGCTCACGTTTACTAGAGATTGCCGGACGGGGTGGCCGAGCTGTTCTAATGCTACAGTCTGGAATCACGCGACCGCTACGTTCGCAGGTCCGAATGCTGCCTCAGGTGTGGATGTGTGTGACGTCCTTAGGTTAGTTAGGTTTAAGTAGTTCTAAGTTCTAGGGGACTGATGACCCCAGAAGTTAAGTCCCATAGTGCTCTGAGCCATTTGAACCATTTTGATTTTACTAGGCATTTTTCGCTTAGAATGACCGTTCATGTCATTATCCTGGTTATTGATCATTCCTGCAAAGACAAGCTGTATTTTGACATGTCCCCACCAAGCCAGCAGAGTCACAACCGGTGCCATACTGTCAGTGCGGAAATAGAAGTAGAATATCTTCAACCTGTTACGTTAGATACGAAATAATATCTTAGAAAAGACGTGTGTTATGGAGTGTTCCTTTAATGGAACCTGTCACGCTCTCTCTACTTGAACGTTCGTCCTACTCATGAAAAATAAAGCATAATTTTACATTCAGACCAAATAAATACACTTATTTATGCAGTGGCCTCAAGATGATTACATTATACTGTTACATCTTTCAGCATTTGACGGATGTCTCTGGCAGTCAGGAGATGCAAAGAAACAAGTGCAACACGAGAGACGGGTTGGCGTACGGTCTTGTACACGCAGCACATATAGAATTCGAGGAAACCGTTTAAATATTCATATTCCAATCTCGAGCAGAATGAAGGTTTGCTTTGAATCCTTTCATCGGTGCATGTATTCTTTATCAGGGTGAGTCCTTTCTTCGTCGTCTGTATATAATTACACGAAGGAAATATTGAGCCTCGCAGGAGTAGAGCGTGTGTACACACACGACGACTCTCGCAGTTGACGGTGGGCCTTTCTGTCTCCGAGAATTTCGCGCTGCTGCCCGAACGCGTGTATCATTACTGCCGAGCAGTCAAGTGCGGTATCACATGAAGGATTTTATCACGCCATGCGACATGCTAATCCTATGAGTCGGAACGAGCCATTCAGTGTACCGGGGACTGTTCGCCCTTTTTTAAACAAATGGTTCAAAGGGTTCTGAGCACTATGGGACTTAACTTATGAGGTCATCAGTCCCCCATAACTTGAAACTACTTAAACCTAACTAACCTAAGGACATCACACACATCCATGCCCGAGGCAGGATTCGAACCTGCGACCGTAACGGTCGCGCGGTTCCAGACTGTAGCGCCTAGAACCCCTCGGCCACCCCAGCCGGCTTTTTTTAAACATCCTGTTAGATTAAGACTCTGTTAGCCAGTATTCTACCGCGAGTTTCTAGCCTTACACCAGAATTTCGCTTACCAAGTATGCTATCCGCTCACCTCCCACTATCATAGCTACAATTCCGCTATTACCTCTGACCTACTTCACAACTGTACAGTAGCTCTAAAACATGCCTTACTAGTCTAACACGAGGGGACTTTAATATGTAATGCAACACATTTTTATCTCGGCCAATTTCGGTTGCAAAAAACGTGGAATTTGTTGTGGTACAACGCGGAATACTCCTACTTCAGCACCTATAATTCTATGAAGTACCGATCGGTGATGACGCCATACGTAGCCTTCAAAATGGCGTCCGTGATGGAGGAGCATTCCGATCAGAGAGCTAGTTAGTTAGTGAGTTAGTTACGTATTGCTTAGAGCATTTGAACGATTCTTTTGTCAAAATGATGTGATTTACAGGATATGTACATATGATTAGTGTTAACTTGTACGATCAAATTATTATTTTATTCCTACTCATCCTGCCACACGTAAAAAGATGTTTTTTTTCTAATTTTTTAATTTATTTACTGCATATTGATCTCCTCTCTGTGTCACTAACAACCTTATGAACGGGGAATAAATGTCATTTCTCTCTGTAGTTTTAGATATGTATATCAGTGTTGTTCTAAATTTGTGAGTGATTATTTAGGACGAATTTCAGTTGCGATAATGAAATACATCTTGTAACGGCTCAGTTATAATGACTAGCTCCTTGAAAAGGTACCAATATGGAGTCAGTGGGTGAACACCACATATTATTCTTAACACAAGTTTTGGTGGAATTTCTTAAATCACTAAGGTGAACTTCGGAATATTTCCTTTGTAAGGTCACGGCCCGTTTCCTTACCTATCTTTCTCTTATCACCTCGTCGGAGGAGGAGAAGTATGTGATCAAAAGTATCCGGGCGCCTGGTTGAAAATTACTTACAAGTTCGTAGCGCCCTCCATCGGTAATGGTGGAATTCAATACGGTGTTGGTCCACCTTTAGCCTTGATGACAGCTTCCACTCTCGCAGGCATACCTTCAATCAGGTGCTGAAACTTTCTAGGGGAATGACACCACTTTCTTCACGGAGTGCTGCACTGAGCAGAGGTATCGATATCGGTCGGTGAGGCCTGGCACGAAGTCGGCGTTCCAAAACATCCCAAAGGTGTTCTGTAGGGTTCAGATCAGGACTCTGTGCAGGCGAGTCTTTTACAGGGGTGTTATTGTCGTGTAACCACTCCACCGCAGGCCGTGCATTATTAACAGGTGCTGTAGGATGCAATAGCCATCCCCGAATTGCTCTTCAACAATGGGAAGCTGGAGGGTGCTTAAAACATCAGTGTAGGCCTGTGGTGTGATAGTACCACGCAAAAAAAAAAAACGGATGCCAGCCTTCTCCATGAAAAACACGACCACACTATAACACCACCGCCTCCGAATTTTTCTGTTGGCAGTACACACGCTGGCAGATGACGTTCACCGAGCATTCGCCATACCCACGCCCTGCCATTTGATCGTCACATTTTGTACCGTGATTCGTCACTCCACACAACTTTTGTCCACTGTACAATCGTCCAGTGTTTACGCTTCTTACACCAAGCGAGGCCTCCTTTGGCATTTACCGGCGTGATGTGTGGCTTATGAGTCGCCGCTTGACCACGAAATCCAAGTTTTCTCACCTCTCGCCTTACTGTCATAGTACTTGCAGTGTATCCTGATGCAGTTTGGAAATCCTGTGTGATGGTCTGGATAGATAACTGCCTCCTACACATTACGACCCTCTTCAACTGTCGCCTGTGTCTGTCAGTCAACAAACAAGGTCAGACTGTACACTTTTGTGCTGTACGTGTCCCTTCACATTTCCACTTCACTATCACATCGGGAACAGTGGACCTAGTGATGTTTAGGAGTGTGTAAATCTCGCGTACAGACGTATGACACAAGTGGCACCCAATCGTCTGACAACGTTCCGAGACCGTGAGTTCCACGGAGCGCCCCATTCTGCTCTCTCACGACGTCTACTGACTACTCACGTCACTGATATGTAGTACCAGGCAGTAGGTGGCAGCACAATGCACCTATTACGTAAAACATAAGTTTTTGGGGCTGTCCGGATACTTTTGATCACATAGTGTACTTTACGGCCAATAGTAAAGACACTTTGGAACCAGAAAATCGTATATGAGACAAAAAAACTACAAAGAAAGAAACTCGTCTAGCTTGAAGGGAAGAACCAGATGGTGCTATGGTTGGCCCGCTAGATGGCGCTGCCATAGGTCAAACGGATGTCAACTGCGTTTTTTAAAAAAAATAGGAACCCCCATTTTTATTACATATTCGTGTAGTACGTATAGAAATATGAATGTTTTAGTTGGACAACATTTTTCGCTTTGTGATAGATGGCACTGTAATAGTCGCAAACGTGTAAGTACGTGGTATCAAGCAAAATTGCGCCAGTGCGGACGGTATTTGCTTCGTGATACATTACCCGTGTTAAAATGGACCGTTTACCAATTACGGAAAAGATCAATATCGTGTTCATGTGTGGCTATTGGGATCAAAATGCCCTACGGGCGTGTGCTATGAATGCTGCTCGGTATCCTGGATGACATATCCAAGGGTCCGGACCGTTCGCCGAATAGTTACGTTATTTAAGGGAACAGTAAATGTTCAACCACGTGTGAAACGTCAACCACGACCTGCAACAAATGATGATGCCCAAGTAGGTGTTTTAGCTGCTGTCGCGGCTAATCCCAGCAACAGGCAAATTGCGCGAGAATCGGGAATCTCAACAATGTCGGTGTTGAGAATGCTCCATCAACATCGACTGCATCCGTACCATATTTCTATGCATCAGGAATTAGATGGCGACGACTTTGAACGTCGTGTGCAGTTCTGCCACTGGGCACAAGAGAAATTATTGGACGATGACATCACCAACTGCGGTAATGTAAACCGGCATAATATGCACTATTGGGCAACGGAAAATCCACGCTGGCAGCGACAAGTGGAACATCAGCGACGTTGGCGGGTTAATGTATGGTGCGGCATTGTGGGAGGAAGGATAATTGGCCCCCATTTTATCGATGGCAATCTAAATGGTGCAATGTATGCTGATTTCCTACGTAATGTTCTACCAATGTTACTACAAGATGTTTTACTGGATGACAGAATGGCGATGTACTTCCAACATGATGGATGTCCGGCACATAGGTGGTGGCGGTTGAAGCGGTATTGAATAGCGTATTTCATGACAGGCGGATTGGTCGTCGAAGCACGTTCACCGGATCTGACGTCCTGGGATTTCTTTATGTGGGGAAAGTTGAAGGATATTTGCTATCGTGATCCACGGACAACGCCTGACAACATGCGTCAGGGCACTGTAAATGCATGTGCGAACATTACGGAAGGCGAACTACTCGCTGTTGAGAGAAATGTCGTTACACGTATTGCCAAATGCATTGAGGTTGACGGACATCATTTTGAGCATTTATTGCATTAATGTGGTATTTACAGGTAATCGTTCTGTAACAGCTTGCGTTCTCAGAAATGATAAGTTGACAAAGGTACATGTATCACATTGGAACAACCGAAATAAATGTTCAAATGTTCATACGTTCTGTATTTTAATTTAAAAAGCGTACCTGATACCAACTGTTCGTCTAAAATAGTGAGCCATATGTTTGTGAATATTACAGCGCCATCTATCACAAAGCGAAAAAAGTGGTCCAACTAAAACATGCATATTTCTTTACGTACTACACGAATATGTAATAAAAAATGGTGGTTCCTATTTAAAAAAAAACGCGGTTGATATCCGTTTGACCTATGGCAACGGCATCTAGCGGCCAACCATAGCTCCATCTGGTTTTCCCTTCTAGCTAGACAAGTTTCGTTCTTTGTAGTTTTTTAGTTTGACGCTTATTTCGTGAGATATTTGCGCCGGTCACGATCAATGGACCACCCTGTATATTAGTGCATGTTGCGATAATGCTTATTATGTTTTCATCCAAGAACTAATTCGGAATTTCTATTTCTGTCTTTTTTTTATACGAGCTTGATATTTTGGTCCAGGCAAATGCTGTTATTCCATCTTTCCCTAAAGAAATTCATCCGCTTGACTTACTTCTTCCTGTGATTCATATTCATCATTTCCTTAGACTTCTTGTTCTGTTCCTGAATCATGATCGCTTTCAGAACACAGTCCTCTGTCTCTGAGTCAGCGCTATCACTGTGAGCATCTTCATCACTCAGCTCAGCGAACCATTGCAGCCACACATTAGCGTCTCTACTAAACTCTGTCCGAGGTTTTTTGCCATTCTCATTTAAAAATAAAGAGACTACTAGGTAACAGTGAAGGTAACTGCCATCAGTTTCAATACGTCTAAATTTACGCACATGAAAGATAGACTGAATCTAGTAAAGCAGTAAAGTAATACAGACTTACTTTGTTTCAAATTGTGGCAGCAGAGCTCGTGCGGATGACAAGTGTCATCCAGACTATAATAATGTTTCACAAACAATGTATCTTTTGTAACTGAAAGACAACAATGATTGGAGCTAACAGACTGAGAGTTAATAGAAAGGTACCGAATACGGCGCGAACTCAATCCAGCACTACCAGACAAAATTGAGCGGGAAAGTCATGTGGATGACAAGTGTCATCCGCGCTAACAACCGAGGGTTAAAGTGGTTTGCCTATTGGGACAGTTTAAAGTGGTTTGCCTATTGTGACAGTTTAAAGTGGTTTGCCTACTGGGACACATCACCGTCCGCTATCTAGTACTCTGATTTAATAACATATTTACAAAATGCACATTTATATAGTGGCTGCTGTAAAACCGTTGTACAGCATATACGGTCATCCAGATTCCGGTTGTGATTGAGTATTCAGTTTTAATCTGCCAAATTGTTTACATTTAGTATCTAACGACCTTCGTGAATTTTTGAGGATATTTAATAGGAAAACACCAGCAGATACGCTTCTAGAATGTGAAATGGTAATCTTAATAAGTTCAGCTCATTTGAACGCTATCAGATCTGGGAAAGAAAGCGAAATGAATTAGAAAGGGATAAATTAGGTGTGAGATACCAACAGGAAACCACAGCTTCGTCATTTCGGATTGCAGCGCCTTCCTGGGGAAGAACGTGAATGAACATGGTCCAATTGTGAAACACGACAGTATGTTTACACTAGGAGAGAAACGGAAATAAATAAATAAGATATTTGGATGAGGGAACACACTTAAAAATGAAACGTAATTTTGAACGCAATGGAAATGAGGTGAGAGATGTAGCGAGATGTCTTTATTTTGGTTGGACCAATGAAGTTCTTCGCTAGATTGGTAAATATGAGAAAATACCTTGAATGTGATCAAATGATAGGTGGACAGATGACATTTGAAAGTATGTAGGAACGACATAAATGCGAATAGCTGAACTACATCAGATGTTAATCCTGCAGTGGGTGTAGCGTGAGTAATTATGCATGATTTATCACAAATCTTAAAGGGAAAGAAAAAGAGATACGGTAGCAAGATACTAATTGAAAGAAACCGAATACTTACTAAGAGTCACCTACACACAGTTGTAAAATATATATTAAAGTTTTGTTTACGTGATGTACAGTAGTGGACGATTATGTCAAATATGTGATATCCATAATACATCAGGACATAAAGTGCATCACAGCAGATGCAGACAAGGAAACAATATGTAAAAGTGTGGGCAGTGGGCAGATCTGTGTGGTATCTTATTTACAAACATAAACATTATTTGCATTATAAAAACTTGAGACAGTTTTCCTGAACAATGTCATTATCTGAGATTCACAAAATTGTTAAGTAATATCAAATAGTATTAGACACAAGAAAAAATGGATTATGAAATATATTCCAAATAGTTAAGAGAGATGTTTAGTGATACAGCCTGCAAACATGAAGAGTAAAACGAATATCAAATTCACCTAATTTCATAGCAACCAGTTACTTACATCGTATTGTCGGGTCCTGTGCAGTCACTATGGTTCCACGTCTTGCATATGCGACACATCAGCCACAATTCACGCTACGAGTCCTCAAAACATTTTGCGTCACAGAATATGAAGCTTGCATTTTCCGTGGCTGGCTATTTCCATACCCATCAGTATCTCTGTCACTGTCATTGTCTACTTCAGATGGATGTCAGTGGATGAATCCTAGGTTTCAAACCTCTTTCTTCGTGTTCGGCATTATGATGCACAATGCTGTTTGTTGCTTGACTGTATTGAGAAGCACGTGCAGGAGAGCAAAAATGAATAACATATACACAGCAACGTCGGACATAAAAAGACGACACGAAATCCATTGAAAGTGTATTTCGACATATTCATGGAGCCACCAACAAGGTGTAATCGTTTAAATAAAATTGGAAACACGTTATTCCTGTCAGAGAAATTTCTCTATTAATTCCTATTTTTATGATTTTAGCATGAGAGCATTATTACGTCTAACACTACACTCTTGACTAAATGTTGTGACCGGAGTATAATTAATGTGTACAGTTCTTAGAGCCAAAGGCTCAATAGGCTTAAATTCGCGATACCTACGTCTTCTGTATGTGGCGACATAGCGCTCGGATCCACTTTTTCACTGCTACATGTGTAACAGAAGAGCGCTGTACGCTCAGAAAGACGTTAGCCCGCGATATTAACTCCTTGCACGATATATTGACGTCACGAAGCGGCCAGGAAACGTCTTTATTGTGTCGATTTATCGCTTTTCGTGTGCGCGAACTACAAAGGAAATCCGAGCGTTCCTTTCTAGATCACTTGCTATAACTCTCTGGATAAATTCTCTTAACCCAGCAGCCTTCGCATCCTTCCAGCATACCCAAACGTGTACACACCAGCACTGGAAGTCTGGTTACTGATGGAGCATTGTCAAGTGTTAACGAACACAATCCATTTTGTCTGCAGTGAGTAAATTACTAAGAACTGCATTACTATAGTATTAGTATATATAGGAGTCATGAAGGTACGTAACGTTCCCTTTAACTTTTTGCGCCATGAGTTGTGTCGGGGATGTTAATTACACTTCCACAGACGAGTAAATTAATTTCAAATTGAATGACATGCTGTCATGGGGGATGCTGTACAATACTTTAAAATACGTATGTTATAACAATCTCAGCTGCAAATTGTCGGAAATATTCACTAGCTTCGATCACTTTAACTTTAGATCTCATTGATCACGAGTTGTGAAAAGCCAAAAATTACTGTAAGAGAACTTAGTCATTTTCTGTAAGATAAGAGTTATAGCTTTATTATATTTTAATTAACTAATTAGTTTATTTAAGAAATTTGGTTTAAGAAAATTCTGTGCTTCTTATTTATTTTTGGCATTTATAGCTATGATTTCCAATGGTTTTATTTAGGTTCCAGCTTCAGTCTTTTAAATGCTAAATCCTATGAGTCTTTCGTTTTGCATACCACAGGAGAGCTAGATATATGCCCCGCAGCGTCTATCTCGCTGATACTCCTCGTCGGAACTGCTTCCACCTGAAATCTCTAAAATGTTTATTTCGCTACGAAGATAGTTCGGCACAACTAGGTGCTATGTTGTATGATGCGTATGGATTGATGTGTCTAACTTTTTGCTTCCGAGATATTCTCTCGAAGAATATTGACCGTGAAGAGATGCAGGCTCGCACTATCGTTCCACACTGCACCTCAGATCGATTTACGCCACGTGATATCTGAAAAATGTTTGTCAAATCTTTCATCAATTGATCAATACACAACTTGAATGCGTATTATTTTCTTGAATTTGTTTGTTGTGCCATCGACTAAGTAAACATTCACGATGGAGCTTAATAGCGTCGCATAACAATAGCAAAATCTCTCCACCATAAAACACGTCCGAGCTCTCTAATCGCTTCACACATAGTCCTTCAATATACATCTTTGGTTACTTATTCGAGAGAGATAGCCCGCGGCACGAAACGTCCAGTTCTCGCAGGCAGTTTATACTACTCCGAGCATTAATGATTCACCGCTGTCATCACTTTGCCTCACTCTCACGGTACGGGACTACAAGTCCCACCGCCACACCTGCACCTGCCCATGTTAGGCAATAAATTCTGCCTGACTCATGTAGTACTATCACCGTAAGAGGGTGGTACGGGACTACAAGTCCAACCGCCACACCTCCAAAGTGAATTGCAGTGACAAAGTCACTGCACAGTGGAAATTTACTGGCCCACCAACACAGTTAGACCGCAACAGACCGGTGATGCTGTATTGTAACCTATCAGACCGCAACAGACCGGTGATGCTGTATTGTAACCTATCACCTCGGACTACAAGTTAAAATAAAAAATCACTTTGCCTGACTTATGTAGTACTATCACCGTCAGAGGGTAGTGCGGGACTACAAGTCCCACCGCCACACCTCTAAAGTGAATTGCAGTGACGTAGTCACTGCCCTGTGGAAATTTACTGGCTTACCAACACAGTTAGACCGCATCAGACCGGTGATGCTGTATTGTAACGTATCACCCCGGACTACAAGTCCTTTAAAAAAAAAATCACATTTTATGATCTACTGTTTAAAGTGATTTAACAGAACTGAGTGGAGTACGACTATAATATGCTATAACTATGTCGGTCAAGAAGATGTCGTTATCAGGAGAAAGAAAACTGGCGTTTTACGGATCGGAGCGTGGAATGTCAGATCCCTTAATCGGGCAGGTAGGTTAGGAAATTTAAAAAGGGAAATGGATAGGTTAAAGTTAGATGTAGTGGGAATTAGTGAAGTTCGGTGGCACGAGGAACAAGACTTCTGGTCAGGTGACTACAGGGCTATAAACACAAAATCAAATAGGGGTAATGCAGGAGTAGGTTTAATAATGAATAGGATAATAGGAATGCAGGTAAGCTACTACAAACAGCACAGCGAACGCATTGTTGTGGCCAAGATAGATACGAAGCCCACACCTACTACAGTAGTACAAGTTAATATGCCAACCAACTCTGTAAATGACGAAGAAATTGAAGAATTGTATGATGAAATAAAAGAAATTATTCAGATAGTGAAGGGAGACGAAAATTTAATAGTCATGGGTGACTGGAATTCGAGTGTAGGAAAAGGGAGAGAAGGAAACGTAGTAGGTGAATATGGATTGGGGCTACTAAATGAAAGAGGTAGCCGCCTGGTACAATTTTGCACAGAGCACAACATAATCACAGCTAACACTTGGTTTAAGAATCATGAAAGAAGGTTGTATACATGGAAGAACCCTGGAGATACTAGAGGGTACCAGATAGATTATATAATGGTAAGACAGAGATTTAGGAACCAGGTTTTAAATTGTAAGACATTTCCAGGGGCAGATGTGGACTCTGACCACAATCTATTGGTTATGACCTGTAGCTTAAAACTGAAGAAACTGCAAAACGGTGGGAATTTAAGGAGATGGGACCTGGATAAACTGAAAGAACCAGAGGTTGTACAGAGTTTCAGGGAGAGCATAAGGGATCAATTGACAGGAATGGGGGAAAGAAATACAGTAGAAGAAGAATGGGTAGCTTTGAGGGATGAAGTAGTGAAGGCAGCAGAGGATCAAGTAAGGTAAAAAGACAAGGGCTAGTAGAAATCCCTGGGTAACAGAATTAATATTGAATTTAATTGATGAAAGGAGAAAATATAAAAATGCAGTAAATGAAGCAGGCAAAAAGGAATACAAACATCTCAAAAATGAGATCGACAGGAAGTGCAAAATGGCTAAGCAGGGATGGCTAGAGGACAAATGTAAGGATGTAGAGGCTTATCTCACTAGGGGTAAGATAAATACTGCCTACAGGAAAATTAAAGAGACCTTTGGAGATAAGAGAACCACTTGTATGAACATCAAGAGCTCAGATGGAAACCCAGTTCTAGGCAAAGAAGGGAAAGCAGAAAGGTGGAAGGAGTATATAGAGGGTCTATACAAGGGCGATGTACTTGAGGACAATATTATGGAAATGGGAGAGGTTGTAGATGTAGATGAAATGGGAGATATGATACTGCGTGAAGAGTTTGACAGAGCACTGAAAGACCCGAGTTGGAACAAGGCCCCCGGAGTAGACAACATTCCATTGGAACTACTGACGGCCTTGGGAGAGCCAGTCCAGTCAAAACTCTACCATCTGGTGAGCAAGATGTATGAAACAGGCGAAATACGCTCAGACTTCAAGAGGAATATAATAATTCCAATCCCAAAGAAAGCAGTTGTTGACAGATGTGAAAATTACCGAACAATCAGTTTAATAAGCCACAGCTGCAAAATACTAACATGAATTCCTTACAGACGAATGGAAAAACTAGTAGAGGCCGACCTAGGGGAAGATCAGTTTGGATTCCGTAGGAACACTGGAACACTTGAGGCAATACTGACCTTACGACTTATCATAGAAGAAAGATTAAGGAAAGGCAAACCTACGTTTTTAACATTTGTAGACTTAGAGAAAGCTTTTGACAATGTTGACTGGAATAATCTCTTTCAAATTCTAAAGGTGGCAGGGGTAAAATACAGGGAGCGAAAGGCTATTTACAATTTGTACAGAAACCAGATGGCAGTTATAAGAGTCGAAGGACATGAAAGGGAAGCCGTGATTGGGAAGGGAGTAAGACAGGGTTGTAGCCTCTCCCCGATGTTATTCAATCTGTATATTGAGCAAGCAGTAAAGGAAACAAAAGAAAAATTCGGAGTAGGTATTAAAATCCATGGGGGGAAATAAAAACTTCGAGGTTCGCCGATGACATTGTAATTCTGTCAGAGACAGCAAAGGACTTGGAAGAGCAGTTGAATGGAATGGACAGTATCTTGAAAGGAGGATATAAGATGAACATTAACAAAAGCAACACGAGGATAATGGAATGTAGTCGAATTAAGTTGGGTGATGCTCAGGGAATTAGATTAGGAAATGGGACACTTAAAGTAGTAAAGGAATTTTGCTATTTGGGAAGCAAAATAACTGATGATGGTCGAAGTAGAGAGGATATAAAATGTAGACTGGCAATGGCAAGGAATGCGTTTCTGAAAAAGAGAAATTTGTTAACATCGAGTATAGATTTAAGTGTCAGGAAGTCATTTCTGAAAGTATTTGTATGGAGTGTAGCCGTGTATGGAAGTGAAACATGGACGATAAATAATTTGGACAAGAAGAGAATAGAAGCTGTCGAAATGTGGTGCTACAGAAGAATGCTGAAGACTGGATGGGTATATCACATAACTAATGAGGAAGTATTGAATAGGATTGGGGAGAAGAGAAGTTTGTGGCACAACCTGACCAGAAGAAGGGATCGGTTGGTAGGACATGTTCTGAGGCATCAAGGGATCACCAATTTAGTATTGGAGGGCAGCGTGGAGGGTAAAAATCGTAGAGGGAGACCAAGAGATGTATACACTAAGCAGATTCAGAAGGACGTAGGGTGCAGTAGGTACTGGGAGATGAAGAAGCTTGCACAGGATAGAGTAGCATGGAGAGCTGCATCAAACCAGTCTCAGGACTGAAGATCACAACAACAACAACATGTCAGTATCCTTCCTGATCTCCAGTGTTTTTTCTGCTTGATTTCCAACAGAATTGAGCAGAATACGGCATTAACTTGCTAAACTATATCAGTATGTTTTCTGATCTCCTGTGGTTTACTGTTTGTTCATCGTACTGTACAGGGCGTATCAAAAAGGTTCATAAGATTTGGCACGTCTAATCAAATTATTCCAACACTGCTGCGAGCATATCTTGAGTTATAGCTTCCAAGCTGCTGTTATGCCATGTCTAGCGAACCTGAAGGCCAGTATTGTAAAACTGAATCATTTGGTCCATTGCGACTGATCCATCGTTCAGTATTGTTTGATTTCAAAATTCCCGCACATCCAGCTGCCTGTTGGTAAATAAAGTCGTTCGAGTCAATCTCCAAATGTGGGAAAAGAAAGTTCTGAAGCATATCAAGATACGTATTTCCTGTAACAGTGTTCTCGGCATAGATAAATCGACCATACATCTTCTCCTGTGAAATTGCACAAACACATTAAATTTTGCTGGGTTCCTCTCTTTTGGTACAACTCCATGTGGTTGTTTCGTAACCCATGTTTTAACATTACGACGGTCCACCTGTCTATTATAATGGAATGTTGCCTCATCACTAAACTCTAAGTGTGGAAGAAACTATCCTCCGTCTTGCTGAGAACGAAATTACAGAACTCCACATAATGTTCTGTGTTACCTTCACGAAGAGCTTGCAGTAACTGAATTTTGCGTGGTTTCATGAGTAAACGTCGACGCAACACACGCCAGACGGACATCCGGAGCATGATGAGCTGTCGAGGTGCACGGTGAACGGATCTCCGGTGACACCCTTTGAAACTATGGCGGATGCGTTCGACGTCTGTGTCAGACACTCTGGTAGGGCCCGGCGATTTGTCTTTACACAAACAACCTGGTTCTAGTAATTTTTCAAGCCATCGTCTAATGTTCTGTGCTGTAGGAGGATCCACCCCATACCTCGGAAGAAAGTCAGACCGAACAGTTATTACTGACCCACACTGTGTGAAACGTAGAACACAAAACGCTTTCTGTTGTCCCGACACCATTTTTACTAGAACTGAAGTGGGAGCGCACTGCAGCTACCTAACGGGAACCATGTAAAACTCGAGAATTTGCTCTTTCCAACAATAGGTTGCTCACGCACATATCTCAAATAACATGATAGTTATGATTTCTTTAATTCGGACTATTGTTTTCATACACCCTGCATTTCATGCATGGAGACAATCGTAGATGTGACGTTTGTGACAGTGTGTTGTGGACGACTTCATACACAACGGTAAGGAAAGGTGGGCTACAGAGTGGTGCGTCAGCTGTCTTCATATGAAACCTTGACAGGAGCAAAAATGATATAGTTCGAAGCATACAAAGACTCATTACGAACAATGCATCAAGAAATAGAATCCAGCCCTCAGTGTCAACAAGGAAGAGGCCCTCTGAACTAACGCACGGACGATGGTGTCGGAGCCTCGAATATGCACATAGGGATGGTGATGACGTTTGGCTTGTGGGGCGCTGAGCTGCGAGGTCATCATCGCCCGTTCAAAGTCCCAATTTTTACGCAGTCCATTTTCCTTTCACAATCCAATCCAGTCACTCTTACAAATGATGATTATGAAACACGAACACCCAGTCCCCGGGCAGCGAAAATTCCCAACCCGGCCTGGAATCGAACCCGAGACCCCGTGATCCAGAGGCAGCAACGCTAGCCCCTAGACCACGAGCTGCGAACGGACAAGTAAGGAAGAGGCTCAAATTGAAAGTAGCTCTGTGGCTGCAGCCGGCCGTCTTATATCGAGATGGCGGAGGACGTCGTGGCACGGAGCCGCTGGTGGCGTGCCTCACAGGGCTGCACGGTGAACGGAGTTCTGGTGACCGCTATCGTCGTCTGTCTGCAAGTTGCAATTCCGTCGGCAACTTCGACTCCCAATACTTCACAGTCTGAGATAACGTTGTGTGTTACGTACATCAATTATCGTAGCTGGTAACAGAATTTGGTGTTTACACTCAAGGTAAAATCCATTCATGCATGTAAGTTCCGACAGGATGGGTTCAGCCTTCGAAGCAGTACGACGAGGATCGATGTATGATGGTGGGACATGTAGTCAGCATTTTGCCACCGAATTAGGAGGTGCAGTGGTTAGCTCACTGGAATCGCATTCGGGAGGACGACAGTTTAAACCCTCGTCCGGCCATCCACATTTAGGTTTTCTGTGATTTCCCTAAATCGCTCCAAGCAGACGCCAGGATAGTCCCTTTGAAAGGGCACGGCCGATTTCCTTCCCTGTCCTTGACATAATCCGACTTGTGCGCCATCTCTAATGACCTCGATGTCGACCGGATGTAGAACCCAATCTTCCTTTTTTTTTTTGCCAGCTCTCGAGACATTATTGCCAGTAGGTGAGTACCGAAGTTACCGCTGCTTCTTTTTCAGGCACCTCCTTATTTCGCTCCACGAGGTTGAGTGCAGAGGTCCCTAACTCAGAAAAATCTGAGGAGGTACTGGGGATAAGCCCAGATCTCTGCTCACCGAAGGCAGCGATGCTAATAGTTCAGCAACAGTGGCAATCAATTGACGTAGGGTTATATGTAGAGCAGTGCCCCCATCCAATAATTACATGGATTTAATTATTACAGGATGAATTAATTTTACGTCAATGGTTACAAATTCTTTGTCATCAGACTACCGGTTTCGGTCTATAATGGCCATCTTCAGATCTGTTTTATAAAAAATATCCTAATATAATGGAGCCAGAGTGGCATCGTCATTTTTTTGACGATACCACAATGGCTCCACTATATTTGTTTTTATAAAACAAATCTGAAGATAGTCATTATAGTCCGAAACCGGTAGTCTGACGGTAAAAAATATCAGACCATAGACGTGAAGGAAATTTATTCTGTATTCGGGTCAATTTTCAAGTCTCGACCATATCGCAGCTTGTGGATCTACCGGATAACCTAAAGTTGTTCAACAAATGTATTTTCGACGCAGCAGTATAAACTGCGCCCTGTTATTGGTTCTTTCACAGGAATTGTACATGAGAACATATTGTGCATCAGAATGTAATGGACCCAACTATCATTTAACGAGGTGCGGTGTTCTGCAGGCATCGATGGTTCTGCGACCATCAATGGTTATGAAATGTGCTGTAGAAACTTCGTAAAAAATTCTGAACAAACTAATCGTTTCATTTAAACTTTACTGCTTCAAATGGGCCTCCATAATACTGAATATCTGCACCGCTCCCACTGTTTGAAGCCTTTAACTTCTCCTTTGTGATCGCCGATGACGAAAAATAATTACTAGATAACATAGAGAACTATTATCATCAGCTCTGCAAACTGCACAAAGATTATCACGTAAAAATGGAAGTTATACTGTGGCCATGGATTGTACTCAGGGCTGACGTTCTAATTTTGACGTAATCCTGAGATCCTATGAAGCTAGACTCGTTGCCGTTATTTGTCCGATCAACCGGCAAGTATTACGGAGACACTTCGTGAAGTCAAATGGTAATCCTTGGAGGGAGGAAGACATTTTTTCCCGAGGGGATAATGGGAAACCTCAGCGAACAGGCATTTACAGCTGATTGCAGAACAATTCTACTGGCGGAAACGTACATTTCGCCTAACGACCACGAAGAAAAGAGAAAGTAGGTCGTTTGCGGAGCGATATAGACAGTGGAAGGATATGACTGCCAGTGGTACGGTGGTGCAAGATATCCTCCACCACCAGGAGTGTTGCGGAGTATGAATGTAGATCTAGTAATTGACATCTTCAACTTTTGTAGTCCTATCTTCCTCAGTTGCGTGCAATATTACGGTATATTGATAATTTTTACTTATGGACCGTCTGCCAGCAACAGAATAAAACACAATTTTAGTGCCATACGCGTTTCACCTTTATTTTCTGCAAGGCATCATTAGTGGCAGATTGCGTGGACAATTACTTATATATTACGCTCCTGTTGCATTTTTGTTGTTCTTCTTCTTATGAATGCCAATTTGCGTTTTTTCCCACATTCTACAGCACTATGAACTGAAAGCTTGTTTCAGTGCAATATTTTGAATTGCATTGAAACAAGCGTTCAGTTCATGTTCTGAATTGCATTGAAACAAGCGTTCAGTTCATAGTGCTGTGGAATGTGGGAAAATAACCGCAAATTGGCATTCATAAGAAGAAGAACAACACCAGAAATGCAACAGGCACGTAATACACTCATGGAAATGGAAAAAAGAACACATTGACACCGGTGTGTCAGACCCACCATACTTGCTCCGGACACTGCGAGAGGGCTGTACAAGCAATGATCACACGCACGGCACAACGGACACACCAGGAACCGCGGTGTTGGCCGTCGAATGGCGCTAGCTGCGCAGCATTTGTGCACCGCCGCCGTCAGTGTCAGCCAGTTTGCCGTGGCATACGGAGCTCCATCGCAGTCTTTAACACTGGTAGCATGCCGCGACAGCGTGGACGTGAACCGTATGTGCAGTTGACGGACTTTGAGCGAGGGCGTATAGTGGGCATGCGGGAGGCCGGGTGGACGAACCGCCGAATTGCTCAACACGTGGGGCGTGAGGTCTCCACAGTACATCGATGTTGTCGCCAGTGGTCGGCGGAAGGTGCACGTGCCCGTCGACCTGGGACCGGACCGCAGCGACGCACGGATGCACGCCAAGACCGTAGGATCCTACGCAGTGCCGTAGGGGACCGCACCGCCACTTCCCAGCAAATTAGGGACACTGTTGCTCCTGGGGTATCGGCGAGGACCATTCGCAACCGTCTCCATGAAGCTGGGCTACGGTCCCGCACACCGTTAGGCCGTCTTCCGCTCACGCCCCAACATCGTGCAGCCCGCCTCCAGTGGTGTCGCGACAGGCGTGAATGGAGACGTGTCGTCTTCAGTGATGAGAGTCGCTTCTGCCTTGGTGGCAATGATGGTCGTATGCGTGTTTGGCGCCGTGCAGGTGAGCGCCACAATCAGGACTGCATACGACCGAGGCACACAGGGCCAACACCCGGCATCATGGTGTGGGGAGCGATCTCCTACACTGGCCGTACACCACTGGTGATCGTCGAGGGGACACTGAATAGTGCACGGTACATCCAAACCGTCATCGAACCCATCGTTCTACCATTCCTAGACCGGCAAGGGAACTTGCTGTTCCAACAGGACAATGCACGTCCGCATGTATCCCGTGCCACCCGACGTGCTCTAGAAGGTGTAAGTCAACTACCCTGGCCAGCAAGATCTCCGGATCTGTCCCCCATTGAGCATGTTTGGGACTGGATGAAGCGTCGTCTCACGCGGTCTGCACGTCCAGCACGAACGCTGGTCCAACTGAGGCGCCAGGTGGAAATGGCATGGCAAGCCGTTCCACAGGACTACATCCAGCATCTCTACGATCGTCTCCATGGGAGAATAGCAGCTTGCATTGCTGTGAAAGGTGGATATACACTGTACTAGTGCCGACATTGTGCATGCTCTGTTGCCTGTGTCTATGTGCCTGTGGTTGTGTCAGTGTGATCATGTGATGTATCTGACCCCAGGAATGTGTCAATAAAGTTTCCCCTTCCTGGGACAATGAATTCACGGTGTTCTTATTTCAATATCGAGGAGTGTATGTAAGAAATTGCCCATGCAACCTGCCACTGATGATGCCTTGCAGAAAATAAAGGCGAAACGCATATGGCACTTAAACTGTGTTTTATTCAGTTGCTGTCAGACGGTACATTACTAAAAATTATCAGTATACCGTAGATCTAGTATTTGGCGACTGAAGAATAATAACTGCCCGTCTACTTCTGCGATCAATACGGAAAAATAAAAGGCATTCCTTACATCAATTTATTCCACTAATTGTACTGATTGTTGACTTATTTATGAACGCTGCTACTTGCGTGCTACTTATCAGTTGCTAGTGATTTAGTGTTAATGGTTTAAAGTTATATCTGTGCCCCTATGTATTTTGCCAACTGGAGATATACCTGTCTTTTTGGAATACGTACTTCTAATGTCATTCAGTGATCCACACTTCTCTCCTAAATGTATTTATGTTTCTACTGATCGGAAATCGTTTGCATGTCATACAATTATCAAATATGCTATTACGTTGTTCATCTTACAAGTTAAGTTGAATTCTACTCGCTGAGCCTTCTTGTGTTTTGTAATCTATAGAATTTGTTACTATCTATCTCTGGAACGATTAGTGTCATGGCTCTCACGTGGTGCGGTTGGTCGCGATCGCATATTTAGGGACTCGCGGAACAACTCAAGGGGGTCGGTGCAGTAGTGAGACGCGGTGGAAGTTACGCTGGTTACTGAGTGTCATTGTCGTTGCGGTACTGGTCGGGGTATGACCGTGTGAGCCCGGATTTTGCTTTGAGCGAGTACGAAAGCAACTCCCACGACTTGACGATGTGGAGTGAGACTTCACGCTAATTGCGGATCTGGGTCCTTGCTACGTATGGGGGACAGTGTAGCGGTGCAGCGGCCGAAATACAACCGTCTGCGTCCTATCATTGACGGAGCGAGGTGGCGCAGTAGTAGCACAGTGGACTCGCATTCGGGAGGACGACGGTTCAATCCTTCGTCAAGCCATCCTGATTTAGGTTTTCCGTGGTTTCCCTACATCGCACCAGGCAAATCCTTTCAAAGGGCACGGCCGACTTCTTCCCTGTCCTTCCCTAATCCGATGAGACCGATGACCGCGCTGTGTGGTCTCCTCCCCGAAACAACCCAACCCCCCCACCACCAATCATCGAGCCAAAACTTCTGTCTGCCGCTGCCCTCCACAGCGTTGTTAATTCTGGTGGGTAAGCTGTTTTCCCATCCAGGAAAGATTTTGTGTGATTAACTGCTGGGTGACCCTTTACAACTTTCGCGTTGAGCTGTGGTGCCTCAAATGTGCTGTCGCGTTTGTGTAAGGGAGTTCCTCGCCCCGTAGGTGCCATTGTATCTACTGCGCAATTTACTTGCCTAACTTACGCAAGCTTTGCAAATTGTTTAAACAGTATAGAACCTGGCAAGTTCTATAAGCTCAGCTGTGGTATTGAATACCAGCGTTTTTAGTCTTAATTGTGAGTCAACCAAATTACTGGCAAAGGCTCCTCTTGCAGTACGTGGTTACGCACTGTTATCCCTGTTCAACTGTGTGCACAAGCAACTCAAATTATGCAATGGCATTTTAGCTGTAATTTTAAAGGTGTAACTTTGTCTTAACCCTATAATGAACAGTGATATTACTGTTCTGCTCACTGTTAGAGTATTTCAATAACCTTCCTATTTAAATCATTTGATGTTTAAAGTTACAATGAAAATGTCTAACGTGCTTTAAATATTGCAGTTTACTTGAAGAACTTCGGACTTATTGGTTGTTTGCAAGACGGTGTACGTTAGTATCTGATTTAACATCTTGCATGCAAAAGGTTGGCTGGCTTCGCAGTTGGTGTAAAACGGGCCATGTTCTAATAGTTTGTTTGCTGTATTATAGAAGGAACTTTTTGTTTTCTAAGCAGGTGAACTGCTCCTCACGCGTTGCCGCGTAATCAGTACAACTAAGTAGGTCTACGAGCACAGAAGGCTTCTAAGTTTGAGCAGTACTGTAACTGATGGATGTATTCTACCTCTAAAAACTTTTTTTTCCTGATTTGAAAACTGTAGCTTGTAAATTATGCATTTAGTTTTTTAAACTGTTCGAAGAATTTCAACCCCTTCCAGAGCCGCCAAACAATTTTGACTAAAATATTTGCATTGAACAAGTAGAAAATCTATAAAGTCTTTTCTTAAAACGTATTTTTTCCTTAAAACAGAAAAAAAGGAAATTGGGCCTTGCAACTAAGTTTTGTTAATTAATCAGAAGGTAAAGCACAAGATTAAAGCTTAAAAAAATTCTTTCATTGAAGGATAACACAGCCAATTGTCATAAATTAAAGTATACATTCTTAAAAGTTACGCTTATTACTTTGCAAAACTTTTCTGTATTTTGGCTTTATTATTTGAACAATTACTAAGTTACAATATAATTGTGTCTCTATGCTATTACCAGTGTTGGTTGTTTGGATGACTGGTAAGTAAAGTTTGTTTTGAGAATCCATTTTCGACTTGGTCCTTTCATTCCCCACAGCCTGACATCTGCTACCGACGTATCAATGTTGTGGATCTGTCAATGCTCAGTCGCTAGTAATATTGTATTAATAATATACGTTGCATTAACTGTCCTTACATCCCGACCTTGACTGAGGATAATACCTTGCTGTCCAATCTGGTACTGGGCACGCCCCATTTTCAGTAGTTTATGAAACAGAGAACTTGGTTTTCTTATGTTCTTTCCCCGCATCGGCGTATCGTCGACATGGTTATCAGCGGATTTCGCATAGTCAGTTTAAGATGTGGCCGACTGAACCTTCTTTCGGCATTTAACATACCTTCTCAACTGGCAGCGGGATGTGTTAAGCACATCAAAGGGGGCGAAATTTTTCTAAATGTTTGCGAATCGTGTAAATGAGGCGAGACTGGGGAACCAGCCCGGTATTCACATAGTAGGCTTTGTGAAACCACCTGAAAACCTCATCGAGCTTGACCCACATGCCGACCGTCTTCGTTAATCTGTCTGGTGGTTTCACTAGGGCGCAGGGCATCTCCGTGTTCCAGAAGCGCCGCTTTAACACGCACGGCTATCCCTGCGGGTTTCTACAGCAAAGAACGACAGAAAGAACAGTATTCGATTTACCAACTCGGTCAGTATAGAGTAAAATGATACTGGCACACAGATTTGCAACGTAGAACAAAGAGGATGAGTTACATGAACATCAACGTTCATATACATCACACGGAACTGCCAGACCAACAGGCAGAATACGGCCTGCGGCCGGTAGCGCCTATGACAGATAAAAAATGTCTGGCGCAGTTGTTAGATCGGTTACTGCTGCTACAATGGCAGGTTATCAGGACTGAAGTGAGTTTGGAAGTGGATTTATAGACGACGCACGAGCTACGGGACAGGTGACACGTACTTAAGCATTGCTTATCTCCACTTAAAGCAGAACCTTTTCCTTTCCATATTAAAATCCTGGTAGTGTTTGTGGCAACACACAATTAACCTTTGATAATTACTTTTTTATGTTCAACAATCGCAGAATTAGAAGACGTAGTGCGCCATCCTGTAAATATCCGACGCGCAACAAATAACAATCGCGAGATATTTTTATTAATTCAACTGCGGGAGAATTTAAAGACTTAGATTAACAGTAAAGTACAGATAAAAATAATATCTCCACAATGGAATCGGAGAATTTTAATTTGACAAATGTACATGGACGCGTCACCCATTCTGACAATAGTGACGTAAATGATGACGCAATTAGTTTTTCAGCGCAACATAATGTAGAAGTAAATACAATTCAATTGCAGTCCACAGGCATTAACAATAACGAACCACTTACAAATGAAACCTTGTACACAGTCGATGAAGCATCGATTACCAGATCAGATGAAAATATTTCGCGTGAAATCAGTGAACATAGCCCGGTTTCGATTCAATCAGACCGTGGTAGAGAAACAATGGCTACAAATAATGGCATAAATACAAACACGCAAGCTTCGTCAGTTACGCTTGAGGTATTATATAGTCTGATGTCAAACGTGAGCGAGCAATTATCTGATTTAAAGATCAGTCACAACACAACGAATACAAAACTGGCGAATCTAGAAATCAGCCACAACGTGACAAACACAAAATTGTCAAACATGGAAATTGGGTTCCAACAGCAGTTTTCAAGTGTAAATACGCAATTTGAAAATACGCACAAACATTTCGATCAACGATTAAATAAACTCACAAATAAAGTCGATCAAAAGATCGAAGACAAAGTCATCAAAACAGTCAATAGTGTATACAATGTATTGGCCAATGATTTAGAAAAGAAATTGTCAGATCTTACAAACAAACAGGAACAGGAACTGTGAGAAATCGTAGAAACACACAATCAAACACATACGGTACAAAAAGAAATACACGAAAACGTACAGGCTATTCAATTAAATTTAATTAGAGTACAGTCCGCATGTGAAGAAATACCTGACAAAGTTAATAAAGTTAACGAAGAAGTCGGTCTTCTGAAACAGGAGACTGGACGTATCAAGGCGGACATTATCAAAATAAATGAAACTTTAGAAACTGTTAATGTAAATGAATCAATAACTGACCGGGAAACAAAACTTTTTGAAAAATTGGGTGATGAAATCAAAGTAGCCGAGGACAGAATACTTAAGGAAATAGCGGGTAGACTCAATGTTTCAAATGATTTGCCTACGTCAAGCAACAGGCAGCCTGACACTTATTCACCCGTGCCAGATTGCGATGTCAATAACGCAGAACATCACGCGCCCAGTCCGGCGTATGTGCACGCACAAGCGCAGGCAAACAATGGATATTCGCCAAACGCGGTGCTGCAACAGGCAGTAAGCGTGTCGCCTTGTATCTCGTTGATTCTAGTCGATGAGAGCCTGTTGAAACATAGACAGTTTCCAGTTTTCTCCACAGAATCCAGAAAAACTCATCCAGTCGTATTCGTAAGAGCATTTAAAAATGTCTTACCGAGAAACTGGACTGAGGCACAGAAGATTAGATATGTAGTAGACTTCACACGAGGCGACGCACTTTTGTGGGCCACAGACTTGGCTGAACAGTGCGTCACCTACGAACAATTTGAACGGGCTTTCTTGGAGAAATATTGGTCTGCTGGGGTCCAAGAAAGATTGCGACGTGAGGTATTCTACCCACAACCGTTCAACCTCAAAAACGGCGGGTTGAGAAAGTATTTCAAAAAGTATTTAAATAAGACGCGCTATTGGAACAATCCCATACCGCACGTAGTTGTTCTCAAAATTCTGAAAAACAGACTACCCGCGAACTTACGCGAAAAATTGGTAACCATACCGGAGAACGACCTTGAATACTTTCTATCCGTGCTTGACTAAATTGATCTAATATACGAAGAAGAGCCGAGCACAAGTAATCGGAATGAACACTCCGTAACCAATAAAGACAACGGTAACGGGAATCATTTTAATGGCAGTAGACAAAACCAACAGAGTTGGCATCCGTATGCGACAAGGCCAAATAATGGAAACTGGCATTACGGAAATCGGAGGAATTAGGCGCCACAGAGACGTGAAGACCGAAGATATAATACAGATTACGGTCCACGCCGGTATGGACATGATAGAAATTACGTGAATGATTGGTCAGGTCCGCGTTATGAAAGGCGGCACACAAATGAAAATTACAATAGTTACGGTAATAGGAATGACCGACCAAGGAGAAACAGCTACGGCTGGCCGCAAGAAAATGTTGCACACAGCGACAGCGGTCCGCAAACTAATTGGCGACACAATAACCACTCAGTACACTTCGTAGAGGCAACGGACAGTAATTAAGCAACGCCATTGTCCCCCCCCCCCTCCACGGTAAACAACAATCGGTCGCAATGGGCCCCCACCGGCCGACCGATTTGACAACAGGGGGCATAAACAAGCACAAATTACATCTTAAACAATTATTTTTAAGATATGATCAGGATGCTACCGTAGGAGATGATCTATGTGAAGAAGAGATGAAAGCACCGGACAAGGTAAGTGACCTCGTGCAGGCTGTAATAACAGCAAAGATAGGAACTATAATTACCAACGTAATTTTAGATACAGGCGCATCTACGAATATTATTTCTAACAGTTTATTTAAAGAAATTTGGAAAGCATTAAAAGTACCAGTGTTGCCAACGGAAAATTGTAAAATCTTGACAGCTGTAGGTAACAAGTCAATAGGTATTAAGTGGCAGACCATTAACGATGTCACAATAAACTTTACATTCTTAATCGTTGAGAAATTAATCGTCAATTGTATTTTAGGTATGGAAGTTTTCCGGCAGCATAAAGTAAACATCGACATAGGCAGTAGACTTTGCTATTTCCGAGTGGGCAGTCGTAGTGTGAAGGTCAATCTTGTAAAGTCAACAATAGAGCGTAATGGCCAATTACAGAAACAAGCTGAAGTA